>NC_141767.1:18442500-19067500 GCF_051362555.1 Lingula anatina | reverse complement strand
CCATTGAAAAACAACATGAAATGTTCAATATGACTAAATCCAGTTTGATACTGGACAGCCTTTGCATTTTTCTGGTACAGCATGATGCTTTCTCTTGTGTCTGATGGTGTAGTGATATCACACTAGGAAGCTGTACTTTCTTTTTGGCTCTCACCAGTGCAGTCTTCATGTTTGTCTGCCACTGCTTCATCTGCTTGAGACTCATCCTATATAGGATACAACAAAAAATAAATACATAAGTAAATAAATTACACAAAGAAAAATACATTGTTAATTAACACATAAAATCTGTGTAGATGACAGAAATGACGCAGATCTGACTGCCTCTTGTCCCCTTTAGTCCGTCTCTAGTATTTTTAGTATTAAGAAAGATAATTATACAAATAAAAAGAAACATTTTATTTATAAATCTGTTATTATATCATGTGTTATATTTACCTCCACTTCATCGGATCTGATACTTTGCGAATTATTAAATGGAAATATGGATGGTAGGCCTATCGTTCCTGGCTTCAGTCTTTTTCTCTCATCTGCAAAAGGAGTGCACGTAACGATTATTAATACAATAAAAATCAAGTTGTCCTAATTTGAAAACGTGGCCTTTAAAAAACCTTATGTATTATCACATAAAAACGAAGAAATAATTGTAGTGGCTGGTCGGGGTTGACCCGGGCTCGGTAGCTTAGTCGGTAGAGTGTTTTCTCCCCCAAATCGCTACATAATGTTAGGTGAAGAATGTCTTAAAAATTAACATTCTAAGCACGTTAAACGACACAATTATTTAAACATCGATAACAAAGACCTAATGAATAAGTTGACAAACTCATTATTAATACTAAAAGAGACAACAGCAAGTAGGCCTACAACTTACGTAGAAGTGTAATCTTCCTCACGAAAGTGGAGGAAACAGACTTTCTCATGTGCCTTTGGTTTCCATAGTGTTTTTGATGAAGAATCAACCCTCCTGATGGCAACTCTCCACTGGTAACTCAGCTTTGTGTCTTTCGGAAAAGAATGACCTGCTGTTGACGATGTACATTCCGGAACACAACAGTATCCTGGCATTATTTAGAGCGATATTTACAGCGTCAGATTAAAAATGAAACTGCAAACACACGAGAAAGTACGCGCATGCGCAAAAGTACCCCAACTAAAACACGCGCGCCACCCAGTGGTGACAAAAACTGATAGCCCCATTTTGAATTTTTTTTTCAGAGATTGTCTTTAACTTTTACAAGTTTTCCTCTGAGTGTATTTGCAGGTTTGAATGATTTTGGGTATCGATATGATTTAAATGGTGTTTCAGTTTGTCAGATAGTCCAACTGTTTATGGAATGGTTACTTGTATGTTACAGTTATTCCCAGGGTTAGTGGATAGACTTTTTGAGAGCGTTCACATCAAGAAGAGCCGAGGTCTAGCAAGGCAGAAACCTAAATATGGCAGACCTACATGAAAGGAAGACCGCTAATCCTGTAATGGTCTCTCTGCCTCTCTTCTCACACGCCTCCCCATGGGTTGTTTCTGCAGGGGCACAGTAATTAAATCTCAGCTCAATTCAACCGGTCGAGGTACAACGTGTGGGGAGGCGTGTGAGAGGCGGAGATGTGAGATGGGACTGCCCATAGAGCACTCAATTGTCAACAGATACATGTCAAGTGGTTATAGTATTGTGCCATGAATTTCGAACAGCTCTTAAATTCGAACGATCTTAAAATTGGCCGTCTGGAGTTTTTTAAGGACCATGAATTTCGGCCAGTGAGCAATTTTGCGCGATCTTGATTTCATGAATTTCGTACACCTTAAAATGGGCCATCGGGCTATTTCTGCACTCATAAAGATCTAATAGTTGGCAATGTTGCCCTAGCATACCTTTACCTGAGTACTACGTGTGCAGCCCAAGGTGCAAGATAACGATCGGTACTGTTAGCTTAGGACACTAAACAACATTGTCATCACCATTCATTCAGATAACAGGAGAATCAATTACTGTCGGGCTGTTGTTTCTTTACCGCAGTGCTCGGTGTGAGATAGCGATCGGTAGTTTTGCTGAGGCGCACAATAGCATTGTTAACAGTAGAGACTTCAGTAACAGAACAAAAGAAGCAATATTAAGAGCTGCAATAAAGATTACCATTATTGCTTTCTTGTCTCGCTCAGATCGTTCACGATCTCCCGCTGACGATCTTCCGCTAATGAAGTCCCTTGAAATGTACAAATGAAATGAAAATATTTTAAAAAATTATAAATTTCAATGGGGAGGGAGGGTTGAAAACAATCGATAACAATCTTCCGCTGACGCTCTTTCGCGAACGAACTTCCGTATGCTGTCTAGGGGTAGACTCTTACTCTAAGCATTCTCTAACAACGCATAGAGAGCAAGGTCTGGTGGTATACATGATCAGCAGGGGCAGACAGAAGCTGTCTTCTGGGTCTTCCAGAAGAGGGTCAGACTTTGTAAAGTTTACGTCTAATTTTTTTCTGTCAGAAGACAGTCAAAATTGGAGGATGGATCAATATAGATAATTTGGAAGACCGTCATAAAATACAGGTATCTCTGGATCTGCCCATAATCATTGCAGTGACATCATATGAGGTAATAGTTTCAGATTCATTTAGTTTATACCCTTTTATTATGTTGAAAAAATCTTATGTTCTTGATATGGTGGGGTGATTTACCTCCTATTGGATCTAGAATTGGCGTACTTGGCCAGATTATAAGTCACTAAATTAACATTACTTACAACTGACCTCAGGGGGATTACCTCAGGTTTATGGATTTTAGGGATTCCAAAGAAAGCTGGTACTGTTGGTTCCTAGTCTGAGTCCAATTTCCTCTTCACTTCGAAGGTTATGAATTTCTCCTTATTAAGTTTACTGGCTTAAATTTTGTCATTTGTTGTATGTATTTATTGGTGGGATTGTACGTAGCCTAGTGGATTTTATGTTTTACTATCAGTAAGGAGATTGTTTCCCTTACTGTGATAGTCTGATTTGTTTGATAGATCTATACATTTTCCTTGATCTGTTGGAATGATTACAATGTTTTTATCCTGGCTTAGATTGTCCGCCTTCCTGAAGGCATGACCAGCTAGTTTCCCAACAAAAGAGGAGTGCGCTAGGGTTATATCATATCCCAAGATCTTTTAAACTTATACTCCAAAATGATCCTGAGAGATCTCGAGGATCATCCAGAATGAGTCATGGTCAATGGTGTCCAGATAAACAATCTTTGCTATGCCAAGGATACAGTTCTAACTTATTAGAGTTAGGGTCTCCAAAATCTTTTTGACGCTACTGTTGCCTCCAGTGAACATCTTGGACTACGTACTTGTCAACAGCAAGAGAACAAACACCATGGTGGTTTCAAAGTCAGAGGTTGCCCTACTTTGCATATTGCTATATGGGAACACTCCCATTGTCTAGGTCTCTTCATTCAAGTATCTATGGACCCTAGTGACTTCCACCCAGCGGGCAAATCAACATTGAATCAATGTTGAATCAACGTTGATGGTCAACATTGAAACTATGTTGATATGACGTTGACTATGAAAGTTGACTCAACGTTGAAGCATAAAGGTTGAATCAACCTTGACGTATCAATGTTGAATCAACGTTGACGGTCAACGTTGAAACTATGTTGATATGACGTTGACTATGAAAGTTGACTCAACGTTGAAGCATAAAGGTTGAATCAACCTTGACGTATCAATGTTGAATCAACGTTGACGGTCAACGTTGAAACTATGTTGATATGACGTTGACTATGAAAGTTGACTCAACGTTGAACCATAAAGGTTGAATCAACCTTGACGTATCAATGTTGAATCAACGTTGACGGTCAACGTTGAAACTATGTTGATATGACGTTGACTATGAAAGTTGACTCAACCTTGAACCATCAAGGTTGAATCAACCTTGACGTATCAATGTTGAATCAACGTTGACGGTCAACGTTGAAACTATGTTGATATGACGTTGACTATGAAAGTTGACTCAACCTTGAACCATCAAGGTTGAATCAACCTTGACGTATCAATGTTGAATCAACGTTGACGGTCAACGTTGAAACTATGTTGATATGACGTTGACTATGAAAGTTGACTCAACGTTGAACCATAAAGGTTGAATCAACCTTGACGTATCAATGTTGAATCAACGTTGACGGTCAACGTTGAAACTATGTTGATATGACGTTGACTATGAAAGTTGACTCAACATTGAACCATCAAGGTTGAATCAACCTTGAACCATCAAGGTTGAAACAACCTTGAGGTATCAATGTTGAATCAACATTGATACCTCAATGTTGAATCAATGTTGAAATAAAGTTGAATTTGAAAATCGAATTAAAGTTGATATATCAATTAGGCTATCAGGATATTTGATTGAAATTTGCCTGATGGCTGAATGTGTTCTCCATGATCAAGCATTTCTTGAAATAAAAAGACTCAGATCTGAAAAAGGGGGGGAAATTAGGAAAATTACCTACAAAAAAAAGGTAATTTCGGAAGAAAAGGGGGGGGGGGGGTCCAGACCCCGGGACCGGTGTACCATGAAAATCTGACTCCCCTAAAATGTGACTCCCCAGTCAGATTTTCATTATGAAAATGTGACTCCCCCTATGAAATTTTGACTCCCCCCCAAAAAAACATTCATTAATCTCATTTTATTTGAGTAAATGACTATGACTTTGTAGTATGCATAATGGATGATACATTGGAACTTTTTTGTAGTTTGCAGGTGAAAATTTTCATAAAAAAAAGAAAAATTAAAAATGTGCACATAATGAAAATGTGGTTCCCCTATGAAAATTTGACTCCCCTACAAAAAAATCTTCATTAATCTCTAATTAATTTAGTATATGACTGTGATCTTGTAGCATGTAAAATGGTTGATACATTGGCACATTTTTTGTAGTTTGCAGTGAAAATTTTAATGAAAAAAATGAGAAAATTAAAAATAAGCACATAATGAAAATCTGACCACCCCATGAAAATTTGACTCCCCCTCCACAAAACTTCATTAATCTTATTTTATTTTGAGTATATGACTGTGATCTTGTATTATGTAAAATGGTTGATACATTGGCACATTTTTGTAGTTTGCAGTGAAAATTTTAATGAAAAAATGAGAAAATTAAAAATGTGCACATAATGAAAATCTGACTCCCCCATGAAAATTTGACTCCCCCACCACAAAACTTCATAAATCTTATTTTATTTTGAGTATATGACTATGATCCTGTAGCATGTAAAATGGTTGATAATTGGCACATTTTTTGTAGTTTGCAGTGAAAATTTTAATGAAAAAATGAGAAAATTAAAAATGTGCACATAATGAAAATCTGACTCCCCCATGAAAATATGACTCCCCCTCCACAAAACTTCATAAATCTTATTTTATTTTGAGTATATGACTGTGATCCTGTAGTATGGAAAATGGATGATACATTGGCACATTTTTTGTAGTTTGCAGTGAAAATTTTAATGAAAAAATAAGAAAATTGAAAATGTGATAGGACTGTGACATGCTTGGTTGTAGCTTATTCATATGTCGTAGCTTAAAGGAAAAATATTAAATATGAAACATTTGATTTGTAAAATGGGTCGTCAAAGTCCTATGGGCGCAAGAATGCATACTTATTATCCTTTTTGCTTAATTAACCCCCATCTTTCATCCAGCTTTGGGGAAAATAATGGGAAAACAAAAGCAAGTGTTTTGTTGGGTATGCTATATAAGAAGAATTAGATAAAAAGGCAATGGGGCCAATTTCTTGCGTTAAAAATGTAATGTTTTGACATGGGAGTGCAAAACCTACAAGAATAAAGATGGATACTTGTTTTAAAAATATTGACCAAAATTTTCATCATCAATCTTTCAAATAATGACAAAATATCCATCTCTATGCAAACTATGTGGAAAACAGTGGTATGGTCACTGAATATAAAATAGGTCCTTTTCTCCATGGGAGTCCAAATCTCATGGGTGTAAAAATAAAGATTTTCATGATTTCTTTTTCATGCTTTCACTATTTTATCATCAAACCTTTAAATATTTCCAATATATTTTTCATAAAGTATCCTAAAAGAAAAGGTGTTGAAATGATCATCAAATATTAAATAACTTTTTCATAGGGGAGACAACAGGCGATTAAGTGGACATTTTTAATTTTCTTATTTTTTCATAAAAATTTTCACCTGCAAATTACAAAACAGTGCCAATGTATCCTCCATTTCACATACTGCAAGATCACAGTCACATACTCAAAATAAAATAAGATTTATGAAGTTTTGTGGAGGGGCAGTCAAATTTTCATGGGGGAGTCAGATTTTCGTTATTTGCTCATTTTTAATTTTCTTACTTTTTCACATAATTTTTCACCTGCAAACTACAAAAAAATATGCCAATCTATCCTCCTTTTTACATACTACAAGATCACAGTCATATACTCAAAATAAGATAAGATTTATGAAGTTTTGTGGAGGGGGAGTCAGATTTTCATTATGTGCACATTTTTAATTTTCTTATTTTTTCATTAAATTTTCACTGCAAACTACAAAAAATGTGCCAATGTATCAACTATTTTACTTACTACAAGATCACAGGCATATACCCAAAATAAAATAAGATTTATGAAGTTTTATGATGGGGGAGTCAAATTTTCATGGGGGAGTCAGATTTTCATTATGTGCTCATTTTTAATTTTCTTATTTTTTCATTAAAATTTTCACTGCAAACTACAAAAAATGTGCCAATGTATCCTCCATTTTACATTCTACAAGATCACAGTCATATACTCAAAATAAAGTAAGTTTTATGAAGTTTTGTGGAGGGGGAGTCAAATTTTCATGGGGGGAGTCACATTTTCATTATGAAAATCTGACTGGGGAGTCACATTTTCATAATGAAAATCTGACTGGGGAGTCACTTTTTCATGGGAGTCAGATTTTCATGTTACACCGGGACCAGTTTGATGCTCAGTGTAACGGACCAAAACGGCCCGAACATAAAAAAACACAAACAACAACTAACTTAACTATGAATATAATATATTACAAACAATGAACATACACTAACTACATGTAATACTATCATGTTGCATAAACTTTAACATTTGTCAAATACAGTTAAATTCTAACAGATTCGTAGACAGTTAAGTTTTGAAGACGCAATGTCACAGTTTTACGAGTCCTTCTCTGTTAAACGTTCCTCCTGATAGTGTGGGGTTTTGAAGACGCAATGTCACCGTTTTCCATGTCCTTATCTGTTGAACCATCCTCCTGATAGTGTGGCCTCACAAAGTACTGTTAATAAAGTACAGTTTTTGTACTGTAAAAGTGTTACACACTGTCCACACTCACGTGTTGCATCAGTTCATGTTATCCGGAGTCTCGCACTTAATAACAGTCCCGCACTTCATTTACATTATACAAGTATGCAGGCACATACGGTAATTACTCATAAAAATTAAACAACAAATTAGCTTTACTAAAATAATTATAACGTCACATCAGGTAGTTAATATAATTTAAAGAATACAAAAACAAAGGGTCACCAGTCTAATTTTTTTCTCACAGCTAACTTAAATTTCCAGAAAAACAGGCATTTTTGGCTTTTTCAAGCTTTTTCTTCAACCTTGAGTAAAATTTTGTCAATTTGCCATAAAGTAAGGCTGGTGACCCTATGTTTTTTTCTTTTTCTTAAAGATAACCTGTGGAAAGTTAAAAAAAAAAAAACTGACTACCGCTTTTTTCACAAAATTAATTTTAATGAAAAAGGGGTAAAACAAGCACTTCATGAGGGGTAATTACCCCTATGCATACCTCTCTAGTGAGATAATCATTTAAAACTATTATCAAGGTTATGATTAAGGTTATAAAGTTAAGGTTGGCCCAATGTTGAGATATAGTTGATATGTCAACATTGACAAAGGGTTTACAAACACAGGTTGATTCAATGTTGAAATCCTGTTGATCTATCAACATTGAAAACTGATTGACAAAGAAAGGTAAAATCAATCTTTGAGACCCTTTGAGAGATCAACATTGACAATTGGTTGACAAGAAAAGGTTGATTCAATGTTGAAATCCTGTTGATCTATCAACATTGAAAACTTATTGACAAAGAAAGGTAAAATCAATGTTGAGACCCTGTTGATCTATCAACATTGACAATTGGTTGACAAGAAAAGGTTGATTCAATGTTGAAATCCTGTTGATCTATCAACATTGAAAACTGATTGACAAAGAAAGGTAAAATCAATCTTTGAGACCCTGTTGATCTATCAACATTGACAATTGGTTGACAAGAAAAGGTTGATTCAATGTTGAAATCCTGTTGATCTATCAACATTGAAAACTGATTGACAAAGAAAGGTAAAATCAATGTTGAGACCCTGTTGATCTATCAACATTGACAATTGGTTGACAAGAAAAGGTTGATTCAATGTTGAAATCTTGTTGATTTATCAATATTGATGGATCAATATCATCTCAACCTATCCTCAATGTTGAATCAACGTTGAGTGCCCGCTGGGCAACGCCTGTTGCAAGACACATCTGAAGAAGGATTGGTCATACAAAAAATGCACTCTCCTGTGTCTGGTCAACTCTTTTGCATGATATGGCTACAACTTGGGCTATTCCATCAGAAGAGGAATTGAAGAAACTCGGCCTTAGTGGTAGAATACCTGGCAAGTGCCGAGGCAGACAATGAAAGACCTTCCTTGACAATTTTGAATTGTCAACAAGACACCTTTGTTCTATGGCGAGAAACAGAAACCTTTGGCAAAATATCAACATTTGTCAAACATTGCATGGGTGATAGCACATGAAGAAGAAGAAGATTGTTAAGATCCTTTATTTCTTTTTGCCTTTGGGATATTAGCATGGGGTAGCTTTGTGTTGCAGATAGTTTTTGTTCCCTTTCATGGATAACTGATCTGCTTGTGATTATTCCTAGCCATATGACAACAGTTCAGGTGACCAGTCCATCCAGGTCACTTACCTAGTGAAAGGTCTTAGGTTGAGGCTGCAACTTTAGTTAATTACTAATTTTGGTTCCAGTATCAGAGTTATACAGAGTTAATTCTCATTCTAAGACTGCATTCCCACAGATTTAGATTGATCCATCTGGATCAATCTAACTCCCTGGGGGTTCATGCTAAATTGCTGTCAGCCAAGCGTGCATGAAAGTTAATTACCCCCTTACAGCTTTTAATAGGCGAGGCAGACATTTAAGCTGGCTAAGCCGACAGCAATCTAGTGAGACTCCCCAGGGGGATAGATCAAATGAAATATATGTGGGAATGCAGTCTAATTCTAGTAGATGACTTAAGACATTCAGTCATCTATATACAATGTATTATTGAGAATTTAAAAAAATTCAAATGAATAAATCCTGGTGCTTACATGTAAACTAGTAAACTACTAAAATTAATTATTTTATCTCATTCAAAAGCACTGATGTTTTATATATTGGTGAGGAATTTAAAAAACGAATACTGTTTTGTTACATTTCACAGATATTGTTCCTGTTGGTGAAAGAGCCATGGATCCTTTCAAAGATACCATAACTGGAATAATGGAAGAAATTGAAAATAAAATTAAGGATCTGCATGGTAAGTTGCAGTACAGCTTTATACATTTTAAGACCATTTGAATTAAAGATTGCAGGCAGTACATTAACAAAAGTATAACAGCATTTGCATTAAAATGTAGTGACGTGATGTAAATTTTTCTCCTATATTGTTGCTTAAAAAATCCAGCATCAACATTTTAGGTCAGCATCAACTGAAAGAGAGAAGTGCAACAGATTTAGATCCCCCTGCTGATAAAGGAAAAGGCCCCTATACTCAGTGGGTCCATTCACTGAAGAAAAAAATTGCAGTTATTGATGAGCAGAAAATACGGTGGAGTTGTTTTGCATGCTGGACAAATCTTTTGGTACTAGTATTGGTTAACTGTTCAGAATAGTAATAAATTAACATCCACTAATACATGATTTCTTTTTTTAATGAAATTTAGGTGAAATTAAAATAAATGCTGGTAGTTAAATTTTCATTTTGAAAATATTGAATTAGATTACTAGCAAAACCATGTTTTAGAAATAAAATATAACTTTTCTTTGTTTAAAATCAGATTAAATTAAGATCCAGGGCTCGACACTGCATGTTGCCTTTCTGCCTGTCCCAGATAGATAGGAATTCAGTTTAGATAGGTGAAGTTGCAGGGTGGGCTGTCTGACTGACAAATCATAGTATTTGAGAACAGAAATTTTGAAAACAAATAATTTTCATTATATGCTAATGTCTCCTTGGGCTGCCATTTGTATATGAATAGTGCCAGCCAGTTACAGGTGCTATAAATAGATACTGTGCTTTCACTTCAAAGCACATGCTCACAGCATTATCGATTGAGTGACATCATACTGTAAGCTGAGGTGATCATTTTTATAGCTTGCAAGGTCACTGCATTGCTCAAGTGCACTTTTCAGAAAGTTGGAAGTTGTGTTTTAAAGTTGTTTTCAAATGTCAATTTTATGCTGTTTTATGATTAAAACAATGTAAAACCACACTTCTGTGGAAGATTAAATCTTCAGGAGTTTACTGGTGTGGAAAACAAACTTTTCATCTGAGAATAAACCCACTTTATTAGGGTGCATTTTCCGGGCCCAGATGGAACATCTTGGTAATTTATCCATTCTTGATTACACATATTAATTTACAAAGTTTACAGAAGAGAGACAGTATGAATGGAAAAATTATCGATTTTGTTGGACAGGTTGGATTCTAAGTTGGGCAGGTCAAATTTTTGACCACCTGGTCATAAAAGTTAGAGTCGAGTCCTGAAATTGCAAATAACTGTGCACTTTACCACTGACTAACACTAGAAGTCTATCACTTTTTAGTTTTAATGGTAATGGTAAAAAAAATGATACATGTAAAATGGCCCAAGTAAGTTTCATGTGTGAGATAATACACTATCCCCCTGAGTGATACATGCCAGAAGATCTTGAGCATTATTGAGAGACGTCAATTAAGGCATATATCAAGAGAGGGTGGCAATATATTACTCGACATTCATACTGAGAGAAAGAACTTGCATCTCACTGAAAAACATCCCTGAAACCAAATCATATGTCTCTAGGTGTGTATTAGGTTTTATTTCAGAGGCAATACATACTTAGGCATTTTTTCATTGATCTTTGATTTCAGACATATCATGAGGCCCTATTGATAAATGAAGACAGCAGAACAATAGATGCACTTGATTACATCAGAAGCGAAAATTCAAAGAGATCCACCCATAGAAATTTAGATATTGATAACTGGCTTCAGCAGTTATTTCAAGGTAATTGTTTGATATTACCTGAGGACCCTTTCAAGTAAAAATATATGTGAAAAATATCAGTCTATATTAAGTCACTTACCCTGATAAAGATCAAAGACAAACCATTATTGATAAATTGTTCATTATTCTATTTACAAAGTTTTCAAAATATCTTCTGTACATGAATGTCAACTGCAAGTCAAAGTAATTATCTGTAGCAGCAGCATTATGAAGAAAAAACAAATGTCCCAGCAATTAAAGCATAGACTGTGAACACCAATCTTGTGTCATTACATTGAATGCAGAAAAACAAATGTTCATATTATGTGGTGGGGTTACCATAACTCGATCGCTACACTACATGAGTAGTCTAAGCCTTACTTCATGCAGTGTATTGTAATACATACCATTTTTAGAAATGAGCCTTATGTAAATTGTTACTTCTCATCTCATTTGATTTACTTTTTTTAAATGTTATTTCAGCCTATGTATTTCTTTGGTGCTTATTATTGATTTGCTTATTTTACAAATGTGAAGTAGTAAATTGAATAGTATTAAGAAGAATTTTTCTTACATAATTTTCTGACTGTTGCAGAAAAGGAGCCAACCATCAGTGAATTTGCTGCAAATGATACTTTCAAAAATCCCAAACTTGTGAAACTTGAGGATATGCTCCGTAAAGCATATGAAGAAAAACCAGACTCCAGGGGTATAGTGTTCTGTAAGACACGAGCACTTACTGAAACCTTAAAAAACTGGATGTTAGAAACAGAAAGTCTGAAAGCATTGAACCCTAAATGCTTAGTAGGAACAAATGCAGCAGTTGATAAAAAAGGTAAGAAAATTATCAATGGTGAAGATGGATCCCAAGGGAGGGGTGTCATAACTATCACATGCCTTGCCTTTAACATATGAATATCCTTCCTTTCTCCCCCCCCCTCCCCCAAAAGGAGACACATTATTTAAAAAAAATGCTCTCAAATGTTACATGTATTGAACATACTCATTGTACATACTTCATTAGATTGTTTTATGAAAAAAGTCATTTAACAGACAAATTTGTGTATTCTAGGAATGACTTCAAGCCAACAAGTGGACGTCTTAAGCTACTTTAAAGGTGGAAAAGTAAAACTTCTCATAGCAACAAGTGTGGCTGAAGAAGGTTTAGACATCAAGCAGTGTAACTTGGTTATCAGATACGACTATGTCACCAATGAAATAGCCATGGTGCAGGCAAGGGGTAGGTTATATTTCAAAACTTTTTTGCAGTGAAATTCTTCTAAATCAATGTAGTTGACACAAATTCAACCTCAAGGGCAACATCTTTATGCAGAGAAAATTGTTCTTTGTCTGCTGGTTCTGAAAATCTAATACATATAAATGTGATGTGCAAATTTTATGTTTGGTATATGATATTAAGAAATAGTACAACCTTTAATTCCATGCATTGCCTGATATGAGTGCCATTACTTCTTTAGATCTGAATAGTTCCTATTTTCTTTACCAATTGTTTAAAAAACTTCATTAAAAATATAGTTACCACAGTTTATCTCTATCAGTCTCAACTATGGTAGCCTTATTGAACAGTTATTACTTAAGTTGTACATACTGACAATTGTAGGCCGAGGAAGAGCAGAAGATAGCCAGTATGTTCTCATAGCAGGCGGGAAGGGCACTGCTGAAAAAGAAGAATTGAATGTTATTAGGGAATCAATGATGAAGAAAGCTATTCGTGCAGTCAAACAAATGAGTCCTCAGGAGTTCAAAGACAAGATCTGCAGGCTTCAGGAAGAAGTAAAAGATGAGCGTATGATGCGGAAAACTGCTCAGAGAAGAGCAGCAGCAGAAGATGAACATGAGCTCCGATGTTTGAAGTGTGATGTCTTTGCATGTTTATCTTCTGATATCCGTGTCATTGAAAAATCCAATCATGTAGTGGTTGATGAACAATTTATGACAAGAGTGGAAGTCAAGCCTCACCCAAATAGCCAGAGATATGGGAATATGGAAAAAACCGGCAAACTGCACTGTCACATTTTGCTGCATTTGTTCCGCTTAGTAGGAACAAATGCAGCAGTTGATAAAAAAGGTAAGAAAATTATCAATGGTGAAGATGGATCCCAAGGGAGGGGTGTCATAACTATCACATGCCTTGCCTTTAACATATGAATATCCTTCCTTTCTCCCCCCCCCTCCCCCAAAAGGAGACACATTATTTAAAAAAAATGCTCTCAAATGTTACATGTATTGAACATACTCATTGTACATACTTCATTAGATTGTTTTATGAAAAAAGTCATTTAACAGACAAATTTGTGTATTCTAGGAATGACTTCAAGCCAACAAGTGGACGTCTTAAGCTACTTTAAAGGTGGAAAAGTAAAACTTCTCATAGCAACAAGTGTGGCTGAAGAAGGTTTAGACATCAAGCAGTGTAACTTGGTTATCAGATACGACTATGTCACCAATGAAATAGCCATGGTGCAGGCAAGGGGTAGGTTATATTTCAAAACTTTTTTGCAGTGAAATTCTTCTAAATCAATGTAGTTGACACAAATTCAACCTCAAGGGCAACATCTTTATGCAGAGAAAATTGTTCTTTGTCTGCTGGTTCTGAAAATCTAATACATATAAATGTGATGTGCAAATTTTATGTTTGGTATATGATATTAAGAAATAGTACAACCTTTAATTCCATGCATTGCCTGATATGAGTGCCATTACTTCTTTAGATCTGAATAGTTCCTATTTTCTTTACCAATTGTTTAAAAAACTTCATTAAAAATATAGTTACCACAGTTTATCTCTATCAGTCTCAACTATGGTAGCCTTATTGAACAGTTATTACTTAAGTTGTACATACTGACAATTGTAGGCCGAGGAAGAGCAGAAGATAGCCAGTATGTTCTCATAGCAGGCGGGAAGGGCACTGCTGAAAAAGAAGAATTGAATGTTATTAGGGAATCAATGATGAAGAAAGCTATTCGTGCAGTCAAACAAATGAGTCCTCAGGAGTTCAAAGACAAGATCTGCAGGCTTCAGGAAGAAGTAAAAGATGAGCGTATGATGCGGAAAACTGCTCAGAGAAGAGCAGCAGCAGAAGATGAACATGAGCTCCGATGTTTGAAGTGTGATGTCTTTGCATGTTTATCTTCTGATATCCGTGTCATTGAAAAATCCAATCATGTAGTGGTTGATGAACAATTTATGACAAGAGTGGAAGTCAAGCCTCACCCAAATAGCCAGAGATATGGGAATATGGAAAAAACCGGCAAACTGCACTGCACAAAATGTGACAGTGCTTGGGGAATTCAGTGTTTGTACAAACGTATGGCATTTCCAGTTCTGAAACTAGAAAGTTTCTTGCTGGAGGATAAGAATGGAGACATAAAAATGGAAAATAAGTGGAAGGATGTTCCATTTAAAGTGCGGAAATTCACTTCTGAGGACTGGAAGAAGATTGCAGCCAGGCAGTAGATACCTAGTTGGTAGCTTTTTTGTTAAAACAATACATACTGACCAAATTTATTATGAGCTTCGGTTCTGATGGATGTCACTTAACAATTCTTCATTATTAAACCCACATGTGTGTACACTTATTAAAATGTAAAAATGAAAAATCCGATCTGTGTCATCTGTGATACTCAGGCTAATTAATATTACCAACTGGCAAAGAAGGAAATTGGGACAGTAACTTTCTTTCAATATGAAAATGATCAATGCATGCAAATGTAGTCCATGATAACTCATAATACACCAACAGATAAACTGACATTTGTGCTGACTGTATCGGTACATAATCACTGCTGCAGTAGTATATTTGTTTCACAAAAAGATCTATAAATTTTTCAAAATTGAATTTTACAATTTAGTCAATGAATACAATCAAAGACAATTGTCCCACTTATTTAACAGGGATGATGGAAGCTAGGTTAACCTTGCTGAAGATGTGGGACAATTTGTTAGAATAATTCTCATGAGAGGTAAGGGAGGCCTTGGTTCACCGACCTTCACATTTCTCACCAGTATCCGTAGTGACATATAATGGACATTGAAAGTCCTGACCAATGGCTGGTGAATAGACAGAAAGCTTGACTGACTTTCAGAATAATTATATACAATGCAAATAAGGTTAAGACTTAATGAATAACACATACATGTATTTTGTGTTGTGAAAATTTAAATTCTGTAAATTGCTTTGGATCCAAGAACAGCCAGTATTACATGCCTGAATTTGAACTGTGTATGACATTAGACAAGAGAAAAAGAAGCTTCTTAATTGTCTTACCAATGTGAGAAAGGTGTAGAAGTCATTTTGACAGATATGATCAAGTTCTTGTATCTAGGCTTTGAGGGAGGTAAGAAGTGTTTAGAGCTTAGCTGAAAATCGTATTGTGTACATAATTCTTATAGAGAAATAATTTTTGAATAAATTGTACGCTCAACAAAAATATTAGTTCTGAGCCTTCAGTCTTGTATATTGAATCAGTCTTTTTTTTCTTTTTCTGGTTTTCAAATTCCCTCTGCCACACCACAAGGTCCCTGAACTTGTAAAAGGTGTTATTTTGATCTTTTATATATAAAAGAAAGTATATTTAGTTATTTTTGTTTTATAGGTGTCTGCTGCCCAAGGGGAAGACCCAGGATGTTGTGGTTTCCGAGGTTACATGTACACAGGTTTGGCCAACATCTGTGAGAGAGAGCTGGTTACGTGGAAGGACCTGATGGTTCCATTAATCAAATATGCCTAGTGATGGCAAGAATAAGAGCTGGGAGAGGCTGAAAGACAGAAGTACCACACAACATATTTCTCTCCAGAGGATGACTGGAGAATTTGAGTACAAATTATAAAAAAGTAATAGTTCATTTTGTAAATATTTTCATCAGTTGTGGTAAAATTAGTTACTGTGTTGTATTTTCTATGAGGCTACCCACATTCTCTGCAAAAGGTTACTACACAAACACCAAAATATTACAGATCAATAACTAATAGTTGTAACTGTATGTAAAGAAACTTAGATGGGAGCTGAATATGTTGAAAGTGTGCTTGCTTTATGATCTCATTTGTGTGGTCCAAATCTTTTTTTTATTTTTCCAGATATTACTCAACCCATCCTCAGTTTGACTCGTTACATCACCAAGAGCCAGGTATATATGTAAACAGCAGAACAGACAGGTGAATACTGGCCTGTGGGAGGACATCTGAAATGACTTGTATGATGCATTTTTCCATTCTTTGGACCTTTTATTATGAGATATTTTCATGATATTATTCAGTAAAGGTATTGAGGGGAACAATACGAAACTAAGGGTTGAAAATAAATACAACTGTGTATAAACATTGCAAAAAGTGAAAGTATGGATTTTTTTCTTTAAGAATTGTTTCATTCATTGATGTTCTGGGTTGCAGACTTCCTTACCAAGATCTGTTTAATTTGGTTAATTGAAGCATTTTTATGTACAGACACAGATGTTATTTATTGTTATTTAAATCAAGCCTTGTTTTCAGGTAATTATGAGAATTGAACCATTTTTGAGTCATTGGACATAGGATGGCAGCTGTTGTGAATCTTCCCAATTAAAAGAAATGTTGAAGAAAATCCCTCAGAAAACCTTAGCGAAGTATTATCCCAGACGCTCAAAGAAGTTAATCAAAATTGCATGTTCTAAGTTGAGGAACACACTACACAACATTGACATACTTTATGTTGAAAAGAGCACCTGTTTTCAAGTGAATGATTGCAGGGGAATATACCCCCGGTACATGTATTGTAAAGGGAAATCTAACTTTAACCTACACATAGTGTACATCATTGACTGAAATCACTGCAGTATATAGTCAGTAGTTATAAAGAACACGTCTTTCTTTATGTATTGTGTTAATAGTTATTTAGGGGAGGGGGTGTAAAAGTGGGGGGTAGTTAATTCAACCAGTAACAAGGTTCAGTTATGTGTCTACCATATGCATGGTTACAAAACAGCTAAAATTTATGAGAAGGAAAGAGAATGAGACAGTGTGTAGCAGTGTATGCAGTCAGTGTCATGTTTTTGTTTTGTCTAGCAGATGTTAAAAATGTATATAAAGACGTGAAATAAAATGTGGTTGCTTTTCAGCTGCTTGGCTACCTGAAGAGAGAAAGAAACAAAACCAAATGATTTTCTAATAGATATTTCATAGGTTATCATTCAATAAGAATAATGTGACAAATATTACATATTTTGAAATGCCAATGCTTTCCTTTAATATGTCAGAAATTTTGTTTATTATATGAAGTGCAATAAACACATTTTGTAAAACGCAAAAAATTTCCTTTCAGTAAGAATTTCTGACCAATCTTTTCTTATATGGAACAGTTGTGTGGGCTCTAAATTAATTGTAAACCTAAAATAGTCCATCTGCATCATGATGGTGAAGATACATTACTTATAAGGGTGGATACAAATTTGGAAAGATTTTGACTTTGAAATTTAGTCCTAATAAAAGTTAGTAATTAAATGTCCATGTTTGCATTATGATATGTGATGTCCAAACAAGAATGGCTTAAATACTGGACTTGTACCTGTAAATACTATAGACAATAAATTTGTGGATCAAATTGTCTACTGTCATTTTCAAGTTTTCAAATCTGGAAAAAGGGTGTGGATGTCTGTATGCATGTCTCCTCAATAAAACAAGTCTCACAGACCCAATGAAATTAATTGTGATAATCCTTTTCTCAAAGATTGATTTTTGTCTGTAACACAACTTATGAGATAAAAAAGATGCATAGTTATATGCCAAATGTGAACCTTACTACACTTGTTATTGAGGTTGATGTATATGGGCACTTATTGGTATTGTTGTCTGGTAACTGGCATCAACTGAAAAAAAAAACTTAATCTGTTTATAAGTTGATAGCGACCTTTATAACTTTTTGTAATAAATCGTCTCCTGTTATAGGTTTATTCCTGCTGCCCCCCCCCCCCCCCATGATTAAGAAGTTTGTAGATCTTTATAAAATATTTGGTTAGCCCATGCTAAGTCTGGCACTGCTGTCACCCTCGAGATACATGTGTACTTTTAAAAGTCATTTTGTAATGATATCATTGGCAAAATGATTTTTTAAGATTAAAATTCCCTATAAAGTTTCACTTTCGATTTATATGCATGCACAATGCAGATATGTTCCAAAATATACATGCGCACGCGTACTACTGTACATATACCATGATATACCAAACATACTCAAGTCTTCAGCAAGATCAATCTACATATGTATTTGTTGCACAAAAACTCATGCGTTAGAAATCTTATTCGTGGTTTCTGGTATGTCTTACATGTTTTGTTAGATGTATCTGTTGTATCAGAAATAAAACCTATCAAAACTAAAATCTTTCATGGGAGTGCTATATCGCATGAATTTTCGTGCTAATCAAATTTATGCCAAAAATAGCACTGAAAACTTCCTTACTTTCCGCCCCCTTTCCACACGCAGGTTCATTGGTTACTTTTGATCATGTGGCGGGGAATCCCCTTTTGAGAAGATCGAAAGTTTGGCATTTTGGTGCTACACGTCATTTTCCATCGTAAGAATGGAGACGTTAGGTGACGAGAATAAACAGTTTTCACACAAAGAACTGCTTCAAGTTTTCGAACCAGCGTTTGTGAAGAATCTTATCCCGTCACATCTTTTGCCTTATCTCCCATTCCTCCGTGAATCTCTAAACGAAATCCGGAGAGCAGAAAGGGACGTCTCAACACAAAAAGCGGTAACGGTGCTTTTCGAAAAGCTGCAGGCAGTGGATGAAGAGAAAGAACCAGGGTGGTTTCAAACATTTCTCGGTGCACTGAAATCAGCGGGTAATGCAAACGCACATTTAAATCAGATCATGAATTCCAAAAGTTTTATGATAGCTTGACTACATTACACATTTTTAACTTATACAGACTGTGCTATCTACACTGTATCGTATCTACCCGGTACATGTACCGGTAGATAGGGCATTGCCTCAGTATTAGGCTTTACTGTCTGGAGGCCTCACACTGAGGAAAAAGAGGGAACATCTGTGTAGTGCAATTAACATGTAGTCGGTGTTAGAAATTAAGGCTGGACCATCTGCCCGGGGCTGAGAAGTTTTCCCACCCGTTAGACATTCAAGCCAGCTACTTTTCAAGGGTTACATCCCTATACATCCCTGCACTGATACTCTCCAGCACCTCTACTCCCCTGCACCCATACATCCCTGACCAATACTTCCCCACACCAATACTCCCCCACAATCACAGATATACTGAGGGGGAGTATTGTTGCGGGGGAGTATCGACATGACCCCCTTTTCAAGATGGCTGAACTTTCGGTCCAGCAACTAATTTTCCTAAGAGGCAAACACTGCATGTAGTATTAACTAATGGTTCTATTTCACTGAATGGTTTTAAGATTTATTGGTTCACAGATTCATACAGTCCATACAGATTGCCTTAAGATGTTTCCCCTCGTCAACTTTATTTTTCACTGAAAGATCCTAATATACTAAGTATGTTCTGTAGTAACTCATATTTGGATGTGTACAGGCACATATATCTATCTGGAATTAAATTAACCCAAACTGCAAGAGAGGTCAATGTGGTCTGTTTTACACCAGTATATCTGAGATTTCCCTCACTATAGCTGCAGCAATAAATTAATAATCATATGTAAGTTTAAAATTGAAAAGCCCTGTGTCATGATCTCCTGGATAATGTGATTATGACAGCATATTTGAAGTTAAGCATAAAGTGAGGATATAGCAGTTTTGTGTTTTTCAATCTTAATGTTTTGAATGTTAACTTTGATCTGCCATTTATTATTTTCTTTATTTGTAGAATTTTTCACCTTGGCCAACCTACTGCAAGACACTTTGACACATTCGCCAGAGACAGATGAAAACTGCAAGCATATCATCAATGTATTCACTCCTCTTCTCTATGAAAAGATAATACCCAGGGATGTTCTACCAAATCTTTTTGCTAAAGGGGTTATCAGCCAGGTTGACAAGGAAGAAATTATGGCTGAAGAAACTAATCATGGCCCCCAAGCAGCGTCCATGGTGCTGATAGACAGAATATACCGTCATAAGCCTGGCTGGTACAGAGACTTTTTAGAGGTTTTAGAAGCAACTGGTTATGAACATCTTGTAAAGGAAATAGATCCAGACTTTGTTTCAGGTATCAGTATATTGCTTTTTAGCATGCTTTCATAGTCGAACAAATAGTACGCTTTGTTTTTTACTGAAATTAGGATTTAATGAAAATTGTGATTAAGGCAAACTAAATGGATGTTTGCTATTATTGAAAGGTGGATTTCTATACATATGACTTAAAATGCTGTCTACATATATATATATATATATATATATATATATAAACACTGAGGATTATATAATATATTATATTCATTTATGAGTCATTAACTTGATAACATTTTTGATAAATGCTACAGGTGAAAAGAAGACCTTGGATGCTAATGGTGCAAATGGTGGTGGTGGAAATAATGGTATGTAAATTTATACAATTTTGAATCATTTTAAGTTGCAAGCTCAAAGCTAGGTGAAGAGAATATTGGTATTTTAAATTGTAGAATTCAGATTGTCCACATGAAGCATTAAGAGCATAAAGTAATAATATTGGTACACCCATGCAGTCATGTGACAGCTCCTCCATTTACACAACATACATGTAACACCTACATGTACAGTATATGTATCTGTTGAAGAAGGCAGACAGATGCTGCTGACAGCAGGGGTGGATCTACAAATATTTTCTGACAGTCTTCCAAAGTAACTTTGTTCACGGATGCTCCATTTCTTCTGACAAAAAACATTAGATACCCATCAATATAAACTTGAAAAATTTTGACTGTCTTCTGTAAAACTGAGAAGACGGCCTCCAACTGCCTCTGAACAGCTCCAGTTGAGCACAATTGCTAAGCAGATTGTGTGATCTGGGTTTAGTTATGTCCCAATATAAAAAGGATGATCATTATGATATTGATGAACATTTATTCATGTTGTAGGAAAAGAATCAGAGGAAGATGGAGAATATTCCGGATATGTTTGTGAGGGTGTGGAGAAGCTTAACCTGACTGGCAGTTCAAGCAGTGGGAGTGACCACTTACCAGGACAACAGCAAACTGCACTGAAAGAGATGGACAGCAGTAATGTAGTAGACATGAGAGCTTCAGTAAGAGGAGCAGTGGAGGATGGTTTGTCATACCCTGTGCAAGAGTCATCTCTAGGTAAAACTCACATACAAATTATTTATTAGATTGTCATACATTATTACATATAGAATAGTCAAAAATCAAAATCAAAATTAAGTGGGGTTGAAAGTTATGGAATACCCTGTTATAATTGTTTTTTGAAATGCAAGTAGAACATACAAACTATTAACATATCAGTATCTATCAACAATAATACAAGCTCCTTTGAAGTTGAACCCATGATACAAGCTCCAGCTCCAACTGTCTCAGATAATGAGGCATTGTATAGCAGTAAGCAGTAGGATGTTTTTGTGAATCTCTCAATGCTGGAAAATGTGTATCATTCCTGGGAAAGTAAAACATTAAAAAGATTATTTTAATAATGATAATTAATAGAACTTTTTTGGTGGAAACAAATTAGCAGGGCTTTGAGGTGAGGTCAAAAAACTTTTTGTTTTGATTTGATTTATTTTAAAATGATTCATGTTATTGTAGGAACAGCAGATGAAACACTATCCAGTTCTGAGCCTTCACAGTTAAAGTTAAGGAACTATCAGAAAGAGCTGGCCCAGCCAGGCCTTGAGGGGAAGAATATTATTGTATGTGCTCCTACTGGAAGTGGGAAAACTCGTGTGGCACTCGAGATTACCAAGGTTTGTCAAATCTATATCTATAATGTTGAAGGCGATACAAAAAACATTTCTTCATTTTTGAATTTAACTGTGAATACTGAAACCATCAGGGGTGAAAGACATGGACCATATTAAAACTTTTTGTGGCACGGATTCAGCTGTGAACAATATTACCTAGGCCCTTGATCCTGACCTTTGGAAGCTTGTTGCGACCTAATCATGTTTCACATAAAGCACTTGAATCATGAATATTATTGATGTTCTTTATATTTTTTTCTTCAAAATACAGGAACACCTAGATAAAGCAGACAGAGGACGGAGAAAAGTTGTATTTCTTGTCAACCAAGTGGAACTTATGCAACAGCAGTTAGAAGTGTTCAAGAAAAACCTCACTGGCTATCGCAGTATAGGCTTGAGTGGAGATGCAGAGGCTAAAGTACCCTTGAGTGAGCTTCTGCCAAAGAATGATGTTATTGTTTTAACAGCACAGATTCTGCTTGATGAGTTGAGAGATAATGTATTAAAGGTTCATGATTTTTCTCTCATGATATTCGATGAATGTCACCATACCAAGAAAGGTCATCCATACAACAGTATAATGGCCTTCTACATTGACCAGAAACTAGTTCCCCCAGATGTTGACAGCCATCCTTCAATTCAGAAAAAGTTGCCACAGGTAAACTTTGGTCAAGAACTTTTTTGTTTTTGTCAACCAGTCTTTCCAAAAGGTACATGAGGATAATCTTAATCAATCATGTGGTTTTCAGTTGGTTAACAGAATATGTTATAGCTAGAGAAGATGAATTATATATCCAAGTTTACATTTAACAAATCTCAACTCTAAGTTGTAAATATTACAGTGTATATGCATGTGGAGTATGCTGTAATGCAATATAATGCAATATAATCGAAATTATACTGTGACTTTCTAGGTTGTTGGACTAACAGCTTCTCTAGGTGTTGGGAAGGCTAAAAATATTGAATCTGCAAAAGACCACATCCTGCGATTGTGTGCTAATTTAGATACAGAGGTGTTGTCTACAGTTGTACAACATGAGAATGAAATGCTGCAGTACGTGAATGTACCCAAGTCAGGTGACGGAAATCATCTTTCTTCCAGTCATAACTTTATGTTTAATGTTTTACGTTTGGAGTCAAAATTTTCAAAATTATAAAACTTGGTTCATGCAAGCAAGTTAACTAATTATAATGAAATTCATTTGTTGACCTTATTGATGTTCATTTCCATACAATTGTCACAGATATTGTTCCTGTTGGTGAAAGAGCCATGGATCCATTCAAAGACATCATATCTAGAATAATGGAAGAAATTGAAAATAAAATTAAGTATCTGCATGGTAAGTTGCTTTATAGCTCAGTATATTTTAAGGCCATATATATTAAAGGTCATAGGCAGTACATTGCAAAGAAAATGCCAGTAAAACAGTATGTACTTAAAATGTTGTGTATGATGTTTATGATATATTTATATTTATTAAAAATCAGCATCAACTTTTTTAGGTCAGCATCAACTACAAGAGATAAGTGCAGCAGATTTAAATGCCCCTGCTGATAAAGGAGAAGGCCCCTATACTCAGTGGGTCCATTCACTGAAGGGAAAATTTGCAGTTATTGATGATCAGAAAATACGGTGGAATTACAAATCCTGCTTGACAAATCTTTTGGTACTTACAATTGTTAACTGTTAAGAATGCTTGTTGTATGAATTTACAAGCAACTGATACATGCTCTTTTGTAAATGAAATACAGGTAAAATCCCATATTGAACACTATCAGTTGAACTTATATTTTGAAAATATTGAATATACTGGGTTGTGGTACATATGAGTAAACAGCAAAAACATGATTTGGTAATAATTAGAAATGAAGCTATTTTTGGTTATGATAAAATTGGTTTTAACAAAATGCAATTTGCCAGCAGTCAACAACTGCTACATTGTGTTATCAGTATAGTACTTATAGGTTTTTAAAACTGTTCATTAATGAATAACTTTTATTTGTCAGACATATCACCAGGCACTTTTGATAAATGAATACTGCAGAACAAAAGATGCTCTTGAGTACATCAGAGATGAGAATTCAAAGAGATCTACTCGTAGAAATGTAGAGATCGATAACTGGCTTCAGCGATTATTTCAAGGTAGTTGAACAAAGATATAGGCACAAGGGTATACCCTTTCAAGTACCAACAGATGATATTTGAAAAGTAACCGAAAAGTAACTAAACGACAGACTTAAGTTAAAAGCATGCTGTCATAGACGAATTGATCATTATGTATAATTACATACTTGTGTTGTTCCTCATGCACAATCCAGAGTAATGGGTAGCAGCATTTATGAGAAAAAAATCTGAGGTGTGCACTGTAAACATCTTGTGTCAATTCATGGCATAACGTGAACTGTATTAAACACTCCAATGCAGTTGTGAATTTTTGAAAATTCTAAAAAATATAAATTTCCCTAAAAATTAATTTGCCCATTAGTTAGACTATTATTTGAACTTTTGAAAATAAAAAAAAAAAAAAACTATTTTGTCAGTTTTAAGATAAAGACCCAGCCTCTACCCTAACTTCTTAATTAATCTTTAATTTTAAAAGAATAAAATTATATAGCTCTTGCCTATCATCTAATTAAGTAATATACATGCATATTTTTTATTCTAATGCCTACTGTCAATTTATTTAATTTACAAATGTTGGGGAGTAGAACTGAACAACTAGTGTCAATAAAAAGTTTGCTTTCTTGCTTTTGCAGAAAAAGAATCACAACTCGATGCCATTGCTGTAAGTGATGCCTACCAAAATCCCAAGCTTGCGGAACTTGAGGATATGCTCAGGAAAGCATATGAAGAGAAACCAGACTCCAGGGGTATAGTGTTCTGTAAGACACGAGCACTTACTGAAAACTTAAGGTGCTGGATGTTAGAAACAGAAAGTCTGAAAGCACTGAACCCTCAATGCTTAGTAGGAACAAATGCAGCAGTTGAAAGGAGAGGTAAGAAGATTATCAGTGGTGGAGGTGGAGATGGGGGTGTCACAGCAGGCACATTAGTAGGAACAAATGCAACAGTAGAAAAGGTTTAATACTAGAACCACTATCAGGCTTGAAAGTTTATTAAAACAACATAAATAAGTTACGAAACTATAATAAAGTACATCAACACGTATGTGAATGAATTGCACCACTTCAGATACAGGTAGCAATTATATTACTTGGTATACTTTTGTATATTTTTGGTATAAATTTGCAAGAAGGAATTGTAGTTTGCAGCAATATTGCAGTAAACTTGCTGCAAATTTGCTGTGAATTTGCGGCAAACCTGATATTTTGCCAAGAAATATGTTTCCACACAGTCTTTCTCTCCCCTCCCCAACCCCCCCCCCCCCCCCCAAAAATAAAAAAAGTATTATGTGTGAAATGAGACAACTCCAAGCACTGTTTTAACCCTGTAACCGGCATGATATTAATATTGTCCTTGTGTGCCTTTTTTTTAGCAAATTGATACACTTTTTAAAGAATATTAGTGTCCCTTGTTGGATTGTCCACAAAATTATGATAATTTTAATTAAAATTCACCAGTAACAACTTTTCTCTTTATTTTAGAGTGGGTATTAAACCAAAACATGCTTACCAAGTCACTCTTAATAAATCATGCCAATACATATAAAAATATGTATTTAATTGCACAAGGTCATACATTTAGTTTGGCTGTACTGGTAATTTTGTTGAATAACTTAAAATTTAGAGGAGCAAATAAATTTCCAATGTGTGCATGACTGTCGGGAGAGGGGGATATTTGAAGATGTATAAAAAGAAAACTATACATCTTTTGTATAAAAAATAAACTCATGTAGTTCTTGAGCATAGACATACACATACTCCTTATGATTGTTGTACATTAACTGAAACAGCTGCAGCCATTTTTAATAGACACTTTGTGTGTATTGTAGGAATGACTTCAAGCCAGCAAGTGGACGTCTTAAGCTACTTTAAAGATGGCAACACAAAACTTCTCATAGCAACAAGTGTGGCTGAAGAAGGTTTAGACATTCAGCAGTGTAACTTGGTTATCAGATATGACTATGTCACCAATGAAATAGCCATGGTGCAGGCAAGGGGTAAGTTATATTTCAAAATCTTTTTTGTACAGACACATATATATCCTGTGTCTGTCATTGCTGTCGCAGGCCCAATTGTTGTGCATTTTCAGAAATAACAGGATTAGTGGAAAACTTAACTTTTGTCTTCAAACTTACAAAACTGATAAATATTCATAAAATGCAGGTTGGTTCGAAAATCAGCTTGATTGGGCCATTTTTTTCCAAGAGTAATGTTTTTTTTTTCTGTTTTTTAACAGCATGTATTATACCATGTGCACATTTTGAGGAAAACCATTAGGCCTATTGTCTTCATACTTACAGGAGTGATTATGTTACTTATGTTCTAAAATTAACAGTAAAGATTGATAGACTGAATTACAGATTGAGTTGGAAAACCAGCCTGATTGCATTCTTTTTCTGCAAGTTATGCATTTTTTTTGGTGATATTTTTTCATTTTTCACATATTGACTTGAAGCCGTAGATCTGTGGTAGTAACATGAATAGTAGATGATTGAAAGATGGTGGTGATTGTGCTATTAATCATCATGTTATATTGCATCAAAATTGACAAAAATATTTTGTGCATTGCCACCACAAACTCTATGAAAGCAGTACTCTATTACTTATTATTTTGCAACTTTGGAAATCTTCTCAGAGAGGGAGAGGGGGCATTCAAGGTTTTTGTGTTACTGGTACAAGTAGCAATGAATCCAAGCTCTATGATTTACAGTAACAGGCAACATCGTTTGTGCTTGTTTCAAAAAATCTTATTTCATGTGTTTGCTGTTTATGATGTTAAAACAAGATGTAATTTGCATGCATTGTCCACTATGAGTATTTTTCTTTATATATAATATTTTTCTTTTTTTATTTTAAAGTATTCATTAAAAACTTTAAATGCCTCAGTTTATCAACTATAGTAGTGTACTTTGATATTACATATTGACAATTGTAGGTCGTGGAAGGGCAGAAGATAGCCGCTATGTCCTTCTAGCAGGGGTGAGAGGCACTGCTGAAAGAGAAGAAATAAATATAATTAGGGAAATAATGATGAAGAAAGCTCTACTTGCAGTCAAAAAAATGAGTCCTCAGGAGTTTAGAGGCAAGATCCACAAGTTTCAGAAAGAAGCAAAATTTGAGCGAGAGATTTTGAGGACCACTCAAAGACAATTGGCCACTGAGGATGAATACGAACTGCGATGTTTGAAGTGCGATGTCTTTGCTTGCTTCTCTTTTGATTTCCGTGTCATCGAAGGATCCCATCATGTGGTGCTTGATAAAGAATTCATGGCAAGAGTGGAAGTCAAGCCTCACCCCCATGGCCACAAATATGGGAATATGGAAAAAACTGGCAAACTGCACTGCAAAAAATGTGACAGCGATTGGGGAATTCAGTGTTTGTACAAAGGTGTGGTATTACCAGTTCTGAAAGTAGTAAGTTTTGTGTTGGTGGATATGAATGGAGAGAAGAAATGGGAAAAAAAGTGGAAGAGCGTGCCATTTAAAGTGCCGGAAATCAATGTAGAAGACTTGAGGAAGATTGCAGCTAGTCAGTAAAAGGCTTAGCAGTGAACAACCAACTTTCTTTTGAGCATCAATTCCGATTTGTGCCAGCTACTTTATTTTGAAACCTGCACATGTGAAAATTTATTAAAGTATGAAATGAAAAGGCCAACTTGTGTGGTCTGTGAAACTCAACTGGCTAGGAGGGAAATTGGGACAGTTCTTTAGACATAAAGATGATAGATGTATGTGTCATAGTGGTGATTTCACGGCCAAACTTCATTTTAGAAACTTCCACATTTAAATCAAATTAAATCAACATTTGGTAAAGATTGTTCAGATGTCTCCTTTATAATGATATCATATGAATCTGTTTATGTATGTTATTCATTGGAAAGAACTGTAACCAAGTTTTAAAGGATGTTTTCAGTTTTAAAAGGATTGAATAACTTTATTTACGGCTTCATCCCCAAGTTGGAGTTTAAAGCAGTCTGACTTTAATTATGTTAAAGGTCTCTAGTAATATGTATTAATTCTGTTAATTGACTTCAATATCTCTGACTTGTTTTAGGAATCACTGTATGTATTTTGTGTGTATTAGTATATAAGGAGAAGAACTTTGTATTAGAGATCAGAGATTGGAGATCAGAGCTCGGAGTGAGTTTGGTCGGTCAAACCGATAGCTGGATTGTCCCTGCTGTCTTAGGAGACTCCAGATCTCTCAGTCAGAGAAATAAACGTAAAGATCAGTCATTTTGTAGTTGATCTCTGGAAAACATATCACTGCTGTTGTGTTACCTGCTGGAGAAGTAACTCAGACCAAGTGTCCCCCGTGATATATGTTTGTAAATGTAGTCCATGATAATGCGTAATACACCAGAAAAAAGCTTGTATTATTTGTGCTTACTGAACTTGGTCACTGCTCCATTGATGTGTAAGTTTTACAAAGAAAAGTTCCATGATTTTATAATTTGAAAAAATGGCATTTTACATTTTGATTGATGGAAACAATGGAAGACAAATTCTTATCATATCTGATACTATATCTTTAGAAGTACATGTAGCTTTTAACATTCAATCAAGTTCAATTAACAAGATTGATAAGAGTACTTAAAGAGCCATATATTGTTAGTAATTAAGGAACTCTTAAAAATGACATCACATCTCGAAATCCAATTCATATATACTATCACAATTATTCATATAATGCGCATTTTGAAAATTTACTAATAAAGTTTAAATTCTCAATATTAGCTGTGTGCTTTGGCTCCAACAACTGCCAGAATTCTATGTATGGAATTGAGTCCAAAATGGATTTAAAATGTGCATGAAACTTCTCTTAATTATGAAAAGAGGAAAAGAAGCATTTTGGAAAAGAAATGCCCTTGGTTAATGGTTGCCATTTCAACAATGGAGTGCCCCTATCATCATCTGCTGACACGGAAAGTTCTTACTTTCTTTTCGCTTTTTATCATTTTGCAAGTAAAAATCTGCAATGCTTTTCCTTTTTTTCTCAATCTGGATTGAAAACAAAAGTAGCAGCAAAGTTGATTGTCTTAGGGATACCATTTATTGCTTGAAACTTTCATGTAGCTTAGGAAATACAATGTATAATATATAAACATGCACCTGGCATAGCAGAGTAGATCAAAATATACAAACCTTACTATGATACAGCTCCAATACAATAAGCTATGGTCATTTGTCTGTCTGGTTTTCTAATATCAGATAATGAAGGAGTTGGTCTTTCTTTGTGTATCATTTTGTAAACACTTTCAGTTGCAGCTTATATACTGAGAAGTGAGCAAAAGCAACTTGATATATTTGCACTTCCAGCCTATCAAAATGTTTGGCAATTAATATTTCACTGATATCAATAAAGATGTCTTTCCTTAAAATTTGTCTAAGTGGATTTCTGAACAACATATAATGTAAATAATTTCACATATAATTACACCACTTTTTTATTTTTTAAACCTAAAACAAAACAATGTTAAACAATGGGCTAAATAATATGCATATAACTTGCATTTAGGCAATGCCAGTATAAAGAATGTATAAGTAATGTTTTCTGTACAATATATTGTATTAACTGACATGCACCATCACTTTTTGGAAAGAGTCTGATATGGTTATTAACATCTTAAAGGCTAACAATGCAAGATAGACCTTTACATAGCATGGAATTAGTTTTCTTTAAAATTCCAGCAATTTTCCCCTTATCAGCAGTCTATTCTATCCAAGACCACTGAGAAAATTATGGTCTATGAACTCCGTTTCAAGCTTTAAAATTCTATACTTACCGACCAATCCCCATCTCCAATGCAGGAGTGGCTACAATTTTTTTTAAAGAGTATCAGCTGATAGATAATAGTTTTGGCAATATGTCATACCTTGGTGGTAAGGGGAAAAGCTATGAAATTTTCTGGAAAAGTGTGTGTGTGTGTGTGTGTGTGTGTGTGTGTGTGTGTGTGTGTGTATATATAATTTTATTTATTTATTTTTTTTTTTGCTTTAAAGGTCTACTGCTTGTGTGCCTTTATCCTAGTGTACTACATCAGGGCAATGAAGTACATACAATTACCTTTCTTACAATAATTTCTTGTAATAGAATTACAAGAAAAGTATCCTGACACAGCACTGTACATAATGATCATTTTATTCACCAAACCATTTGTCACAAAGACAATTTTTTTCTTTTTCTGTTAAATGTTTGTTAAATATTTGATTGTAAAATATGTAAAGAGCAAATTTTACTTATCAGCAGCGAATAAATATCTTGTCGCAGCATATAGAACTTCATAGGTGTACCACCATATATTCGATTTGACAGAATTTGTAAACCATATTGATTAGACTGATGCACTTTATAACTCAATCCCTTAAAGACAAAAAAATATGTGTGTAACTAATATTACAATAATTATAACTTCAAGACCGGCATCAGGGCCAATATGGAAAAATTACCAAGTGAACCTGCAAATCTGTTTTGGTCAGGGCAACATTTTCTACATATTCCCAGACATTTCAAAAAGTTCCAGGACAATACCAAAATCTTGTGGTATTGAATATTTAATATCGAATCACAGTCCTGTCAAATGTACAACAATTGTGAATAGGGCAACAAATATTCTCATTTGCTGGATTTCAGATTTGTGGGAAAAATGTTTCATTGACTGAATTAATTTCCATCCTGCAGAACGTACAGACTATAGTTGTACAAAATTGAGTGCATATACATGTACATGTTTATGACAAAACACAAATATGTAATACCCAGTACATTTTGTGAAAAAACAACATTTTAGTTATTAAATAAATTTTAGAACAATTTGGCATATATTTTTGTATAACAACAAAAGTATTTAGTGGATCGGTTTGACTTCTTCCATGCTCTATTCTCAATGGATATCTGATAGCATGTCCCTCTGCGAAAGAGAAAAAAATCAACATTAAATTCATGACAAAAGTGAAAAGAAATCTGAAATTATTCATTGAATTTCTTGCCTCATCAATTTTTATAGGAAATATTTGTAGAGAAGTTTATTTATATTTCTCACCTGTGTTCCAGCAGAGTTCTCATTCTATCCAACCATTAGAACTTCTAAATAAAAAAGTGGAAATGATATCCACATTGAGTCTAGCCCTTTGTCAATCTTTAAGTTAATTCTAAACAATTTCTGAGCCGTTTCTGAATGAGATTAATTAGAAAACTAGCTGTTCTCATGCTTGTGGCATATTAACTTCTACTTGACTACTGTAACACACCTTTCTCCTACTTTTAACATACTTTTCTACATCTTATTAGTTGAGTACTTTTCAAGTTTACACTTTACACAGCATATCATATATTGACACTTAAGTAAGGACATCAAAAGACATGACAATAAAAAGATTCAACTTACCTCAGTGTCATTCCATTCTAGTTCTGTGAAAATCCTCTCAAAGCACTCATACATATACATGGCCTAAAGAAAAGAAAAATGTAGAGAGTGGCCATAACAGTGGATAGTTTTTCATTATGAAATAAAGAGTTTCAAAGTTTTTGAGTTTCAAAGACCTGGTCATTATGAAATCCTTCTTGGTTGAGTAATAATTCCCAGCATCAAGTATGGTGCAGCTTGGGTTGTATTCTCCCCAGAGATATGAATAAGATTCAGGATTGATACAAAAGATCCATAATAACCATGCATATATTGCAACCAAGCAATAAGAGAATATTAATGTGCACATGTGTGTGTTTGTTCTCAAATATGATTTCTCTGTATTTATCCAACTCATGGGTTGCCATATTATTTAAGAAAACACAACATTAGAGGCAATGGCTTTAGTGCCAGGTGGGGAGGACAGCACCAAAATCATGGGCAGACACACACCTGATAAGAATATACACAGGCTCTAATAGTGTTTGTACTTAAAAATCATCTTTGAGATGAAAATTATACAGCCAGCTTGTTTCACAAAGAGAGGAACAAGCCACACTGGTGCAAACAGTATACTTATTGAAAGATAAACTTTCTTACTTTTTTAGTTTTGAGCACATAAATTTATCTGTAATACTATCATCTTAAAATAAAAACTTACATGTGGAGATTGAATTCGCACCCATCGTGCCTTTTTGCCCTCTCTCTCATAATAAAAATTGCATGTCATTCCTTCTTCATCAAACTCATGCTGTTTTATGCAGCTCCATGGAAATTCAATGACTTGAGTCTAGAAAAGAACAATTCTGTAGTTAGTTTCATGCATTGAAAAAATTCACCAGCATTCATTTATACAAAACAACACAAATTTGCACAAAACAAAGAAGTTACGGATTGGCTTTCCTCAAACTAAACTCCTCAACAAAAGACCTAAAAATGCTTAGTTCTGTTCTTTCTTTTCCAATCAATTCTCCTCTTCTACAAACCTCTGGTGATCCATCTTCTTGACAAGCTTGTAACTTCAGGTTTTCCAATGAAAATCTGACTATGACATGTCCTTCCTTTTTAGCATCACAAGGACAGTGGGGGAACACAACTTCACCATAGCCATCCAGGTGACGGACAATCTTCAAATACTGAAAGGGTAAGCACAGTGGGAGTCAGTTACTGCGCACATCTATAATTCAAGCACATTGGGACTTATGTTCGACTGTGCAGAAAACAATTCCACATTTAAAGTAACAAGTGTCAGCCTTGCAAGATAATGTACCAATCATTTAAGTGGCTTTTATTTAAAATAACATTATGTGCAGAGATGCAAAGCTTTTTAAAAAGATTCTTTTCTGTTATGTCTGTGCATTGTTTTAATATACCTCCTGCTGCTTATTCGCTTGGTGTAAGGCCTTGAGTTCATAAAGTTTATCTTTTGATTTGATAGTGCCCCTGCTGACTTCTTCATGTGCCTTCAACAGAACAGAAAACAGGTTATTAGAGGGAGAACACTTCCAAAAATAACATTTATATGAAATCATACAAGGGTGCTGAGATACTTTTTCTGCCAGCGCTCTCCTGTAAAAAAACTACATTTTACAGATGGGTACTCTCAACCAATACTCTGAATTTATCAACTTTCAGATGATTTTTTAGAATCTTACAATTTCAATTTAAAAATATTCACTTCACCGCACACACTAGGAAACAGTAGAATACCTGATGAAAAAAGAAATTCACGGCCATCTCATCATGACTAAGACTCAACTCCCTTGAGAGAGTAAACACCCATTTTTTTAACGCAATGCAGGTGGCTTCTGCTGTACTGTAGTTCTGTATGTACAAACTGTGGGGGAAATCACTGTACAGCAGCTTTCGGTCTGAAATGAAGAAATAAGAGATGCCCAGTCTTTCTGGCTATAAAAAAGTTTGTTAATCAAATCAAACTAAACCAAGTAGGATTTCAGTTCTTCAGCAATATTTTAGAAAGCAATTAGCTATTGCAATTGTCCTTGGTATTATTAACCCCTTACAGGTGAAGTTCTTACCAAGTGTGTACTTTTGTTGTCATGAGGACTCACATGAACCCCCTGGAATTTATACTAAGATCTACCGGCTCATTCCCAATGAAACTACCATTCTAGCTAGGTCAATCCAACTGTGCAGGGACTCTTGCTAAATGCAATCAGATTGACAGATTAGTATGACTCCTTTTTCCATTGGGTAGAATACATAAAAGCTGGTGAGTATATATGTACATTAGGAAGATGAGGAGGCATGTATGCAATGCATTCAGGTAGACCCCAGTGGAGTTGGATCGATCTAAGTAGAATGATAGCAATCCCCTGCATCTCCCAAACAACATCAAATTCCCCAATGAAGAAATGCCAGACAGAAACACAGTCTTCTTGAGCACTTGCATCATATCTTGCCAAAATGGATCACTACAGATTTTTCAAAGGGTATTGACAACCTTCACAGACCAATCAATACCTAGAATTTGTCTCACCCCTACAACTCTTAGTCAGGTGCAGAAACATTATGACCAATGCAGATGACAAAGCAGAAGTGCTTAGAAGAATAGGCCAAATGTACAGGTACTTTTAAAAATAAGGATGCCCGTCATGGACCATTCAAAGGTTAAACACCAAATCAGTCAATTAAAATTAGAATTGATTTGAGGGAGCAATGAGAAATAGAGAATAAAAAGAGAGATGGAAATCAAGGGACATATCCCTCCCATATACTGTATATAAATCATGTTTAATGTGACTGACATCAGCTGGGAATTACATTGTTCTGCTGCCACTGATCAAGTGAATGATGAAAATTGCATACAAAATATCTTTCAATACAAGCAAATCGAATGCTAAGAGAGAGTAATGGACACAATATGTGAAGAAAATGAACAGTGAAGAAGGGGGGGGGGGGGGGGGGGGGTAAGCTTTGCTGACCTGATCCATCACTGGGGCCAGTTTCTGAAAATAACCTGAGACAAATATTTGCTCTTAAAATTTTAGGCTAAGATTTCAGTCTAGTTTTTATTCTGGATGATTTGATGAGGATTTAATTTAATGATTTCTTTCTTGTTACAAAGCAGGTGCAACATGACATTTACTTCTACTGCTATTAATTTGTCCTGGGTCAAAAAGCACTTTTTCCAAACCTTAGAGTTAAGACCCAATTAACCCTTCCCAAGCTAACTAGGGAGTTCCAATGACAACATGAACACAGTGAACGATGCCATTATAGACAAATTAAACTGTTACACATCAGTTGCCATCAATTTCAAATCTGACTTGAGCAAAACTGTCAGATAATGGCGAATAAAAGTAAAGATCTACTTCTTATAACTGCATATATGTAATAAATAAATAAATAAATAAATAAATAAATAAATAAATAAATAAAAAGTCAAATATGATGAAACTCTTTAGTTAACAAGAGTACTTTCTAAGAATTGTTATTGTCAACATTACTTACATTAAACATTATGCTTTAGTATATTAATATCAGAGCAAGAGCAAATATTCTCACCAAATGTGTCATCCAATATTTCAAATAAATAGAAATACTTTGCGGTTTCATCTGTCATTCCTAGTTTCCGAACCACTGCCTGAAACCAAATACAGATCATATCACACAGTCAGACTGCATTATTGATTCATTATCCAATACTTTTCCATAATCTAATTAATAGACAAGATAATTTAATGCCTTTTTACTTTGGTTTCAGCTATAGATATAAGCTCTTCCCAGAATGTTCTTCACTTGAGCTTCCATATGATTATATCTTTTCTAAAATCTTAAGCTGCTGTATTCTTAAGGGAACTAATCTGTCTACTTCAGAAGCACAGTTCACATATCTAATGCTGAAAAACATTCATGCAGACAAAATCAATATTTTCCACTTGGATACACAATGATTTTTTTCACATAAATATTTTTCAAGTAACTGAAGTTTAAACATGTCTTTGTGCTACAAAATTCATTATCTGGATTCAAATCAATCCTATCCCCCCCGAAATAAAATTATTTATTACCTCATAAACTTCATCAGTGACACTGCTTCTCTTGATTGCAACTGTTAAGACTTTCCTGTCTGGTAATAGCACCTTAAGTTCCACTTCATCTGCAGTACTGCCATCCTAAAAATCATATATGACAAACTTGTATAAATCTAATATCAATGCCCTTTTAAGTCCAGTTCAAACTACAAGAAATTCAGAAAAGAAACTGCCCAAAAACGTGTCATCAGATTAGGGAAACTTTTTATAATGTGACCAGCAGATAACAGGAGTTGGGCTGTTTTTAGTTTAAAACTATCTTGGTGTAAACCAAACATTAAAGCAAAGCAAAATTGGTCAATTTTACCACAGGCCAAAAGAAGATGATTGCAATGCTTCACATAGAGGTCAACGTGGACTATGCAAAAAGCAACACAGTCAACTATCAGTTGATTCTGTTATGAGTATTTGTAGATGGCTATGCACTGTAATAGTCACAAATGCACATAAATACTACTAATTATCTGCATACGTAAAGAGAACATTAAGGGTGTGACTGGTTTTGGTGCTTATGCTGCAAGATGCTTTTTTGCTGTTGAAATGTCTTAACTGCATTACAGGAAATAATCAATATAGTTAGTTCTGAATCAGTATCTTGTGTTGACTCATTTACGACATTTTAAACATATTTACACATGTACATACCTGCTCACTGTCAGGGGCCAAAAATTCTTGCATAATATCACTTTCACCTATAACACGGACTGCCGTTACTGAGAAAGACAAACAAATAATTGTAACAAACAAATTTATTACACTGATATTATTGGTTCTGCACATTTCTACAATTTATTTTGTTGAAACTTATCAAAGCTTGTGTCCATTCTCTATTTTACTATAACTGTGAACCAGAGGCATTTAGCATCAAATACGTAGTCTTCATAACAAGTTGCATGTGGACAAATTTTCTGCTGCATGATTGAACTCTATTTATCATCATGCAGTATTAAGAATTGAGAGGATATTACGGTTCACCTGTGAGATCCCTAAGGAAATAGTAAAGGAAATAAACGCAATTTGTTTCAGAATGTACATGTCTTGTTCTGGTAATGTCAACATGGCTATCACCACAGGTAGATATTATTGGGCAAAGACTGAAAAGTGATTGTGTATGGAGGGGGGGGGGGGGGGGGGGGGGGAAGAGAGAGAGAGAGAGAGAGAGAGAAAATTGCCAGGAAAGCAAAATGGACAGAAAATTATTTTCACATCTTATTACCTTTTTCGACATATTGCTCGAGTCCTCTTCTCCTAGCATCTAGCTGTTGTTCAGAAAGCTTCAGCGGCCATTTGCCCGGCATTTTGGGGAAATTAAAATCGGGGAACTCTCTTTTGAGTCTATTATGAAGATTTGCAAATTCTTTATACCTTCTTGAGCAAAGTTGTCTGCCAGCCATATACAAATTGTATGCCTATAAAAGAAAAAGAAAAGTCACATTAATTTGATAAAACCAATAATATATTTTGCATAAATTTTTTTTAATAGAGACAGTAATGCTGATGTTGCTACTTTTCAATGTGCAACATTATTTGTACACATAAACTTCTAATTCAACAATCCACATAATTTCCAATAGTCAGGGATGAGACTGGTGAGAAGTGAAAAAATCTGAAAATTTCACAGGGGAGCCTAGGCCAATGATAATTTTGGCTCCCAAAACATCCCCCTATAAGTCTGACTCATGAATAGTCCTGAAGATTTACTACTTTTCAGAATAAATCCCGGAAAGAAATTGCCATACTAACGGTCCTTGCTTCTAGTTTCCAAAATCCCTTTCCATTTCAAGTTTTTTTTTCTTTAGAAAATTATGTCTCTGGGAAAAGCTAAGAATAATCTTTTTCATGATATGGGTTTTTTTTTTTTATTTTATCTAATAATAGGGGAAGGGATGCAATAATTTTTGCTTCCTCTGGGATTCTGAATCCATTTACAACAGAAGAAGATTTGTTCCTTTTCTCTAACTCACTTCCCTAACTCACAACATAACATTACCAAGACAAATTGCCAAAATGCCAGGTTTGAATCCCCTCAATTCCATGACTTAGTTCACCTTTACCACAGCAATCTTCAATTTCAGATATACATTTTCAGAGATAAGTGCTTTACAATTTTTCCATTACTTTTCCTATGTTTAGACTATTTTCCAAGAAATTATACACCTTTTTCCAAGAATCATCAAGGCAGTTTCAAAAACGAGTAATTAAATCGCTCCTACCTACCGCAGCCACTTTTTTGTCATTATAATTAAGTTAAGTGTAATTTTGCTAGAAATTGGAAAAATGTTAACCTAGTTTTAAAAACCAACCATGCCATGTTGAGCCTTCTTTGATCAGGTTTTATATTGTGCTATGGTGTTAAAAAGGGTCTTGGTGATGTAGACACTCAAATAGCAAAGATAAAGTTATCCCTGAAATTTTGCTTAAAATCATAAACTGAACACATTACAACAAATAATCAATACGTTTTATTTAGCTCCTACTGCCAAGACTCCCTTTACATACCTTCTTTTCCTGACTGATGTAAGCAATCCTTCAAGAGCTGCATTCATAAGATTTCAATTATCTTTGACTTTTCAAGTAAAACTCAATAAAATTGATATCCACAAGTATAGGAAATTTGGAAAAATTTATAAGGTACCTGACAAAGATTTATCCAGATGTATTATAATTCAATACATACATCATTCTTTCTTCATGGTGAGCCAAGTGAAAGAAAGAGAAAAAAAAAAGAAAGATTAAGAAAAAACTTACCACATATCTTTCTCCATTACTTTCTGAGTAGTTATAATCAGGAATTGATATTGGAAGTGATCGTTTTTCTGAGTAGTCGATCAGAGAATGTCCTGAGGATTCATCGCTTGGTTCCAATTTTTCTGCTACCTGCTCTGGGACTGAAATAACTGAATTAAAATATTCAAATTATTTCACTATATTCTGATATCAATCTATTCATATTGGTATAATGCTGTTCTCCACTGACTTAGATCACAAACAATAGTGAGGGCACTGAAAAACTTCTATATATATCTTAATTATTTGGAGCGTTTGATGTTACGAAAGTGCTGTTTTTGTATATCATTTCTAAGTAAAACTGTTTTGTATCCCCGTTTAAACTTCATTCCATATTTAAAATTACTTTACAAAAATCATTAAATGTGTACAGTTTGTAGCATCTTTATATCGCTCACAAAATACAACAAATTAATACATCATTTAAATTAGGAAACAAGACAGTGATAACCTATATCACCATTATATATCACATATCAATTATCTTTAACAACAAATGCCAAGTGAAGGGCACATAGCATCAGGCATGCAAACTAATGTGATCTAGATAACAAAAAATTATAGCAATATAGCTTGTAAGTTGTAATCCATACATATGTAAATCTACCTGTCAATGTTAATGAATCTCCTCCTGATTTGATAAGGTCTACAACCTGTTTGTGTGTTGATCCTTCTACAGATTCACCATTTCTAGCATAAAAGAAAAATAATAAATAAAAACAAAAACATATCATATACAGTGAAATCAAACTACAACTATCAATGAAGGTGAACCTGCCCTCCCTTTCACTGTATCATAAGAGGGGAAATTTCCATGGTATATTAACTTGATACACACACTCACACCATGTGTGTGTCTGTATGTGTGTGTATTTTGTTGTAAAAGACTGAAAACTGTAAGAGATAAGACAGCCAGAAAGACATGCAGAGAGAACTATGCAGTGACAGACAACCAAATTGACAGAGGTAATTAAAAACATTTAAACTGATTTTCAATGTCTTAAGTAACAATGGAGTAAGAAAGGGACTTTGATCTTGATTTATGAAAATAACATACATATTCCATTTCTGATTGTCCCTGTAGACAGGGTTACATTTTACCATCATCAAATCCTAACATTTCAGGTCATGAGAATGAAGTTATCTATATCTTCAATTGGGGAAAATAGCAAAAGCTATCTGTGACGCAGCTGATTGGATTTATAACCATGCTTTACATGCTCTGAAGCTGCATTTCTGCTCCATATGTTACAGATAATGAACTTGGGGTACGTGCCTGAAAATAAGAGACAACAAGATCACGTTGCCATTACCTCATCCAGAACACAACTTTCGCCACAATACGCTGATTGGATTTCGCTAATAATAGACTTGAGTATAGACATGCAAGGAACTGAAATCAAGAGAAGATCAATGTTCCTCCTACAGAGAAATAATACCACAACTAAATTTCAGTGAATCCAAAAGACAAAAAGTGCATGACAGATGTTTATATAGAAAAAAAATCCCTTGAAATTTCAGCAATTTTTCCATTATGACCAAGGTCTGCCCTATCCAAAAACTACTGAGAAAAATATTATCTATAAAACTTTTTTTATCTTCATGAGTGAAATTCGTTAGTCTTTATATTTTTTATGAGAGCACAAAAAAGTAGCAACTTATTGTTAAAAAGACACATAAAATGGTTATGGTAGTAAGTGGAAAAGTACAGAAATATTCAAGAACATTGACTATTTGCTCATTCTGTGCCTTAAAACCACTTTTCTTCAATCTTGGTCAAGAACTCGTGCAAAGACAGAAGTCATTACAGATTTATACCACACCATCTATCAACCAAATCCCTTTTCACCATAAACACGCATGCTGGCAAAGAAGGTGCCACAGTAATCAGACTGTTGGAAACCCAGAAGTACAGTACAGCTTCAGCTAACTCAATATCAAAACATGTTCATCAATTCAGAGGCCTGCTGGGCTTGACTTAGATTACTTAACTTGGATAGTTGACTACATAATTTCTATCTTGCAGTTTTGTTCCTTGAGTTGAACATTTTATGAACTATGGACCCAAAATAAAATGTAACTGACATTGAAACCAATGAGAGTGAAAATGCATTGTTAAGACCACCCTTTTAAGATGGTTAAAAATATTTCTGGGGCCATTTTGACTTGTTAACCATTGTTTTTAACTTAACAAACGTATCATGTTGACTGTTTTTGTGTATTGCAAAAAATGATAACAGGCATATGTATAGACACTGTAGTGATAGAAATTCACAGAGATTCTACACAGAGATTCTTGGTAACATGGTAACAAAAAAGGCTTCAGAACCCATATTACATCTGTTATGTGCATGGATGGATTTTTCAGTGTAGATTTAACATTGTCAGTATGCTAACCGGCAACTAATAAATGATCATGACATATTTCATACTATGCAAGAATCACTGATAAACAAGCTAATAGTATACAAAACCAAAGTCACCCTGAGTATCAAAGTACTGGTGGAGATACTCCTCCATGTAGCTTTGACTGGGTTCCCACATATTTAGATCGATCCATCTGGACTGACCTAACTCCCTGGGGATTCACACTAAATTGCTGTCAGCTTCTGGGAGCCAAAGGCGCACAAAAGTTAATTACCCCCTTACAGCTTTTAGTAGGTGGGACAGACATTTAAGCCGATTAAGATGACAGCAATCTCGTGAGACTCCCCAAGGGGATAAATCGATCTAAATATCTGTGGGAATGGTCTCTTAGATCCTGTTCTGTTGCAATAGCTGTTATTATGCTATTCTTTTAAAAAGTCCATTTTGTTTTATTTTGTGATTTACTTCTCAAAAACTAATGTTGACACTCGTTTATTTAATTTCTCATAATGATAATTAAGAAATTAGCCCTCCCCCAAACACACTCACCATTTGATATAAAGCCCTTATTAATGATCAAAATCTTTTAACTTTAAATATGTCAAAGAAAAAAGTAAACCAAAAGTAACATTCCAGTACATGATATTCCCATGAAAAATGCACCTCCAATAGAAACATCAACTGATAGGATAGTTTTCACATCACAGGCAACACAATTGAGATTTTTTGTCAATAAAATATCCCAAAAATCTGAACACCAGCCCTTGCCTTGATTATCCGCCAAATGGTCGGCATGCCCATAAACTCAAAAAAATTCAAGCTTATTCTAAAATTTAGGTTGTAAGTTGTCACTTATTTTAATGTCTCTCAAAATGGTAAGTTAATTTCAATCTGACATAAAAAATTCTAATTGTTTTGGTTACACATTATAAATGATGTCAATAAATAGAAGAAAGAAAAAGCAAATAATAATTATTATTAAACAGCAAATTAACTAATCCTTAAAATATTACCTGGTAATTTATCTTAATATAAAAAAGTGCTGATGAAATTACAGGGAAATAACAGTAACTGTCATTATATGCTTCTCAAAGTCTTTTTTTCCTGTTAATTATGGCATATCTAATTTCGAAGTTCAAGCTTGGGTTGACATGACATGACAGGCAACTAATCTAAGCTGTCCTATTTCTACAAGTGAAGTTTGATGTGTTCAACTTTGATGAAGCTGACAAATTAGAGATAAAGGATTATATGAAACAATGACAGGCTAACATTGTGTTAAGCACAGACAAATGTCTCTGTTATCCACCCGCTGCTAAAGGCAAAGATTACGCTGTAGCACTATGCGTGATAACAATGAAATGCCTTACATTCACTTTACTGCAATCAATCAGGTACTATATGAAGCTAAAAAAAATTAAGTCTGTATGTGTTAGTACCTACGGTTGCTTCTAAACTTCTAAAATGAATTGTGCCTACAGTATTTACTAACCAGACAGTTGCAAATAATAAAAAAATGCTATTTTAATAATAAAATAAAAGTTCTGTAATATGACCTCTCTTCATAGTGCTGAATCAGTCATTATCTTAGGGACTGCATTTCGTGAAATGCTGTGATCAAGTATTTACTTCTTGAAGTGATAACCTTTTTTTCTGTGAAAAAAATTGCCTGGCCCATGGCGGCACACTAAATATTCCCAAGATGCAAGAGGTTATTTACATCTGCAGTCTGTGAAAAATGCAATATTCTTTTTAAAGTATTTATCATCAGTTTCATTCAAAGATTTGGTTTGTTTCTGCAAGCAGCCATTGATTAAATCTAATGAAGATGAATAGCAAACAGATGCATAAAAAAGTTTATGCTATGGTATCTAAATTCAAAAATTATATCATCATTTGTTAACAGTCCCTTAAAAAATGTTTCTTTGCTGTATGTAGGCCATGCTTCCTTCGTAAAAGCACATTGCATAAATAAAACAATTGAACAATTCTCTCCCTATTGCAGTAGAAAACAATGATAGGATAGACTAAATCATTTGCTCAGAAAATAATCACTCAAAAGACTGAAGGAATCATATAAAGAAATGACTGTCTGCCAAAAGCAAGAAAAAGTGTTGATTTTAAAAATATACTTTACAAAACTAAGCCACAATATTTCAACATCAGGAAAATGTTAACCCTGTTCTAAAGTTCAAAGACCACATAGTCATTAACTATGTAATGTCTGTAACAGGATGTTGAAATAAAATAGTAATTGAAATATAGGATCCACAGCCCTCTGGAATTTTAGGAATATAACTTAGAAACACAATGAAAATACAGAGATAACTTAAAACTTTCAAAGGCCTTGTTTTTCTAGTATTTAATTTTCACTTGTTCTATATCTTCATTACAGTTTACTTTCTTACACAAAACTGAATAACTTTTGAATCAACATTCTTAAGTATTGCCTACAAATCATTTGTGTGTGTGTTTTCAGAAGGGGGGGCTATTAATAAATGTTGTTCAAATCAAATAATTACCAAGTATAAAATCTAGAAACAGTCTCTTCCTCAAGTTTTCTTTGGGAGGATTCTTTTCACAAATATTTTAAAGAAGCATAGCCAGTAAAACTACTAGTATACATCCATACTCCTTTGTTCAGAAAACAAGTTGTCATTGACCATAAGATCAACAAGTCTCTATAAAACAATACAAACCTTAAATGGCAATATGAGAACAGCAGACCTCAGCAATGTAATGTGAAAATGTCAGAACATGTAAATTAGACAGACAATGCAGACAAACCACATTTAAAAACATTTATAAAAACCCCGCAAAGAGGATAACTATTCATAGGAACATTTTGTAGACAAACATGATGTCAGTATTGAATGAGAATCAAATCAAAGGGTCAAAACTACACACCAAAATTTAAAATATTTGTGAAAAGAATCCTCCCAAAGAAAACTTGAGGAAGAGACCAATTTACAATGACTTTGTTAACTTAATTCATATTATTAGAGCTTTTGTGTATTTCATAATCCAGTTGCATACAGTTTGCATTCTCATCACTGATACCAGTGACAGACACTATCATTTTCTTAAAAATGGGAATATTGAACTGGTACCAATATAATATACTGCCTACTGACATGCAACTTTGTGACTCACATCATATATATATATACTCATACATCTTATCTCAGCTGAAACTTATAATTTGCAAATGAGCATTTGTAAAACATTCAATATAAAATTTCTTTGATATCTTACCACAACTACATATATATATAAAAAATATCATGAATATCAAATTTAAAAAAAAACTGAAAAGAATTAACAACATGCCTATTGCTAATATTAAGGACATATTCAAATAATATTCTGAAATATATTTTATATATCAAAATTTCCTAGAGAAATTTACAGTAATTTCTCAATCAGTTTTCATGCTTTCAGTTATTATACAAAGTGAAGCAAGACACAACAACAACCCAAAATTCCAATTTAAGCAAATATTAAGACAACAATGTTAAATGTAAAAGCCTGAAAATGAAACACATATCAGTTACCTGACCTTAACATTCTAACTTGATGCAATGTTAATGATAATATATACTTCACAAAGAATGAGTACAATAACTTTTTTTAATAAAAAAGCCATTCATATTCATTATAACAGTTAAAATAAGTATATAAGAACCTTAACTACATAAGAAACTTACTGCCCAACAAAGTGCAAGAATGAGAAATAGTGTACTAGTATAGAAATATGTTTCTGTACAGTTACTATTAATGGCTTTTCAAACATTTTTAATTCACCAATACAGTTTTGGGTTGTCCTAGGCTATCTTTATACCCAAGCATAGAAAGATTGGTAAATTTTTAATAGTTAAGTTGCTCCAACATGTTTTAGTTACATCAATAAAGTACTATAAATATCCTGCAGATACACAAGTGGGCGTGCAATTGACATCATAGCTGTCCCTGAGATGCATACTCAGTACATATAGGGAAGAAACAGCATAATTAGGAGCAGGATGGCTTAGAGTTTTTTTTAACCTAGGACAAATTGTGAACTATTAAATTCCAGATTAAAACCAAAAGAATTACCCTGGATAATTAACTATGTAACTATAGACTGGTAACGACACCCTAACTACCTACATATGGTATATGCAATTACAGTAGTAATAATACTGTACAAAAACAATGACATTTTCAACAATCACCAAGTACCACCCAGACTAGCAGCATATCTAATCAATGTCTTACAAAACCGTGTGTGTGTGTGTGTGTGTGTGTGTGTGTGTGTGTGTGTGTGTGTGTGTGTGAAATAAATGTTTGTAATATGAATCCCAACTTTAATTTTCAAAAATAAATATCAATTTTCATTTCTCATTCACAACCAAAAATTTCCTTAACATTACATATGTCATATTGAAACACCAATACACTAGTTAGCCCATGCACAACAGTTGTTAAAATATTTTCCTTAAAACTATAAAAGAAATATATTTTGATATAATTTTGCATATAACTGGCCTGGATAACATTTACTGAAAAACTTTAACCTACCCAAAAATACTAATTAAAATGTTACACTGTTGTTAAAAACCTCAGACAAAACAAAATATTCAAGAATTTTAAAACTCATAATAATCTAAATTTATATGTTATCACCGGTTCTTATAATATGCATGCATGTTGCTTTAGTCTATGACCTAAATCAGTAAGTGTAAACATGTTTTAATCGGGTTCAATCTTCCAGGCCATCCGTTATACATTTCCCCCAGCATCATTCAGTAAAAATAGTTGAAAAAACTTGGCGCGTCAATCAGGATGAGGGTTGAGGTTAGAAAAATGTAGAGAGAATTCACCAACTGACAACTTACACTTCTAAGATCCTGTCCCCTTTCCGTATCCCTGCCCTCTCGGCTGCTCCTCCCTCCAACACTGCGCTAACGTGTTGTAGCGGTGCATACAGTTCGCCATTAATGCTTTTCAGCTGTCCGCCTTCACTGACTTGGCCTCTGACATTAAAGCCAAACCCTGTTTCAGTCTTAGTAATTGTAACAACTCGTGGACCATGAATAACATCCGAATTTTGAGACACAGGTGAACTTTCCTCTTCGCTGTCCGCCATACTTGTCATGTGACCACACTTGACCTAATTTCTGAGCAATTTTGGCTTTCTGGCACATGTTGTGAATGAAGATTGAAAGATGTCATGCGAAAGATGCTATGAGCGTGAGAGCACGCTCGAGTGCAGAACATGTGCTGGTCAAGGTACTTCTTTATAAGGCCCTGTTAGCATTTAAGCTTTGAAGTGCATGTTTTGAAAAACTTTTGTTTAAAAACCCACAAGGAGCAGCTTCGTCTCATTGCTGGCGCCATTTTCAACTTGTGGTTTTTAAGTCCACATTTAAATCTACGTTAACCCTGGTTATAGCTCCTTGGTAGTGAATTTTATAGCATGATGGATGTGACCTGGCAGTGTCTAGTAAATGCACAATGCATGACTCTCGTGTGCATTCTTATTGCCTTAATTTTGTATGGTATTTTTCACTCAAACACTTTAAAGCACATTTGCTGTTTATAACAATGGCGGGTCGGGGGGGGGGGGGGTAAGAAACGGGGTATCGTGAGTCGTGCCCTCCCCCCTCCCCAAGCTTCAAGGGGTACCTACCTTCTCCCTTTCTCTGTTTTAAACACTATAACAAGCAGAATGATACAAAAAAGCAATCCATTATGTACAGTAATTTTACATCTATCTTCCTTGCCAATTTATGTATTCATGTATATATGGGCATTTTTACAATCCTGGGCTCCTTTTTTTCCCAACAAGGGTCAAAAATAGAAGTCATTTTTGTGTTGAAATGTGTACTTTTCTTGAAAGTATAGACCTGAAGGGTATAAGAAATGACAATCCTGAGATAAAACCTTGTGTATGTATAAAGATATGATCATTTGAATTTTGAAAATCATTTTTTTAATTTTCATAAGCTAAACCTTGAAGTGTGTGACTTTTATGGTAATTTAAGGTATTGATCTCCAAAAAACCACTTAGTTTTACTCAGAGAGTATTGCTCTTTTATGTATTTGCAAAAAAAATGGATGAAAATATCCAAAATTTGACGAATCAATGACATTTTGTAATTTTCCTGTTTCAGTATTAAATGTGACTCCATGAAGTTTTTGATTCTGAGATATTCTGAGGACTTCTGTACTTCACTTTACCTTGCATTAGTTCTTTATGTTATGCTTCATGATTGTGTAAAATATTATTTTGCACGGACATGTGTGCTAATTGCAGTGTCATGTTAAAATAAATGTCCTTTCCGAAACATCCCTGTTTCGGAAAGGACATTTTTTTAACATTTATGATATTGTTTTAATATATTGTAGTATCTGAGTTTTTATAAGTTTTAGGTGAAGTCTATGAATAACTGGGCAGAATAGGTGGAAGCTGAACTAAAATTGAAGTCTTTTTATTACATTTTGTGCTTGTTTTGTCTATTTTGTACTAGTAATTCATTACTGGAATTTTATTTTATTAAATATTGATTCTGAGATATATTCCAGGTATTCTTTATGCCATTATACCTTATTCCAGTTTCTTTTGTTACAGTGCATAGCTGTATAAAATATTATTTCACAAGGTCAGGTTTAAATTTAGTAATTACATTTTTAAATATGTCCTTTTAGACATGTCCTTGTTTCGGAATGGACATTTGTTTAACATTTATGAAATTGCCTTAAGATCTCATAGTATGTTGGTTTACAAGGTACAGGTGAAGCAATCATTAGACAAAATATGAGTAAACTAGATTAAAACTGAATTGTTTTTATTACATTAATTGGTCATTTTGGATAGTTTTTGATTCTTTTTTTAAATGTTACTCCCTTAGTATTTGATCATGATATAAAATAGAGTCTTCTACACTCCATTATACCCTATTCTACTTCCTTTTGTTACAGCTCATAGCTGTATAAAATATTATTTGACAAGGTCAGGTTTAAATTTAGTAATTACATTTTTAAATATGTCCTTTTAGGCATGTCCTGTGTTTCGGAATGGACATTTATTTAACATTAACGAAATTGCTTAAATGGTGTATATATATATATCATGATGTATGTATATATTATAGATAATCACAGGAAGTTAATTATAACCCTGTGTCTGCCTGCAAGCGCCTCTGTAAACCGTGCCAGTGAACTGACCTTTGCAACTTTAACACGTGTAGCCTCATAACTATTTTCGAATACTTTTTTGTACATCAAAAGTAAGCAGTATTTAAAGTAAGATAAGCTATATTATTCAAAATTATATTCTACATAAATTTGATGTGCTTCCCATCATCCTCTTCCTCATGAATAATAAATAGATGAGCAGACCAAAGAGTAAACAAGTGTTTTAGACAATGTGTTAAAAAATGTCCTTTCCGATACAAAGCATCCAAATTGCCTATATTTCTATTTATACTGATATAATCTCTTCAATTAATTGTTAATTTAACTTTGAAATACATGAACTTTGGGAAAGTATGCAATGGAAGTTCTAGTAGATCCAAAGAAAAGATCCTGACTCGCAAAAATGAATTTTTTTGTTGAGGATATATATAGAAATTTAAAAAGATGCCACTGAAGAAATGTTTTTCTATTATTTACATGTCATATGCATGATGCTCTAACAGTAATTTGCTTATGTCAAGTGAAACATACAGCATTAAAGACAGAATTCTCTCTATTTATAACATTGGCAATGTAAAGGTACTTTGTTTCGGAATGGACAATTTTTAACAAGCATCTCAAAAAAGACCACAGTTAAATGGGTTTCTGTGCACTGGGGTTTTCTTATATAAAAATAAATATCACATGTCCTGGGCTTTAGAGAAATATATATTGTTACTGGCTAGGTGTCAACATGTTCTTTTTATGTAAGAGAAACCCAATGTTTCGGAATGGACAAATTTAACGGAAAAACACGGTAGGGTTATTTTGCACTCCATGTCAAGCTCCAGAATCATTGCGCAGATTTCATTATTTGATGCAAACAATACCAATACATCCAAATAATGATTAGGATGGTAAATTATACTGTATGTTTTATGATATATTTTCTGAAAGTCATTTATTTTTGTTTCGGAATGGACATTTCGTTTAACGGAAATACCAGCATGCCATTAAAAGACTTTTTTTACTAGGATACACCTCTCTCCTGTTAATATTTAAACTTTTTTGCTTCCACCATACTACTGAGTGTTTTATAATCCAAAGAAATGCAATGTCAAACACTGTTTTAATTTATTTCAGATTGCTTTTTATTTCATATGACTAAAACGGGAAAAATTTTTGGTCATTTTTCGGGCTTTGCTTTAGCATATCTTTGGACTCGGTGGTGATATTTGGTTTCTATTTTCAGTGTTTATCTTCACTTACACCATTCTCTAACATAGTGATAAAAAAATTCTTTGATCATATGTATGTAATTTGTTAATTAGCAATATGTGGGAAAATCCGAAAAGTGCCCAGGATTGTAAAAATGCCCATATATAAAATGATTCTCCCCTTAGCAAAATCCTATTTGTGTTTTGTATGAATTCTTGTATCATTCCTCACTCCAATAAGTTTTCTCCAGCACACTAAAGGTGTTGTCTTTGTTTTTGCCAAAATAATGATAAAAAGATAAATGAAGAATTTTATCAAACCTTAGCAGAAGAATATTACATATACAGTTGCTTTTCATACAGTATCTCAGTAACATATCTCCTTTAAAAACTTTCATTTTGCATATTACATCTGGGCTGAGATGGTCTCTTTATTTAAGGTGAAGAACCTGTTAAGTATTGTGAGGAATGTAGCAAGACTGTACACTTTGGACGTTTGGGCAATCACCATCTGATGTCCACAGAAATGAAGGTTAGAATTTTTTTTTAATTTGTTTAACTGGCTCGTTTAATGATCAGACTTAAAATAAATGAAACTATCAGAACAAAAGCTTTCAAAAATGTAGCAATAACAATTTTGGTGACATAAGTATAATTATTTGTCTGTATTAATAGGGAATAATGTCAGAGTCCCTATTTATAAAATTTGCTATGAATAGTTATATTGCTAAGTGTGTACAAATATATTTATTGTACCACCAGCGTTAGCGCTGGCGGTACACATGGTTTTAGTCCCGTCCGGTCCGTTCCGCCGGCTCCGCCGCCATGTTACCGTTACCGCTTCTCCTCCTAGACCTCCAGCGTTAGCGCTGGCGGTACACATGGTTTTAGTCCCGTCCGGTCCGTTCCGCCGGCTCCTGCGGCTCCGCCGGCTCTGCCGCCATGTTACCGTTACCGCTTCTCCTCCTAGACGGTAAGGGCCCCCATACCCATCTCTTGGATTCAGGTCACCTATAATCTCAACTCGTTCCACGTAAAATTTGGGCTTTGTCGGTATTGGGGTCTAGGTGTGGCACTCATTGCAATGCACCCTTGTCCAAAAATGGCAAAATTAAATGCTAATTATCTACCCTACGGAAGGAATTATGGGAAAAATTTCTACAGACGGCTTTCCAAAAGTCATATGTGTAGATTTCAAATATGCCCTTGGATTTGACCTTTGACCTTTATTTCAAGGTCAAACGGGCAAAAATTTTCAAAAAAATGAATTTTTTTACGAAAAAAAATTTATTTGCGCTGTTATTCAGACACCACACAGACTTAACCAATAATATTATTGGAAAATGTTACCCTTCAGGTCATCTTTCATCTGTGTGAATTTGGGGTCAATCGGTGCATTTTCACGGGTGTAGCGGCCATAAGATACCGAAACTGAAAACTGTCTCTGTCATTTTTATAGCTTGTCAAGCATAAGACTGGTGGCTGTGTCCCTTATTTTGTGTATGTGGGGGTCTATACGAATGCGCTTGCTCCAGCTGGTGGTACAATATTCGGAGGCGGTATCGCCTCTCTGATCCTCTAGTTTTTATAAATTTTTCTTTTGTCTTGTAGAAAAAGAAAGAAGATTTACAGACAAAGATAGGAGAATTTTCAAGGTCATACATTTGAGATGTTTTTGTTATGTAACGTGAAAGTATTATTTAAGGTATCATATATGCATTTGGAAATGTTTCAAAGCCATTGATCTTTCCAAAGCTTTAACAACAATAAAATCCTTCAAATAAAAGTAGATTAGTAATGTCAATATTTCCTGAGCTTTAGAGCCTTGCAAGGTAAATAATCTTGATAATGACATTAGAAACGTGAATACATTTGAAAGGTAAGTCATCCTATTTATGTTTTATCAAAAAATGAGGATTATTATTATCATTATTGTTTTAATAGTCTTAATTGATTTAATGTTTTAGTGTTATTTTGATAGTCTTAAAATAATCTTTTAGATTATTTATTCAATAAATGTTTCATTTATGTACTTTCACTAACCTCATGAGGGACATGGGTAAGATAAAATTTAAATTGACTATGTTTTTACCTTTAATAAATAAATAAAGTTTAATAAATAAATTAACAAGATCAAAGATTTGGCATCTGGCAAATTCCCACAAGAAATAAATTAGTTTGAACAGTTGCAGAATTACTGTATGTTATTTGAACAGCATTTTATTTTCAGTTTAAAGGAAATACTCGAGATCAGGATAGAAGAATTTAAAATCATGATCCAAAACCTTAATGATAAGTAAGTGTGACTTCACTTTTCCTTTAGTCATCCATCCATCTGTTATTCTTGTACTTGTGATCAAGTGTAATGCATATTTTAAAAAGCATTTTCATTTATTTCAGTGGATGTTTCTTTTTGTCAATTTTTTTTTATTTTGGACCTAAACCTACTGGCCTGATTGTGTAATGTGAATGATGGTATCCATTGGTATTCCTTAAAATTATCATTATGGTGAAGTTGATTTCATTAGATTTGGTTAATTAGTAAGCAAGGTATCTCAAAAAGTTCCTCATAAATTGTGGTGTAATGTTCAGGATAAACAGTTATTAAAAGAGGGTAGAAGTGATTACAATTGAAAGTGGTTTCCATGTATTGCTTAAATGATTTTTGAATTTTTTTAAATTATGATTTATATTTTGCCTTGGCAGAGGTCTGTGCTCTTGGCGTGCTCTATAGATATAATTTTATGTGTGTTTTCTTAACAGAAATTGGAAGGCAGAAAGAAGTATAAAACAGATGGTCCAAGAAGCACAGCAGAGAATAAAGCTTAAGGCCAAGGATGTGATCAAACAGTTCAAAGATACCACCAGTGAAAAAATCTCTAAAATTCAGCAGTGCCAAAACATGTGCCAAGAATGGATTCAAAATGTGTCTAAAGTAAGAAATTTACGAAGGATAACAAAACAAAATGGAGAAACATAAAAGTATATAAGTATAAATTTGTTGTTAAAGCCTGCCACACTGTGAAAATGTTAACTAGATTCAAATAATTGTTGATGAAATTTTTTTGAGGCAAAGATAAATTTTGAACATCATAGTCATGTTTAGTCAGATAAGGTACAAATCACAGAACCTATGTGTATTTCAGGTGAGTTTGGAAAGTGCCCAGTTTATGGAACAGCACCCGTTTATGTCAGAAGAAGAAGAATCTAAAATGGAAGAGTTTAAAAATTCTGTAGGTGCTAATTTTCACTTTAACTACAGTATACTCAAAAGTCTTTGTGGATGTGCATGTGTTTGTGAAATGGAACTGTTTTACCTTCATTTAGTCTGTTAAATAGTCATGTGCAAAACTTAAATGATATTGCAAAAATCATTTGCAGCTGAAAACATTTTAAGGATTAAAAAACACTTCTTCCTTTTCTTGGATTTCAGCTAGTAACATTTGACTCTGATGTGCTTGTGGGAAATCTGCCTTCCTTAGATCTGGGACTGGAGTTGAAACAGGAGGTAGTATCACATATCATGGAAGCCATTGATGGCCTGAAGGCTGTTGAGGTTCACAGTGAAACAAATTGTGAGTCTTAATGTTGGATCATTTAAAACTTTTCAGTTTCTACACAGACTTTTGAAAGCATAGCTAGGTGAGAGCTTTCATCCCAATTTCAAATTATGTAGAAGTTAAAAAGTTTAAAATTGTTCAATGTAAGTGACAAAACTACAGGTTAATTTTCATCTGATAATTGTGAGTATGTGTAACTATGATATGTTTGCGATATTCTCTAAGGTCATTAATAACATGATTCAGTTCCATTTTTAGAGATCTGAGGTGCTTGTACTGTTGATCTTGGTTTGAATAGGTTAACTTCTTTAAATTTGAATGTCGATTTCCAAGATTGATGAGCATATGTTTTCCATTTTGCCTTTTTCAGGTTCAGACTTGAAATTTGATACAGAGCCACCACAAGAAGGTAAAATTTAAAAAGCTTTGATTTTCACTGCTGTAATTGTTCAAATAACTAATTTTTAATACTGTAAAAAACAATTTTAAAGCAGTTTGGTCTAGACCAGTCACTAATGTTTAACAGATAGACAAAATATAAGTTGCTCATATTACAATTCAAAAGAAATCCTACATATTCTGATTATTTTTCTGACATCACACCTGACCATTGTAGCCATACATCAGCAAACCGGGGATTCATACAGCTTTGAAAAGTACTTGAATTTAGCCCTGCACCTTGAATTTAGTTAGTGGCCTTGAAGACTACTTAAAATTGCTATTAAAGTAATAAAATTGCTTGAAAAGTATTCAAATTCAATCATGTAGCAATTTGTCAAAAATTATTTCAAATCTTTTAAACCTGAATGTAGACATAATTCACAGGAGGGGAGAATATCCTTAATGAACATCATATAACTTTTTTTTATTTTCACGTTTCATCATGGACATTATTCAAATGCAAAGTTTATTTGAAATATTACTTGACTATTTTTTAGTTAAGTGTGTACACTTATAAATGACAGTACATTGCCTTCATTTGCATTCAGAACCTCCTTGAAAAGTACTTCAATTAGAGTTCAAAAGTCCTTGAACTTGTTCTTAGCATTCCAGTATGAACCAGTGACTATGCATTTTATAATTAGAAGTGCCATTTTTATTCAGTTCAATTTTTTCTTCTTTTTTTTCTTCAGGAGATACAATGTCTGTGTATGTGAACAGTCTCCTCAGTAAACATGGCCACTTCTGGGTACAGCCAGACTTCTCCAAGCATGCCTGGAATACTCTGGAGAAGATGTGCATAGCGATTAGGTCAGCAAACCTGGCATGCTGCACTTGTTTTAGAGATGCATTTCAACTTATGGTGTTATCATATTGCAGTATATTTATGTTTTACAGATATACAAATTATTATTTAAAAAATTGGATGGTTTGGATAGAACAAAAATCTACACAAGTAATATGTAGTATGTGTGATGATTATTAGAATACTTCAAATGCTGAGCTTGTATGGTAGTTGATAAGCTGAAAAAAGGATTTGGAATTTAAAGTAAGCACTTTATTTATTTATTTATTTTTTTGTGTTTTGTCAAATATTCAGCATTGGTAAGAAATATTTAATATTGGCCCTACATGGAGGAATTTCTTTTCAGGTTTGCATTTATAAAACACCAAGACTGGCAGACGTATGCACAGATGGATCCAGAGCCACCAGAAGTTGGACAGCTGTGTTTTGCGCGCTTCAGTGCAGACAACATGTGGTACAGAGCTAGAGTGGAAGAGCTTCCTGTTGGAAAAGCAAAGGTTTGTGAGCAAAGTAGTCATTGAGTGTTATGAAGATTTCCCTTAGTTTATCTCATTGTGATTTACATGATGATTGGATAACTTTGTCTTTTATCAATTCTACTGGTAGCTGCAGAGACTTGCTTTACATAGGAGGGTGGTAGAGGGGTAGCAAGCTCCCTCAGAGGTGTATGGTTTAATAAGTACAATTCAAGGAGGTTTAAAGCATGTGTAGTGTTCTTATGTGGGCTTTATAGTCGTGTACCTTTTTTCCCCCTTTTGAGGGTATGTGGTAGGACATAGCATGTTGAAGACAGATGCTGAATATGAAAGGGTGAATAAATAAACTGAATGGAATAATTATTTGTTTCACATAGCTACTTCACTCAGAAAATACTTAATGAGATTAATTTAATGTTTTATATACAATACAATGAAGAGACAAATTGTGCCAAAGTAAGTTATATGAAAAGAAGTATTTAACTTCTCCAAACAAGAAACATGAGGCAGATAAGAGATAATCACTAAACAGGTGAATGTTATGGATTAATGCATCCTGATACTAATTTCTTTGAGCTTGAAGTAACTAGCAAGATAAGGGGAAGATTTTGTTTAGGTAAAACTATCTTGTTATCTATGTTATAAATCTTGGTACATTGAAATTTTATATTTGGAAAAAAAAAAGATTAGTGGAGGACCTGGGTACAACTTGGTCCACATATTCGCTAGACCTAATGAATGCTGTCACATCTTTTACTTAAATGCTTTCATTAAAGTATGTTTGAAGAAAATGCTTCCACAGTGACTCAGCTTTGTACCAAATAAACTTTGTCATATTTGTATCTTTTATTTCAAGATGCAAACTTACATTTTAAACATTTGTGACATGTACTAGTACAGATTTCTATGAATGTTGCTTGAAAACAAAACTAAAATAGAAATAAACATAAAGGAATAAACTGCATCCAAAGAAATTGGTTCTCCCATTAAACTTGTCGAAATACCAACCACCCTCCCCTCTCCTCCCCTCGAAGAGCTCTTTATGACTTAAATTATAGCCCATTTTGTGTGTGTGTGTGTGTGTGTGTGTGTGTGTGTGTGTGTGTGTGTGTGTGTGTGTGTGTGTGTGAATTCACAAAAAGTAATTATGCATTTGCTGCTCAAAGACATCGTTCAAACAGACCCAAATTTCTTATGCATTCTCTTTCAGAAAGGAGCTATGGTGCGTTTTGTAGACTTTGGTAACCTTGAGTTTGTACCCTATTGTTTTCTTCTACCATACAGAGATGGTGTTTTGCCTGAATTGCCCCATCAGGTATGTACAAATTATTTTTATACTGACAAAATTAGTATTATTGTGTATTAAAGTGGAAAATGCTCTTTAAAATCCACAACGCATGACGATACTGAATTATAGTGCATTGAAGTTGAATTTTGATGATATTGAAATGCACATATTTGGATAGGTTTAATATTTCCAGTGCAATTGATCATTTTCTAGTTAATTTAGAGACAAAAAGGTTTTTAATATGTTAGGTAAAGAGTCGAGTCTCTTGATACTGTAAAGTACGTTATGCGTCATTGAATTGCGGATGACAGTGCGACAAAGCTGCATTAAAGGCTTTGGTTGTGCGCCAAATTCTGGAAACTGGTTACGTGGGATGCCATTTTGTATCCATTTTATGTGGTAACTTGGAAACCTGTAACCAGTTTCGCACAGAAGCTCCAACAATGGCAGAGTAGCACTAACTGAAATTCTTTCATGCTGAAATAATTCCAGCACCATGTTAGCAATTATCTCCAAGGCTTCTGTACTGTTTGCAGCGTGGATGAAGGTTTCTAAGTGTTGGGCTGGTATCATGTATTTAGTATGCATTGTGAATCGTGTAAAAGCCCAGAATTTTTCAACGTCCATGAAAAAATGTTTGTTGGTTAGTCCCGTAGGATCAGCTCCTCGTTCCAGTAATGGCGGCATGAGGGTTGGGAAATAAGTGACTACAGCATGCAGTATCATGGCGTGCATGTGGATGGAGTATGAGTGATGGTGAACTGAGTGAACTATGTTCAAAATTGTAGACAACTCCTGAAGATTGGGATCCAGGCACGTCGTGATGACATCGAAAGGAATGTTTTGTTGCAAATTCTCCTGTAAATCGGCCATCACTATATCCTTGATTATGTTTACATCAGTAGAGCATTGAGCTTGCAACAGGGCTACAACTAAAGGATTTGTTCCATCAGCAGATAGGTCTGCTCTGTCTTCATCTTTAAGTACCATTTTAACAATGTTGATTGATTTTTCGCGCACAGCAGTGAGCAGGAGATGGCGCCAGAAGTCAGGGGTCAGGCATTGTTGCTGTTTAGCTGTTTGAATGTAAGTGGAAACTGTATTGGTGTCATCTGCAGCTATGGCTGTCATCACTGTGGGGCACATTTTGTGCTTACTCCATGACTTCCCCATTGTAGCCTATAAAAAAGCATGTATTCTGGCATTTGCAAAAATTAATATTTTAAAAACAGGATTTTACTCCCTTTACTTAAATGAATAGAATATAACCAATTGCAACATTAATCTGAGATTTTAAAATTTCAGTTTACTGACTCAAAATAATCATACTTACTTAATCAAGTGTTACAAAATCAATTTTGTCTCGTTTGTATTTTTCCCATGAAGAATTTACATAATTCAAATACCTTTATGCAGAGAACAATAGTGAAAATAGAGTTAGTAACAGGAATTTAGATAACTCTTTCAGCTTTATTTTAGATAGGATACATATGGCAAAGTTGTAAATGAAATTTGTACTCATCTAAATGAAAGCTTTTTGGCAAAGGAAAAATTAAGCATGAGAATGCAGTTTAGGATGCTGTTGACATGCATTATGAACCTAATGTGGTAAATTTTAATTTAAAAAGTTAATTTTTTTATGCAAAAACAAATTTATCTACAAGATATTTTTGCAACAGTACATACCTGTTTTGCATACCAGTGTACCTGCCTGTCACGGTCTCACCATCTGTTTGGTAACATTCCCTACATCCATTTTATTATATGTAAGGGGTGGGCAGTTCCAACAGGTGGACGTGTTTGGTAGGTCAGTTTTATTTACTTTAACAACAAATGATTTTAAAAATATGAATATCCTTAAATGGAAGAATATATTGAAGGAATGCGAGGTTTTGTGAACTATGTGTATAAAAAGACTTTATGGAGATTCTGGAATTTATATGCACGTTAGATGAGTTTTTATGGAACTGATCAAATTTTGAAGAAGCTGAAGCAAATATATATCCACTTCCTGGTCTGCCTTTTATCCCTCTTTCTGGTCTTATCCATATAAGTATTTATTTAGTGTTTATTACCTATGATAAAGAAATTAACTGGTTCTGGAAAGTCTACTTTTTTGTATAATTGAAAGCTGCTTCATTATCAAAACTTTCTTCAACCTTCCTAGTGAGAGGGAAGTACTTTTTTCCCTTTATAAAACATATGAATACTGAAAGACTGGTACTTCATTTATCTGTAGTGTTTTTTTTTAATTACTTATCTTTTTGATTATTTTAAAGTTACAGTAAGGCTATCTTATTATTTAAGAGTGTGTATGAATTGAGTCTGGTCTCCAGTATTTGCCCATGTCTTCCATATCTACCACTTGCTCTTCAAAACCCATAACTGCTCGGATGTATTTTTTCTTCTTTGGTAGTTAAGTATGAGTTTTAGTTTTGTAATAAAGAAGAAATAAGTTCAGATTTGAGATTCATCATATAACTTGATATTAGTTAATGCAATTATATTCTTTGTGGTATGTTGCATGCATCATTAAAGCGTCTGCTGCCAAACTGTGGCCCCTGCTTTTAACCCCTACTTTTAATTTACTTTTAAGTTTAATTGATTTCCTAATTAATTATTGGGAGGTTTTAATTGATAAAAATGCAGTTCTTGTATTTAGAGCCAGTTATATTGAAATATTTCTTCAAATCTTTTGCACATTTTGTGGTGAAATTCATGCACTTTTCTATTATTCCTTTTATTCTTTGTTTCACTTTTAGTCGAAATTTACTAGTGTAAGTGACTTAAAGGTCAATTTCTCAAGGGATCCTGCATTCTTGTACCTAAAAGTATGGTTTCAACGTATTTTCAATAGCCAAAATCATTGTGCAAACAATATAGGGAAAATCCCACCAAAACAAAGAGAACAAAAAACAATTGTGCAGTGTGAATGTTTTGATGAAAGGATTTAACCAGCAGAAATTTTAGAAGTCGAATTTGGCTATGCTCTGATGTTCCTTATGAATGCATAAAATGGAACCACCTTTAATGTGGAAAATTTCAAATTTAAATTGTCAAGGAAGTAATAGAGAATTTGGAAGTAAAATATTGGGAGAAATTATCTGGATATGTTGTATGGTTATCAATGACAGAAACCTTACATTTGATCAAAGGTTGCAAGAAAAATTAGTAAAATTTGATGATTTCATTTGGAGCAAATGAAATAATAGGGTACTTGATGCATTACAGACATCAGACTGACGAAAGAGGATGATGCCCACATCTAATTTTTTTTATTTGCAGACACGGATGTGTCTGTTCATATAGCCATCCCCTGCGTGTGTCATTACCTTGTGTCTTCAAACTTTCAGAACTTAAGAATATTCATAAAATAAAGGTCAGTTTAAAAGTGAGCTTGCTCAGACCATTTTTCTAAATGTAATTTTTTTTTTTTTTTTTTTTTTTTTTTTTTTTTTTTTAGCAGATATGCAATAAAGAGAACACAAAGTGGAAAACTGTATAATCTTCAAACTGATCAATATTTACTTACAAGAAGTTTAATTTTAGGGTATTCTTCTATTCAATATTAATATTTACTAGAGATGTTATGTTTTACAGTGCCCTAATACAAAAATACTTTTTTTTTTTACTTTAAAGTATGAGACAGTCCTGTCTCCAGTTAAGAAAACTGCCATTTCCACTTTATTTTTAACCATGGAAAATTACTTTCTGTTTGCGTATTATTTTTAAAATGGGCTCCTTTGACATGGATATAAGTTGATATGATAAATTTCATAAGTATATGTATCCTTTCTGTTTTAGAAAACCTTTGACCTTTAATGACTTTAATTTGTCTCACATTTTAATATTTGTCAACAAATCAAATGATCCTTTGAAAAAACTCACCGAGGTTTTCTGTCAAGTTGCTGTGCATAATGATAGCACATGATGATGTCTGACACATCTGTTGAATGAGTATTCAAATGTTGATAGGCATTAGTGGATCAGAGCATTTAACTGATACAGCAGTGGTTTAAACAATGGATATTATCAGTGTGTAATGACATTTATCAACCTTTCAGTAAATAATGTGTGGTGGCTTTATTTCCCTGTTTTAACTGCTAAGAGTTGATTTGTTTGCCAAAATTTTTAAACAACACCAACTGAACATTATGGAAAAATAAATCTCTCAGAATAGTATTGTCATGTTTTTATTTGGTCATCTCAGGGATCATTTAGGGCACACAGAAATACAAAAATTATTTCCCATCGCACATTTTGGTGGATGAAGAAAAAGGGTTAATGTTCATTACCATCATTTCTTTTTTTTTTTCTTCAGAACAAAGCATGATATCCCTTACATGTGAACTACAACTACACAATACAATGTATATATTCATGCGTTATCTGGTATTTGCTTTTTGATATATGAATGGCGGATCTAATTTGACTTCTAACTCCATTAATATGATTCCATATTGTGATTTTTAGGCATTGGAATGTTGTCTCTTTTCTCCAAGCGAAGAACAGGAACAACTCCCGACTGATGCAAGGTGGTATTTCGGAGACAGGGTCAAAGGAGAGCAACTTGGATGTCAGATCAAGGAAAAGGTACGGAACTCTGATAACCGTTATGATCCAAGACTTTGCTTGTAAGTGGATTTTATTCATACGTTGAAGACAAGTGCAGCACAGAATCCAATAGGTACAATAACATCAGTTGCCATATGGAACAAGGTGCTGCATATGTTAGAAAGTTGATTAATTTTGTTTTAAAATGCCATGGCACAGCACAATTGTTATGTATCTATGAATATTTGTAACACAATTGTTTATGGTCAGAGCATTTGGCCTGAAATTTCTTAATAGTTACAGCACAATATGCAATAATTGGACATTTATGTCTTTTTGTAGCAAAATTGGCCCATGTTTTGTGTTTAAATTTTATTATTTATTATTATTATTATTATTATTATTATTATTATTCGTTTTTTGGTATAAAAAGGTGACAGCTGACCATTCAGATGTGTGGGTGGTTAATCTATACTTAAATGGAGAAGAAACCAGCATAAATGAAACAATTCTAAAGAAAAGTATGTATTGACAGGTGAAATAGGTTATATTATATTGCACGGTGTGTCCTCCCATTTAGCCCAAATAATAAAATGTTCAGAAAACCCTATTTTTTTCCTGCGGGATAAGGAATTTGGTATATTACTTTCCTTGAAAGAAAATAAATTTCCCTGAAAAAAATCATAAAAATTGATTTCCCTGATTTTAAAATAGATTGTTTGTATTGTGATTATAATAAATTATCAGGGAAAGATACGAAGTGAACTTGAGAAATGAAGCTCACTGTTATGAAGTATTAAATTACTAAAAACAATGAATTTTACTAATAATGTTTGAGATTATTTTCATGTTGAAACAATGGATTTAAGGCAGAAACAATGGATTTAAGGCTGAAACAATGGATTTAAGGCAAACATGGACGTGTCAATTATGTCAGACTGGACATGCCAATTATGATAGAACCATGGACATACCAGTTAAACAATTTGACCAATGTATACAGTGGTTAATCTGTCTTTCAAGACTTAAGGCCTTTTTCCTCACTAGTTATATGGAAAGAAAAAATATTGAAAAATGATTTTTTTTTCAGTTGAGGAGAACAAGCAGGTGAAAAGTGAAGGAATCATGTGCCGAGATATTCGTCTGCTAGAAAAGAAAGAAGACGAGGCAGATGGTATTGTAAGTATACGTCACACTGTGAATGGGTCAGCAGATGCTGTAAAAGACGATGATGTAGATGCTGAGCCCTCCAATACTAGCATTGAACAATGTCAGTCAGAGGAGGTGGACTCTATGCCAATGCTGGCTTCTATTGAATCTAACAGCGATGACAATACTGCAATTCAAAGTGCTGCTTCAGCCACACTGGATGCAGAGAATATTACTACGCCCTCTGAAAGTGCAAAAGAACAAGAACTTTCTCAGTGTGCATCTGATTTGTCTGAAAAAGCAGAAGATGCTGAGCCTCCAGTATCTGACTTACATGTATCAAACTTTGATGAAGAAGAAGAAGTATCTCCTGTATTACCTGTGGATGTAGCAGAAAGGCCACCAATATCTACAGTTTCTGATGAACCAGATGTACAAGAATCTCACATGATCAACATAGAGGAAGAGGAGGAAAAACAGCTGGACATAGGTGAAAGCAATTCTCATAATGGGGCCTTTGTGGATAAAGCCTTCTCACAAACAGACAAGATGGCTGCAACATCAGAAAATTATCCAAAACTTCAAAACATTCAAATGGTGAAAGGTAAGCTGAGTGATCACTGATTGCAACCCTCATTCCATTGTATTTACTGGTTGATGAAATTTTTGTATATATGGGATAGATCTCTTTAATGATTCTTTTCTAGCTAATAAATACAGAAAATGAATCTTGATAAGAATCTGATTCTTTGCCATGTGGTGTTTACAAGTACATGTACATGTTTATAAGTTAGTCTTTATACTAATACTACAAATAGAGTTTAACTGAAATAGAGGAGACAAAACAAACTTGCAGGTGAGTGTGTGTTTGTGTGTGCTTTGTTAGCTTTTGACTTGTCAACAAAAATTCCACATATTTTCAGATGCTACTTTTAAACTGCGGGTAACCAGCCCCCTGTGTGTAGACGGCACATTCCAAGTGTCCCTCATTTATAACCAGGAAATAAGGGAAGAGTATGATAGGTTCCTGGAGGACATGAGGTAAGAGCTCCAGTCTCTTTAAAATCATTATCATAATGTTGGAAACTTATGAGCCTCCCAAAAGATTTGACTTTCTGTGATGATACAAAAGTTACTTTCCTGTTGATTCAAGAAATTTGTAAATTAATGACTGTGATGAATTGCCCTTCAAAATCCATTCATTATTTATTTAAAGTTGGCAGCTTGATTATGTTGTGGTGTGTTAGTTTTCTAAAAAATTCTCTCTCTCTCTCTCTCTCTCTCTTTCTCTCTCTCTCTCTCTCTCTCTCACATCACAGAAAGTACTTCTCTGTAGGATTCTATTTGAAATATTCTATTTAGCTCTATCTATTGCTGCTTTGATTTCAGTTCTCATGCAGAGCACAGCCAGCCAGTATGTGACAATGTGTCTATGGGACAGCTGGTGGCAGTGCAGTATGAAGACAGGTGGCAGAGGGGGATGATGAAGGATCACGATGTTGGACAGGTGAGCAGACACTCTAGATTTTCCTGATTTTATTCAGTTTCTTTGACAGTGTCTTCAAAGTAACAGTTAAGATGAGAATTATTTGCACATCCCTATTTTGGTGTCTATCAAGTCATCATTCTTGGGGATAAAGAAGGGAGGAGGGCACAGGTGTTGTTGGGGTGTTTACTCACACCCTCCTTGACTCACAGCCTCACACCTTCCCTTTTAAAATGTAAACAATTTGGTAATTTGTAATTTACTTCCCCCCAATATCTTGATGGCATTGTGACCCATGACATTATTATTATTATTATTATTATTATTATTATTATTATTATTATCTGGTCCCCAGGGCTACGTACAAATACAGCTGGTAGATGATGAGGGTCAGGTTGAACTCATCAACAGGGAAACTATCAGACTTCTTACAGATACATACAGCCTGCTGGCTCCTCAGGTAGATAGCTTCCCAACATATAGACTCAAAATTTACCTCAAAGTTTTTTCAACAAAAACATGTAAATGTAGATTTGGTTCATTTTTGTTTTATGCCTTTTTTCTAACATGGGTCAGTTGAAGCAGAGAAAGTTAATTGTTGGCCTATGTAAGAGAAATTAATTTAGACCAGTTAATGTGCCATTTTGTTTCATGTTGTGACACAAAGTTGTTTCAGATATGTAACTGTTGGATTATTTCAGTCTGTAAAGTGCAGCATATCCAAAGAGGAATGCCCTGTTTTCTCTCATCGGGCGAGAGATACATTTAAAGCTTTAGTTGAAGGGAGTGAACTTTCTGCCTTTGTCGTAAGTACATTAAAGTGTCAAAGTTGTAAAATCACAAAGTAAAAAGTTGATAAAATCAAAACATTTGTTTCGTTTTGATGAATATCAATTTTAATCTACAAATAACATTTTGAAGATATTTTTATTTAGATTTGATGTATATGTAGTAAGTCTGGAGTATTTGTGGCCTTTCAAAACAAACAAGTTTACGTACCTATTTTCCAGACAAAAGTTGTGCCAAACATCCAGACTTATGTTCAACTTTACAGTGGTCATGTGGACATCACCCAGCAGCTTTATGATGCAGGTAAGAGAAAAATGTGTCTAACCATGTATAAACCTTACATGTATAGCTGGTAGTTTTTTGCCTTAGAGAAAAAGGAATGTTTTGACAAAGTTAAGCTTCAGAAATTGACCATTTCAAGGTAATGTGGCAACAGTGTAGTCTAACTTTATTTATTTATTTTTTGTTAGAGCTTTCAAATGTTCAGGAAAACCATACTAGTCCAGACTCCACAAATGGAGTAGAAGTGCCTCACCAGCAGAACAGTAAGATTCCTTGATAAAGAAGCTATTTTTTCTGTTATGAAATACTGTTAGTGAAAAGCTTGTGTCACTTTGCTGAATTCTTAAAAAATAAATTGATTTTAGTCAGTTAAAAATACAGATAATAATACAGATAAAAAGTAACTGTATAGAGGCTGGCAAAGAGACTAGTTCAGAAGTTGTGGAAGTCCTAGTGAAAACCAAAAGGTGGAACAATTTGTGTGGAAAATAATATTATAGATGGACTGCAATAATTCTTAATTTTATGTCAGTGTTCTTTATTGGCTATTTTAAATGTTCATGTTTTTTTTCAACTCCAGACTTGATGCTGTACGCAGAGAGAGAACCAAGGCCATTGCTGGGTGCAGGACAGCAAAACCTGCCTGCATCTGCATGGCTGGATGCAGGGGCAGCGCCTTTTATCCCTGCGGAACAGACAGGACCACATGCACCACCTGGTGGACATTACCCTGGACCACACCTAGGACCTCACCCTGGCCCTCTCCATCCTGGGGCACACCTGACCAGATTGCCTTTTCACCTGCCTCCTCCAAATATGAACCATAACATGCCACATAATTTCCCCACTCTCCTAGAGCAGGGACTCCACATGCAGCAACTGCAGTTATCAGCTCATGATTCTCGTGAGTCTGGTGCACCTAGGTTTAGATCACCGCCTCAGATCTACAGAGGGGATGAAGGCTCAGCACACCGCAGTCCACCTCAACAGAACACAGAGCGGTTCCCATCTGACAATAGAGGTGGCGTGGTTACACAGGCACGAGAGGGAAACCCTGCGCACGGAGATCAGTATCAAGAGATGCCAGACAGGTGCTACACCACACCCCCTGCTAACTGGCATCGAGACAGGAACCTGCATAACACCACCAGAGGGCAGGGTGATCATCAGCAAGATGGGGGAGATGGATATGATGACAGTGTGTGGGATGAGGATAACATGCCTTCCTTCCCATTTGATTTGAATTCCTCGCCATCATCTGTAACGAGTGACTTAGGACCTCGCGCTTTGATGCCTGGGTAATTATGGATTTTGAATCAAAATTGGTAATAGAAATTTGATTTGTTTGTTTGTATAGCACATTTTTCAAATGATCTAAGATGCATTTACATTGAATATAGGTAGACCTTTTTGAGGGAGGCCGTTCTCTGCAAACTTAGTATTTTTGTGACTTGTAGGTAGCAAGTGTAATCCTTCTTTGCTTCATAATTGGACACAAGTTGTGAGGAGGGAAAAAAAATAGTACATCTGCTGTGCTAAACTCATTTTAACCATGCTTCCAGAAGAGAGAGGTTGCACCAAGGAAAGTTGACATATCTTCAGTGTAAACTTGCCTTTAGGCATGTGAGAATGCACTGCTGTACACCAAACTCTTCTGAGAAATTTCTCATAGCGCTGGGTTTGTGCATGTGATATCCCTCACATTTTTTGTGAACTTCATATTTTAGACATCCTGAACATGTCCCCAGGAGTAGAGATTTGGAGAGCAGGGACCTTAGCAATTTCAGGTGCTTTGGCTGCCATAAATTAGGCCATGTTCAGCGTAACTGTCCACTAAAGAGAAGTGCAGGCTTCCACAAGTATAAGGTGGGTGTCTGAATGAGATTATTGACATGGTAATAGATTTGATTACATATTGTAATGATATTATTTATTTGTGATGAAACCCTTCATTCTGTTCATCATGATACATTTATAAATATTTCGGCGGCTGTTAGCAGATGCATATAAATAAAAGAGGCACGTACGCTTCTTTCTATGCATCTGCTAACAGCCGCCGCTTGTGAAAATGCTTGTGAAAGCATGTCATTGATGACAGTTGGGTATTGAGTAAACATTTTAATCAATTTCAATGTGCCAGACACATTAAGAAAGTAAGTAAACTGAGCAATGACAGATCTTCATGAGATTAATAGGCCATGTTGAATATTTTTAATGATTTCAGAGCAAAGGGAAACGCCACTAACTTGGAGAGTTCAAGTGGAACTCCATTCCACAGGGCTTATGAAAACGAGACCGAGCTCAAGCATAAGAATTCTGTCTCTTCTTTTTCTACTTATAGAGTTAGGTATAATTTCAGTGACACTGGGTACTTTGTCATTTATATCACCAAGTTGTTAAGTTGATACGTATGCTTATTCTTCGCTAGAGAAAGCATGTTTAATCTAGAGATGGTATTACCTACAGTGTTTGAAGAACATCACTATATTGTACTTCTGGTTAAGAAGAGTATTTAGAGAGAATTATTCAAGTTTATTCATTTTGACCATATGGTGGTAGCAAAAATATTGATAGAAAAGGAAATTTAAGGATATCTGTATGGCATTTGTATTTTGCAGTGGCCAACCATTTATCATAAATTGAATGATATTGATTGTTTTTTTTTTTTTTTTCTTTTTCTTTTTTTTTTCTGGAGAATAGCAAAACTTATTTTTCTGTTGAAAGTGAAAAACTGTGTAATAAGAATATATTTGTCTTTACTTGGAAATGGACAAAATGTTATTTTCCATGGCTATGTTTCCCTGGTTTTGTTGTGAACATGCAGTTCTGGTTTTGTTATAGACATACAGTTCTGGTTTTATTGTGGAAAAACGGTTGTGGTTTTGTTGTGGACATTCATTTCTGGGTAAGTGCATTCCATTCTGGTCATAATTGTATTCCAAGAGTCATTGACATTATGCTGATGAATTTGTAATGTACAAGCTGTACACTTTCCCTCTTACAATTGTTTTGTATTGGTGCTTGATATTAATGCTCAAAATCAGTATTATCATTGTGGGGTCTGGTTTTTTTTTCTATTTGAATTTCATAGTTAAGGTATAATTGTTCTTTTGATGTTCAGGTAAACTGTTTTACAAGTCAGCATTGCTTCTAAGTACACATGATATTATCTAAAAGCCGTCATAGATTTTAAGTTGATATCAGTACTTCTGCTAATTGTTCAAGGTTTTTGTTTTCTAGTTTAGTGTGTACACTTGCTTTGTCCACAGTAGTGCAGTTGTTATTGAGGAGAGTGTTGAAGACATTTGATTGAACTTACATTGTAAAAATGTTATATGTAACTTTATATTTTAATACTTTGATATTAGTTTGTAATAGTGTCTTTTTTGGTATTTTAGTAAATAAATGCACTCGAACGAGTTCACCAATTACAAATGAGTGTTCATATGCAGCTACCTACCCTTACTTATTTTTAATTGAAATATATAGTTTAGTAAGGAACATCAAAGATAATGAAGAAATTAAATTAAATCTGATTCAAAAGTCAAATAAACTTGGTTGCTACTAGCATTTGCAAGGCAAAATGAATAACCTACCAGATTAATTTTTAAAAAGAAACAAAAAGTGCAATTTTTAAAATCCTTTAACTATCCAAAAATGACTCAAAAATAACATGCTAATGTGTATTTTTTAATAGCACAGAGAATTTAGTTGAAGACTGTTCACAACCAAGTTGATCTGCAGACTAACTGAACTGTGGATCAAATACTTGAAAGCTTGCCATGTAATCCCCTTTTGGATTCCATATTTGAAACGTGTCTCAGTTATTACGGTAAAGTGCCATGAATTTCGAACGGCTCTTGAATTTCGAACGATCTTAAAATCGGCCGTCTGGAGTTTTTTCTGGACCATGAATTTCGGCCAGTAAGCAATTTTGCGCGATCTTGATTTCGTGAATTTCGTACACCTTAAAATCGGCCACCGGGCTATTCTCGCGCTTATAAAGATCTAACAGTCGGCAATGTTGCCCTAGCGTACCTTTACCTGCGTACTACGTGTGCGGCCCAAGGTGCAAGATAACGATCGGTACCGTTAGTTTAGGACGCTAAACAACATCGTCATATCCATTCATTCAGATAACAGGAGAATCTATTAAGAGTTGTACTGTCGGGCTGTTGTTTCTTTACCGCAGTATTCGGTGCGAGATAGCGATCGGTAGTTTTGCTGAGGCGCACAATAGCATTGTTAACAGTAGAGACTTCAGTAACAGAACAAAAGAGCAATATTAAGAGCTGCAATAAAGACTACCATTATTGCTTTCTTGTCTCGCTCAGATCGTTCACGATCTCCCGCCGACGATCTTCCGCTAATGAAGTCACTTGAAATGTACAAATGAAATGAAAAATATTTTTAAAAATTATAAATCCCAATGGGGAGGGATGGAGGGTTTAAAACAATCGAGAACGATCTCCGGCTGACGATCTTCTGCAAACGAAAGCCACTGAACGAGTATGAGTTTTCTCGTTTCACTCGGATTGCGACGCTGACCATACGAAAATTGCGTTCTGTCTCACCCTTTGGCTTACGAAGTCTCTTTAACAAATATGAAAATTGCCTCCTGGTCTCTCTCGGATTGCGAACGATCTCTCGCTGAAAATTTGAAATTTTCCTTTTTGTCAATCAGCTTTGTCAGTTGCCGTGCGTATGAAGGTCCGGAAGGTGTCCCCTTTCACAAATTGGCCTGTAGTTTGCTTAGTGTTTTGTACCGCATGAAGCTCACTCTTGTCACTGCTGCATACGGCGTGGAATGTGTATCTTAAAGTTCATAGAAACATTTTATTGTGTTTTGTAAGCTTTAGGAAGTAGTTTCGTCGTGACTGAATATCAGCGTACACTACAAAGTAGTACCATTCATCTGTGACGCATCATAAAAGCTAGGTACGTCAAATTACTCTAAGAAAATTTCTTACAACGTCCACGGCTGTCCCGACAAGCCAAGACGTCATTAAAAAAAAAGTCGCAAGCCGTCTAGCCGTCTTTGAAAATATAGGCTGTCCGGTGATGTCAGCGGCCGTCCAAATGACGGCTGGACGGTTCGCTGGGAAAACCCTTGCTCATAAGGGTATATTTATTTAACTAGGGGCTTACTGACATCACCCAGCTTACATGCGGGTGCATGCCTCCCAAAATTATATTAAAGGATAAAATTGTAATATATCTAAGTTTAATTGTTTCTAAATTTTGTAAAAATTGCCCATGCCACCCCGTTATTTTGGAGGGTTAAGCTGGATCAAGTCCGTGTCAAAATTCTTTGAAACTTTGCAGGAAAAATCAATCTTCCTTTGTTTCTCTGGCTCCTTGTTTAACCCGATGATCAGATTTATCTAGTGCCCCCAGGTCTGCTGGAGCAGCTCTTTGAAAATAACACACAGGTAGATTTTTATCTGAGATAAATGTCGCGTTCGATACACTCAAGACAAAAGCTACCTGTGAGCTGAAGGGCACTTTACCCTCTAATTAAGAGGTAAAGCAAGTTCCAGCTAGATGGACGATTAAGATCGGACTTCAGATGGTAAGGAGTATTGTTTACCTCAGTTCTGTGAAAGCATACGGGAAGGGTGTCAGAACAATGGTGCATATATAAATTATACAGAGAATTTGTACATTCAGGTGACGTTAACTTATAATCGAAGGGGATTTTCGATAATATTCCTTGAAAAGTACACTAGATTTATAGAGAATAATATCATGGTTTGCCAAAAAATTATATGCGCACAGTGTATCCGTGCGTATGCCTGGTTACGCCCCTGTCGCAAACCAGCAAACCATATCCTGCTGACTACATGAATATTGCCTTCTAGCATGGACAAAAAGTCCAAGCTTCTATGCTTGCTCGAATCGCTGACGATCTCTTGCTGACGAATATAGTAACGAAGTCCCTTGAACTAGTGTGGAAATTGGCTTATTGTCGCGCTCAGATCGCTCACTATCTCCCATTGACGATCTTCCATTCCCTTGAACGAATATAAAAACTGCCTTTTCGGTTTACTCTAGATTACCTATCTCTCGCGTTTGTTTGAAGATGGTTTCAATGACAAAACGTACACGCTTTTCAAATGCGTACTTTGACGCAACTATGCGCCAGGAAATCAGTTGCTGCTGCTGGTTAAGATTGGGTTGCCTGAGCGAAAAAAAAAAAAAAAAAAAAAAAAACGGCCCTGCACCCCCCCCCCCCTAAACCTAATATATTTGATCGCAGACAACAATCAGCGGTCATCTTGGTCACAGCGCACGACGGAGAGAGACCGTAATACACAGTTCGGCTGCCGTGGCGAAGGCTACCTGTGCGCCGCACATACCGATCTGCGGTCGTAGTGGCCTCCCCGCACGGAGGAGAGGCCGTAGTGCCGAGGCCGGCTTCTGCAGGGAAGGCTACGTATGCGTCGGAGACACCGACCCGCGAACGGCGAGATGAGGACGCATCCGCGCGTAAAGCTCCGCCCGACTTTAACGGTAAAGGCAACGAACCTGGTCGCGGAAGACACTTATCGCAGATGAAGGCTACCTGCACGTGCGCCATAGACACTGATCGGCTGTCGTCTCGGTTTCAGTGCACGGAAAGGAGCAACGGAAACACTAAGCTTTCATAGTAAAGGTTATCTGGCCGTGGCAGACGCTAATCGTCGACCGTCTCTCCCTCCGTCCACTCCCGTTCTGAGCGCCAGGATCGTTTTTGAAAAACGACACAAGTTTCTGGCTGCCAGAATCGCTTTGAAAAACGACACTACTGATAACGATGCTGTTTCGCGGCCCTAGACAACAGTACCGCTCTATCTATGGGCCATACACAGTGATCGGGTGAAAGTACGTGTATACCTTTGGTCGCAATTACCGACACTCACACATCATACATTACGGTAACTCTAAATAGATCGTCGGGAGAAGAAAACAGAAGGCCTAGCGACGAACAGACAACTTCCGGTCAAAATTGACAGAATTCCATGAAATTCGAACTTTCAGAAGTTCTGAGCACCTCCATTTCATGAATTTCGGCCAGAACGATCTTTTCCCAAATTTAATTATTTTCTACTGTTCGAAATTCATGGCACATTACCGTATGCCGACCAACTTGGTTATGAAGCTTAAGGCCCTTTACACAAGTACAGTAGGCTATACATCACACAATAGCCAAACAATGAAGTCGTCAATCTCTCAAAGTGGATCCGTCTAGTTAAAGGTTATGCCCAGTGTTAAAAGGGACTAAATATTTTTAACACGACCCCCCGATTGTTATGTGCAAAAAAGGAAATATTCATAAAAGTAAACTCGGCTTTACCGAGGGACCTTCTTTAACACCCTGTAGCCAAAAGGAATCGTCGTGCACGTTGATTGCGGTAGTGAAGTAATATTACGTAGTCGGCTTCTCTAACACAATTGACACCCTGAAGAGAAAACCTTGGTGTCGTTTAAGTTTTCAGTTGATTCTACGTCTCTGACACGATGGACGCATCGTAAATAAGGTTTTTATTAGTATTACTTCGTTTCAGGGTGTGACGAAAAGAAAAAAGTATAAACAAAAAGCAAACATACAGTGAATTAAACATTATTTATTTTATCATGTCTGAGTTATCCCTCAGCCTATTGTTTATTTGTTTCCACATCAAGTTAATTAAGCAGGATTTAAGAAATAGGAAACGGATTGAAATTTGTGACAATCAATGAGGGTTGCTGTACATGTCCTTTAAAAAGCCATCTGACCACTGGCCTAGATAGAGATCAAGGTCATTTATCTCATAACTTGGCGTGTGGGAACCCTTCCCAGAAAGTTATATAACTTCAAAGGGAGATGACCAGTTGTCAAGGATGACCAGGGAAATGACCAGTCAGTAAAGTAAAGAGTACAAGTGCCGAGGCATCAGCAAACGCAGGGATGATATTGATAGTTCTGGGGACAAAAGACAGTTTTACTTGCATGTAAATAGAACATATTCGAGTTCAAGACAAGTTCATGAATACGATGTTTGACTTGGATTGTGGAAAGGATGATGATTCTTGGTGAAATAATGGGAATACGACCACGTGGACTTTGAGAAAAGAGTGCGGGGACTTTCCTTCACGTCCTTGGCTTCTCCTCCCGATTCAGCTGAACGCCTACCCTCTACCAGGGACACGGGTTGATTTTTCACTAAATATTCACAGATAATGCTTCTGGCTTAACGATGTTTCTTTTGTGCACTGTGACAGAGGAAATTATCTGCGCGACCCTGGTAGAAGGAAACAGGTATAATGGAATATATATATTATACTTGGTGAAACACTTAAAAACTTGATATTCAACTGGAAGGACTGGCAGCGTACCCCTGTACTTGGTTTAAAATAATGACATTGAACATAAAACACAGAAGGCGGACATATTCATGAAAGTTTCGATATGCGTCATCTAGAAAACTGTGATTAAAAGATTGTGATTTGTTTACACGTAAGTAAGCTAGTGCAATAACGTAATTTTAATGCAAAAATCATTCTTTTAGCATATTATGCTATACTATCATTTGAGACCTCAAATTCTGTTTGACTTGGATTAATTTGATTAGATGTCTACCATTCAATGATTAAGACATTTTTTCGTTAAATAATGAGATCATTTGTTTCTATGTGTCATTTTGTGAATAAACGTCAGCGAATTTCAACCCTTTTATCATTGTTATCTAGCATGTGCGCGTTGGCAATATTTTAACTGCGATTATAATGCAGATATTGAATTGTCTCAATTATTTTACAAGTGTTGCATTTATCTTTCAACATTAAAAACATCAAAGAACCTCTCGGTTAATACGCTGTCAACGCCTTGTAAAAATTAAAAAAGAAAGTTCTAACTTAAGTATGGACTAAAAGTGACTTCAAATGTGGAATAAATTTGTCAACTTTATCGATTTCTGCGACATTTTTAAATTTTAACTTAAGCAAGGAGTTATAACAGATATAACTCCTTGACTTAAGCTTCAGTCTATATTAAAATGAAACAAAAACCCGAAAAATTAATATTATCGAATCATTAGTAAAAAAACGCATAGGTTATGTTAGTTGGGTGAATAGAGGCACTGGTATCGTTCTAGACTGGTCTGCTATACCAACAGGTAACAAGGAGTTCCTTTTTGTAAGAAAAAAGTGAATATTCACCCCGTAACTATAAAGAAAAGATCGAAAGTTTAGGGTGGGTGGTTGGGTGAATAGACGAACCGGTAACGTGCCAGACTGGGAATCAGAAGAAGACAGGATCGCATCCCACGTTCATGTAAAAATAATTGTACATTTGACTAAAAGGTTTCCCTTTTAGCGTGCGAAATGCCCTGGGCCGGTAGCTAAGTTGATACGATAGCTAACTCTAAAGTAAAAGAGCAGGAGGTCGAATAGCACTAAACCAGATTATCTTTTTCATCTTTATTAATATTTTACTTGAGCACTGATGAGAAAGTAACAAACAAAACGATGTTCTCATATTTGAAAAGATTTTATTTTAATTCAACGATCAAAATAATATCAAGATATAGAGTAACGTGTCACTTCAAAGTATATACCAGGCGCGAAAAGGAGTAATAATCCAATTAATATTTTTTTCAATGTGGTACAAAACATATGTACATTCATTAAAACTATCAATAATATATTGCACATATTCTGTAGAAACGACCACGGATTGAAAAAACAACAACACATAGTTAGGCGCCATTTTCTTGTTCTTCTGCAATTAATATCCAAATCTTAAGGATGAAAATTTTCGAGATAATTAAAATTCTGTGGTGCAAAACTTTCAGTGATTACTTTAAACTTGATTTTATACGAAGGTTGTGCCCAATTGAAAAAACTGCAAATATTGTTCAATATCCCGGGGTCGTCGTCTATGCATAAGTTACTTTCACGTCTCTCAATGAATGTCATTGAGAGACCATTAAAGGATTACACGGTCTTCCTTTGATGTAGGTCCGCCATATTTAGGCCCCGGCCTTGCTAGACATCGACTCTTCTCGATGTGAATGCTCTCTTAGACCTTTTAGTTCACGAAGTAAATATTTTATATCACAGGTAATGAATCGAAACAACGTATGTTTGGCAGAGACCTACAGATTTTCAAATATAAATTAAAATGTTTTAAAATCTAGCAAACTTCCTCGAATTAGTTGTGGCCGTTTTGTAGGCCTAAATAAAAATCGATAATAAGGACTTTTGTCACTCGAAAGTTTTGATGTTACAAACATACGAACTCCGAAGTCAGTTTAATTCCTACACAAGCAATAAGTAGGCCTACATGTACATGTATATGTGATAGAAGTACAGCGTACCTCTTTTAAATTGTGATTCTAAAATATTAAAAGTATCTAAAATATCTAAAGTAAGACGTGGACTTTTACTACTGTTGCATTCCAGATTAATTTCGTATGCACATTGCTTTCGCATAATAAAATGAGTATTATTAAAACGATTGCTTAATTTGTATTTGGATTTTTGGAGCCTCCGTTGCAAAGAAATCTTCATCTCTTGCCGACCGGGGACTGAAAGTAGATAAAAAATCAAGACCAATAAGAAATGAATTATACGAAAGCTCTAAAGACAATGTAGTAACAAATCTCTTCCATGTATTGTGAATGCCATGTGTTACTGCTTCTGTCTGTAATTTTATTTTCCATTATATTTCAAGTATTACATCAAATATGGTTAAACATTACGAAATACAAAATCAACTGAATATTCGAATTTATCTGTCAGATCAGACAAATGAAATATCAAAAGAGCCTGTTCAGTGTGAGTGATCGCCGAGTGATTACATGTAGATTACTGATTGTGCAGAGAACCTTATACATATGGGTGGAATTCTCCATCTTACTAGAAAGTTTTGCGCCCCATATTTGTCACGGTGATGAGAAAAGCAACATACAATCTGTACTTACAAGTTGTAGTGCCAGGCCAAGCAGGCATCACTGAATATATCGTGTTTGTTTCACGAGAATCAGCACCACATCCCGAAATTTTGTCCACCACATGACTGTCTGAATACTTGTCACTTGAAGTTAGTCTAATTTGAATAACAATGCTTTTTGTAAATTGTAGGTAAAGTGGAACGCAGGCACGATTGTGTTAGAGAAGACCAAGCTGTGAGCTCGACACACTCAATTTTTAGAAAGGCGCTTCACTAAAATATTCAACTTTTCCCTTGTAAAATGTTTTACCCCATCTCATTTCTGTCTCCTTTCTTTTAATTTAGTGCAAAACAGTTGAGATACCATACGCTCGCCTTTCCCTATTTTTGACCATTTTTCTTCAATTAGAAATAAGCCCCATAGCCAGAGCATAGACCCACCAATGACACATACGTCTTAATTTTACCTTTCTTTTTATCATAATAAATATATATGCAGGGCACAGAGACGAAGAAATTATCTTATTTTGGTCACTGTTATTATTATTTTTATTAGGGAATAGGGTAAGAAAAGTGTACCTCTCAAGCTAAGGAATGGGGTTATGTAGTAGTACCCTTCCCTGGTGACTCCAATGTCAAAAAATCAGACCAAAAAACGTCTTTCCAGTTACTTTGAAATTAGAATTTTAACGAGCTGAATCAGATCTAAACTGTACTAAATGGTAATGTTTGCCCTCCAAAATTTTTTGGGGACGAGGGTTGGCTTCGTTATTCCTAACAAAAACTGGACCCCCCTTCAAATAATCCTGGATCCGCCTGAGTATAAACTAATTGATTTCCTCTCTCATTCTTCAAAAATGACATGAACAACTAACCTTCAAAAAGTTTTAATAATCTTTTTAAATGGTACACCATGTTGCACATAATGTAATTCATTAGAGGTAGCATAACATAGTCAAGAGACATGAATAAAAATAAGTTTTTAGTGTCAACCCATGTTCAACACTTCATAGAAGACAAAGGTAAAACAACATATTGTAACATAAATGGAAGATTCTGCCTAGTGAAGAAAATGCCTACAATAAATAAATAAAAATATTATTTATGGTAAACCTGAATAACTGCCCTTTCCCCTAGATACATGAAAAATGAAACAAATATCCAGAATTCTGCTTACAGCTGTCTAAATGGATGCTTAATGATATCTGTCATGTATATCGAAGTCATGGGGATCTTCCAATATTGCCCAGTCTTGCAACTTGGCTCAAAATCAAGGGAGATCTCACAGGATTTGGGAGAGAATGGAGAAAAAAATATAATGACAGACTAACAAATGCAGTGTGAAAATAAATAAAAGCTGACCGACTTTATCCATGGACATGGTTGTTTCTCGCACTCTCTCTAGAATTAATCTATTATTCAACACTACTAATCCACCATGTTTTGTGAACACTACTAATCCACCATGTTTTGTGTATCACTTTTGCATCACTTTCTAAGACGACATTCCCCGTGCATAGTGCCTTATCACTAAATAGTAAACCCCACCATTTTACTCCATCAGATGCCGAGAGCCTCATTCAGGCTCTTGAATTATCCCCATTGATATCCTAAACTAGTCATACCTGAACTACCCAAAATTACCTAAAATTACTATATGACTAGCAACAGCTGGACTTACTACACAATGTTTCTATTACAGTGACAAATTGATGACTGGTAGACGGTCTGGATGCACTGAAGAAGAGTGGCTTGTTGGTTCACCATGTCCCATATCAGGCATGGAAGATAAAGGATGAACAACTATGGAAATCAGGGTACTGCGTATGAATTTAGCACATTCTTTAACCTAGTTCTGTATAGCCTTCAACAGAACTTGTATGTCACTTAGTTATATACACAATTATGTGAAATAGGTGAATAACACAGGATGGAATATTACTTACAATACTTTTTGTACGGTCTATCACAAATTCTTCATAATATATTAAATAGTCATTATTTTGATCAACTTGAATTATTAATTTCTTCAAGCACCTCTTCCATTAAATATGACACATAAAGTGAACAAGAAAAAATGTGTTAAGATAATTAACAACACTCAGACATGGGTTGCTTTAGCACCCTTCCTCAACGAGAATTACAATACAAAAGTCATCTTCTGTATGTTTGTTCCATGCTCATTAATAAATAATTAAATACAGGTAAACTGATGTTGTGCTATTAATAACTTTAACTCATCTCAAAAGTTGCTCAAAGACCATCATGGAGTCTTGTATCCCTGGAAAAATATATTCATTGACATATAAAAGGTGCTGTGACTGAACAAAAAAACTTTAATCCAATAAATTGCAATCATGTGCATAAAGTTACTATTTATACCGTTCTGCTTTAAGAGAATCATTTCATATTCTTACTAGATTCCTAATTTTTACCCACCATACTAGATTCCTAATTTTAACACATTTTTCTAATATAGATGGTGGCAATTCAATACACACCACGTAACCCATTTCAAAGGTATATACAGAGATTCTTCATGAGGCAAGTACATGGAAATAAATTTCTTTGCACTCTAAATATCTAACACACCCCCAGCAACTTGGTCATTTCTTTCTTTTGCAACACCTCTAAAAGACTTGATCTTTACTTTAAGTTTGATGCTAACAACAATTTTCACTGCTTTGAAATATATTGAAAGGGTACACTAGAAAAAAATGAAAAAGCAGCAACAAATAAGTGAAAAAACTTATCATTTTTGAATGGAGGCCTTAAATAGTTATAATGGCTGTAAGAATGCAGAACTTGAACACAAAAGTGAATTGGACCCATGCGTTAACCTTTGTGATTTAAAAACACACAGTGATTTATTGAAAATAACTATTCACAAGATTCAGTTTTCACACTCAAAATGTATTTGATATCCTAACTAGATCTCAGGATGTTGATTTAGATCACAGAACTGAATGCATGCTTCAAATGTCATTTCTATTCTATTACAGTAGCTACACCCATTCTTTGTTTGGATATTGAGATAAAGACCTAAGGAAAATGTAATGTGAACACACAACCTGACATTTTTGAAAGAGGTGCACTGCCTCCCCCCATCATCTGCCACCTTCAGCACTGAGCTTGGCTTAATCTGCAAACTGCAATAACTGTCAGATCTCTGATCCTAACAACACAAAAAATTAATCCACAATGCAATGGTTGGCACGTATGTGAAAATGCACCAATTGAATCCAAAAGCGACATCAAAGTACATGTAAGTGGGACCCTATATTTGAGCATATGTCATACTGAAAATGCACAGGTACCTGAGGTTAATAAAAAGCAGCACTGCAGAGATGTTACAAAAAAGAGTAAATATATTTAAAATAATTAATAGTGACAGTAACAATTCCATTTTTCTACCTGAAATTTGAAAAATGGGTCAGATTTGAAATCCTCCCCCCCCCCCACCACCTTTATACACAAGCACAAAAACTGAACTATTTAGATCAAGCAAAATCCATTATGGCACTTGTCAGCTAGATCATATTCAAAATTATGCTTCACTGCATATTCAATATATTCAATCAGTCTATCACTTCAGTTTACCATACACAGTATGTAATAAATATTGTACCATTTCTAAAATGATAAAAAAATCACTATTAATTTTGTCACTACTTCCCTCTCCTAGCATACCTTCTCATTCACATGGCTATCATCTACACCATTTGATGTTGAAGAAATGTCAATCTGCACCTGATTATTACTCGTTACAATATTTACATCTCCTACTTGGAGATCTAACTGACTGTCCATTTCCACCTCACTATTTCCATGGTCACCTTCATTAACCGTCTCGTCACTGCCATCCTCCTCCATCTCCTTCCCACTGTCCTCATCAGACGAGTTCTTGGCCTGTGCTGGTATCAACTCTTTATGTACTAACTCCAGCTCGCTCAGTAGAGAGTCACTCAGACCTTCGTTCTCAGAGATAGAGATTTGCCGTATTCGACAGCGTATCACAGGCTCCATGATTTCATGTTCACTCTCTTCAGCGTGTTTCAACACCTTCGCCTCTACGATGATGGCGTCCTTCTCAGGGCTCCCACCCTTCGCCTCCCTCAGTTCATCCTGAGAGTCGTATGAGCTCATGGAGAAGTGTGGTGTCCCTGGAATGCTCTCTGGACTACCTTGCTGGACATATGAGGTGTCGATGTCATCAGTAATACTGGTGTACTCTGCCCTGTGCTGAGACAGGAAGGGGGTGAAGGCTGGAATCATGGTAGTTGGGGCAGGGGTAAAGAAAGTGCCACCGACAGCAGAGTATGGCGAAGAGTATGGCACATAATATTCTGATGCGGGGACACTGGTAGGATATGGCACGCCACTAGCGGGATAACCTGGGATGCTAGTGGAATAAGCTGGGACAGTGATGGGATATGCTGGGGTGTTGGGACCATGTGCTGCACTACTAGATGGAATGGATTGTGGATGTTCCTGTTCATCTCCTTTGGATGGAGCCTTCTTTGGTGAAGAGAATTCACCACTAACACCAAGACCTTGCTGATAAGAAGGAGTCAGGCTGGGTTTCAGTGAAGCTGAAGTGAAAAGAGGGGGCTCTTGAATAGAACCTTGGGTCATTCTGGAGGCATTCCTGACAAATTCTTCCATGGCTGACTGTCTGAGAAGCGCACTGTTATTACTACTATTATCTTCCTTCCTTGCTGAAGACTTTGGGACTGAAATCTTCTGCAGAGCTTTGACATGTCTACGTTGAAGTAAAGAGGTATGTGCATATTTGGGATCAATGGTTGGAGCTTCATGGAAAGAGGATGCAGATTTGTTGTAGTAGGGCCTTGCATATACCACACTGGCTGGAGCACTGGCCTGGCGCCTGAACAAATGTGGTTTTGTCTGGGCTGGGCCCATCATGCTACCACCAAATTTTACACGTCTGCCAAATTTTTTCTTCCCTCTCCCTGTTGCTGCTACTGCTGTTGTTGTTGTTGTCAAAGTTGCCTCAGATGTTGCCTCGGCAACTGTGCTGGTCACAGGGGCCTTCACAGGGAATGAGACATCAGCACTGGTAGGTGTTTCTGTGCCCTGTGATGAGGTCTCTTCCTCCATGACCTCGGTCATTGGACTTAAGTTACCACCTTCTTGACTCAAAACAGGTGGAGTTATGAGTGACTGAGTACTAGTGGCGACCTCTGCCATCGCACGCTGTAAATTGGCAAGGTTCTGTGCAGTCTCCAGCAGCATTTCCTCCATCTTGGCCATCCTGAAGTCCACAGCCTGGATGGACAATTTTACTGCACTCTCCTTCTGGTTTAAATCATCCAGTCTCAGGGCCATGTTCTCCACCCTGAAATATGGAAATAATTTTTTGTAATTTTGTTCTTCTTCTATATCTTGTAACTTTGTACAAGATATATGGAAATAATTTTTTGTAATTTTGTTCTTCTTCTATATCTTGTAACTTTGTACAAGCTATCTATGGAGTCAATAACCACTTTGCTTCAATTAGCTTTTCTTTGATTTAACTCTGACATAACAATCAATCAATTTTCTCATTTCAATCTTTTCTTTATTCAGATAATATAAAAATAGGTTCTATAAAAACTTCTAAAGAGACTTACCAGTTACCAATAGAAAATACTTGTCTATTAAAATTTTCACTTACATACATACCTTACATACAGTTTTCACACCTATCTTAATACAGGGCACTAGACAACGTATGCATTTACATAATGTACTTTTTCAGTAGTGCCAAAATTACTGGCTATATTCAAAACCTTAAAAATCCAATAGGTAACCATTGAAAATGCTACTGCCATGATACACTGTACAACACCTGTCATTGGTCACTCTGATCCTCTGCTCTGTGGATGACTGGAGTAAGTTCTCTTTTTGCCTGAACAAATCCTCCACACAATCTTCCTCAAAATCATGGAGAACTTCAACATCTTCCTCATCCAAGAAAAGCTCTGAAGAAAAAACAATTAATTTTCAAGTCATTGAAAATTTGGAGTATTTCGACGGCAAAACTGTTTTCAACAGAATCAGTGCATAGCACAGCATCAGTTATTTCACAATGATACATGTAACTACATGCAGCAGCATATAATAAAAGAATTTCAAAATTGTCTGCAAGAGTTTACTAAGTTTTATAATATATCAAAACATAAATTAATGTTTTTTTTTATTTTAGACAGAACTCTGGGTCACTCTTCTTGATGTCCTTGATTCACAGTGTATCTTAGTATTAAAATACATGCAGACACATAAATATATGTACACACATAATGATCATAGGGTGCTTTCCCAGAGATTTAGATCAATCTAAAGATTAAGTTTTAGATCGACCTAACTCACTGGGGGTTCAGGCTAAATTGCAGTCAGCCGAGCGGACACCAGAGTTAATTACCCCCTTACAGCTTTTAGTAGGCAGGACAGACGCTTAAGCCGGCCAAGCTAACAGGAATCTAGTGAGACTCCCCACAGGGATAGATCGATCTAAAATTCTATGGAAATGGGGTGATAGGTTTTGACTTACTGAGGCCATTGTCATAGATATCCAGCTTTCCCTTGCACCTCCTGATGACATATTTGACAATGAGATATACATGGCTTAAAACAATGAATGGAGGAGGCAGCAAAGGTTTCTGTTCATTCTCTATCACCAGGGTGTAGCGCAGGAATTTCCAGATCTGACGAGAATTGGCATTTACTCGGTTGAATGTTGAACTGAAAATTCATAGAGATAAAGACATCATTCTCTCACCTTTTGCCAGTAATGTATACGTACTTGTTTTTCAGAAAAGTCCTAGATGTTAGTTTAACAGATAATCACTTTCAAGTCATTATGAAGGTTTTCAAACAAGAATTTTGTTCAGTGTACAGCTTAAAACAGCCGAGTTACATTATGTATACAAATCTGCTTTTCTCCCCCTCCCCCCCTTTTTTTTTTTAATATTGCTATGTATACAATTACAAAGAAATTCTGTACGAATAAAATATGCAAACTACAGAAACTAGCTATAAAATGAAAATTGTGAAATGTGCTCAAAATAATTTTTTGTGCATAAAATGCTCACTTTAACTACTGGTAAAATGAGAATTACAGTGTAAATGAGATAAGGCAATTAGTACCAAAATCCAATTCAAAATTGCCAGTTAGTATTGAATCAGAAAGCACCACTATAAGTAAAACCATTTTAAGTAGTGTAGGTTGTTAAACTAAGATATTGATGAATTGACCTCATTCTGCTCAAATACCTTACAAGGCACTGGACAGACAAAGCATGCACTTACTTAAATACCGCAATAAGCAGGTTAAGGAGCAGTATATTGGCAACCAGGAGAAAGATGGACATGATAGCTGGGAAGACCCAGTGTCCGTGTATACAGGGTTCCTCATTACTGCCACCGCAATCAGCTGCAACAAACAAAATTAGACCTATGAAATTTATGCAAGACACTATAACTAGAAGTGCTGTTACAGGGAGGGTTGGGGGTGGGGGTACTGCAGCGCCATTTATCTATGTCAATACATACTTGAACACAGCAATGAGAAGACTAAGGAGCAGGATATTGGCGACCAAAAGGAAGATGGTCATAACAGCTGGAGTGACCCAGTGTCCGTGGACACAGGGCTCTTCGTGTGGTCCACCACACTTAGCTACAAAGAGAAAGTTGGGTTGAAGACATCTACTGTAGATAGAAAAACACAAATATAAAAAAAATATTATTTCACAAACAGCAAAACTGCAGACTTGTTAATGAATTAAAGTAAAGAAGGCCTTTAACTCCATAAAGTTGGTTTAATTCAGAACTATATGTATAATAGTAGTTCCATGACAGGTTATGATGTAATCATTCTGATACATAAAGTGAGTTTTCATGTTCAGGTTTTAAGTTAGTCTCAATCAAATTGCTGTTCATCCTTTAACTATCTAAAATGCTACTGGGAAATACACTACATGTAATTATACTAGAGCAACAAAAAAGAATCATCCAACCTGAACACAGTCACAAGTAAGGAATATGTATTTTAAACATACCAAAAACACTCTCAGATATTAAACGACAAAAGAGAGAAATATATGATTTTGTCAAAATTAGGGTTTGTTGCACATTTTTAAAATTAACTTAACATGTCTGGCCAAATTGTATATCTGAGGACATCTTGAAAGGAAGCTAATAGATCAACTGTAATATTGCAAGAGATTCATTTATCCTCACAAACTCACAAAATTCTCAAAATTATTTTTTTTTACCAAAATAATCCAAATCCTAGAAGCATTCTTTGGCTATATGCCATTTGACTTCATATATTTCACAGTATCAGAGTACCACTGCTGTAGTGCATAAACACTAATTTTCCAAAATTTCCTTTCAAAAATTTCTATTTTATCAAGACATGACAAAATCATCATTAATGTAAATGGTTATCATCATAATAATTGTATGAATATTGTAAATATGCACAATAAATAAACTTAAGTTACTAAATTCAAAGAATAAACAATGCTAGAAATGACTATTAATACCCCATCAAAACTAGTCAGTAGAAAACTTACGATCAATCTTATCAGCATACACTTCACCATATAACATGAAGTAAGGCTCCAGAAATACTTCCTTAAGAATATTCCAATTTGGTTCTTCGTTGGGAAACTTGATAGCTTGGCGACACACACCAAAGCTCATGAGCACTATCAGCAATATCACAATAAAGTTGATCATGTCCACAACCTGCAAGACAAGTTGACTTCAGTGGAACCTGGGTTTTGTAACCCACTAGTTCATTAAGCAGTGTGTGGCATTCATTTATTTGTAATTTTCCTCATAATTTAAATTCAAATCTTTAAAATGTCTGTAGATCAATCTTGGCTGTATCATCTCAAGTTAACTTAGCTGTATTTGTTGCTTTGACTGGATATAGATCCAAAATGTTTCAAAATCTCAAGTATTGTGAGGAAAGCAAAGTAACGTTACACGATATATGTGATCTGCCATGTTTTTGCCTTGATGTCACCATGTGTGTATGTGTGTGTGTGTGTGTGGGGGGGGGGGGGTGGGGGGGGTGGGGGGGGGGGAGGGGGCCAGTCACTAGGTCAACTAGGACCTGTTGTACAAAAGTGCTAGAGCACTTTTAGACCAAAATATCAGTCTACTTTGATACAAGAAAAAATTGGTAGTACAAACATATGAAATACCTCTCCCACTTTAAAAAAGGAGAGGGCTTATGTTTCAGCTTATGTTAAGTTATTGCGTCTTATTGGAGTATCATGGATGCATCTTGAACTGAAGTAGACCAAATCTTGAGACTACACTATTAAACTTCGTAAAACTGGTCCCTGAAGCTCTTCTGGATGACAATGTTCTATTCAACTAAATTTTTTGAAACCGATTCTTATTTGTAGAACAAATAAAAGAACTTAAGGCTCATTCCCAATGAAACTTATGATCTGTGATAGTCAATCCAACTGTGTGAGGACTATCAGTGAATGCAATCAGGCTAACTTGGCATAAGGTTGAATAAAGAAAAGCTGGTAATTACACAAGTACAATTAATGTAAGCAAGAGTCCCCCTGGAGTTGGATCCATCTGCAAAGATTGATAATTTCATTGGGAATGAGCCCTTAAATGTGGTGAATAAAACATGTAAGTACTCACCATTTTGCCCACCATCATAACATAAGGACCCAAGTGCTTGCTAACACTGAAGATGTCTAGAATTCTTATGTACCAAAAAATGATGTCCACACTGAACACCACATGGCCGTCTTGAATGTAGGACTCCATATTGCGCAGCACGGCACCAATTATATACAGGACAATGGCAATGACATCTAGGATGTTCCAAAAGTCTCCGAAGAAGACTGAAAATTTCTGCAATGCTTTTACTGGCTCCGATGCTATAATCTGACAAATATAAATCAGAACATATGAATCATTTTACAGTATCAAGTATTAAAGCTAATGCTTAAATTGAACTGTTTTGGTTAAAATGAAAAAAATTAGGTAGAACATTTTTTTTCTTTTTTTTTAATTGCAACAGGCTCCTACATTTTCAATATCTTGCTGGAAAAAATAATTTTCAAATTTACTCACAGTTCACTAGCTCTTTTATGTACTGAAAAAATCATTTATAAATCATCATGATTCAAAACATACCTCTCTTGCTTTATCAATGGCTAAAGTAAAGATGTAAGCCATGACGTAAATCTCTACCCATGAAGGCTTTGGTGGAGTTTTAACCAGAACAACATAATTGAATGAAGCTAGGAAAATGACATAGGCCATCTGGAATTAAAAAGCATACACATGTATCCTAATGACACATACAACAAGTACATCATTATCCAATGTTCCTAAAGTTTCTATGAATGAAAACTGAGTAGATAATATACTGCCTGGAATATTAATATATTCTCAGTGAAATGCAGTGCACTTTTCATATGTGTCAAACACTAGGTAACATGAGCAGCATACCATTCATCTTCTTCTTCATAAATCTTGAAACAAGTTTTTTTTCTTTATGACAAAAAAAGAGATATTCTTGAATTACAAACCAAACAATAAGTCATACACAATTTTGATCCACCATCTTTTGTTGTGATTGCAAGCTTGAATGGCTGAAAAAACTTTTTTTGAATTCATACTTCTTTCTCTATGCCTGCTTACCGTATGCAGCCAAAACTTGGTGATAGGAGCAGCATAAAACTCATACACTTTCTTCCCCACTCTCAATGGGCTCTTTTTCTTCATGAAATCTGTTACTCTATGGACTGTCAAGGCACTCTGGTCCAACAGAGGACCATTAGAGTTCACAGGGGGGCTGACGGGACTGTTGACAGGGGAGGTCACTTCTGTGGCATCTGCTGACCTGTCCAAGTTTTGTCCTTGACTGGCATTGATCATCTGGAATGTTATATTTGTATCTTAAATAATATCAGTTGTATTTCTGTTACTTCCAGAGGCATAAATTCCAAAATCAGAATGAAAAATTAAAACTTCTTGAAGTACTGACTGTCATGTTAACACATATAGAATTTCTAAACACCACCCTTTGGCAAAAAGTTTTTTTTAATATTCTTTAAAAAATCTTGTCAACATAACATACCAAATAACAGTAACTGGCAAGCATAACTTTTTTCAAAACTTAAGGCAACATGTTTTCATATTATTCAATAAATAAATAAATGAAATAAATAAATAAATAATAACTTTGTCAGCAAAATAACTAAACAACCATTGGTGATGAAAAGTAATTTTCATTTATGGTGAATAAACAATGAATTCAGAATGTATATACTTACCTCCATCTCAATGTCCTGCTCACCATATGATGACCTGCGGCTGACATTGGACTCTGTGTCAGAGTCCTCGATTTCCCCAATGTGCTCCTCCACAGTCTGTGGCATTAACTGCAGCTCCTCCTTACTTTTATACTCCAGGGCAAGCAGAAGAGGGGGGATTAAAATACCCATCAATACCTGACCATCAAAAGAAATCAAGAAAAAATTGGATTATGATAATAAATTGAATAAAAAAAAATGTTGCAGTCTCTTGCAGACAAATTTGTTCAAACATAACAAACACACTCACTGCACCCTGAAATTGGCTTCGACAATATTTTATTTTATGCGGAAATGTGACAACATTGAAATCAAACACATAAGTAATTTTTTTTACTAATCCAATTTGATACTATTTTCAATATTGATCATTTTCTAGTTTAAATCCCATTCAAAATCTCTTTCAGTATCTGTATATGCTAAATCATTTTTCATACTATTCTAAACCCCTTTCCATGTAAAAATCAATCTTGATCATTTTCAAAAAATCAATTTCTATTTTCCAGTCTGCTTCTCTGGGTTATAGTATCACCTTCAACACTGTGTACTTCCTCATGTTCAATCCTCCCATCCACATATCAGTGAGCAGCATCTGGCAGCAGGGGTGGGCCAGGAACTCCCTGTGGACGGCTGACACAGCCAGGCTTAGGCAGGTCTGGTTACTCCAGTTCTTCAGTTCATAAGTCAGTAACTGCTTGGTGGCATCTGCGTCCGTCTTGTAGCACACCTCCAGGAGCTCCATTGTTATGTTCTGAAATTCCCTATAAAAATCAAGATGACAGTTTATATAATAATTACTTACTTGTGCAAAAAATAATCTCAGGAAAACAGGCACATAAAAATTGAATTCTAATTGCTATATGATATGTACAAAATAAACAAAACTAATATAAAACCTATACACTTTTTAATTTTAGATCCAGAATTTTCCTAGATTATAATATTTCAACAAACAAGCCAAAAATGTACAAAGAATCTTTTAATAATCTACTGGAACAATTAAGGCAGAATAAAACAATGGACAGTAGATTTAGACAAATTTGCCAAATTGCCCAGTCTGACATTTGACAACAGAAGGGGCCAGTGCCGACATTACAAACTAAAAAGCACTCACTTCGAATAAGTCCGTAACTCCTCAAATATCTCCACCTCCAGGTCGTCCTGTTCCGCCTCCCGTGTCATGGTCTTATAGATCTTCAGAGCCACCAGTGCTTTAGCCATGGCCTCCTCTCCGTGCTGCCACATACACATGGCCATCTTCTGCCTCTTCATTAGCACGGCCCAGACCAGCAGCTCATTGAATGGGTACTTGAACACGTCCTGGAAGTCTATCAGATTGCCAGGCATGGGGACTGTGGCTAAAGCATTGCTGATGTTGTGGCCCTGTTGTGAATGAAATGTGGCATTAATAACGATGCCACTGACAAAGTATGTGGATTTCTAACATTAGGATTTATGAAAATAAGTGTGATATAATGAAGCTCTGAAACGCTTTTAAGCTTAAAAGTTAATCACTTGAATGAACTGGCTGATGTGTATATAACAAATATAATAGCACAGCATCATAGTTCATATCATATCTGTTCATTTCTAGATGGAAACCTGGTTGAAGCTTTTCTGAACCAATCAAATGACAAGTAGTAAAAACAATACAGTTATGTGCAAAGCGCTCTTGTGCAAGGGTAACACTTAGCTTTTGATCAAATATTGGTGATAAAACAACCTGCACATTTGTGAGCCACGTACTGCAGCCTTGTAGGTAAAGGCTATAAGCAAATGTATCATTTTTTAAAAATCAGTTACAGTTTTAGTTTGATAAAATTTTTGAAGGGTACACACCTGAAAGATCTGACTAGGCGACTGGCAAGGGTGACAAACAAGAAAAGAGAAGCAAAACACAATATTATAGAATACTGTATATCAGCACACAGTGAGAGATGTAGACTGCACAACATATACATATTTTATAAAAATATATGAAAGTGTACATGTATATTTGCATACATAAAGTGGTTCTGCTTTACTGCTTTAAGTGTGTGTGTGTGCAAACATGCACACGCACGAATATGTGCAATCTACAACTCTAAAACATGACAACAATATATAAATGAAATGCAAAATTTTAAGTGACTATCAAAAACATAGCCTTTAGCCATCAAACTAACATATTATATTCAAAGTGCATTTGGCGCATTTTAACAGTAGCATTAACTTTGGCAGTGCGAAAGGGGGAAAAACTGTTTCTAAAAATGAAGATTACAACATTTACAGTGCAAAGTGCACAGAGGTTACAACATTGCATTGCCACTACCTTCTTCATCATGGCATTGTAAGTAGTTCTGAACTTCTTCCTGCAGTATGAGGCTCGGTACGCCCCTCCCATCAGGTAGTCTATTACCTGGCCAACTTCCAGGAGTGTGTAGTGGGCATGCTCGGGGTGTTTCTGAAAAGTTGATTTTGTTCCTCTGTTAAATCTACCTTCAGTAATGATGTACTGAGAATTGCAAGCAAGGAAAAAATATAAGTTGTACTTTGATATCAATAAAATTTCATCTCAAACACGTAACCATTTATCTTGAAATTCAGTCACAATATGAATCTATATTTTATTTATTACTCTGAGTCAACAAATCAATACATTACAAAGATCATAGCTTTGTCACAAATTTGCACCATTTTCAAAGAATCTTCATAATCTGCTGGAGGAAATATTAAGCAAAATCTTAAAAGCATTTGAGTATTGATTTAATGTGAGTATTTACCTTTTTTAAGACATTAAAAGTCCTAAATGGAACAGAAGTTGGTGTGGCTTGCTTCTGGAAAGGAAACAGAAGGAAATAAAATAGCTTTTCTTGGCAGCAAGAATTCCAGACATTTTCCTTATTCCGATATTAAGGGTCATTCATTTTTATAATTGTTTTCACAAGTCTGGGGGAAGGGGGGTTAATGCCCTATATGCACTTTTGAAAAAATAACACAAACTATGATCTTCACCCCCAGGAATGTGCTGGCAAAGGTCATTGTATTTAGCTTTAATTTATACCTTGTACTCTCTGAAAGGGGATGGGGGTCTACTTTTTGTAGACTTGGGAAAACGATGATAAAAATGGATGGCCCCTAGTGCCATTTTCCCAACAAATGTTGATTAATCAGCATATTATCTTCCCCACGTTTTACTTCACATTCACAATAACAAAACCTGAAATCTATAAGGAATATAAATGAACTGATAATTTTTATAAATTTCTGTGTTAAAAGAAAAAAAAAAGAAAAAAGAAAGAAAAATTACCCTTGTGCTGGAACTTAAATGCTAAAAGTTTAAACTCACAATATTATAAAGTTCCTCCAGCCTGGGTATTGTAAGAAACTTCTGCATACTGACTCCATTCTGGAGCAACAACTTTACAAAGTCTACTCTATCATTGGTCAGGGCATCCATCATGGCATGTTCAAGTGCTCCTTCCTAAAAAGGAAATTTTGAGAATGGTTAAAGTCCTCTTGATGCTGAAGTTTAAGCATTTTTTATCTTGAGGACCTTGTATGACATTTAATTGAGTCAAGTCAACTTTCAGTTCCTACCATAAATATAAAAATGGAGATAATGGAGATTATACATGTACTTATAAAAGTAGACCATTTTCAAAATGAAACTGGTAAAAAATTGGAATTAAATAGAAAAATAAAGCTTAGACATTATTCACTGAAATATTCTCTGAACAAAAGCAGTGAAAAGCTTGGAATTAAATTGAAAGATAAAGCTGAGACATTATTCACTGAAATATTCTCTACAAAAGCCTTGTCCATTCTCAGTGAACTTACAACCATCACATTGTCATGTGGTCAGATCTCTAACATTAGACTAACTTATATGCCTTATGGTGGCCACTATCAAGTCCAATTGACCAATTACAATGAGAATCCTTTATAGCAGCATTAAATATTGTAAAAAGTATTTGTTGAGGTGGGTGTTCCTTCACATTTAAGCCTAAATATTCTGTTTTTCTTCCATAATTTATTAAGCAACATCCTGAAATAAATCTCTCAAATCAATGTGCTCCTTAACAGACAAGGATAATATTCCGAGTATGATAGAGTCATGCCATTTAAGATGACTGATCACCAGGCAACAAGGGTTTCAGAAGACACTGGATAGTCACCTCTCTACTATCTCCTTATCTCTGTGGTTTCCAGTGTCTGTAACCCAGAGTGTCACCAAGTGACAGCTAAACCAAAACACAACGGCTAACAAAGCATGACATTTTCACAGTGTATATATTTAGAGAATTTCTCATTGAACAACATACATACACGTACCAGACTAATGAAGCAATTTAACTTCAAGGTAAAACATGTAGAAAAACAGTGCACACTTTGTAGACTCTGTATTGTGTTGAGCCACACATTGAGGATCAAGTTTAAACAGCATGTAAACCCTGTGGGAGTGAGGATTCATCTTGGATTACCATGCATCAAACCCTCAATAACAACAACAACATCACAGCCTTTAGCAATTCTAATCTACCAAGAGAGATCTGCCAAAGACATTTAAATGCCAAAATCGTGTTCATATCAAGACTAACTTGGACCAGAAATTGATGCAGCCAACAACCAAATGTTTTAAACTGTGTTCACTTCAAGAATAACTTTAACGACTAGAATGACCAGAAAGTACGTTATTGAGGAGGAGAGAGAGAGAGAGAGAGAGAGAGAGAGAGAGAGAGAGAGAGAGAGAGAGAGAGAGAGAGAGAGAGATGCACTTTTTCAGAAAAAAGGACCCCTTTGAAATTGCTGGCTATACATGCGCCTGTCACTTACCGGCCATTCCCGTCCATACACAAAGATGTGTTTTTTGGCAATGTCCACCCTGTTCCAGGTTAGTGCTAAGCTCAGTTGGTCTGGGGCACTGGCATTCTGACCTGAAACAAGGAGACATTATAGTCCATATACAGCTTTTAATTAATTTAGATTATTACATCAGGGATGTATAGGGATCCAACCCTTCATACACATACAATGTATTCAAAGTTTTAAAATAATACAAATAGCTTTTGTTTCAATGGTGCTGTCATCAATATATACAGAAATTGTATTAAATGAAAAGGTGTGGCAATTTATTTCTCTTTTTCTCTTAATTCATCAGAAAAACTGCAACTCATCATAATAACTAATTGTCTTTGAATGTAATTTATCTAAAAAACAAAGCATGGGGTTCTATTTTGCGATTACTTTGCAAACAGTAAAAGCACAGACAACTGCGAAATACCACTACTATCTCACAACAAAATTCATGGTTTCACTTAAACATCATTGGTTTTAGCCACATACCTCTCTGTATAAGATCGCTTTAAGGGATAACTATTCCCAATCATTAACCATTCATCAAGTCTTCCCAGACATGTAAAGAGTACTTGAACAGCTAGATGGTTTCTTGCAGTCTGGTTTCAGAGACGGGTTTCTTACCTTTCAGCAGTGCAGTCAATATGGCCAGATCGATGTCTGTATTTTCTCCTTCTCCCATTCTGAATACTGTGATCTATAAACACACAGAGCAAAAAAAATTATTAAACAAATACAAATACATAACAGGAAATTTTGCAGACAAAATAATAAAACATGTATGAATATTATATCTTCAATACTCCAAACCCTAATGGCAAAATATTCTGCAACTGTAAAAAATAAATACTTCTTTCTCATAGATATTTAAAGTTGATAGCAGTGTATAAAAGATTAAGGTGAACAAGAAGTATTTGAAAAATGAAAAAAGAGAAAATTCTTACAGTAACTCTCTAAGAAGCTTTTTCAATTCAAGCCACACAGAAGAAAAGATGTAAGTTATATTGAGGGGAGAAAGCAGTTGCATAGAGAAATATACTGTGGAAAAAGTCCATTAAATATATCTCACCAATTCTTTCTTATTCACTGCTAACATTAATTCCATGTAAAGTTTCTCAGATTCCTCCTTGTTGTATTGGAAAGTTTTCTCTATTGTAAGAATAAGCTGGCTCTTCACAGCTTCAGGCATAGTACTAAAAAAGTAAGTATCTATTGAAAAATCTCTTCTTCCTAAAGATGAACTACCAAAAGTGACTTTTCTTACCTTAATCTAGTAAGTTAGTTAGTCTTCTGATGTAAACCAAATAATAAATAAATCTAATTGCATCAAAACTGAAATAACAAAATCATGGTGCCTTATTTTTACCATAATGACCTAAAGCATGCAATTCCACAAAGCTGTACCAAATCAGAAGACTAAGCTTAGAAGAATAAGGATAGAGAATCAGCATGTCTTGTCAAATAAAATGGTAAGACCTAGCTTGCTCATAAGTCTAGACAGTTAAGGAGATTAGGATATTGACAAAGTTTTAAAGAATTTTCAACACATAGTACCACATGATGTGAAAAAAATTGACCCAAAGCTCACCCATCCTCATTTGCATATTTATGAGTGAATGCCAGGATGTCTGCTGCCCTCCCACTCCCGTCACATATGACCACAGGGATTGGAGGGTCATCTGTCACACAGTCCAGTACTGTCCGAATAGTGTTTGTACCTCCTTCAAGAATCAGAGAAACCAGAGGAACCCCATGGCCCTTCACGATGCCACCAGCTGGAAAAACAGTATTTGTAGCATATATTTCTTTTCCTCCTTTACTTATTTATTTATTTGCTTATCTATTTATTTTTTTGCAAGCTTGATCCAGTTGGGCAATAATCATATAAGCAAAAATGAGTATTAACAAGGAAAAATGAACAAAGTTCATAAAACAGGGAAATTAAGCATAAATGAGGGCTAACTGGCTTATAAGAACTAGCAGCACTTCATAATTAAAACCGTTACAGTCATACAAAGAGCATTAGCTTTTTGTACTACAAAAAATTACTTCTGGGATTTTTTCTGGAACTTGCAATAATTTCCAAATTCTCATGGAGACTGAGATTGAAGAATTGCATTTGTCAGGACATAAGGAGCAATTAAAAGGGTAGGTTAAAAGATCATAATTTTCTGAGCAATTTTGGATAAAGTACGCCTTGCTGATAAAGAGAAAACTGCGGAAATTTCCAGGAAAATTAATTTCTTTTGCTACATAAAGAAAGGTCTAATGTGCTTTGAATGCCTATAAACTTGGCATGTGCTGATACCCATACTAAACAGGCTTCAAACAAAAGAGAACCTGTTAGATATTAGTTTGAAACTGGGAAAATGTCACTGACTGTTAGAGCTTATTAGTATTATATTCATTTTTCATTTCCTATCCCAAAGTAATTTCACCAAGCCAGGTCTATAGTATAATATCAAACACAAAGCAGGAGTAAATGAATTTATTGCCAATCTATTTATGAATGAATGAATGAATGGCAAGAACAGATCATCAGTGCCAACCATGACTTGTGATGAATATTAAAATAGTCATGAATGTAAGTGCTTTAGGGTCAATAACCATCTCCCTTGTGTCACGCAAAAAACATCTTTTTATCTGCAAAGATTGATCTGTTAAGAATTGACATCAAAACATATTAATTCATAAATCTTGATAATTCTTAGTATTTTTTCATATACATAAAATAATATGAATACTATGCATCCCTGTGTGAGTGCATGCATGTGTACATGCATTCACGTGTGTGTGTGTGTGTGTGTGTGTGTGTGTGTGTGTGTGTGTGTGTGTGTGTATCTGTACATACATCAATGTCTGCGACATCAACACTACGTACCACTAGTGATCTTCTGCAGTGAGATGACTTTCTCAAGTTTCTTCCTCAGCTGTATTTCTGCGCCATACTTCCCGACTGTCCCATTATCCACCAGAAAGAAATAGGAATGATACTGGTTCAGCACAGCATAGTGGCTGTGTGATGGAGCTATAGCGTGATATGGACGGACAACCTGAAGAATGAATGTTGACCATCTGTTATCCACAGCCATGAAAATACACCAAAAATGTGCACCAATATAAGGAACAGGTAGAGCAATTAACCGAGTACATTTTCTCTATAAAAAGATGGATCTACATGAGAATAATGCAGCAGTGGGAGCAGCATGCACATTCCTTTTACAATGATGGATTGTAGACCTAATATATTATTGAAATGTATATTGGCTCTCATATATATATATGTTTATATATATATATATATTGTTGGAAATGCCAATAAATACCACCAATAATGCACCAATAAATAAAAAGTGCACTAAAATGTTAATGGCAAAATGAATATTCATTATCATAACAATTACAAAATCAAAGTAAATTATGAAAAAATGCCTGATTCATTCACTACGCCCTTAATTCAGTCATTGATATAAATTACCATGATCAAATTTGTTCATTCTTGGTTGTAAAATGAGCATTTCAAGTCAAACAGATGGATAGAGAGATAATTATGACACATGCTTCAAACATTTATTGTTACAAAACATGGTATCAGCAACTAACAAACAATTATTCAACCAATGTACTACTTTGAATTATGTTCATGTATAACAAAAGAAGAACAAACACTTTATCTGTGCTTTGATTTATATTGTTTAAATTCCAGAACATTATTGCCACTTGAAAACATACATAGGAACAGTAAATACATTGTATAGAAATGCTTTTTAGCTGTAGATTTTTAATTCATAAGACTGAAATTAGGAACATGCTGGTTTTGTAATATTAATGTCACCTCAACTGGCTTCAAGAAACACAAACACATATCTTGAATAAATTATTTGAATGCCTTCCACATCCTTCTGGTGTGATATCCCTTCAAGGAGGTAGTGGATAATGAGTCTGACGCAATTAACAGGTTAACATCATTAGCACATCTCTTTATCACTCTACAGTAATCAGGGATATGACTTTTAAGTTCCTTAAAAGTCGGAAATCTGCTAATAGTCTGAAAAATATTATTACTGTTGTAAGTGCCAACACCAACCAAAAAGACGATAGAGGGGAAAAAATCTCATCCCTGTATTATTATCACATTGGCATGACAACTTCTAACTAACCTAGGAGTGTTCATTCTTTGCCACAGTTCCACAAGTAATGTTAATTATTTCTCATAAATATCACTGGTGCACACTTCTGAATGCTTGTTATCTGGACTAAGCCCAGGGTTCACTGATGCAAAAGGCACAATAAGGACTAATTGTCTGTAAAACACTCTTCACCTTACATTAACCTTCAACAAGGAGTGCTAATCCTTTCCTGGAAATTTCAACAATTTTTGCTTCAGGTAGCGTCCTTTTGCTACACTATGCAACAACCTCACAGATTAGCGTCAGGAGCTGGTGCTGGAGATCAATCAATACAAATCGGTTTTATCAAAAACAAGGTGCCACAGCAACAAAATTTGCATGGGTACCTATTAATTTTTTTTTTTTTGTTATCTATCTCTGCCTATGTACTGGAGAGCATGTGTAGGAGATATGGACTCTGAATGCACTTCATCTGTGAGGAAAATGGAAAATATACGCAAAAACTTAAATTCTCCATTGGGTTCTATAGTAATTGAATCCAAAGTTCAAATCACTATAGCAACAAAACTTACATGGGTACCTATGAATTTGTTAATCTTAAAATGGATGCAACTGTGTCAACTGTGCATGTAAAAAATTTCAGAAAAATTACCTTCATCACCAATTCAATCTAAAACCTGTGACAAAAATGTGTTGAGACTGATACAAAAAATGTATATTTTTATGGTAAATATTAGGAATTGTGAGTTCAAAAACAGGTTTACAGATCATAACTTTCTTTCAGTTGATAAAGGGAAATTTTGCTGAATTTAGCCTCTTCTATTTGGTTACGTAAAGGTCGCAACCATGCATTTCGGTATGCTTTTTAAGTTTTTAAAAAATATTACTAAAAATGACAAACACAGAATGCCACACTGAATTTTCAATCTTTTTTCTGATTTAATGAACATATAACTGAATAACCTGCATTAGCAATCAAACAAACAAAATATATCCATTTATAGAACGTTAGGCTATGGTTCTATGAATAGATAAATTTTCTTGTAACATTTTTTTTTTACTTTTTAGATAATATGATGGTAGTTGCAGTAAGATTTTTGTATTTGTAAGTGAAACATTTTTTTGTATTTGCTCTGTGATATTTGATATCATATACCATGTGCTATCAAAATTGAAATTGTATTTTTTACATTGTACTTATTATTATTATTATTATAACAACAATAATAAGTATATTGGGAATGTTTACTGATAGTCCCTATTAGTGAAAGATTGTACTTAAAATCTTTTCAACAAATTAAATATGTTTAAATGACTAACAGTAACATGGCCTTTTCTTCAATAAAAAACTCGCAAAAGCCAATTAAAATAAAAAAGAAAAGAAAGAAAGGTCCACTTTTCAGAATATCTTTGAAACTGCTGGCTACGTGCCTGTTAGCACATACAATTTCAACACTCAGGCAAATAACAGACTTACATCTTTTCCTATCAACTCTTGTCGGTTGTGGACGATTCCCCAGGGTGCTATACCAATAGTTACAATGTTATTCCTTGTTTTTAATGACTGTTCTCCTATTCCTTCTCCAACATGTCTCGTTACACCTGAAAGAAGAGTTTTGAGATTAGTGTAGAGAATATATACAGCAAACAATAATTTGCAAAAATAATAAAACACATCAATACTGAGATTTTAAGCAATAGATGATAACAAAAAGGCAAACTCTGTGACAATGATGAATGAAGATTTTTGTCTATTTTTGGTTGACAGGGTTTTCAAAATACCTTTAAAACTCACCAGTGCTGGTTCTACATGTACCTGTGACAAGGAGTGATGCCATAAAGACAAACAGTGATTTTAATTTGAATTTTCTTCTTTAATTATCGTTGGTTGGTTAAGGTTTCAGAACTCTCTAGCAGAAACCCACCAGTATTGGTTCCCCCGGTGACAATCCAAGCACCTGTGGTATTGGCCGCCTTGAGAAGACCTTTCCTAAATACCCTCTTCAGCTTGGGCTGGAGGTCAAAGTTCACTATGCCCCCATGGACCGAGATGAGGAGCTTTGGGAGCTCCAGGCCCCAGTGCTTGGTGAGGAGGTGGAGTAAAACCTCTGGCTGGGTTTCATGGGACATTCGTACATACTGCAAAAATGAACCAGTAAATCTTGTTATTTACTTGCTAATCTTCTTGTATCTTTTCATATATGAACTATATAGTTTTTAAAGGAGTTTAAAATTATCTCCAGTACCATGAGCACATATTTGAACATTTTTTAATATTTTAACAATTTCAACAACATGAAAAAATCAACAACCAGAAACATTTTTTGCCTAATTTTCAGTTCTTTAAGAAAAATATGTCAAGGTCAATATCATGTTGAAGGTCATTCTGAGGGTCAACATAAAGGTCACGTCACCTGGGCTTTGGTAGGATGTGGCCCGCCTTGGAACTCCAAGGTGCCAAATGCATCTGTGGGCAACAACTGTGTGTGTTTCCAACAGTCCCAACGCACAGAAGAATCTGGCAGCGGCAGAGAGATATCTGAGGTGACGGTGTGATTTTTCTTGGCACGCCCACATCCACATCTAGAATAAAAAGAATTTTCCAGCAAGTCTTGTCATTCAACTTGATTCAAGGGTTACTGCAAAAGTATCATTTCTTGTATACACAGTGTGATTCTTCTTTTTCATGTCTAGCCATTCAAGAATATTTGCTCATCGCTCATCCATGCATTTAAGTTGACCTTTATGTTTTGACTTTTCTATAACTGTACAGGGTAGATATCAAAAGATCATTCTGAAACATCCCATTACATCTGGCATTTATGTTTTGTTATTATTTTCCTTTATTAAGTAAGTACAGCATATGCAATTATGTAGGAGATTCTGATACTTGATGTGTTAACCTTTTTTTATATACACTGAAAATTCCACACAGTTAATGGTACATGCTTTCAATACCCCAAGCCAGCACTTTAAGTAAAATGAGGTCCACCGATGGGAAGCCTAAGCATGATAAAACTTAAAAAAATAAAAAAAAAGTCAAATCTACGGGCAGGCTTAATAACATATTATTGATACACAAAGTGCAGCTCTACTAATGCAAATCTGCATGACTGTATCACTTCACCTATTGCTAATACTGTGAGGACAAAAAGTAAATTAAGGTAACTGTGATCGTCAAAATGGCAGAGACTGTAGTCTAGAAAATTACCCTCCAGCCAGAATATTAGAAGTCTAGCTTACACCACAACAGTGTATACTTGACTTGCAAATGTATTTCATATACATCATGTACACTTCACTTATTGATCTTTCCATGATGGTGATTTAATTATGTTATAATTGATAAGGTCTGCTACATGCTGCAGAACATCAGACACACATGTACACACTATAACACAAGGAGTGGAAAAAGTTTTAAAATCTGTAAGCTATATGGCAATCATTTACAGAAAACCATGTACCATAAAATAACCAAAAAAAAAAGTGTCTTTACGATGACAAAAACATAATGATATACACATAAATTAATTAAGAGGGCATAAAGAATTTTAATACTCTGTACCAGAAATTAGCTGGGTGATGTCATCATTTCTGAAAACTCTGCCTGCAAAAATTCTTGCTGGACACATGGGACAGAAATGTGCACCAAATTAGCCATAAAAATATCAGCAAATACCTTGTGAAAATAAATTTCTCTGCAGCCATGGTAGAGTGGTAGTATGTTTATTTGTTATGCACATCTGCACTACATACAGTAGCGGTATGACTGACAAGGTTTGATCCTTATTTACACATTTAAAATAAAAGTTAAGAAGTTTTTAAAATGCAGTTCACATGACTTTGAAAAATAGGTCAAGGAGAATCATCAATATCCACATCTCACAATATATATATATAAACTGATAGAAAGATATGTCAAGGGCTTTGTGTACGAGTGTATGAGTACTAAAATTCATAGGAACTTAATTATTGAAAGCTGTAGAAGCAGATTGCATCCACTGATGAAAACATTGACAACCCCTCTGCAGTATATTCACCTGTCTTTTCCTATGGGGAGTATAAATACTGCAGATATGGCAGCAGAAGTATAATTAATATTTGGTCTTTCCCAATTTGGTTCCAAACTGCCATTAATTCCCATTCATATCTGCTATCTGGTATCAGCAGATATTCCTTATCAAACAGGAAATGTGTTAAGGGAAAAGCTGAAAGTGAAAATTAAATTATTCCTTGTCTGTTATTCCTACCACATACAAAAATCAATGTCTGGTAAAGTGAACAGACCAAAATTATACAGCAGACATGGTGAAGTGGGGTGAAAGGTCATGGTGCCCTTAGCAAGTTAATTGGGATGATTACAAAATGTGCAATAATATGCCAACACACACAGACTTAGAGAAACAACCACTTATGAATGCCCCAGGGCACTTGTACAATGTGTAAAAGACTTACATATTCATTTTTTCCAAAGCACTGCAACTTAATGCCTTGTGTTCTAATTTAAATGGCTCAATCCCCACTCAAAGGAAACTTAAAATATTACAAAAAATAGACAATCAATATTTTCAATATATTTCATCCTAAATTGAAATGCCTCAGAATTTTTTCATTTTTTTGGGGGGAATATCTAGCTTTACAGCAGAACTGTTACCATGGGTTACTTTATATAATGATCAAATCATTTATAAAAGAATACACATAATGTGTGTTTGTGTGTGTGTGGGTGGGGGTGGCAGAAGAAACTTAAGAATCCTTTAATTGGCAGGTGGTTGAAAGACTTTATTTGCCAAAGTTAGTTGGACCAATCTCTCAATATTATTATCACTTTTTTCAACAATAATTAAGAAACAAGGTATGGGGGTGGAAGAAACTCTACACCAACATATTGCTTCAACTGAAATGTGGTTGAAAGACTTTATTTGCCATAGTTTTCTTAATATTCTGAGCTATTCATAGAAAGATAAATCATATGAGGGTGTAAGAAGCTTTAGACTTTATAGACAGGTGGCTGTACCACTGTATCTACTAGATATCACTGCCACTGGTCTCAGAATCTGCCCCCAAAGGCAGAATCAGAGAAAAAAATCTGAATATCAGCTTAGGAAACAGTTGGCATTAGGCTTTATATGACTCTGGGCCAAAATACAACTTGAAGATCTTGACTACAAAATATATTACACAGTGTACATGATCTCAGATTTAGGACAAATTGGACTTATTTTTCTCATGATACCTGCAGTTGCATTTATTTTCTCACTGAAAGTGAGTCCTGATATAAATATATCTTTGTTAAGGAAATGGAACTTGCTTATTTTCAGTTATCAAAAATATTTGTCTAGAACAGACTTAATGTCAAATTAAAGATTTAAAGACATCGTGCCAATGCATTTTTATGCAGTTGCCATGGCTTTACATTATACAAGGTGAAAAAAAAGCAGGTTGGGTTTGATGTTTTCCATGCAGAACTAAATGGTGCTCAATCTTTGAAATAAAAGGAAATTTCAAATGGCTGACAGGATATGCAATCACATGGACAGATTTAACTCAATACATCAATCCAAAATGTACCTGGGAACTACCCAGGCTCAATCTTATAAATAACTTGGCAGTAATGCTGGCAAATGTACAGACAGAATCAAAAAGATGAGAGGACAGAGAAGCATATCGTGAGCATATTGCAATACACTAATTTCTTCCAAGATTTATACTGAAGTCATCAAACTGCACAAAGAAAAGATTAGAGTTTCAGAAGTATTTAAGTTTAAAGGAGCATAGCAATAAGTGTGAAGTGTTATTGAAAAATAAACACCACTTTCATCGTTGTAGATTTCTGAATATACGAGTTACCTTAATATCAAATGCCAAAGAAGACTTTCTGTCATTACTTAAAAAAAAAAAAAAAAAAAAAAAAAATCAAAAACATAATGGCATTGGCACAATGGTGAATTTTCCACCCATATTAATGCTAAGTTCCATGCCTGCAATCCATGAACATAGAAATTATTTGCTCCCTTTGAAGTTTTTCTCTTGGTTTGGGGTACCATACCGCTTTGACAACTTTGGGCAACTACTGTATAAGTGAATCTCATTTAGTTTTAGAGATAAAATCAGACCTTTAGAAAAAGAACAATTCCCTGTAAAAAAAAACTTGGTCAAAGGCTGAATTAGGGGTGACATTTTGGATTTGACATATGTTAATTAAATTTCCATTCAACTTCATTAGTAACAATGTGATCAGCTCTTACTTTAATCAAGTAAATGTTGGCATGCATGATCCCCCCAAAAAATACCTGTTTATATTCACAGTGGCATAGGAAACAAGTACGTGGCTCTATCCAGACAACTGTTTGAATATATCAGGGATGAATTCACATTTAGACAATACCATCTGAATTTTTAAAATAAGTTTGGACAGGCATTTTATATCAGAGTAATAAAAGCTTCCTGGCAATAAGGTCTCCAAAATGGAAATGGTTTGTTCTGAGAAAACTCCCTAGAGTACCTGCTATATTATTAATTGCATATATCAAAATAAATTATAATATGATGAAAATGCAAACCCACTGACTATATGTTGGCTGCCTTACTTCATTATCTCCACAATTAGTATAGCTCATAACATGCACTTTGTTGCATTGCTATTCAGCTCATATAAAGAGTGTATGATACTCAACATTGGTGTTCTGAGATTTAGAATAAAGAAAAAAATATTATAGGTAACAAATTGTAGGTTTCAAAAGTATTCCCCACCTGAAATATTATATTTGCCTTTTCCTAGTTTTCCTAGTTTTCATGCTGTTTTTTACCCCTGCCAAGGAGGTGATGTTTTTGGTTCCGTTAGTTTGTCTGTCTGTCTGTCTGTTAGCAACATTACAGAAAAAGTTATGGACCGATTTTGATGAAATTTTCTGGAACTGTCAGAAGTAGGCCGAGGAACAGATAATTAGTTTTTGGTGGTGATCAGGATCATTAATTAATCAATAATCAATAATCAAAAATCAAAAAACTAAATCATTATAGAATGAAAATGTAGTGGTGAAACTGCATTGGGTGGAGACTTTGCTGCCTTGGCGGAGGTCTGCGCTCTCAGAGTGCTTTTCTAGTTGATAAGGCAATGATTTCATGGCAAGGCACATATTTTTTCCATTGATAATGTTCACAAGAACCAACCTTCACCATTATCATGAAAAATTGCAATGACATTTTTAAGTTGTTTGGGTTACATAAATGTCCTTCTTTTACAACAAGATCTTTTACTTTGAGTTATTCTATGATGCAAAAGGAAGAAACATGAAAAACAAATGAAGCCAATTCCTTTTCAGGGGGAAATCTCACAGTATCTCCATATCACTTTGAAACAAACAAGGCTTCTAACCTATATTTGTCTCATTGCCTTACCATGTGATAAGGCTGTGTTTGATGCAAATTAAAAAGAACTACTTCAACTTATGTACACGTATTCCAATTTACCACAAACAGTGGGTGATCAGTCAATTAACCTATCAGATTGATCAATTTTATTCCTTAAGTCTCTTGTGATTCCATACAAAATCCACCAACACAGAATGTCAAGAAGTCTGCATCATGTGAAAAGAATAAAATTGCAGAATTGGATATGCTAGTGAGTTGATGCAACATGGGATTCAACCATTGAATCAGTACAAACTGGTAACTGGATCTGACCATCTTAATGGCTTACCTGTTGGGATCTTTTTGACTTCTGACAAAGCAAATGCATTCCCTCTTGAAAAACACCTTCTCAATCCACGACTTCTGAGCCTAGAAAACAAGAAAGTATAGAGCATAAAAAACATGATAGGAATATTTCAGAAAAACATTGATGGACTGGGTATACTGTCAAACTGAACACTGGCCTTCATTCAGCAGTTGATATGTTGAAGATAAAAAACATATATACAAAAACATATTGTAATTCAGTTCAAAGATTCATCAATGTTCTTTATAAAAAGTGAAAGACCCAGAAAGGACTATTTTTCATTTTTTGAATCATTAAGTTAACTAAATGTACACAGCAATGCAGCTGCACAAGAGTTAAAAAAAAAAAAAAACTCATGACATATTTTCACGATTAAAAGAATCAATCATTTCCAGCATTATACATCACACCATTGCCTATCATTCAGCAGCCAGAACTCTGAAACAATTCATCTAAGCTTTAATTTCAACACCACAATGCAAGACTAAATGAAGCAATAAAAGGAGAAGAATCATGCCCTCAATATTCAATTAGGGTGCGAAAACAACACCATAGCAACACTTCAACTTGAATTTAGCATGAACATGAATGCTTTATTTAACACACATACACCCTAATACAGAGCAGCCTAGACATATCTAGCTAATCCACTATATTCATTATCTATGCCTACTCTAAATTTTACATATGCTCCTTTTTCTCCCTTATTTCAAATCTTCACAAATTTTGTGTTCACGTTTTGCCGTCTGATAAGACAGACGCTTCATTCACTAGAATCATAAGTACCCTCAGCACTCAAACTGGTGGTACTATAAGGGTGATGACACCTGTATGTTGTTTAGGTTACATTAACATCTGACTTAAACACTATCTTTTATTGCGAGTTACTTATGAGAGCCATGGGAAACAAATTCAGGATTAATTATGTCACTTAAGGCGTAAATTTAATTTAAATTTATTATTGAAGAGGGGAGAAATAAAAGAAAAGATCACTCACTGTGATTGGGTAGTATAAAAAAAACAATCAGAGACAAAAATGTCCCACTGGTGGCTCGCAACACCATCCAAGGAAATTCTATCACCTATTACTTCCATATCTAATATCAGGTCCCCTTAATTAACACTACCATACTTGTTAAATCACTGACTCAATAACAGGACAAAATTTCAATTACCACGCTTTCTGCTACAGACTTGCACTGTGACTTCTTGGACGTTCTTCTGTCACAGACCATGTGGACAGTTTCACTTAGATAAACCGATCTGGAGTCCACAGACCAAGAATCCATTTCACTCAAAGAGAAGTCATCCATTTTCTGCTGCTTCTATTCAGGCAAGAAGGTCATCAGCCAAATGTTACAAGTTCCAAGGGAAAAAAATAACCTCGTTATTTGTACTATGTAAATCTAGAAGAAGACCCCTTTTGTTCCATCTTGTTCCACGCAGATGCCTCGATTTAAGTAAATAATCTGCTCACTCGGTTTATAGAGCAAAGAAGCATAAACATAAGGTAAAAATATCTCTACATTTTTCACAATCAGTCATATCCAATGGCACAATTGCAGTCTATCAGCTTCCTATGATTGTTCACCCACTCTTGTAAGTCTGCACTGTAAAAGGATCCGAGCTTGAAGAAATAATGACCTACTCAAAAATTAATTTTCCATGGAGCCTTAATAAAAAAACGAGATGAACACCAACAGTAGATGGTATTTTCTTGCTTTTCACCAAATACCCATCACAACAGAGTTTGTCAATCATCCTCAAGGAACCTTTTATTATTTTGCAGCAGTTTACTGTGGGGAAATGCATTGTGCTGTAAATTCTATCATTTTAGGTACTGACTTCTTTTCACTTTACATTGTCATCTTGACACTATAAAAAGATTTGGACTTCATGAAACCACTGACACAAATAAAGTAATTTTTACTGCAGCTCTAATCACTATCAACAAATTAATCATTGGTTATTAAATAATAATTTTACCAAAGTGTAAACTATTCAATTCACAGTCTGTTGGTGCCTTCAAGTAATCTGCACATTTTCAATTTCTGAAGACAAGACAAAAATATTACACAGGGTTTCTCTCCACTATGCATCTTTTTCCCATAGCAGACATTAAATCTCAATGCTGAAAGCAACCAATGTACTTTTTAGCAGGTGCCACAGAAATGATACTTTCAAAAATTATTTCTTACAACACAAAATACAAATTTCCAATATTTGTTGTCAACAAGTCAATACAGGCAACAGAAGCATTATTTCATTTTTTTGTCATGAATTCTCCATTAAACTAATCCATTTATCTGAGTGTGTGGAAACAGTATTATGTATTTTTCACATCGATACTACCTAATGATTGTCCCTAGGGCAAATAAATTTCAGTCCTACAGCATTTCTCTTTCAGAGCACTCACACAACACCCGTTTAACTAGCTTACGGTATACAATGAACAAGGCAGCAAAGCTGTCAAACGTACAGACAAAAAGCAGAAAATAAAAATGCACAAAATAGGCTACTGTCAATTCTGATGCAAAAGTACATTATGTTTAACTGCAAATTCAACATCAAATTTTAATTATGCTCAACAGGTAATACCAATGTATAAAATGTGTAACAAACATAAGGCTTCAGGCCCATGGGAGTTCAAGTTCACACTTGAAAAATGCCAGAATGAGAAAAATGAAAATTTCACACAAAATTGCATAAATTCAATAATATGTGATAACCCAATTGAGCTGGCTTTCTAATTTGAACTGCATGCCAATCCTAAAAATCATACTTGTAAGTTAAAAAAAAAAAATAATTAACACAGTTTTCTTTTCATAATGTTTGTAGTAGCAGTGCAAAAAGATTTTTGTCAATTTTGATATAACATTACATAATAAATTACAGAATAATTATCACCAATTCTTGATTATTGACTATAAAAAGCATGGACAGAAAATTTGATTACCATTCGGCTTCATGAAACATCTGTGTCTGTACATAAAAATGGAAAGAGAAACTTGGAGTGAAGCCATATGAAAGACACTATATGACAAATATCGTCATTCCAGAAAGGCCACCATGGAAAGCAATTTCCCCATATCATCTATTTCCATTATCTGTAATTAAGTGTTTCTATGCAATTTATTATGCTTTATCATGCAAATATCTTCTCATACCTCAAGAAGAAAGAGCAACTTCACCCCTTTGAAATCATCATTAGACTGATCAGAGAAACATGTAAAATACATTATGAGAAACAAATGATTGGAAGTATATAAAACATATCATCCTTCTTTTTATATTAAATAAATTGAACATATATTTCAAAATTCATTCCTCTGTTTTCTTCATCATACTGATTATTATTTATTTATTTAGATCTCCAGAAGGTTGACCCCTTTTTTTTTCAAAAATGTATACAGAGATGGTATATTTAAGGTAACCACGGATACTGCTTTATACTTAAATGATATTTTTTATTTAAAAGAGAGACAATGTGCATTACTTTTATATAGCAGAAACTTCAACAATTTTCCAGTGATCATCATGGTGTATCTTATTCAAATTTATGTACTTGTACTTTATTTCTGTGCATTGTTTAGAATGTATTTATTGTCAATGTGGAATTTTGTATCTCATATGAAGTGCTGTTATCCCTTTAATTGTATTCAAACAAATAATGGTAAGATTTTAAAAACACTTACATAAGACTTAATGTGATCTGAATTTGCTACTTTCTCCTGTTCTGACTTCACCTTGTGGTTGGTCATGAGCATGGTAAATACTATTGGTCTAAGATTATTTTCACTTTGAGCTGGAAGTGAGCATAGAAATGCCAATAAGTTCTGTTCTTTTTCTATATTTTTATTTTTTAAGGTTTTAAAAGGCCAATTAATTTGAAAGGGAATTTGTATAAGTATTCAAAACCAATCTCCTACGACACACAAATATTATCAAATTTGCTTCAAACCTATCTCTGCCTGTAAGCTATTCAGATGTTCTCTGTCTTTAGCTTGCACCATCCTCAATGCAACTAGTCTAATGCAAATCATTTTCAGTGACATGGTAAATCAATCAGGAGATGCACAACTGACAGCACATTACAAGGAACCAGTGAGAAAAAAGATGCATGAAAGATCAGCCTTTCCATCTCAAGTCTTAAATCTCCTTCGTATTGAATTCCCAATCAGATTTTAAACATGATCGTCTAACTGTTTCAGAATCACAAAAAGAACAGTATCTGAAGAGATAAGGACACCCCCATGAAAAACATATTTGACACCATTCATTTTAGGCAAATTTCCTGTCAATCAAGCAGTGACCACATAGTGCCAAACATACAATGTATATTGTCCACCAACCAACAGTAGCAATGCAGACACCAAGAACCATCTTGGCATAAGAAAACATTTTAATCTTGTGATGGACTTGTGATGATACCAATCTAGAAGTGTTTTTACTGATGCAATATTTAGGCATACCAAATAGTAAATTAAGCTATCCCCTCTCCTGAGGACACCAATCTCCTTAATTGCACATCAAAAATATATATATATATATATTGACAGTCTAACAAAAATGATGCATTTTCTTGATAAGTATAAAAAAAAAAAATGACAGTGAAAATTTTACCAGCTCTGTCACGTGCACGGCTACACTTTGTGTCATCTTCATGATGTCCAGATAGGACTGTCGGATGTCCCTCAGTTTATTCAGGTCCATGCTGCCATTACAGGTGCAGAGTTGAGAACAACACTTCTCCTTGGGGGAATTTGATGGGCTCATCTCTGCCGGGATACCAGTTGCAGGGTGCACCAGAGAGGTTTATGAGCCATCACCTACGTAAATATGGACCTCGTGCATTTTACGACACGGATCTTGGTGCATATTATAACACGGATCTCGGTGCATGTTACTGGGAGGTACACAGTCACAATAACATGTCCTTGGCTATTTCCTCACAAGAACCCCTCAAACTGTTCCTCTTCATAGAAAATTGTCAGGTTGAATCATCTTATTTCCATGCTGCTTAAGCTGGCCTTCAGAGGAATTCAAGGTGTCAGTAATGCTATCTGAATGCCAAACTAAAGATTGATTTTGGAAGCCCAACAGTAACTAACTACACCACATATACACACTGGTATTCTGGAACCTTGGAAATGAACACTCCCCATAGTAGCTTTTATGTAAAAGATGATGTAACATCAATTTGGCAAGGCTCTGTTTTTTCTAATAAATAATATATCAATTAGGCTGAACCTAGTGCATGCTCTTTTTTGCTTTAATAACAAATATGCAAAATGAGGCACTATTGCAGGATCTGAAAAACATTTATTGCAAACCAATTTCCTTCTTGAAAGAGATGTATTGGCAACTATACCAATTCATTGATTGACAGCTTATCTTCCAGTTCTTTTTTTAATCTGACAAAGCCATCTCACAAAATTCCATTTAAATCTATGAATTGAACTTCAGTTTAACTGATATTTTGTCATCTACAATAGTTCAATAAAGATGTCTATGCATCCAATCAATTTAATTTGAATGTAGTGTCATTGCTTCAATTACAAGATTTACTAATTTGTGTTATCCTAAAATAATACACATTGAGTATATAATTATATGAACCCCAGCTCTATATAAACAAGTTTATAGATTCCTATTTAGGTAAGTGCACATTTCAGGCCAAATCAATAAGTACGTGTGGAAAAAAAGTGGATTGATGTAATAGCAATCAAGAGTGAAAGATCCTGTCTGCATCTCCCAGTTTTGCCTATATGCTGTTACAGCAGTTTAACACAGCTACCACACTGAATAAAGCCTACAACTTATTCAACCAAGATGAAGTCAATTCATTTCAAAAAATTTTTTTGATTCAACTTTTTCAACTACTTCTTATTCTTTTTCACTTCTTTTAATTGTTACTTTTAAAAATATTTTTGATAACAGCTACATGTTGAATTCTTTTTTTAAGGTTACCAGCAATACAGTTGGCTTTGTCATTTCAGATGCATCATTTTTTGCATTAACATCAATCAAAAATAAGTCCAATAAATGAACAAGAAGAATCATAATTATTATTTTTATCCATCTTTAATGATAGATTAAAAAAAGATTGGAGAAAGGATTTAAAGCTTTCCACTGCATACAAACCTTGACTGGATCAATTCATTTACCACTGATTAGTGAGACAACAGGAACACGATATACTAGATAAATACACAATTTTTCTCAAAATGTCTGCAATATATAAAATACCTTTATCTCACTAAGCCACTTGCTGTGGCTTTATTTAACCATTCTACTAACGTTCAGGTATATTCAGTTAAACACAAACAGATCACCTGGGAAAATAAAGAGAGAGAGAGAGGTAAAGTGGTAGTCCTCTCAACTTTCACACACACACACACACACACACACACACACACACACTAAAGTGAATCTAGGGTAATTTCAAACGTCCATATCCTTAAACTTTCAGTTCAATATACCTTTGTCTAATAACATAGCATAACACTATTTGATCATGAAATATTATTTGTATTATATGTACAAAGTATTAGCAGTAAAAAAAAAACATTACCTCGATAAGTTCAGCTACAAGTAACTGTCTGATATCCATATTCCCTCCTTACATCAAAGTTGGTTCCCATGTAAGGTCTATATTTGCAATCTATGCACTACACATATCTCATAACAATAAGTTATTCTTCTTGCTAAATTTTAGTTCTGGTACTTTATATCTCTTCCTTTATCCAATTATCACCAAGTTTTTCCAGATGACCCTCTTCTGACCTTCAGCGTACAGATTCACATCTCTCACATGAACTGGCAAAGTCTGACATTCTGTATAATTATTTTGTGTTCTTCTCTCAACAGGTGCCCCAAAAATACAGTACTGGTACTTGTGGGCCAAGAAGTGCCTTAAAAGTGAGTCTGTTTCACAAAGATCTTCAGTCAAATGTTTGTCCCAACTTAAAAAACACTAATTTCTGTCTTCTTTGACTAGGGCAGTAAAGTACTTTTTTTTACCATAATCCAGGCCAGTAAAATAAATTTTCCAAACTAAAAAAAAAAAACATTAGTGGGTAAATACTTCTGTTTTACCAAACTATGAAGATCTGCCTTAGGTCCAAATAGCTTGAAATATTTGCGTCATAAGTTAAACCACACTTTGACTGATGTCCTTATGTGAAACAAGACCAAAAACTGGACCACAACAGCAGATAAGACTACTGTGCGTGTACATGTGCCTCATGATTATATCTATCCCGCTTTTCTCCTCAGCATTGGTATATAGGGACCTGTGGCATTTCAGAAAGGAAATTAATTTCAGTGTTCTTAGAATGCATTGCGACAGTCATTAATATATACTGTCTAAAAAATTACCTTTGTGCAGCTCTGAATCTACTACAATCTTCATTTCAAATAACAAAGAGCTATTTTCTGTGCACATCATTCACTAATCAGACTAACTGCCATCACTTCACATTACTGTGAGATTCATGTTAACATTTTGTCTTTGATGAAAAAAAACGCTTGAGAACATTATGTCACAAAGAGAAATCACTTCCACACTGATGTGACATTTCAGTAATGTTTCAATCTAATAATTCACTAGTCTTGTGTGTCAACCACATTGGTGGCACGTCCAAATGTATTGGTTTCTCTCGTGCTCATCTGGTTTGTTAGAGTACTTGGCTTTTATTTTTGCCATAGAAAATATTTGATATTTGACTGGCATGATGTCGTTTGGCATATTTTGAAAAACTATATTTCGGCATTTGCTCTGCATAAAAAAAAGAAGTTGAACTATAATAGTGACACCAGAATTTACTTGTATACTATAATGTAGGTATAAATATTTGTTTTTCTGGATTTATTGAAGATAATATACTAATTCGGTCAATTGAGGTAATGAATTATGAGAAGTTTATTGTATTTCCTTCTTTGAAATTTGATAACAATGAATTTTGTACAGAAAACAACAATCAGTGCATAAGAGTGGTGAAACTGACACCAGGTATTGTACCACCAGCGAGATTAAGTTCATTCAAGTTTATTGGTAGCTATGGATCTATCTGTTTTCACTGTGGAGAAATAAAGGTTGCTAAATATGCAAAGTGCATTTCATGGCAAAAAGAAGGTCAAAGGTCAAATTCATGGTCACAAAAGATTCCCAATATATGACTTCCTAAATATATTCAAGTTCAATAGTAACTATATCTCTGCTAGTTTTGAAGATACAAGGGTTAGAAAAATTAAAAGTGCATTTCATGTAAAATGTAGGTCAAAGTCAAATTCAAATTAAGGTTACCAATATACACCCTGAGCTTCAGAGATAACTTGACACTAACCTCTTCACAATAGCCTATCTTCATCGTGTCAAGTTACCTCTGACGAAAATAGTTTGACCTAGTTTATATAAGCCAATCGAATCCAAGTTTCAAAATTTTTCACCAAAGTTTGGTGAAAACGCTGATTGGTTGACCGTCAATCGGTAATCCTCGGCTGATTCCGCAAGCTCCATACTAACAACAAAGTTATTGTCGAGTGCGGAGACATCTGAGTAGTTCCGAGTGCATAACCGTACACAAAGAAAGCATGGCGTCTCCTACGAGTGACTACGAAAAATAATGTGTTAAGTTATCTCTTGATTCTTTGCAAAATATGAGTATATCGGAATTAAAACCAGAGCAGTTTGAGGCCCTGCATCATTATCTACTGAGGGATGATGTATTTTGCGTGCTGCCCACAGGTTACAGCAAGTCCCTGATATTCAGCCTTATCTTTGATTGGTCCGGATTTGAACAAAGCGCGCTTTGACTCGTTCGCGTTCATTGGCTAGATCGTTCAATGAGTCATTGAGTGCGGGATTTAAATTTGATTGGCGGGCGGCGGGAGCAATCGAATGTGGTCAGAGGTAACTTGACACGATGAAGATAGGCTATAGTGAAGAGGTAGGTGTCAAGTTATCTCTGAAGCTCAGGGTGCCAATATATGATTTGCTATTCAAGTTCAATGGTAAAAATAGGTGTATCCATGTCAGTTTTGTAGATATAAGTGTCAGGAAATCTACAAAGTTTATCTCAGGTTGAAAAGAAAGTTAAAGATCAAACTCAAGGTTACATTTAGATTGCCAATGTATGATTTGCTATTCAGCTTCAATAATAATCATGGGTTTACCTCAGCCAAATTTGGAGATAAAAGGGTAAGAAAATATGCAAAATTGTGCCTTACTTCAATGTTTAATTAATTTATTCCATTATAGTAAACAGACCATAGAACACTTTAGCCTTGGTGCCTTAAGGACATTGTCACCCCAAAACTTCTCCCAAAACTCCTTATTTACTGCCTTACATACATTCTTTTGGATTATAAATAAATCTTCAGTGTTTAGTGACTAAATTAATTAACATTTACACGTCATCTTATGAGTTACGTCATAATTGCGATTTTGGGATAAAAACTGAAAAATCAGTTTCTCAAATTTCTCTTTTACCTGAGCTCCCACCCTCACCATTTCAACACCAATTTATTGACACCATTTAGTACTCCCACACCCTGACAGCGAATTTTCTTAAAAGTCTAAGTTCAGATTTTATCATTGATAAAGCAAAATAATGCTTTTGTTTTAATGAAAATCTGTAATTAGGGTATCATAACTCCATAACAAAAACATATAAACCAAACTGACGGCACAAGATTGTTGCCTATGCACTCCTGGTCAACTCTGCTAATTTTTTTCTAATTATTTGCAAAAAAAAAAAAAAAAAAAAAAAAAAAAGCTGAATTCAAACTTCCTGAAGATGACTTTTTCTCAGGAACATAATTTCCAGCACAAATGAAGTTCTTTAGAATTTTTGTCTGGATATCCTTACTTCTTGAAGAATATTAATAAACAAGACAAAGAACCTTGACCAGATAACAGTTCCCAACAGAACATGTGGTCCTGTCATGGGCCCTGGGTACATTTCAGGACAAAAGTTATTAATTTTTTTCACAATCCAGTTACTTAAAAAATGAGCCCATTTTTTAACAATTGGTGCCCAAAATAATCACAAAGTTCAAAATCTGCTTAAACCTATGCACCACAATGGGTAATTTACATTGATAAAAGTCGATTCTAATCTATCAGAAGATTCTACAATATCAAATTAAATTAACTGCAACTGTTTGTACAGTTTGGGGTTAAAATCCCTGAGGGTTTGTGGGATTTATAAGACCAAATTGCAAGGATTAATTTCCCTGCTTGTTCATGTCCAACCAGAGTTTCTAGTATCTTAAGGTGCACTGTTCAGATGACTCTATTACAAATTCAAATAGCCAGTCTATTTAGAAGTTGGCCACTCAAAATGTTGCAATACAGCATGGTGCAAAATGTGAAAAAGGCCATAGATAAACTTGTGCTAAATGCTTGTAACTTTTGTGTGCTGACAAATTTACAAAATTATCATGTGATGAATATATATTTGGAACCATTATATTCAATTTTCATTTAAATTTATCAATAAATCTGCCCTCTTTCTTTTTGCTTGTTACCAAATTCAAGATCACTTAATTCCAACAAACCAATGAAATATGCTTTCTGAACTATATGTTCCTCTACATCTAATCAACTGGTATCTACACAGCAGCTATAGTTTGAACAGCTAATTTTAGCAGTAACTCTGCGAACAAGCATATCAGTCTCTGCATCAAGCTCATAATCAAAGCTCACAGCAATAAAAAAGATGCATGGATGGAAATATCTTGACCTCATGCTTCTTTCCGTGATATCATTCACTTCTTTCACCTATGTCTAGGTTATCTGAGGTGAAATCTGAACAGAACCACAATCTTCAAAGTAAAAGTTATATACCCTGTTAGCCAAAATATGACTAAAACAACTTTGTATAAAACTGGTTATTATAATATTATCCTTTATATTATGTTCATGGACATTATTTGTCTTCAGAAGAAGTATGATCATCTTGCTGATAATGTCATATCAGTGTTTTGGAGGTAAAAGTGGTACTTTGGGTGTCTTGATGTTCTTTACCACCTCCGTCCTTATCAGAAAAATGTTAATGGCATATATAAACTGTACATGAGTACCACTAAGGGCTGCAACAGATATTCTTAAAAGCACTCTGCTCAAGAATAACCCTCATTTACATCAATTTTCAATGGACCTTTAAAAACAAGATTGCTTAAAATTGGGTTCGAAGATGTTATCAGAAATATTTGGCACCAAGTTGTTCTCTACACTTTTATCAATAACTACTGTGGCACCAATTTTTGGGATTTTACTGCAACAGTAACTGAATTTTCCACTGAGGGGATTGCTATCTACGGCCAATTAGAATTATTGAGGAGTGGCTGAAAAACATTTTCAGGTACTTGGTAAAAATGACACTTCTGAACGATGACAGCTCACCTGGCATCAAAATATTGATCCGCATAGTCATTTAAGATATATGCAAAAATGATAAACTGATACATAAATATGAAAATGACAGAAAAAACTAAAATTTGGTCACATAATGGCATATTTCAGAGTACATAACCTTAAAACTTTAGACAATAATGTGGAAGCATTACAATTTACATGTGAAACTGACAACAGCATCTGAAATATCCAACTCCCAGAAACACATCAAACCAATGACCCAGATAGAGCCTACCTCTACGTATATCATTGAGCAAACCACCTGCACAGCAACAAAACTAGTAGCCATCACATAAAAGCATGTACTACATGTATATACACAGTCAAGGGAAGATGGGGTAGGGAGGTATGCACTTCACTATGTACATACTTCATATTCCAAGGATGGACGGCTCCCCTGAAAAGACTGTAATTTTCACACATGTCATGTATTATTATATATATACAATGTATAGAAAAACATTGAGAAAATACAGTGAATCATTACAAAAGATACAGTAAGCTCAATACTTGACATTCTCACATTACCGGGGGCAGTTTAAAAGTACAAAGCAGTATGAGTTATATTGCTTCAATGCTGACACATGAATAAGATTTCAAAAGCAAGCAACTCACCTCACTATCCAACACTCATACAAAATAAGATTAGAGAAAAAGTGATGATAGTTACATTATTTATGCAGGCAAAGGTTTTAAGGTACGCAACTGGTGTTTGACCTTTATAGAACGAAACATTTATTTTACTGGAAATTAATTTTTTTTTCTTTCAACCACTGAAGTACACCTTAGTCAAAACCATTGACAAAATTCAAACCCTTGATCCAATTTGTCTAGAGAAAGAGGTTTGAGAATTTTACTTTTAACTGAAAAAGAGAAATTAAACTCTCAAAAGTGGGTCATAATTTTTTCAACAATTTTGGATTTAATCATATGTCATTTACCTTGATGATAAAGGAGAAAATGTTAAATAGGCTGAGCACACTGTATGCTTTGAAGGCACTGTTGGTGGACGTGGTGAGTCTATCATAACAAGTATAAATGATATTTAACAGGATATAATGATAAATTTTCCCTGATAGAGAAATGGACTTTCCAACAATAATATACACTAAAATGGCATTATAACAACACAAAACAAACTTGAAACTGATCATATTTCCTAGGCAATTCCTTTTTATTTATATCCCAGGCAATCCACTAAATAAAATATATCTCATCAAAAAGCTCTTTTTTCTTCATTTATCAATAGATATATCCTGAAGTGGTTCAGAGATGATCCATGACATGGAAATCGAAGAAGATAAATCAAACCTTATTTCTTCTCATCAAGGGAAGAATCAAAATGGATTGGTACGGATATAAATAAAAAATTAAAGACACATACGTGCAGGACAATATCTCAATTACGACCCAAAGTAAATACATAAGGAGTCACTTAGTGTCATGGGAACGATGCAATACTCAATATTAATTTGCATCCCGCAAATTTCATTTCCATCAATTTAGCTACAATTAACTTGCCACCACTTTGACCTTGCACAGTTTTATTCCTCAGCAACTTATTAGAGAGACAAGGTGCATTCCAATGTACTTTGTAAAAAAAAATCAATTAACACTAGAAAAGATAGCAAACTGTTATTGTTATTATTGTTACTCAGTGATGAAGTCCAGGACTTCTGGATTGTGTCATCTAGTTCTACTCTGACAACCGCCATGCATCTTCCAGGGATAGGAAAAGCAAAAATATTGAACAATAAGAATCCCCATCAGATTTGCATGAGACAAGCTTGGCCAACATTCCCTTTCCTTTCAGCCACAGGTACCGTTATGCACACTACAAACCATGTTATCATTCATAAAATTGTACATTATAGTCCTTATTTAAAATCGTAAAATAAAATATATATATTAAACCATGCTTCTCTGTATGCATATATGTGGAAGTGACCCCACATGCCATGGCACACCAAGTCATCATCCAGGGGGCATGAAAAAATGCCCTTTTTACATATATAAAATGTTCTTTGAGAATAATTCTAACCATCAACTGCAAAATGTAAAAATTCTACTAAAGTGTGCATGCATGCGTGAGTGCATACATATGTGTACACCTACTGTACAGAATACATATATGTGGAAGTGCGCATACATGCAGGGCACACCAAGTCATCCAGGGGGCTTGAATAAAAATGATCTTTTAAGAATAATTTTATCATCATATGTATATATACAAAATATAGGAATTCTACTTAAGTCTACTATACATGCATCTTTGTGTGTGTGTATGTAAGTGTTTGTGTGCATGCTTGCTTGCGTGCGTGAGTGCATGCGCCTACAGTATAACACAGATGATATTCTATCTAGCTCTCAAGTCCTCTGTATATGCATATGACTGATATTAGGACTCCACACTGCACAAATAATGACATTTCGCTTCCTAAGACATCAACCATTTTAAAATAGAATATACCCACTTCTTTGGTTCTCCCAGAAGCAGAGGATAGGTCCAAGGAGCTCATGGAGTCCAGTGATCTGGACAGTCTGGGCATGGTCAGCATGCATCAATTCCCTCCCACACCTGAAATGAAAATGACATAATTCATTACTTTAGGCACAATTTTCACTTTCTCTTTTGTACTCAACAGGCTTTATCAATTTATATTGATTTATTATTAAGATAGAGGCACATTGATAAATGAAAATATGCACTGAAGTGTGCTTTTGATAAACATATAACTTAACCCTTTGAAAAAACTATTTGTATTGTCTTTATAGTTAATACAAGGTACTTAAGAAAAATAGTCATTACATCTTATATGTACAAAAAATTACACTTACTTTACGCAATAATCTCTCAGTCTAAAATCAGATATGTGATACTGCCTTTACAATATTTTTTCATGTGACTTTTCACAAGTTACTGACTCGATAGTGCCTTTTCATAGTTTCAAAATTTCCAAGCATAAAGAAATATAATGAAATGTACCCATACCAATTTTGCTGGAAGCACTTCAATGAACTTGTTCTATTTGTGTAATACATAAATCACTACCCAACTAATATGTGACTTCAGTAATATTCAAGTAATATATGTACCTCTGTCTGTAAATCAATCATATGTCTAAACTGTGTCTGTCCTCTGGCTACTTAGAAATGAGGAAATGTCCAGTCTGGTATAATACAATAGGGTCCACCCAGTGATACAATATATAAAACTGCCCACTGCCCAGCAAGTGAACAAAGGATTATTTTAGGAGCTTACACTCCTAAGGTTTAGTCATGCCCAATGCATGCACAGGCATGACTTTAAATTCAACTTGTACATGTAAAGTGATTCTTTTTCTCCTATATGCTCTAATTCAAATAAAACCACCAGAAACATGCCAATGCTTTCAAGACTGCCTATATATGGTTCACTTATTTAAATGACAACAAACAGAGATAATGAAACGTTTTATGTCCCGAGGGTTAAAATTGCATTTTTTTTTAAATGTATACCGTCAAAAGGCTTTTTTTTTCAATCTGAAAGGACAGCTGGATTCAATTTACTATCAAATCCAGTAAAATATTTAATATCTAAAAAATTCAATTGAGAACTCACTTACAAAAGCAGTATCCTATAGCTAGCTTTTCTAAGCAAGTCGACTTCAGCATCTAATCAAGTGGAAGAACATCATTCCAGAATATGGATTTTCAGTATTATGCATTAAATTCTGCCTCAGAAACTGGATTTCAATTAGAGGTTATCAAGGAGAACTTTCCAAATGTACACTAGCATGATATGTAGCTAATAAAAACATACTTATTGTTTTTTAACAATTGACCTGTACATGTTAACCAGTTATATTCATAACACTGTCAATCAGACATTTCATTATTAGTAATAATAAACTGCACGATGATTTCTAAATGACTTTTAATGGTGAATTAGTGCAAAGCTAACATTTAAATTTCAAGCGTATCCAACTCAAAATAAAATCTGTTACATTGGCTATAACTGCAAGGTCAAACATGAACTGGAAATAGTAAAATTGGTGTAATTAAAATATAAGGGTATTCGAAACTTTAGAAATCTATATACATGTATCTCATCCCCTAAAGAATGAGGTAATTTAAATATAGCAAAAAGTTAATTGTTTCTTAAGAGACTACGTATGTTTTTTTTTTATCCCAGAGACATATAACACCACTGGAAAATCTTCAAAACCATCAAAAGGAAATGTTTTCTACAAGTGTGAATAATACTTTTTTATACTTTCAAGATCCTCCCACTTCTCAATTTTCAAACTACATTTGGGTTTATTATCCAGGCTAAAAATAAAGCCATATTAGCAGATTAATTATACTTAAATACATGTAAATGCTATGAACCAATTCCTTCTGACTCTAGATAACTAAACCAACTGAAGATGAACACAAGTTCCATTATGCCACTTTGGCCTTCATTAAAGTAATCCAATAATGCAGTAAGCACTCCAATCTGCAGATCTGCACCAGACCAGCTATTGTATCTATTGGTTAATTAAACTGTTCCAATTGTAAGAACTTTAAGATATTTTCATGGTAGACATCTGGCAATTTTTAAAAGAGGTGGACATATGAGCACAAGTAATTGCAGGAAATTTGTCATCAATAGCTAAAATTATGACTAGACTTTATGTGAAAAATGTATATTTGCCATATCAGAGACAACTCTAGCATTTTATATAATAACTAATAGCTTGGTATGTGCTGTAAATAAAAATAATTCCTAATTATAGTCTGATATCCTGTATATGGTACTGAAGAACCCTTAATTGCCTCAGTTATCACAACCTGCATGCTAATATAATTATTCAAGCACAATTATATCAAGTTCACCAGTTTGCACTTACAAAACGAAGTCATTGTACATACCAAATTGTAATTTGCAATTGCAACTGCCTTATCCCATTTGATCTGAAATGTATAGTAGTATATACCAAAATTGTGTATTTACAAAAAATTGATTTAAACTAGAGGATCAGAGAGGCGATACCGCCTCCGAATATTGTACCACCAGCTGGAGCAAGCACATTCGTATAGACCCCCACATACACAAAATAAGGGACACAGCCACCAGTTTTGTGCTTGACAAGCTGTAAAAATGCAATCAACAAGAATTTTTAAACTATTGCAAAAATATATATATGGTACAATCAAATTTAAGTTCTTCATAAGGTAGGTCAAGGGTCAATTTCAAGGTCACAGTAAATTGCCAGTATATGACTTCCTATTCAAGTTCAAGAGTTACTATGGACCTATCTCTGTCAAGTTTGAAGTTAAAAGAGAAAGAAATTAGCAGAGTTCAGTGCATGATAAAAAGTAGGTCAAAGGTCAATTTCAAGGTCACACTTAGATTGCCAGTATAGGACTTCCTATTCAACTTCAATAGTAACTATGGACCTATCTCAGCCAGTTTTGGAGATAAAAGGGAAGCAAAATTTGCAAAATTCAGTTCATGGTGAAAAGTAGGTCAAAGGCCAATTTCAAGGTCACATTTAGATTGCCAGTATATGACTTTCTATTCAAGTTCAATAGTAACTATGGACCTATCTCTGCCAGTTTTGGAGATAAAAGGGAAGCAAAATTTGCAAAGTTCAGTTCATGGTGAAAAGTAGGTCAAAGGTCAATTTCAAGGTCACATATAGATTGCCAGTATATGACTTCCTATTCAAGTTCAATAGTAACTATGGACCTATCTCTGCCAGTTTTGGAGATAAAAGGGAAGCAAAATTTGCAAAGTTCAGTTTATGGTGAAAAGTAGGTCAAAGGTCAATTTTGAGGTCACATTTAGATTGCCAGTATATGACTTCCTATTCAAGTTCAATAGTAACTACGGACCTATCTCAGCCAGTTTTGGAGATAAAAGGAAAGCAAAATTTGCAAAATTCAGTTCATGGTGTAAAGTAGGTCAAAGGTCAATTTTAGGGTCACATTTAGATTGCCAGTATATGACTTCCTTTTCAAGTTCAATAGTAACTATGGACCTATCTCTGCCAGTTTTGGAGATAAAAGGGAAGAAAAGTTTGCAAAGTTCAGTTCATGGTGAAAAGTAGGTCAAAGGTCAATTTCAAGGTCACATTTAGATTGCCAGTATATGACTTCCTATTCAAGTTCAATAGTAACTATGGACCTATCTCTGCCAGTTTTGGAGATAAAAGGGAAGCAAAATTTGCAAAGTTCAGTTCATAGTGAAAAGTAGGTCAAAGGTCAATTTTAAGGTCACATTTAGATTGCCAGTATTTGACTTCCTATTCAACTTCAATAGTAACTATGGACCTATCTCAGCCAGTTTTGGAGATAAAAGGAAAGCAAAATTTGCAAAATTCAGTTCATGGTGTAAAGTAGGTCAAAGGTCAATTTTAAGGTCACATTTAGATTGCCAGTATATGACTTCCTATTCAAGTTCAATAGTAACTATGGACCTATCTCTGCCAGTTTTGGAGATAAAAGGGAAGCAAAATTTGCAAAGTTCAGTTCATAGTGAAAAGTAGGTCAAAGGTCAATTTTAAGGTCACATTTAGATTGCCAGTATATGACTTCCTATTCAACTTCAATAGTAACTATGGACCTATCTCTGCCAGTTTTGGAGATAAAAGAGAAGCAAATTTTGCAAAGTTCAGTTTATGGTGAAAAGTAGGTCAAAGGTCAATTTTAAGGTCACATTTAGATTGCCAGTATATGACTTCCTATTCAAGTTCAATAGTAACTACGGACCTATCTCAGCCAGTTTTGGAGATAAAAGGAAAGCAAAATTTGCAAAATTCAGTTCATGGTGAAAAGTAGGTCAAAGGTCAATTTTAATGTCACATATAGATTGCCATTATATGACTTCCTATTCAAGTTCAATAGTAACTATGGACCTATCTCTGCCAGTTTTGGAGATAAAAGGGAAGAAAAATTTGCAAAGTTCAGTTCATGGTGAAAAGTAGGTCAAAGGTCAATTTCAAGGTCATAGTAAGATTGCCAGTATATGACTTCCTATTCAACTTCAATAGTAACTATAGACCTATCTCTGCCAGTTTTGGAGATATAAGGGACTAAATGTTATAATTTTGGAGTTACCATAATGTGCCTTAAATTTCGTACAGAAAAAATTAATTAAAATAAAGAAAATGTCATTTTGGTCAAAATTCTTGAAATAGGAGGTGCTCTGAAGTTTCAGAAGTTCAAATTTGATGAAATAATGTCATTTTTGAACACAAGTTGTCTGCTTTGCCAAGCCTTATGTTTTATTTTTCCAGAGTTCAAAATTTATTATCCATTACCGTACTGCACATTTTGCTTTTACCACCAATATGTGCTTTTTGATACAGCGTAACTCGAAAACCGTATGGAATACAAAAAAAACGAGACCACCTCCAGTGTTGGGCTTTACATGCTCTACAAAATGCAAAAAAGAATGGGTTTCTAGCATTAACGGTTCCCGAATTAGAGACAGTTTTTAGTTTCGGTATCTTATGGCCGCTACTCCCGTGAAAATGCACCGATTGACCCCAAATTCATGGAGATGAAAGATGACCTGAAGGGTAACACTTTCCAATAATATTATTGGTTAAGTCTGTGTGGTGTCTGAATAACAGGGCAAAAAAAATTTTTTTCGTAAAAAATTTCATTTTTTTGAAAATTTTGGCCCATTTGACCTTGAAGTAAAGGTCAAAGGTCAAATCCAAGGGTATATTTGAAATCTACACATATGACTTTTGGAAAGTCGTCTATAGAAATTTTTCCCATAACCCCTTCCGTAGGGTAGATAATTAGCATTTAATTTTGCCATTTTTAGACAAGGGTGCATTGCAATGAGTGCCACACCCAGACCCCAATACCGACAAAGCCCAAATTTTACGTGGAACGAGTTGAGATTATAGGTGACCTAAATCCATGAGATGGGTACGGGGGCCCTTACCGTCTAGGAGGAGAAGCGGTAACGGTAGCCATCCGGCGGAGCCAACGGAGCCGGCGGAGCCGGCGGAACGATCCGGACGGGACCGAAACCATGTGTACCGCCAGCGCTAACGCTGGTGGTACAATAATTATTTAAAAATCCATTTTCTTTCAAAGACATGTTAGTTTCCCTTTTAAGGAGTGGAATATGTATTCATGTCCACACAAAGCAATTTTACAAAAAATTAAAATGCTAAAAGTTTGTGCTACCATTAAAAAAGCCACAATATAAAGGTATTTCTTTACATTAAGATTCACTCACCTTTGGTATTCTGCTGTGGATTAAACAGTTCTTTAACACACATATTCTGTTACTTCGTGCCTCCTTAATTAAAAAAAAAATACACATATTTCAAAACAAGCAGACTTTTGAACTGATTTTTATACTTTTTAAAATTACATCTGATATATCTGGAATAATAGTAGAACATGACATCATGTTAAGCCAATATCATCCATTTCTAAATGCTTACAATTATGATATGCAGAACTAGTGTCCGGTATATAATTAAATGTGCAATAAAAACATTATATGGGGTGGTCAAAGAAAACCCTACCCAAGTTGATCGAGAGCATCAGAATGGCAAAGCTGGCACAATATATTGTACCACCAGCCACATTAAGGTCAATCACAGACATGCTGAAAACTTTTCAGAATGGCCAGACATTTGGACAGGCAGTAATGAAAAATTTGACGGACCGAATGGATTTTTGTCGGACCGAAATCACTCTATTCGTTTGAGACAGATACTAACAGTAAGATTAGGTAGCTTACTTTGTTTGTGAATGTGATAGGTTTGAAATGGAAGAGAAAACGCTTTAGGTTTTAAATATTTTTATTAGTGAAGTATGTCGAATGATGACTGTCGATTCAAAATTGAGGTTCTTAAAACTGTCGGTGCTTTGGACCGACCAAGTTCAATTTTTTACTGGTCCAAACAAATTTTCCCAGTCATGACTGATTGGACCGACAGCTTCAGCATGTCTGCAATCAAGTTAAATGGTATGTTATAAACTATTTCTGTTTTAGTTGTGGAGAAATAGGGACTGGTAAATATGATAAGTGCATTTAATGTACAATTTCCTATTCAAGTTCAAAAGTAACTATGAGTGTATCTCTGTCAGTTTTGGAGATTTAAAGGCCAAAAAAAAAAAACTGCACTTCATGGTGGGAAGTACCTAGTAGTTCAAATTTGGAATCATTCCCAGAACCTATCGTACTAACTGTGGATCGATCTATCTCAGAGGGGATTCTCGCTTAATTACACTCAACTTAAGCAGCTTAGATGTCTGTCACGCCTACTGAAGCTGCTAGGGAGTAATTAATTATCACTTTGCAGCTTCAGTAGGCATGCCAGACATCTAAGCTTCTTAAGCTGAAAACAATTTAGCAGGAAACCCCTCAGAGATGGATCGAAGCTGTTAGATCAATCTAGGTATGGGAACCCAGTCTTTGAGTTTATCTCTGCAAGTTTTGAAGATATATATATATATATATAAGGGCCAGAAAATTTGCAAAGCTCAGATCTTGGTGAAAAGTACATATTGGTCAAAGGTCAAATTCAAGGTCATATTAAAATTGACATAATTTATATAATTTGCTATTCAAGTTCAACAAGTAACTATGGGTGTATATCTGCCAGTTTTAGACATATATATGGGTAGGAAATTTTGTAAAGTTTAGTCCATGGTGAAAAGTCAAGAATGAGTCAATGAATGAGTCAAGAATTTGCTTCCAGCTGAGACTAGATTTGGGAAGTTCCATCCACATCTGATATATTACATGTAATAATGTAGACCCTATAGGCCTACACAATGCCACAGTGAAGACAGTGAATGCAATTTAATCGCTCAACCACTAGTACAGTACAAAAGAGATAGAAGAAAGAATAACTTATATGAGTGAAGGGGGTACTGTAATCATGTGTATGTGTCAGCTGATGTGTACTAGCAGATCTGACAAAAACCAGTCTGAGTTACTGAAGGATTATTTTTAGTCACCCAAGATAACCAAACCAGTCATAGAATGACGTCAATTTCAATGGGTCAGAAGCAACTGTGCTAAAAATATGAAAAGTTTTACAATTTGGAATGCAGTCTATTTCCAATTTAATTTTTAGTTTGTAAGATTGCACGATATTTCAAAGTGAGAATCTAACAAGTGTGGTGAGGGTACATGTACACCCTATGTGCAAAATCAACAATTGCCCGTGTTACCAAGTTACTGTTTCAGCATATGCACTACTGGTATGCAATGTCTCTTGCATTCCTACTCATGTTTTTTTATATTAACTGAGCTTGGTAAACTATTGAACCCAATATTCTGAAAGAAATTGCAATTACAAAAAAGGTAAATAACCGTGGTAAAAGCTGATCATCATAGACTTTCCAATGGGAGCGAGTGTCCAGTTTCGACTCAAAGTCAAGAAACTGAACATGCATCGGGGGCATGAATGGTAGATTGTCACTGGCTGGATATATTTTCAATTAAAAAAACACTGCAAATAGGTGTTGAAAATGAAATTTGTTTTTTACCTTCTTAACAACTCCCCAAGTTTCAACATCACTGTTCAGTGAAAAATATTCATCTGGTCATATCTTGTATGCGTTTCACGGTCCACCATGTTGGATTCTCGATTGCGGTAGAGAAGACTGTTAACTCGGTCAAATCAGGTCAAATCAGGTCAAATCGCGAAGACCCAGATATGGGACATCCTGAACTTAGAGCGATTGGCAGTATCAATTTTGCAGTATTTCCCCCATAACTCTTTGATTTTCAATTTTTTTTTTCAAATTAATTTCTGTGGTGACTTTGACCAATGTCTCCGCTACCCAATTAGGCCTAGATTCACTGGCCTACATGTAGATCTAAATTAGTTAGAAAAGGGAATTATATAGTCTTTATGCCTTCCAAATATTATGAGAACCTAGGTTATCACTGTGGTGAATTAAAAATTAGTAAGGAAACTCCAAACTAATTTTTAATTGCAGATGTAGGGGCCTATTGATCCAAGTCACTACAGAGGTCGTAACTTAATTTTGATTAGCATTGAAAATTGGAGAGTTTATACATGTATATAGGGTAAAGTACCGAGCGATACATCAATTAACACAGGGCGAAAACGTCAACTGGCAAAATCATCTATCCTTAAAGTTAAGAATTAAACTAAGATTTAAAGTGGGAATTAAAAATAAACAAGTAAGAATGGTTAAGTAGACAAATAAAAGGTAACGTAAAAGCTAGATTAAATAATATAATAAGAATAATAATTTTTCAACGGCCCTTACCTACGACAAGAAGTTTTTTTTTGTTCCGTTAGTTACTTAGACTCTGGAGATAAACCGACAAGTGATCAAGAGGACTTGGGAAAATGGCGACAAGATCGAGTTTGAGAATCTTTATTACAACAGCAATTTTAGCTCTAAGAATTCAAAATGATATAGCTCTTTCAATGAGGGTCCCATAATGGGGGGGGGGGGGGGGGGGGTCGCAGTTCACGGAAAATAAAATCATCAATTCACGAATCACAGTGAACATGGACATATTTAGGTCCAAGCAGTGAATAAAGTTTGATTCATATCTCACTGATTATGAGGGTCGAAAATCATGAAAATCGCGAATCACCTGGTATAATGACTTCGTTTCAGATAAAAAGCCGCAGTCACTAGTCTCGGAATGGGATCACGCTAAATTAGGAACGTTTCACGCACCTCGGGGAAAAAAGTGGCTTTCACAGGTAACAAAAATGCACAACGGAACCCTCGGATTCGGGTGCTTCAAGGATCACGCTAAACACCCAAACTAAATATAGAGGTGGATTTCACATTCTGAAATATCAAAATAATAAAATTAAGTGCATTGGAAGTTGTATTCAATTTTTTAAAACATATATGTATACTAAAGAAAAAATCCACGGCTCTCTCAATTTTACATAGATCTACTTTCAATTTTTACCATTGCTATAGGCCTACATTATGTCAGGAGCCAAATGGTAGCGTATGTCCCGGTAACATATGTTATAATTTTATATTTTTATATTGCGTTCCGATATATTTTGTAGTGATTCAATCATGGTAAGTTATATATGACGCATGGATGCTTTTATAAATATTTTAAAACTGTAACTCAAGGGGCTTTGCACCATGGTTAATACTACGTAACAAATGTTCCCCCGAAAATTAATTTGTCAGAAAGTTTCACCTTGCCCAAGTAGGCTACTTGGTACAATAGGAAACAGGTTTTTCTGTTGCTGACTGAAAATATTTTTGATGCCATGATAGTTTGACATTTCTGATATAAAATTTGGACCACGAATGGAAAATAGTTTATTTAATGCTCATTTTACTGTCAGTGGGGTGTATCGCACCCCCCCCCCTCACCCCATTTATAACATTCAGTGACAAGCAAACTTAAGTCATTTAAAAAAAGTAACTGCTCTATACAGAAGATTATCATATTTTTACAACGTAATACTTAAAGGTGAAATATAGAAGAAAAAATGGTGATGATTGAGTTTTTAAAATGAGTAAAACGTTTCCACAGACCGTAAAAACTGGTCTCACACTGAACTGCTGTCCTCAAGTTTTCTTACCCTGTCACGTTATATATGAATATTTTACGCTGTGTGTCGAGATGCCACAGTAGAAAAATGCCATTGAAATGACTGATTTAAATGCATCATAGTTTATATATAGTTTAATCATAATTATCATAATTAGGCCTATAACCAAAATTATAATTATAATTATAATAGTAATTATTATTGTTAAGCTTTACTATATATGTTGTACTTATGATACCATTTTGAAGAATGATATCCCAAAATTTATTAAGGGTGTAAGTTTTCCCTCCGGAATGCGCACCCAGTCGCAAACAAAGGTGAGGTGAGGTGATTATTCTGCATATTGACAAAAAACTACATAGACTAGACGAAGAATTGGTTCCAAGAAGATGCGAGCTGTCAATCTATTTTGAGAGGACAGCCTTTAATTATTAGTGCCTTTTTTAACGGAATTCTAAAGCGTATATTTCAGCTTTAAATTCTATTCATATCTATTCAGTTAGTTAGTTTATGCTGCGCACGTCTAACATGATACTTGAAAAATTGGTTTTTACCTTTTTCCAATACCAGAATACGTGCATGTGTGAATCACGTGAAAAAAAAAATCCTTTTAAGGTAAAACAAATTGTGACGTCATTGACCCCTGCCGTCGTTGCGTAGTAACGCAAAATCTATCGCAGACACACTGCAGCGCAGGCGAAAAAAAATGCAGAGATTTTTGTTTTACTAAAACAAAGCAAAAATGATAATTACGTCGCAAATGGCCTTTTTAGGCATGAAATGCATCTACAACTTTATTTTTCACAAAGAAACATTTGAACTAGAATACGAGGTGAGTTGCTGTTTTAAAAGGAGTAAAAAGGGAGAGTCACAAGCTCGGTTTGTATGAAACTTTGTAAAAATATTATGTTAGAGTTCTCTTTTTACCAGCATTTTGCTGACATTAAACAAAATTATATTTGCATAATTGCAAAGTGGAACTGATTTACATGCAATGTGATATAGGCCTACACTTCAACCTTAAAGGTAATCAAAGGAAAATAAAAAATAGTTTCGAATTTCAGAAGTATGGATAACGATTGAATATCTTTTAAATAAAATCCAGGTCGAAGCTCTTTTCCAACAGGATGACACGATGCTTCCGATCTTAGGACGCGGAGGATTCGGCACAGTGTTCAAGGTATTGTGAGGTTAACAAAAGTTATGTTTGGGTAATGGCAGGAGCGACAACAGTAGAATAATATTACTTGGAGTAATGGCCATAGTTATTGTAGAAACAGTTATGTTCATAGTAACAGCACAAGGAACTTTGGGCACACAATGTTTCCAGAATTATAACACTTTCGCTTAATTGCGAAGGAATACCATATCTAAAAACCATCTCCAGAATCAAGACCAATAAACCCCTTCTTTAGTTTTAAGCTATTATTTGAGTCACTCTCGTGATGGAGGCTGATATACATATATATCAACGACAAGAATAAAAATTAAGAGATCGAAAAATTAGTTTATAGACCGAAATCATATAATTTCGTTATTTAAGGTTCACTGTCTACCTTGCCGATAAATGGAATAAAAATTATTTTACTATATCAGATACTAAAGCACAAAGCAGCGTTCAAGCAAGTATATCCCACTTTTAAAACATTCCAAATATTCTTTATTTAGTTAAGAAACAACCTGGCTATGAAGGTGCCAAAATGCATGGAATACAGCTACCATATCCGAGAAGAAGTGATCGTTATGAAGCTGGCGCACAGCGACTTTATTTTGGGGTATTTGAACTGTTGTATATATTTGTAACCCATTTGAAAATTTTAATTCATTTACACGGTAGTAACCTTTGTTAAATATATGTTATATTTTAAAATGTTGATACATATCTTCAGATGTCTTAAGATGATAAACAGTTCATGCGAGGTTCTAAAATCATATAACAAAAAATAAGAGTGTCAGTTGAGACAGAGACTCAGCTGGCGTAAAAGAAATTGAAGAAAGATGTTTAAATTTGTGAAAACATTTGGTTCCAGGCTTGTCCATTCTTTTGGTGTCAGGCCAGAGCTAACGGTCTTGATTTCGGAAATATGTCCAATGGACCTGGAGGCCCTACAAGAATACTGCGAAAGAAATTTGTAAGTTTTTTTTCTTTTTGCAAATGCGCAGATTACTTTCATATTCTCTAGTCTCCTTTTTTTTAATGGCAAAGATATCCATATGATTTATATAATCCCCAGAATAAACGCAATTTTCCATATTTTTGACTAGAGAAGTTAATAATAGAGTTACTTTAATTCTTTTTTTAGCGACGCAGTTCCTCTCCGGATGGTGCAATTTATTGCCACGTGCGTCTGTAAGGCAATTGACCATTTACACCAACTGAAAATGGCACATTTCGACTTAAAATGCACCAATGTCTTGATCAGTCAGCAAGGGATCCCCAAACTGGTGAGCTGTTCGCTGGCAACATCTTTGTTCGAAAAAAGTTTGAATCTGAAAAAATGCTAGATATCATTTTATTTCTATTTTGATATCTCTCCGATAAATTTTATTGGCTAAATAAACCCTTATCTTATCTTTTATCGATATCAGATAATATGTTAAATAATAATTAGCTTTTCGATCTAACTGGATTTTTACGTCCGTAGCATAGCACATGAAATGGAGATTATGACCGACAGAACTTGTTATTCAGTTTTCTTAGGCTTAAACGTTAGATCTTGTCTACGCTATATACTCTCTTTTGTTCTCTCCTTTTTTTTCATTCATTTACGAATATTTATGTTTTTCAGTGTGATCTGGGGTCGGCTCACCCATTGACCGAGGATGGGAAAAGTATTTGGGGACCGGGATTGGTGAACTTCACCCTCCTTAAAAACCTGACCCCTGAAGTCCTGACTGGCACCTCCGCCTCCTGGAAAGTAGATTTCTATGCTCTTGGTGTCATGTTGTTTGAGTTACTCGAAGGCAGGTAAGAAGGGGACGTTCGAAGTTACCATGATTCAGAAACTGGTTGCCATTTTGGTGTCAATATCAAATATTTTGAAAGACTACTGGACCAAATACACACTAACCTCCGCTATTACTGCGAGTAAACTTAACAGGTAGTTATAATATAGTTTTTCATTTGAAGGAAAATTGCATAATTATAGAAATGGAGCATTTTGCATTCCATACCTATCAGAATAATGCATATCAATGAATATCTACTAGAAAGACGATTTCTAATAAGTCTACTCGATCTATTCAGACACCCTCTGTGGATTGAAGTTCCCAGCAAGCGTGAAGCCACTCGGAAAATCTTGCATGGAACCATCATCTACACAGATACGGATTATGTCTTCAGGGACCTTATTGACGGTCTTGTTTGGTGTGTAATACGTTATTGTGACTATTAGTAATCTTATGTGATGTATATGTTTGAATGTTGGTTTATAACTGTGAAAAACCTTACATATTTTAAACCCAGTTTATGCATCGTTCTGTTTGACATAAATGTGAATAATGTTCACATTTAGTCTTTTTAAAATGTCTAAAGATTTCTATACGCCATGTAAATATCTAAATGCGTTTTCCCTTTTTTTCAGTAACTTGGACCAAAGACTGGACAATATTGATGATATCTTATATCATGAGTAAGAATCATTGATAATTTTTTTCACTCAAACATTCATGAAAGCTTCTTTATCATGAGCCAAACTTTCTAATACGCATCAATTATTTCTTGCTAATTTTGAAAATTTGATCAGTTAATCTTATTTATTATTTTGTTTTATTCTATTCTTTTTATTTATTTATTTATTTATTTATTTATTTATTTATTTATTTGCTGCAGTTGGCTATTCGACTATTACGTAAATGACTTTCCAGCCGACTTGGTCACTTCTCCCATCTTGAGCATTGCTCAGGTAAAGGGTCGCTTGAACTCTTTTTTTTTTTTTTTTCGCATAAATGCAGCTCCAAACAAAATTAATTGGCCAAATGAATGGCAAATGAGATAAACCTGGACCGATTTAAGTATATTTACATCAATAAAAACAGCGAAATGGCAACGAAATTGTACGTGACGGACACAAAATTCATAGCTTACAAATGTTTACTGCAGAACACCAGATGCACTGTTGGTATAACATATTTGAATTCTGTATTTTACTTTAGCTAATTATATTCTTTTCTTTTATTCTTCAATTTATTATTATCATTATTATTTTGTCTCATTAGGAAGTTATGGCCAACGATGAGTTAGTTTTAACACTTCTGAATGAACGCAGCAGAAGCGTACACAATGAAACCAGTGAATCCGACTCCGATTTGGCGGACATTCTGGCCTTTTACAACGAAGCCAGCGATGGCTAGGAGACTTCTGCCGACTGACACTTCACTTTCAACATTTATTATCAAGCAGCTATCTCTATAAACTTATATTATTTACAGACGTTAACAAGTGTAAATCGGTTTTAATATAACATGAAGTCGTGGGCAGTATTCACATAACAAAAGTATTGCAAGTACCTCATATTATCCATATTGAATGTCAACATTTTGAAAATCTACATAAAGTGGGGCTATATGCATGACAGATACAAGTACATAACAGAGTATTGATATCATGGGTTATAGGTTAATTGCTTCCCACTACCTTCTAATTTTTCCTTCTTGTGTATTTTTGTTGCATTTTTAGAATGCATTGGCCCATTTTTTAAATATATATACGTGCCAAAGCAAAATATTGTAATATAAGTAGTATTTCAATAATAAAACAGATGTTGAGAATTTACCCAGTAAACAAAAGTACAGGACACAGAAAACAATGTTCGTATATGAAATTATTTACAGGACGCGGTGCCTGCACTGCTATGAAACTAGTGTTCGTTAAAACGCAAATATTCCTGTCGGGAAATCTGGGAAATAGGTCTACATTTGCTCATGATGTTAAATGAGAGGCTCGACCAGTTAAACCAAAATGTCTTAGGGCGCATTCCCATAGATTTTAGATCGATCTATCCCCGTGAGGAGTCCCACTAGATTACTGTCAGATAATCCGGTTTAAATGTCCGTCCCGCCTACTATAAGCTGTAAGGGGATGATTAACTTTCGTGCCCGCTCGGCTGACAGCTATTTAGCGTGAACCCCCAAGGAGTTTGGTCGATCTAGTTGGATCGATCTAATCTCTGGGAATGGGGTCTTAAACGAAACTCACATAGTCGGCAGAAAGTGACGCATTGTAATTTAAAATATTTAGTTATAATATCAGTCTAACCTAAACGCGCTTTTCCTACGAGAGATAAAAAACATTCGTACTGTAAATTATGAAACCTTGTTTTTATTTTTTTTTCTGAAAATTATTTTCTATAACGGTAACAACAATAATCTAATGGAAGCTAACAGTACTTTTTCTGTACATATAATCACTTTGGTCTGCTAACACCTATTAAATAAAATTGAAAACTGGGTATATTACGAGTAATACTGCACCGTTCACCTACCTTAACATTGAGGATACTCACGAAAAAAGCACTTAAGGCAATTTTGGGAGAGGTTTAAACAGCTCTTTAAATATGAAAACGTTCATTTTACAAACAAAATATATTGCAATAATGAGCATATAAATTATAAACAAGTTGTAGAAAGGCTTATGAACTGACAGAAATCGAAAACATAAAATTAGACAAATTTAGTTGCATATGAAAATAGAAACTTGCACGTAAATCAATTGGTATCTCTGTACGATTATTTTGTCAAAGCTCCGAAGTTGGTCATCCCTACAAATCAACCGACAAATGAATATCTCTCAGGCGGAAGTCTTTGCAAGGTAACAAGTGAGACTAGAAGGAGATGTATGTTGCAGGCTATGGTGGGGAATAATAACAGCTATTTTTTTTTCTATTTTTTTTATTTCTCATCTGTATCTTATTTTTCTCAAGAGACCCATTTTTTATTGGAGACCTTCACCAGGATCACCAGGTATGGGTTGAATGGGGAGAGGGGGAGGTTAATAATGACAGTGTTTTTTCATTTCCATGGACCTAGCAGAACTGATGAAAGTCTTCACAAGGAAAGTTGCTGATTACACTACATGACCTGTGTATCAGTGTGTTTCAGTATCCTGTTTTAAATAACTTTGAAATGAAATATTCTCTACACGTATCACAAAACTTATATTAAAGTAAATTTACATTAAAAAAACAATGAATAGTGGTGTATGTCTTTGCCACAATCACAATAAAATGTTAAAATATACACCTTTACTTTTTCTGTATGTCTGATTATTCTGAAAATGACATAATGATAACAGAGTTCCACTGATTTCAAAACTAGACTATTTCATAAAAAAAAAAAAACATTGATACAGGTATTGTATACTATTGGCAAATTACAATAGTTTCCTTCAAAGTAAATGAGATCAGTTTTTTTGTGTTCCCTGGAAAATTATGACAATACTACTGCATCTCTGTTTACTTTAACTTCATGCCTTTTTCTCACAAATCTTGAAATGAGATCAGTTCTATACCTTGCTCTTCATAGAACTGTCTCATGGCTGGACTTGTCAGAACTTGAACTTCATGCAATCTGTCTGCTGACTTAGCAAAGTCATCTGGTCCTTGCCCAAAGCCACCTTGGGGGTCTAAATTTGGATACCCAGGGTGGACCATTAGTTCACATGACACCAAAGATTTATCGTTATTAATGTTATTATCTGGTGAAAAAATTGCTTTCAGTGCACTCTGGATTCGTTCCTCAGTTATTTCATTGCCCATGGTGGTCATGCCCAGGAAATGATCAGTTGACCTGACAATTGAAATAAATCAGTTGTGAAAGCTGAAAGGATAAGACTATGAATGGAAAAAAGAATTTGCCGTAAGGGTCACATCTTTTGTTAAATATATCAACCTAAAATAACTTTCTCTATTTATTTATTCCATTAATAATTTGTATACCAAATTTTAATGAAACGGAGAGTCATTTAAACCTTTTTCAAAGAGTCTGGCTTCAGGCTCACTTTAAAAACTGTCTGTTTCTCACAAAAATCCTCACCTGATTCCACTCTGATAAAACAATTCCTTGGTTTCTACTGCACTGTTCACAACTGAAGTGAAGAATTGTTTCCAGTCACTGGGAAGCCAGGGTGCAGAGAGATCCTCCACTGGAAGTCTGGTGCATGAAATTTTGTGACTAGATAGGACTTCAGCAAACACTTCCCTCACTCCTGAATAATAGGAGTCGAACACTTTTATATTTACCAGGTATTTAACAGAGATGTCACAAAAACACAGAGATTTAATTGGGTCTACATAAAAAATATATCTACCAGTTTTATAACTGAACCTTACATTAAAAATTGTATGTAAAGCATTATATGTTAACAGGATTTTTCACTAGAATTTGGGGTTCATACTGGACTAGTAAATTTGATATAATTTTCAAGTCACATTAAGTCACTGTATAGAGGGTCTGCCATTTTTCCAGATAGTATGTCAAGGACACCCCCCCCCCCCCCAAAAAAAAAAAAGTTGCACTTGTGTAAACCATGCTACTGGCCAACAAGTTCTGAAGGCTACCTACCATCCAGGGTGTGGACATGCTGATGTCCATCTACATGATGTGGAAGATGACCACACAAAGACTGGAACTTCTGGAGCTGACTTTCTAATTCTAACTTCACCTGCAGTAAAAAAATTCCAATTGAAATTAAATAATAATTCTGCATGTGTGTGTGTGTGTGTGCATGTGTGTATCATCCAGATCACACATAATTCTACCTTCCAATTAAAAGCATTGCTTTATATCTATTTGATACAATCCAGGATCAGAAGCCATAAGGATTATACCAAGTATAGCATTTTTCCAATAAAAAAGATGTAAGCTCTCAAATCACAAAAATAAATTACATAATTTAACTGAAAAAAAAATACTGAATGACATTGACCTCTTTCATATCCACTTTCTGTGCTTGTAAAGCTTCTCTGAAGCCCATCTTTCCTAACATCATGCCATTTGCATCAGTGAATGTGCAGCCACTGGTCTGAAGTGACTGGCAAACTGGCTGCCCCTCAGTCATGTTGAAGTGTAAACCTGCCAAAAAGTTATATGTTAAGATTAGAGTAAAATAAAACCAAACTTTTATGTAAAAATATCAGTGAAGTATAAACATTAAGTTGTAGTCAAATTATACCAAAGTCTGCTGTTTAAATATCAGTGAACTATGGTATCATAGCATCATAAAACAGACTCATTATCTTTGTTTGTCTCTATACGTTCTAGGTCATTTCTTGAAAGGCACATATATGTATGGAGAGCATAACATTGGTTGATTTCAATTTTAATCAGAAATTGTGGATTCTGTTATATAAACAATCTATTTTGGTCGACATGAGTTGTTAGAAATTTTGTGCTGTTTTCTATTCCTTGTTATTATATATTTTTTTCAACTTAAAACCATGAAAACTATGTAGAAAAAGCAAATGAACCAGTTTTTCACTAATTTGACTGGTCTCTGCACTGTGGAGTTGTTTTAAATATCCTACATTACCTCCACTTTCACTTACCAACAGGTATATTGTACTCAAAGATAAGTTCAGCAGCTTGTTGGGCAGCTTGACCACTGACCATCAAGGTCGTACTTGTAACAGCCCCTGCCTTGTAACATTCTACAATGCCCTTGTTCCTCTCCTCACAGTAACCAAAGTCATCAGCATTGATGATAAGATGCTTCTTCATTCCTGCAAAAAAGCAGATTCAGTATTTAATTAAATTGATTACAAAAGGGAATATTTGGATCAATCTAACATAACAGTGGCAATAACTGAGAGAATGTCATTTATATAGCCATTTTGTTTTATCAAATAGATAAAATGAAGAGAAATCATGAATACTTAACTCACTATTTACATTTTAAGTCACAAAGAAGTAAGAAATTCTGCTACTTAAATCAAATACAGCAATTAATTGCTTAAAAGCATTATATGTGCATTCATTTCTCTCATCCACAAATACACACAAGCAAAAGGGACAGCACAGAAGAATTTTTTTTTCATATTCCTAAAAGGCAAATGGCTATTTTTCATGGATTTCCTAACATTTTGAAAAAACAACCAATACTCTGTGTTGTTTAACTTTGTATGAATGAGGAATAATAATGTTATTGGTAATTTGGGATTGGTGACAAAGAGTGGTCATAATTGTATAACAGATATGTCCATCAAACATGTCCTTATGGGGAAATCATTCATTACTTGATTAAGTTACTTATATATATATACTCACTTTTCTCATAACAGGAGGTACAGCATGGGAGAAAATTGTTTTTTATATTTTTTTAATGCAAATCATGATAATATTTTTTGAAAATAAAGCAAATTCATTTCAGAACTTAGTTGACTAAAGGTTGATTGTTTGGTTTTAATGGGAGTCTTGTCTAAGGGAACATTTAATACAGTAATTTTTAATATTGGCTGCATTTCCCTTGATAAAGTCATTCTTTATCCATCAATTCTTTTCTTTCTCATGAACTGCACACAGTGTGACGAGAAAAAACTGCTGCACAATTGAGACCAAATATAATTTTTTTAGGATTAAAAAAAGTTGAAGAATACACAATAAAATAAGACATAAAAAACAAGATCACAACTGGCTAAATCACACATTTCCCTTTTTTTAATATTGAACTTTCCAGACAAAGAAAGTTGGTACATAGTAATTTATAGGTAAGTTTTTTTTTTTTTTTTTTTGCTTGAATTTAACTTTTTCCTAAAGAATACAAAGAATACAAAGTCTCCAATCAATATAGCACTATTTTGTTTTTTCACTCTTTTTATTCATTTATCTATTTATTGTTAAAAGGAGGGCACCATGCATCATCAAATAGAATGCATGCACAAAATATATTTAAAGACCATCCCCAAAGTAAAAAATTAAAAATAAATAAATAAATAAATGTGATGTTATCAACAGTATTTTAATTACAAGCATGATCCCTGTTACAGTTTTTGAAATGACAGCGAGTTCGATAAAATGTTTTATGTATATTCAAGTATAATTAATATCCAATCATTATATGTGGCAAATATCATAAATATTCAAATATTATATATAGCCTTGTGAAACAGCCACTAATAATTTGTCAAAAATAATTCTGTATCATTTATCGGGATCCTCTAGATTACAAAAACTGAGTGCACCACAGTAAGTCATCTGTATGAATTAATGGTATTGTTGCCTTGTTCATGATGAGACTGAAGCAAAATTTGCAAATAGGGGAGTTTGCATGCAAAGAAATGATTTTCTTGTATGGGGACATCTGAACAACAAATCTAGAATGGTCAAGCTCAAAATTTGTAAGAGTGCGATTGATGAAGTCATCTTTGTTGTATTGTGCTTGCATACAGATGACACATGTAAACACCCCATGCTGAATGAACAAATCTTGATGCACTGAACATATTGGGAGCTCTTTGTTGGTCAGCTGAGTGTACTCTTTCCTAAGCTGCATGAAGTCCATAATCTTTTTGGATGATGCCGGCACAGAGTGTGCTTTCTCAAGGGCTGCCTGGATTTGTTTTGCCGAGTAGAATTGAATGTGCATAACATCTGATGCTTTCAGTGCAGGACACTCAAAAGGATACAGGTCCAACAATGCCATTTTTTCAAAACTACAACTGTTAGTTGACAAACTTTCAGGTTGTCCACCTGTCACATTTTCTGCATTGAGCAATGTATTGCTCCATCTATAGTTTCCTGATATTTCAACTGAAGGCAAGTTAAAGATATGTTGATCTCTGTTCCCTGTATCACTTCCATGTAATACAGTTTCTAAGGAAGACCTTGGCTGCAAAGACTCCCTCTGGGCTGATATATGCGCATTATCTGTCTCCATGTCAGCAGTGGTCGAGTCGGCAGTTTCCTCCTTAACCTCCACCTCTGAGATATTATTAGTGTCAATTATTGGCCTGTGAATAGCGTTGTCTTTCTCCAGGTTTGACACCATGATTTGATTCTGCTCTGAACTCAAGAGTGACACACGGTTGACACAATCCTCTGCAGCATAAGAAGCAACCAGTCCAGACTTTGTGGGGTGACTTAACAGTCCACCATTAATAAAATTTGAATTATATTTGGGCTGGCTGATTTCTCCCACAAAAGGACCAGCTCCTACTGACTCAGAATGCTCCTGGTTTAATGATGGGCTTTCTGTTTCATCGTCAACTGGTTCGCATTTGATCTGGAACTGACACCAGTCTTCTGACTGCGTGTTTACTTCTGTGCCTTGGTTATCACTACTGCCATTCATACTTGGTGACATTCTGTTAATGCCAACTTGGTCAGATTCTCCAGTGACTGTATGTTGGGACGGATTTGAGCTTCTCTTGCTTTCTATGACTCTAGGCAGAATTATCTGTCTCCACAGACTTTTTAAAGTTGAACCTTTGTGTTTTTCTTTTGTCTCTCCTGACCCAGGATGTGAACTGACATGATCACTTTCACTGTCAGAAGGCACAAAGTCGTCACTCTCATCTTCATTTTCTTCTGAAGCAGCCAGTGTCAGCACTTTTTTGGCTTTTTCTTTGGCTTGGCGAGAGAGTCTCTGCACAGCACTGTTAGGTGATGAGGCCAACACATGACCAATATTTTCATTATCATTTTTCTTTCTTGGCCAAAGATGGGGACTAGCACAATCACTTCCACTGTCAGAAGGCACAAAGTCATCAGAGTTGAGATCCTCTTCATCTGTGTCAGCCACAGTTTTCACTTTTTTGCTTTTTGCTTTAGCAGATGGTGTCGGAGCACTCTTTTTTTTAACTCTCCTGCCTGCAGCATTTTTCTTCTGTTTACCTTGTGAAGGGAATGGGGTTTTAACTTTCAGAGGATCTCTTTTGGCATCAAGCAATTTTCTCCATTTCTCCATGGCAGATGGCACTGGACTTACATTCTTAGCAGACTGACTCAGCCTAAGGAGCAGCTCACTAGCAGACCCAGTGTCTGCACCTTGGGGTTGGATGTTTCCTTTCTGTAAGGCGATTGACTGCATCAAAGTTGATGCCCAAGGCAGGGTGGTAGCGTCAAGTTGTCCAACATTCTGTGTACTCTCTGCCTCTCTTATCCTCAATGAGTTAGTGAAACTCGGACTTTGAGAAAAAGGCTGGGACTTTTTGGTTGTGGTGGCACTTAGTAACACAGCACTGAGAAGAGGGTGTGTTGAAGTGGTACACTGGCCACCATTACTGACAGATTTATTCACCTGTGGATTTGGTTGTGCTTCAGGGTTGGATATGGTTTTTTCAACATTGCCGTTTTCTTCCAGTTTGATGTTCTGCTTTTTCTCTGGATAAGAGTCCTCCAAATGACCCATTTTTCTTTTTCGGTCCTCCTTATAACTTGAAAAGGGGCTTTCTGCTGAATTGTCACCAGTTTCAATTAGTTCTTTGTTCTGAATAAAATCTTGTTGGCTTGTGTCATGATATTCTGAAGTTTTCTTTCTCTTGTCCATAATCATTCTTTGTAAACTGCTATGCATGCTGGCTCTTTCTTCATTTGATGGCTGTTTGGGGGAATCAAAGGAGATAGCGCTACTGTTATTGTCAGACTGTTCTAGTAAATTTAAATTGCCATTTGATTTTTGCAGCATAGAAAGCAGAGTGGTATGCTTTTCTTCTAAAGGTGAACTTCTATATGTTGTCTCTGATTTTGAATTGATAACATCTATCATTTGGGGGAGAAGATGTGGAACATCTAGGCTGTCATACTCTTGTTTTATTTGAAGTAACAATGAGTTCACAGGATCTTCGCTCTTCTGCCAGTCTTCTTCTTTATCTTGAATTTCTTCAGCAGAAGCCATGGTTACTCTATCAGGAAAAGAAAAAAACTTGTATAATGAAGTGACTATTACTATGCCTGTTTATTACAAAACTTATATCAATACAGCATATATGGATAAATGTTTCAAAAATATATGCCAAATAATAAATAACTTAATAATTATTAAAATAGAATAAAATGATGATCGATTCAACTATATTTTAGCACCAACTACTAGCTGTGTCCAAGAAATTAATAAGTTGCCTTAGCAAGGGTCTCCCGAGTGTTTTTCTAGACTTTACTTTTCTCTTTACACAAACATCCATGTGATTTTGAGCCAAAAAGTCAGTTGGCAAATTTCCTGAATACCCTCAACAATTTTCTTCCCTTAAATGAAATTTTAAATTAAGAAATAAAGTATAAATTTAGATTTATATTTATCATTTTTCTTTGGTTTTCTTTAACAATAAACCCATAGATTGCTTTCTTTTGGAATTAAAATGCAATTTTAATTTTTACGGTTTCAACATTTATTTTAATTGTCATTTAATTTGGCATATTTTAGGAATATTATATAATAGATGGGAAGATCTGAGACAAAAGTTTATCTTATGTCCTATCTTTCTTTCTTCCCTTAATCTTTGTGCAGCAGTGGTGTTAAAGTTAAATTAACCTTTTATCAAGTGCGTAAACAATTTTATCTTACTACCAGTGTAAGATAAACATGCTGGCCTACTAATATGAACCGGTTTTGTGCTGCCCCCTGCAGGGCAACCCCAACTACAGGGACCATGCAACACTAGCAGGCCAAAATGATCACTGTGATCATGGGACGTAGCCATGCCCATTCATCACAACTTAAAAACTTATTACATATTTCAAATCTGATTTCAGTGATGACAGAATAGCTGTCACATCATATACAACGATTGGCTATAGTAACGTTATTCCGCCAAGCCATGGTTATCGTTAATTTTCACATCCTGTTATTGTAATATGTTATTTATCTGGGTCGTAACCTTATATCCACATTGAGTGCATTTCTTTGCAAGCAAAGTTCAGAATTGCTTTTCACAATGCCTAACTAAACAAAATAAATTGAAAAGAAAAGATACCTAGAGTTCAATTCAGGTTTCCTTTCTCTGCCGTAGTCAAACTTCAACCTGCTGCTGCCGTGCCATTTGCATGACCTCGCTCCATGACCTTCGTCTCGTAGGCAAGTCCTTGAACCCTTGACCTTTACCCTACATTTGCTCTGTTACGATTAGATGTTTTCTCCGTAGTGCGAGCGTTACATTGCCAGATATTAAATCGATTAATGTATAACTTTTACTGAATCATTTTTTAAAGCTGAAATACATGGAATTGAGACTAGATACTGTATCAGTTAAGGGGCCTGTATACCTACGTGTTGTTGACCGCTGATTGACTTGCCCAGGTATCTCGAAGACGAGTTACTTTTAGGTTATTTAGGGTCAGTGCTTTCAGCCCTGCACTGTTATGTAGTTCACGCGCGGTTAACAGGACAGGTTATTTAACCATCCAGGTTTCGCTATATATAAACACTGGAACCGACTGCATGGAAAGCACTTCCCCTTTGTTCACACTTAATTGGGTCGAATCTTAGCGGTTTAACCTACCTCACGCACACACTGATCATGACGGATGACGATTGCCCTAGATATACTTATCTAACTTGTTAATTCTTGATTAGGCCCAATATTAAACAATGGCCTTTCACTCCAGGTACATTGTACTTGAATGTAAAAATGTGTGAATTTAACAACGTTAGTTGTAAAAATTTGCAGAGAACTTATTAAAACAGAGAAGCATTTGTTAAATTCAGTATATTGCCTACTTGTAAATATAGGTGTAAAACCTGTCATTTCACAAACGATACATATGGGGGATATGGTAAGTAATGCGGGTAAGTCAGCCTAATGCAAATGCTCATTAGGGTCATATAACAATGTTTACTTCTTTTTTTTTTCTATAAAAAAAATGTTTACTTCTTTTGTAGGCCTTTTATATATACTGGTATAACACCAAGTTTACATTTTGTACAGCAGTATGGAATCAATTCTTTTAGATGGCATTGGCCCCATTTATGTAAATTATATGTGCCAATTAAAGCATTATGTCATCATCTGATATGTTTCAAAGCTGTCATATCTGGGATATTCTGGACTAATCTAATTTGTCCTAAAAAAAAAAAAAAAAAAAAAAAAAAAATTGGTGGTGGCTACTGGCTGGTCACTTACAACTGTGCACCATGCTCCCCACATGCTTCATACCAATCAACTTTGACAATTACCTAAGAGATTGCCTCACATGCCCTATGTCTTCCAACCCAGCACAAACGCACACATACCAAAAAATTTAAGGGATAACAACTGTTCATTTTGGCAAAAAAAAAAAAGAATTTTCCTGGGGTAAACAGCAGTTGTCCCATACTTACCAATGGATAATGAATCCATTTTGACATTCAAAGTTAGTTCCTGTTTTTTTTTTTTTTTTTTTTTTTTTTTTTTAAAGTTATTTTGTAATAATCTCTTACGAGATTATTACAGAGTATAGCCATCACTGGAGGTCACGTGGTCAGATGCCATGCACATATTTCATATTAATTACTGTAACTGCTGTTTTTTTGGTAAAATTAAATGTTATATTTCTATGTGTTGTTTACAGTGTATTTATTGTGAAATGTAGATCTCATACGAAGAGTTATCTCTTTAAATATATAAAATAAAAATAAAAAACAACGTTGCCTCATTTAATTACGAAATTAACTGTTTTTAATGCTTTGGAAAGAAATGCCACTTTTTTTATTGGAAAAGCAGAAAGTAAGATTTTTATTGCTTTAACATTTAAACACATTGAAATATGATGTTGGTTTTCAGTAATCAAATCCTAGCCAATGGCATAGATACCTAAGGAACCATTCCCACAGATATTTGGATCGATCTACCTCCCTGGAGAGTCTCACTTAATTGCTATCAACCTAACTGACTTAAATGTCTGCATCGCCTAATAAAGCTGTTAGGGGGTAATTATCTTTACTCTTGCTGATTCGGTAGGCATGACAGACATTTAAGCTGGATATGTTGTTAGCAATTAAGTGAGACTCCCCAGGGAGTTAGACCAATCCAGATGGATGGATGTAGGGATGGGAACTCAGTCTAAGAGATGGAATCCCTCTGGGTGAGCTACTCATGGCAATGTGGCAAAGTGGGGTTATATGCAATGGGTATCCATGGAGACCATTTAGTCTTAATTCAAAAGATGAACTTTATTTGGCATGGGATTTTAACAGAAAATAATAACAATATTATTAACTTTTCCCCCTCCAAGTTAAGTTTACTGTTTATGATTCCAGTGCTCAGTTTCAATGTCAATGATCTACATGCAATATATACAGCATGTACTATGAACAATGATGAGTTTTAACTTATTTGTGTAATTTTCGTCAACTAAGGCCAGGCTGCTAAGGTGTGTAAAAATATGGTTGCTTTGGCTTCCATTTATATCCTTTATACTTCTTCCTGTATTTAATGCTAGTAACAATAGTGTCTCTTCCAGGAAAAGCAGATATGCCTCCAAATTTTGTGTCAGTTTCTGGATGAAATCGTTTTGGTTCTAGTTGAATATGGAGATTCCTTGGCAGATCCAGTTTGGCCAAGTCCTCATAAGCAGTAGTGTCTCTGACAGGAGTAAGAAAAAAATCGAGGACATCTGCCCCTGTATTCATATCATGCAGACTTGTGTTTGAGATGGTATGTCCGAATTCTTCTTCACACTTTGTCAACACCTGTCATAATGAAAGATAAATGGAAGAGTCTCAATGTTCAGAATTAATATATTTAAAAGAATTATTTTTACACTTTTAACATGATAAAGGTGAAACTACATTGATGAAAAGGGGTTCAACTTACCAAAAACTGCAATCTTTAGCTAAAATCTCAGAGATCTCTGAGTGATTAAAATTCTCTAAAACAATAAAGACTGTGATACTTATCTGATCAATGGTATGACAGGGGTTGGACCCAGGATTATTTGAAGGGGGGGGGGGTCAATTTTTCAGGAGTGACAGGCCTCAAATGCGAAGCTGACCCTCGGCCCCCTTGGAGTGTTTTGGAGAGAAACTGTGCCATTGGAGCAGTTAAGAACTATAAATCAGCTAGCCAAAATTCTAATTCCAAGAGGGGATATATTAGTGTGACTTTTTTTCAGAAACCAAAGGGGGGTCAGGACCCCCCTGACCCCCCCTCTAAATCCACCACTGTATCAATTGCTCAATGCATTACTGAGTCCATGATGAGTGGAATTCCTTGGGAACCACTTGATTTACATATAACCCAAGCTTAAATAAAGGGGTACCTTGAATTTAAGCAATGGGTCTGTGAGTGGCTTTTCTGTCCAATCAGAGGAATCCCCATATACTTCTTTCACCAAAGTCTCCAGTCTTTCTCTGACATTTTTTGGTGGAGAATAGCCTCTGTTTGTTGATGTTGAACTGAAAATAATAATAATAATAATAATAATAATAAATAAATCATAAATACAGACTAACAGTAATGCATTGGTTTGGATTTTTTTCAATGCTTAAAAACTTGCAACCTTAACAATTACAAGATATAAAGTGATATAATGTAACTGGCAATTTATTTATTTAATTAGCTTTTTTCTATTTAAATAATTTCTTAGAGGGGGAGGGGGTTTATTTTCCATAATATGTAACAGATTGAAAGAATGTTCATTAAAATTGAATATAATCAACAAACTGATTTTTCAAACAAACATATATCTGTTAACAGAGAAATTAAATAAGATTCAGATCTCAATGCAAAGCAAAATCTTCAAAACAATTTTCTTCAAATGAATGTCCCTTACCTTTTTCCTTGCAGAGACTGAAACATGTTATGTGTGCTTATTCCATCATGTATAAAATTTTTAGCCCTTTTCTTGGCTCCTTCTTTGTCCTGTATCAAGGGGACTTTCCACTTTTGTGTCTCATCTTCTTTCTTTTCTGAATCCTCAGCAGTTTTATTGGCGAGATTCCATATTCTCCATGTTGACCGTCCTCTACATGGATATACTGAACTATTGTGCTTAAATTAAAAAAAAGACTAATAATAATTTTAAACCTGACTGACAACAGTACACTTCAGTCAACATTATCACATGGCCAGTTTGTGCTCTTTCTGGAAGAACCCAAATTCCAACTTCAGTTATTTTTTATGTTTTAAGCGCAGAAAATGACTATTTTTACATAACAACACTTATGGGACCACAGATATAACGGACGTGCCTGGGACTACCGTCAACTTTTGTGTGAATGACAATTTCGACCTTTGACTAGCACTAGTTAAAACTCTATCATTAACTTGGCAACAAACAACGAATCCTTAAACACTAACAGAAGTGACTACTGATTAACTTTGATATTTGATGTCACAAACACTGGAAGTAGAAATTGAATTAACGTTAATGTAACGTGTAGTTTCATAAATGCAGGTCAATTTTTACTATGAAGCTGTAGGAGTGATATTGGAGCAAAGCATGAGGTTTTTGAACTTCGTGTTTAGATTTTTGTACACTTACCACAGAAACCAAAATTCGATGGAGAGTAGTGGACAGCATTACGATGCTCACGTTTTCCGGGCACACGGAAATGTCTGACTACGCATGCGGGACGTACTATATCTTAGACTTCCGGATTTTATAAGAAACATTGCGGGAAGTATGAAGGCGAATAGCTGTTAACCATAACTTTTCCAGCTAAGTAGGTTTTGGTTGAATATGAATATAATGCTAAGAGATATAAACCACATTTGCGACCTGATCCTCTTGTAGTTTGATTATATAAATCATTTAGCAATAAGTTAAGATACATACAGTAGGTATCTCTCTAAATTTTACGACAGAGCTAAGCATTTGCATTACACATTGTAGTTGTACTATGTGAGTCACTATAGCACAGTAGGAGCCACCTGTCTTTTGTAATGCAAGGGACTTGATTCTTTTTGTACAGATAGCCACATATCTGAGAATGGATAAACCGTTTTAATACTAAAGGTAACTCCTATAGATCAAAATACTTATATTTTAATGACATGTACAGTAGGGTCCATACAATCATACATGATTTTCTTTTTCTAATTAAGTTAGTGCATTGCAATTTTTTCCCCAGATAATTATCTAATTTCAGTAGTGAACAGGCTGTCATGCCTCTTGTGACCCTCCAGTTAGGACAATGTGGGAACCAGATAGGAGGTCAGCTGTTTTCAACTATAATTGAAGATGCAGACTGCAAACATACAGGTTAAACAGCATTCTGTGTTCTCAACAAATCATTCATGTTTTTCATCTTTTTTCAATGTGCTTTTTAATATCAAAATGTCATTTACTTGTGGTAAGCATATATGATTTTTTAAATACATACACAGTTTGCTATATATTTATTCATTCATTTATTTATTGCACTCTTTAGGTGTAACCAAGAAAGAGAATGACAACTACTTGGAGGCAGTCAACGAAAGGTTCTTCGTGGAAGACAAACATGGAAAATTGGAAGCAAGGGCTGTGATGGTTGACATGGAAACAAAAGCAATTTCCAAGACAAGACTAGATGCCAAGAAGAGTGGGAAATGGCATTACCCTGACAAGCAACAGTTCTGCCAAAAGAAAGGTTCAGGGAACAATTGGGCTCACGGGTTTTGTGCACATGGACCTAAAGCTCATGACGATATCATGGCTCTTGTGCAGTCTGAGGTCGAGAAATGTGACCACTTTGATGGTTTCCTGACTCTGATGAGCTTAGCTGGAGGGACAGGTTCTGGTGTCGGTGCTTACATCACACAGTGTCTCAGGGATGAATATCCACATTCTTTTATCATGAACCAAGTTGTATGGCCGTACAACACAGGAGAGGTCATTGTGCAGAATTACAATGCGTTGTTGACATTGTCGCAGCTTTACCTCTACTCTGATGCATTGCTTATCATGGAGAATGATAAGATTCAGAAAATCTGTTCACAGTTGCTGAATATTAAACACATTTCATTCCAAGATATGAATACAGTAATTGCTCATAAACTGGCTAGTTTTCTTCAACCCACTGTTAGAACAGAAGGCAGTCACACTAGGCAGAACAGACTAGGTATATTTTATTGACATTTTCAGGGATTTCATGATTTTTGTTCCTTTTGGTAAAAGTATTTGGTTCAGTTGACCCCACTTTTTTGTACTACTCACAGTTTGCTACCATTATATTCATGCTGCAGTGATACGGAAAGACAAACTCTCATTATTTTCGGCATGTTCAGTGTTGCTGGTTTAACAGTTCCCCATGTTTTTTTTTTTCAGGTGACGTGCTGGAACACCTAGTTGCCCACCCAGATTACAAGTTGCTGAGCTTGCTCAATATCCCCCAGATGTCAGAGGCAGCATTGCAGTACAGCGCATACCAGTGGCCCGGGCTTCTGAAACATCTTAGACAGATGCTCATTGCAAATGCACCCATGGAAGAGGGTTTGTGTAGCTTTTTTTTTTAGCAGCAGTGTGAAAAACTTCAAAATAATGCAGAGACACTTTCTTGCATACACACATGCATTCTAGACAGGTATTCGTTAAGTACTAAAATTTTAGAAAAGATTTAAATTGAAATGGAAATCTTTGTAAACAATTGTTAAATTATTCAAATGAATGGCAAAAATTATATTGCTAGGTTTAATTCTTTCAGGCAGATATATTTATCTGATTGTGTTCATTTTCACATAGGAATCGACTGGAATGTGCGTGTCTCCTCTGGTGCAATCCGGAATCACAACTTCTCACTGGCCAATCTGCTATTATTAAGAGGAAAAGATTGCAACATGGCTGATGTAAGTGCATTTACAGAACCAAAACTGTATACTGACTGGATACCGTCTGGCTGTGGATTATTAGAATGGAAGCAGCCAAGAATGTTTTGTCAGTATGAGAAATCTGCTTCATTACTAAGCAACAGTCAGACACCAGTGACTCCATTGAACAGCGTGCTTGAGAAATCGTGGTCCATGTTTGGAGCAAGGGCTTTTGTACATCAGTATATTAAATTTGGTCTAGCTGAAGAAGACTTTCTAGACAGTTTTGCTTCACTGGAGCAAGTATTGAAAAATTACAAAGATCTTTGAAATGAGTAAACTTTTCATTAAAATATGCCCTTCTTTGTTTTATATTCTTATAATTAAGTATTTAAGTATTTTATATCTTTTGAAAGTGTTGGGATATTAGTAACATATGTATTACCAGTATATTCCTTGTCACATGCAGATAATTTGCAAATAATTTTAAGTTCATTCCAATACAATTTACCATTTTAGCAAGAGAAATGTTGAAGAATGTCTAAGCATGAAATTCAAGATAAAACGTGATATTTTTGTAATTTAATTCCAGCATGGCATTTTTTGTTCTAATGATTTCAGATTATGATGCATTGTCCAGAAACTATTGGAACAAAAATTCAATATTTCAAAACACAATGGTTATTTCCATCAAGTGGGGAGTTGTATTTTAGCCCTTTGGAATTGATGGTATGGTTGTGTTATTTGTCATTTATATATGTAACATGATAACACCACAAACAAATAACAGTTATATAAATCAAAAAGCATGACATAAAGTCATAAATATTATTTTATTATTTCTAGCTATGAACTATACAAGCAAGCATACCTTTGGTAATTGCTGCACAATTAGAAGCTTTTAAGCACCAAAGACTTAAATTTTCTGAACGTTCAATAAATATATATGTAGATATAACATGGCAGTAGATTTGAGCAATGGAAATGGCAAGATAACCAAGTAAAAACAATGGAGGGAAACAAGATCCGACTTTTGCCTTTTGTCTTCTCTGATATTCATGGTCACATATCTTAAGGTCTCAGCAGTGTTTATTTGAGGTTTTTCACCTTAATTAAGTAATGAGTATTGTTAATCCAGTGAAATGCATGCAAATCTTGTGGATACTTAGTCATTGATCTGCAATAATAAAATTAACTTTGAAGTAAATTTATGATAACAATGTTACAGCCAATACATTTTATACATATATATTCATATATTAATAAAAACTGCAAGACGTTTACTTTAATAATTTAGTCCACATTACAATTTAAAATAAAAGATGTCATTACTATAATTAAAACAAAAATGTAAGTTGAAATCTGAGATCATTCAGCAGTTGAAGAGAGCCCATAACCGATTTCTGCTCTTGTTACCTCACTCATAAGGTAATTTTTGCAGTCCTTTTTTAAAACTAAGACTGACTTAAAAGATATGTACAAAAACTGCTAAAAGGTACAACTGACACAAATGATATCATGTTAAAATTCTATGTACAAACAATTCAAATAAATCTGGGAGTATGTGCTGAATCTTAATGGAATAAAATTATAATAATTCAACAAAGTGGAACTTAATGTAAAATAAATGTAAAATAGGTACTTATACCTGTAATTTATCAAAACAATAGCACCACAACATCAGGGTTCCTGCTGAGAGTAAGTTAACTCTCAATTGGATAACATGCAATTCAAATGATGAATATCTGACTATTTACTAGTATACATACTTTGGCACTTTATAGAAGCACATGACATGTGTACATGCACTTATTTTTTTACATGTTGAGTATTTTCCAGGTGATTTTGCAACTCTTGTTAAATTCCAAAATATCTAGGACTTGTTGCAATGGGCATCATTGTTGAAAATGTTCTTATAAATCACTGGTGCACAAGTATAATCTATAATGATCTGAATGAGTAGTGTTTAGAAGCGTGATGCTTACTAAATATTGTGCTCGTTTATTTCAGTGCACATACAAAAAATAACCCTGCATTACCTGTATTGCTACGCTAAAAGTGTACTTAAATATGTGTCTATGACATGAAAATTCACTCCCACAAAAATTTTCTGTACTTGTCTTTGGCATCATGACTGGTCTTATTATGAAATGGTTGTCCTGCACCATAAAACAACTAATAGCAACAGTGCACATCTAATTTTTACCATGCAATTTATGCATCTTCATTGTGTAATAAACAATCAACAAAATTATGATTTTTGGTTTACATGATTCTGATATGTATTTCAGTTGACCTCTGGGCTACAGAAAAGCTCTGAAAAAAACCCTGGCTCTAAATAAATACTACGCTGTTTAACTCCCACCTCCCCTCTAAAATACTTTGCGTACACATTTTCCTACACAATGGTAGTTAACAGTCTGATTCCTATGTAACTGATCATGATTTGATAGTATGAACTGTGGCCATGATGACTTTCCCAACTGATCTTAAGATGGTTAGAAATGCACATGGCACATTAGGAAGTCAGAATTCCTATCAATTGTTTCAAAAGAAACTTAAATTTAAGTACATAATACTGTTAGTAAAATATTAAGTATGTTTCACCTTAGTTTTGTAAGAAATAAATGTAATGTTAAAAATAACAGTATCACTGGACCTATAGAAAGTTTGTAAATACTACTGCCTCCACCTACTGGTGCTTTTGTATTTGATTCAGTTTCTGATCGTGTAGAATTGAGGGGACATCCCATCCACTTTTCTGCAGAAGGTTGGGGAAATTGGTCTTCAACTTTCATGAGTTCATCATTAAACTGCCAGTATTGGTCTCCCTTGAAAAAATATGTTACACCTGGAAAAAGAACAAGATGAAGGATTGTACAAATTGGTTTATGATTTTGCATTTTTCCCTTGGTTTTCAGACTGAAAATAATATTTAACAATCATTCACTGCTTTGCTTTACGTCTGATAATTCCAGTAATTTATAAAATCGAATTAAGAACGCATAATGATTTCAATTAATATTATTTTTTATTTCAAAATCAGTTTTGTGTGTTTACTAACTTCAATGGTACATATAGTACAGACTATGAAATCCAAACTGAACCACTTAATATTAATGCATTAACTTAAAAACTATTCTTCTCCCCTCATGTTCTGCTTGGAAATTCCAGGATCTCTTGATATGTGTTTATATATCATTTTATTTGTTATTCTACAAATGTTTAGATTTTATTCCCTCACTGCCCAGCGGCAAACGTTTGGTTTGGAAGTTCTGGCGCAGGGCCACCAGGTAGATGGTTTACAAAATACAGTGGTTGATTTAGTCACTGCAGCACAAGACTGATCTTCTGTTTAGTCTCATTATGTATACACTGTCAAAGCAAAGGCTTCACTAAATTGATTGAGCCATACTTTGCAGATTACTCATATCCCCAAGCTGTCATATATAGTACATGTACGGAAGGATGCAGCATTAGACAGTCTCGGTCTTTTATGGAACAGTCCACTGAGGTTAAATATGTAAAAACATTTTGTAAAAGTCATAAGCCATGTCTTAATGTTCCAGTACAGGATTACCAACTCAATGCAGTTCACTAATCATTGCAAATTTTTGCACTAATTCTATTAATGCATAAAGCTAATTATATATCAAGCTCTTTTTTTATTCAAAAATCAGTAAAATATCCATAAACATGCTGTAAATGTGGCCCTGATTACTTGTGGTCATTTATGGGGTGTAGTGATTTAAACCAGAACCCTCTCACTTCCTGTGAACATGATTTTCTCTGCTGACTCAGCCAGGAAGACACCATCAAGGTGGAGAGATAAGTGCAACCATCCTTCCAGATTGAGAAAACTTCTAAGTATCTCACTGGTAACAGGACTTCCTTGCAAGTAAAAAGGAGGATCTGGTAATAAAATGTTTTATTGCTTTTTTGTCCCTTGTGCATTTTTAGTAAAATGGACCCTGTCAGTTGATGGCAATCAACATGGGCCATTAAAACTGAAGCACACCCAAGAATTAAATTTTTTTTTCATTCAGATAGGGCTATCTTCATGTCTTTCCATTTTTTCCTAGACCTATACCACATCTCCCTATGCTCATCTTCTCACCAGTAGTAACATGAGGTCAGGAGTAGTCATTTGGTTATATTGTGTGCCCATGGAAACTTGAATAGGGATGAATTTTGTAATATCATAGCTGTTGTTTTTTAGCACTTTTTACTTCCTCAGCGCCATGACTGCTTCTTTCCAAATACAGCATACTTTTATTTTCAAAATATTATACTTTCTTTTTTTCCAAGATACATTATTCTCAAATTATAACATACCGTCCCAAAACTGGAAGGCTGCATCTACTGGGGTCGGCACTCCTTGCCATATCCCCATGTCCCGTGGGTAGTCAAAAGGCACCACCCTCTGCTCCTTCTCATCCAACTTCCAGTACATATTGCCTGTGATGAGATATGTTCTGCTGTTATAACTCCATGTGAAGACGGCATCAATTTTCTCTATGTCATTGGGTAAACCGTAGTCTGTGATTGGGCGACCTTCTTCTGGAAAGCCGTGGACTAGTTGGTTTGCATTGAAAACATAGTAGCGATTACCTAGAGAAGGAGACAAGAATTTTTGTGTTAGCTTGATGAGGACAGTTGACTGAAAATGGTGATTAAATTCTAAATTGAAATATCTTACATACATGTATTTTTAATGTATATTTTTACTTGTAACTAAATAGACATTTTGGTCATTACTGTCCATTTAATTTATCATGAAAATAGTATATAATCAGTTGAAATTCACTTAGAAGATCAATTTTACATAAATGTGTAGGGTTTGTAAACAAAAATTCTACGGGATGATGTTAATTAAAATTCTAAACAGGGTCAGATTTTAATTTACAAAAAAAATTTGTAAAAAGACAACTAGTGCCTTCAGCTAAGTATAGGAATAAAATATCACAAGCTTCAAAAATATTTAAAACATTCTATTATAGGTATAATGTACAGTACTTCTACTGGGTTAGTCATGCAACAAACTCTGATATCAAAGGTGACCTGCAAGCATACAGATATCTCCAGCCAAAAATGCTTGATGCATATAGTTAAGTTATCAACTTTTCTTTGGCATGAAGCACGGACTTCTGCAAAAGCTGCCAGGCTGTCTGCATAGTGTTGTGCCAAAGTTGTCAACATCATTATTTAAAACAATATATTCACATACTGTACTGGAAACTAAATATGGCTGAAGACTTAAGCTGTTTGCAGCATTTGGCAGATATGTTTTTCATCCAAACTAAATTACTAAGTACTAGGTGACACAATGGAGCCATCTGCTTAACACTCTGAAATAAACAGGGTTAAAAAACTAAATGAGCAAATTCTGTGATATTAGTAAAACAAACAAACAAACTTGGCCTAAGTGGTTCAAAAACTCATGCAGTAGGCCATGCTAGCTGGCATCTTCCTCTAATGTTCACACCATGCCAATATACCTGAAAAGAATATTATTCTGTGATCTGATTTTCTCTCATACACAGCATCAATGTATTCTACATGATCTGGCATTCCATACCACAACCTATGGAGGCTTAGAGGGGTGTTGCCATCAAGGAGCCCTTTCTGGTCTCTGCGCCAGTTCCACTGAAAGAAGTCAGGGTTAACAAATGGTTACAGAAAGTTTATTATACAACAGCATGTTACAGTTCCAGATGCCTGCGGCACAGTTCTATCAAAATGGGTTGAAAACGGTTACCTTTTCTCTTCCTTTTTGAAAGCATGATGCAAAGATGCATCTTTTTTGACTAATTCGAGTTAAAATATAAACTGAGAACAAATTGATGTTTCATTTCAATTTACACCCACAAGGATATTGCATTTTAAATTACATCTTGAGGTGTTTAACCCAGTTTGATATGACTGTGTTACATTTGGCAACAGTTAAATAAATTAATTCACCAGACCCTCTCTGTGGTAACCATGTGTCTATATGGATATCACAGTTAGGTTTACTAGTGACTGTATCATACCTGAAAAGAACACTAGTTTTTTATCCTGTGGCCGTTCATAGGCACAATTTATTGTAGCACCATCTGGGATTCCCTTCCAATACATGCTGGTGGATATGGGTTTTTTGCTGTAATACTCAGCTGGACGTTTCAACCAAAAAAACCACTAGAATATAATCAAAGATGTGAGGAATATTCTGATGAAATAAAAAAGAAAACTTTTTTGTGTTGATTTGCTTATAGGTCAAACTTTTTCAGTATGAGAATCGGGCAAATATTTAGCGTATGTGCCATTTGGAAACTTCATACACCCCATTTCCATAGATTAGATCGACCTACTTTAGATTGACCTAACTCCCTGGGGGTTCACGCTAAATAGCCGTCAGCCGGGCGGACACGAAAGTTAATTACCCCCTTACAGCTTGTAGTAGGCGGGACGGACATTTAAGTCGGATTATCTGAAAGTAATCTAGTGAGACTCCCCGCGGGGATAGATCGATCTTAAATCTATGGGAATAGAGCCATATAATTTTTCTTTTTCATTATATGGACCGTTGGAAGAAGAGAGAGAGGAGAGCTCTGCTGCTTGTGTTGTAATTATAATCTTGCTTAGCAGACCAAATCTCTGTCACCCACAGTAACACTGGTGCTTATAACTTTAATTATTATCAGGTGATTAACTTTACTAAGTATCCCTAAGGCGTGGAACCAGTCTACTTGTATTGATTTTCCACTGCATCATTACAATATCATTTCAGCGATCATAAGCATCGACCTTCCAACCCAGAACTCGGAGAAAAGACCTGTTTACTTAAAAACTGTTACAGTAAATTGCTTTTGGCTTCTACTTTTTTTTTTTCATATCACAAACTGTTTCTGTTCCTTTCAATGGCATAAACAGCTATTATTTGGTCAGTTACCCCAATAATCTTATTAAGTGATTCATGATTTTTGTATCTTATGGCTATTTCAGCTAATATTCCTTCTGAGAAACAACCAGCATCAACCAAGTAATTATATTATTTGATAGCATAAATTCCACTGACTATCACACTTCTAATGTGTTTATTCAAGGTATATGATGTAATAAATGTCAGACATAATTAAACCTGTCTGTGTTTAATTGATCATACATGTCCCAGAGGGATAAAATTAGGTTTGAGTCATCTTCTTACATCATTGACTAGCCATTGATATCTCTTCAATAGAACATTATCTAAGTGTTTCATTGCATTAAGTATAATCATGTGTTTTTTATTAAAGAAGGCTATAGATCTTTATCACATTTTGGTAAAAATTACGTAGGATGAAAAATAATCTTTAGAGCTGTTTTAACTAGAAGTGAAGATCAGGCATTACTGTGAACGAGATGTACAATCTAACTAATGAAACTAATGGTTGTAATTAACACTGGAGTGATGTAAAATGTTTATTTTACAGTTCAATCCTTTCTTATGTTGCATGTATATTTTACAGACATTATAAATGAAGGAAGTTAAAAAATTTGGCCATTAACACTATATATATATATATATATATATATATATATATATATATATATATCGTCATTTATGTTTACTGTTAACGAGAGTTAAAAGATAAAACATCATTAGTTTAATACATCAAAAGTTCCTTGTTTCTAAGACTTTTTCTAACAAGCCTGGACATACAGAATGAGGCACAAGGCAACTTACCTTTCCTTTGAAAATAAATATCTCTCCTCTTATCAGAGCAATTGCATCATATGTAGTATCACATGTCAAAGGGGGTGAGTTCTTGTCCCTGGGTTTAGGTGTGGTGGGTGCTTGTGTCACCGGTGGTGAAGTAGGGGGAGCCACAGTTGGAATGACATCAGGATGAACTTTTCCTGTAACACAGTTCAACACTGGCTGTTAATATTGTAAAAGTAGAACTCATGTGATGATCAGTTGCTCTATATATAGTAAATGTGTAAATGGTTTCAGTTTTTATTAGGTACCATTTAAAGGCAATTTCTGAATAAAAAACACTTATTATGCATTTAAAAAAAAAGGATGTAAAATATCATCTGAATTAGCTAGAACATTATTGCCCAATGGTCAAAATATTTAAAATTTTCTGCAGACACATCAAATTTATGTCTGTGTTGTGTACATGCAAGAGTGAGTGATTGAGGTGAGGGGCGGGGGTGCTTTAGCACACTGCATATACTGCAACAAGTAATTTGACCCAGTGGCCATGTTGATGAGTCATTACTCCCTGGGTGCAGCTTACCACACCATCTCTGATCTGCACTGAGTGACTGAAGTACAGTCAAGTACAGATTTTCTCAGTGTTATTTCAGTAAAGTTACTGTAAAGTGTAGCATACAGACTGGAAAGTGTTATTTTAGTTAAGTAACAGAAAACAACTCCCTGTGCTGTGTCCCATCATTACCGCTTTTTTAGACGGTACTTATTGCTTTATCACAATAGATCTTGACAGGTGAAATTGCCAGGCCCTATCCTTAAGGAAGCACACACTTGGGTATTGTTGAAATGCCTATGCTAGTTAAGTGTGGAATAGTACCTATTCTGTAATATGGATTGACTTGGTTTTGAGTCTTAATTTATTGGGAGAACACCATCTTGTAAGTGGCATGGGAAAAGTAAGTAAGGTATCTGTCACAAAAGTTTTTTTTACCTGAATGTGTTATTATAAAATTTTGTTTCTTCAACCTTTGCATTGGAGAAACGTTTTTTTCTGACTGAGACTGATGTTGATACCAGTATGTTCATGAAACTTAAAGAAGTTTTTATTACTGACAAGACAATTATTTGAGTTAATATGTTCAAAATGCTATTATCATTTAAAATCATGGTTCTAATTAATTGTGTGGTACATCTACGTTACTATACTCACCATATAATTTTGATATGGCTTCAATATCATCAGAATGAAAACCAAAGTTTGGACGGTTGTATTTTTTATACCATGGAAACATAATGGCATTTCTGACATCACTATGTGCTAAGCCTAGGGCATGACCAAATTCATGCACAGCAACAGAAAACAGATCTGTACCTGAAAACCAAGTTAAATTACATAATTATATGATATTGTTATTACTTGTTGGAGAATTAAATATATTAAAAGGTATTGCAGTACTGTAGTATGCTGAGCATCAAGTCAAATTAAAAAAAAACTTTGTATGCTTCATAATCAGAATCAACAGTGACACTTGACATTATTTCAATTTGACAACCAAGAATACCTACCACTTTGATGCTCTTCTGTGACCCATCTTTCATCATCATCAAAATGTGTGTCTCCACCATTGTCATCTCCAGGGAAAAAAGCATGTGCAAGGATGCCACCTGGTGCAAAAATATATTGCCATTAAGTAGTGAGAAATTCATTGAAAGAGAAAAGTAAATACAGATACACATATGAGTGTATAATAGATAAATAACTGTGTGTGTTAATTGACTTTATTTCTAAATGACAAAGGTATATGTGTACCAGATTTTAGTGCCCGTATATTGCAACTGGGCATATCGTGATGATTCATAGTTTTTGCCTTTGATCTCTAGTTGTTTTCACGTGCTAACTATGCAACTGACCACATAGCCAAGTATTCCATGACACACATGCCTAAACTCTGACTGTTGAACTAACAAACAATTCTACATGTTCACATCTGAATTCCAGATGAAACCACTGAGCACTCGCTTCCAGACAAACCTTTTGCCTTTTCAGAAACGGAATGAAAGCACAAGTTACAGTTTCAGAAACAGGACTAAAATCCACTAAGTTTACATTCATGATTGAGTTAAACCCAACAATTCACTTGCACCAGAACTGAGAGAAAAACAACCTAAACAGATAAGAAATTCTCGAAAATCTGAAACGGTATTCAAAGCCAACGTGCCAAGTGGTTTGGTAAAAGCCGTTTTGCAAAGATTTTAATTATAAAAACAAACAATTTTTGGGTCAGTTGGATCGCCTTTGAGAACTTTGCAGTACGGACAGTCGCGGTAGCATATTTAAGATACAATTTTACAAAATGCAGGTTTCCAAACAGGGAGTACAGTTTTCAAAGGTAATTGGAATCAGAGCGAAAGCAAACAACTGCCTGGTTCCAGTTGCTGCACTGACATTTCGAAATAGCGGCATCGTGAGTAGCACCGCTGTTTTTGTAATGAAATAGATATAAACCATCTTTCAAGAAGCAGGCTATCTGATGGGAATGATTGAGGTTATTTATTCTTGGGTATTGCCACAGGCTGCGTTCTCTTTTAAAAGAGCACTCATGCTCTGACGCTGTGGTAGAGTAGGTCACGTGCCGGCGTTTTACCACTTTTTACCACACGAACTTTAGAGGTGGTTGCTTTCATTGCAAACAATACCTTTTGTTCAATCAGATTATAGAGTCGTCATGTAGTAAGTGTACTATGAAACCCATGCTTTTTTTTTCCAAAATACGCCTAACGACACAGAAACGTACACAAAAAATCAACGTTCACAGAAAATCAATGTACGCAGAAAATAAACGTACACTGAAAATGCTATACACTAAAGAACTTGGAAAAAAGCCAAGACTGTAAATGTCAATGGAAGTTTATATCCCATGGGTAAATACGACATCCCCGGTATTGACATAAAATCATCAGTTGTATTTTCATCTTAACTCCGACTGACATGTCGTTTTAAACGCTACACGCATGAGCCTGGAGCGTTCATGGTAACGGCTGCCAAATGCTATCCTGTGCGCTCTACTTTGAAATGGAGAGATGAATGGGGGTTTGTTTCAAGTCCAGACAGTTGTATGGAGTGATTCATGGGCTTCGCCACGGGAAGCGAGGATAAATACAGATTAACTTCTTTTGTTTCAGGATTTGCAGGACATTTAGCGGGTAAAAAACCGAATCCACAGAGTGCCTGCATGGAGCCCGGGCACGGAGTATCAAGCCGAGCAGGGCCTGTGCTATAGGTTACTGCCTATCATATTACCCTTATATACGTCAAATGCCGCATGATCGAGATATGGAGAAAGTGGTCCATCTAAAAAGATGGGTTTGCGCCTTTCTTTTTTATAACTCTCAGTCGTTACTGTACGTTTATTTCTAATCTGAAAACTGAGCAAGGTTAATTGCCTTGATTTCAAAATAAATAGCCCCTCTAGATTTTTTCTTTCCTCTATTTGTTTCCTACAGGGACGATCCAAACGACAGTTGTTACTACCCACCTCGACCATCAAACGGATAACCGTCGCCATGGTAGTTTTTGCCGAATTTGATCTTGATGTCCGCCTCCCCGGACAGCTGTTCGGTAAATCTAAGTGTGGTCACCTTCTCCCAATGTTTCAGTGCCTGGGTGATGGCATCTCTGGTCCGTAAATAGTCTGACATCACGTTGGAGTATGTTTCAAACCTGAAATGGCAACATTGATTTGGGAATCAACTTAATTTATTAATTTTTTTATCAATATCCATTTCCAACCCTGTTATCAAATTCGTGTAAAAAGCTGAAAAGTTACATTTAAAATAGGTTTTATTCATTTTTATTAATCATGATCCTTTTTTGACCAGATTTCTTTACATACATGTACAGGCCTACCTCTACATGGTATTTCTTGAGAAAAGCTCTCATTACCCATTGGGAAAGAAGAGAGAGGGCGAGCAATACCTAAGTCGTCATGGTGATTGACGTTTCAGTTCAATAAAAACGCTGAAGTTTAAAGTTTTCGTTTACTTGATAACACTTAACAAAGGACATGTCAGCACTCCTGTCAAATATTTCTGTAATGTGTGACATTGTCAAGCTTTTTTCGGTCTAAGCTTCGGATCATATTTCGTTTCAATATAACAGGAAGAAGCTTGGTGATAGACATGACGGCGGTAAAGAGCATAAACGGATGCGTCTTTGAAGTATATTTTAATCATGAGCAGGTTATTTCTTTTGGTGTCTGGGTCAATATGCAGACATTAACTAGAAAAAAATATGTACAAATGGTTTATTTATTTTTCCTCGTGACGTAAACTTGGAGATATTTATAGCGACGGGTAGATTGGTTTTTACTGACTTTCGAGTGAAGTTCAACAGGCACAAGGTCTGGAAAGAAGCTCAGCTTTCCTCGGCTGATATCAGTTTATTTATTCTGGAGCATCGCATTACATGGCTTACGACAGTGACTTGAGCCATATCATTGCCATGTCTAATTGCGTCTTTTCATTGCTGCTCTTTTTCTTTTCAAATTAGCTGTATACTGGTCTAACTCAACTTTTTCGTCCTGAATTTTATTATGATGAAATAGAAACGTGAAGGGTGGTCACTTCAACTGAGTGTTGAAATTCAGCAGTATTCTTATGTTCATTTATAATGTTCTTGATAATATGCATTTTGTCTTTGTCTTAGTTAATGAACTATTAACCTTTTTATCTTTCTTAACCCAAATGATTGTAGGTCTACATTGATTGTAAGGATGATGTCAAGAAAGCTTTGCCCTGTATGTAAAGGATGCTGACTAATAGACCACTCTCATTTCGTTGAGTGTTTAGTTGACCTTAATTTTCACTTTTCTTATTGGTTAACAAACAGATAAATTCAGTTGAAGTTCCAACGGCCGGCTATTATTCAACCTGCAAGAATAACTTCGTTCAGAAAAAAGTAATAAAACGAAACAAACTTTATTACTGATTTAATTTTTGCTCCACACCTTATGGTAAAAATTTTAAATGGCTCACTCTTAAATTATCGTATCTCATTCATTAATTTATAGCAGGGCCTATCGCGGGCTATGGCGTTTCCTTTGAACGGACGCCTTGCCTACATTTTTGAAGAGCATTTATTTCCTACAAGGCGGAAAGCGTCAATTCAACTGGAGAATGCCTTGTTCTGTAAGTTAAATTAGCACACACACCCCAACCCCAGATTTTTTTGCGTTGCTCTCTATCATGTTGTGTTTTACGTGCAAATGAAACGTACGGTGTAGGCATGTGTGGATTTCTAGATACACACTAGTCGGGAACTCCCAAGAACAGGAACGGATGCACCTTATCAAGACGGAATGCAGGAACACCGTTCTTCAGTAACAAGATGAAAGACAAGTTTTCAGACTCTCCCATTTCTCACCAAGGTTGTCAGATATTTCGGAGTGTGTTTGTTGTTAATTTGAGGTACAGATAGGACCAGTTGGAGCTTTTCTGCTAAGTTTGCAAGTCACGCCAAAGTCGTGCAGATATGGTGTATTAACAATAAACCATAGCAAGAGCGACCATCTGCAGAATTCTAGGAAAAAACTTCGTTTTTGCAGCTGATTTTGCCACTTCTCTTTGATCTCACTCGGTTGATTCAAGAAACAAACCCCCAATTGCGCCAAATTGAGTCAAGTGTTTTGGGGTTGTGCGCTGCAACTTTCATGTTTTGATTGCTGCTGCTAATTTTGCCGCCATTTTTGCAGCACTCCTATGCCTGACGTCACAAGGGCGGCACCCTATGTGCACCCCGTGTACGAAGCAACTTAACGAACACGTGGGAAACTTTGTTGATAGAACCGCCAAATTTACCTCCTTCATGCAGGTTGTGATGACGTCACTATTACATCACAACCCACTGATTGAGGTAAACGTGGCAGAAACAGCTCGTGGAAACTCTCAGCCCAGAATGGTTTAAATCTACTGAAATAAACCATAATGTAAAGTACCACTGCCAGGCTAGGATACAAAATTGACTCTGAAAAGTTTCAACCCATAACCATTTCTTAATGTCCAGATTTTTAGTACCACGCCCAAAAGCGGTCGAGCTTTCCAACGCGGGAAAGTTGCCTCACCTGTAAGTTAAATGTCTCTTTTTCCACTTGGACGGGCCAAGTATGTATCTTCGCCGCCTCCGTCTGCTGTAACGGTAGCCTGGGCGAATATCTTGAACCCCACACCTAGGGGCCTTCATCTGAGCTATGGTGGCTTCGTCAAGGTAACCAGTTTTGTTGAGCCCAGCAAATTGTTGGAAATCTCTGATGATAGTGCCCAGTTCTTCTGCAGTTCGCAGCTCCGCCCTCCCAGATTCCATGTCCGAGCTGGGGAGGTAGCCATAGCGAATGAGGAATTGCTGAAACGTGGAACAGAAATGGGTTACTCCACAAGTAATGCAAGTCTGACAATCAGTGCAGACTGTTTCCACGAAAATGGAACGCTAATTTGGGGAAATTCAATACAGTGATCTAACAAATCTCTTTCATGAAAGCTCGCTAGTGGTTGCGCATTGGAACCGTTCTTACCGGTGTGACCGGTGCGTTCTGCAAACTGCTGGAAACGCAACCTTACTTGAGTGGAACAGGACGATTTATATTCTAGTTTATTAGGAAGTCCTGCCGGGAAGATAAGGAGCTTGCAGTGCCCTAACCTCTGGGCTATCTAGATAAACAAACTCGTAAGCTCAGTTCCTATTTCCTCTACTCAAACAAATCTTCCGTCTGTCTGCCAGCAAGTTAAAGCCGAACCCTCTGGTTAACTTGAACTCTTTTGGGATCCTCTAGCCATTTCGAACACACATACACAGTATACAGCATGTACATACTTAAAGCATTTAAAATTGTAGGCAAAGGGCGTGAAATGAAAAATCCCCTCTGTTGCACTGTAAGACGATATCCAGTCACCATAGCCAAGGCCGGTCCTTAATATCTGCAGGCGCAAATAACTGAAACTCTTTAATCTGTGCTGAGAAACCAGAGCATCAATGCAAACGGCTGTGGCTATCTGCCTCTGACGCGTTTGGGATAATATTTTCTTTCTCAGCTTGTTGTCGCTTTTTGAGTGGTTGGCTGGATAAGATTCCTTAAGACTTTGGCATTTAGGCCATGGGGAAACCACATGGCCGATGAAAGATAGACACTGTCAGAGCAGTAATTCTGCGTTACGTAATCAAGCACCCGTGGCATTTGTTATGAGGTAATTTATTGCTAAGTTTGCTTAGGCTGTCCACCATCCCAGAACTGCCTGTATGTCAGGTCATACCCTGGTGTTGTTCCCAGCAAGAACTCCCATTGAACGCTGTCCAGGATTAATTACAAACCCTTCTCCCCCTGGGTGTGGTAAAACAACCGCTCTGGCTGAACAACTGGACGCGGCGCCACTAGTTCAACACAGCGATATCTAACGGGCACCTGTCTCTTTAAACATGTACAAGGGGACGGATGGGGGGGGGGGTATTTATTGTATATAAACGCTGCTAAATTAGACATGTATTCTGGCATGTCTTAGAGTAAACTTGACAGCCTAAATAACAAATAAATAAATAAATAAATAAATAAATAAATAAAATAAAAACTAGGCCTGGGGATTTCTGTCCCTCTTCAGAGTGATTAAAAATCTACGAGTTCTTTACATTTTTACTTATCATCAAGTTCCTTATCAAAGTTCACCGAGGAAAAAAAATGACAAGATTCGCCTCAAAATGATCGCATGATTCCAGTGGGACCTTCCCCCCTCATTTGAAACCCAATAAACAACGGACAATAACAAGAGTATTCATAAAAGCCACAGATGATATATGATCGAGTCTTATGACCGGTTCTGAGGTTCAGGGTGTATAGGCCATAAATTACATTAATTGGATTTTAAAGGATTGTATTTAATAGCTGTGCTTAGTCACATACATTGCGCAAGGTCGTTTAAGTTAAAACATCGAAAATCACAAACTTTATAGCTATGAAATCCGGGTTAGTGAATAAAAGGCGAATATGAAATGTAAATTGAGGTCATACTGAAAAGTTGGCTTATGTGTATAGCATAATATTTGATTCAGATGCATATTGAACATACATGGCTCCGGTCATTATCAAATCGATATAAGTGAGAGAATACTATTTCCTATTAAGTGCAGTAGGTATTATATCGTATACACCAAAGCATTATGAATTAGTAGCAACAGCATAGACAACGAGCTTTGGTACAAGCGACATCGATTCAGAAAATTACGGACTTACATGTGCACATACACATGGAATCAATATGCATTACCTAGTATCGGGAGAGTTGTCTGCTTAAATCGTCTGTTAAACCTTACAAGTCTGCACAGTGCAAAATAGTCTGGCCCAAGCCCATTTCTGAGCGAACTTTTGGTTCAGTCTCGAAATGAAATATTACGTTACGCTAGACTAATCTGGACCTTTCGCTTTCCATGACATACGAAGTGTATGCAATATGAGCATTTGGCTCTCAGTCCATTTCTTACGCACGGCACCTTAATGTATGGCCTAAAGAATAAAATGCGCTGTCTAATCGACATAATTTAGTTGAGCAGCAAACGCTAAGTGTCATATCGACATACCTAATACTGAACTTACCAGGCCTTCATGAAACACGCTCGCGTTCCCGTTGCTGATTATACCGTCTGCTGTGTGCGTTTCAGAGGTTCTGGCGGGAACTAGCAGGAATAACAGGAAATGGAGCAATGCCCCAGCAAATTCAAGCCAGGCAGGCATCTTGTCTTAATTATCTGCTTTCCCCTAGCTTCGTTGTAACTGACTCATATAGTGCTGGGAAAAGAACGGCACAACGCTAAGCGTGCCCAGCGCTGAAACCGAATTCAGCTATATATATTGCGTATGATTGCCAAAAGCTGCTGCTGGTGTGCTACATGTACAGGCTTTTTCACCGTACCGTATACGTTTAACATCCCGTTCTGTGCAGTGGCTTCGATATAGCCTTCCCCCTGACAAACCGTACTACTGTGTGTTTATACAAACCGAACATGTAAAACACATAAAGCTAAATTAGTTCTGACTGGAATCCTAGACCGCTTTATCCGCACTATGAGCGCGTGAGTTCTGGCTTCAAACGTCGTCTGCGAAGATAAAAATCAAACCCCTGCAAGCGTCTTCTTGGCAATAACTCTTTGTTGGTCAGTTTCCAGCGTCCTCTTGTCACAATGATGGATCCTTCCTCTTCTTTGTTGTGCTCTTTATGAATGATGTCGTGTATAATTCATTAAAATCCTATTAGTACAACATGTGTCATCTTCCTTGTGGGTTGTCTAGCTAGTAGGGGATGGTCTGCTAACTGTCCTAATTCCATGAATATGCATTGTTGTCGGAAATCGGTTTTAAAATAATACTTCGACTACTTTGGAATATTGCAAGACAATTTTGAATTAGCACAACGAACGCGATTTATATTGCCAGTTTTTACTCCTAACTTTCACTTCAGTCTCTTTTTCTCTCTCCGAGCATCTAGCTCACATGTGCAATCTATTAACAGTGCATTTATAAGGCCGTTTCCGGACGGGTTGTAAATAAAGCTATCCTTGTGCTCTACTCTCCGCTGGCAAAGTGTGACGTAAACATTCATCTCACACAGAATTCAATTAGTGTATATAATCCCAGCTCGCTCTAATTAGCTTTAGCCGGGTCGGGGCTCAGTGATACAAGTCAGATTTCAGTGAAACCATTCTTTCAATATTGCGATGTGTCACGATGGATTGTTCTTCTTTGTCAAGCATCCTGTGAGAGATCTTCCATTTCCTCTAAGTGGTGCGATCAGTTGCAGCGACGTCCAGTATTGTTACAAGTCTTCCCGCGGGAAGTAGCTGCCAGGGGAAGTATAATATGTGACAACTTATCCTGCTGTGATGCGTCATACTTACTGAAAATTCACAAGTGAATATTGGGTCTGTTCTGTTTTTTTCAATTCATAATCCCTGCGAAATAAACGCCTTTGGTGCAACGATTGATTTTGCTGGGTGTTATGTTGGCTTCGATGCACCCCCGTTTGGTCTCTCCTGGTACGTTAAACAAACTTAAGATGCTAGAATACAAAAGTAAGGTTACACACGGGAATGGATGAAGGAGCATAAAGTCAAATGTTCAGCTGTCTGAGTTAAAAGTCGTGTTTACTGTTATATCCTAAATTTGTTTGTATGTCAAATCGAATTGTGTAGAATGAGAGTCAAGTTGTGGAGGGAAAGGAAGGTTGCTATAGCACCATCCTAGATATTGATTTTCGCTTCTGTTCATTTCTACAGACAATGCACCGGCTAACTCAACGCTCAGCGTGAATCATTGTTCCGCTGATTTACATTTATCGCGACTTTTAAAGAGCCATTCTATCAAATGTATGGCAAAACATGGGTTTCCCTAGGCAATCTAAATCTCAGAGCTCATTTAAGATGACAGATTTGCTTTGTTCTTTATCATGAGTGTCCACTGCATTTCTGAATGATCGCATCTCTGTAATCATTCAAAAGCGAGTCGATTGTCAGATCTTGATTGTGTTAGAGAAGAAAATTGAAGATTGCGCTTCATTACAGCAGAATTATAATTTTTGTAGTTCTTGCAGTTGTTGACATTATTATTATTATTATTATTATTATTATTATTATTATTATTATGCAGTGACCTAAAAGTAAAATATCTGTGTTTACATACACGACATGGAATAATAGAGTACATGTGATATAAGCATAACTTTGCACTTAATAAAGACTACATTGTTGCAAGAAAATGCAACCCCTTACTAACTACGTATAACAAAAATTCGTTTGGTATCGATAATTTTTAAAGATAATTTTAGTTCCTAAAAAATAGAAAATGAGGATATAATGTATAAGAATGGTATGGTGTACACTATAGTACACGTTGAAGGTGGGATCTGCAGATTTTACAGTGTTGGTTCACCTGATTGTATTTGTGGTGAAGAATACCATGGCCTGTGACTTACTTTTGAGGGTTAAATATATAAACCGTTTCATTTCCCAAAGTGCATGCAGATTTTGTGTGATTAAAACTGGACATAATGATGTAAAATAAAAAGGGTTGGAGCTTTGCTGGGTAACATTTCCCCCAACGAAACAGTGACAACCAGTAACAGTAACAACCAATGACAATCTCCAGCCTAAACTGGTAAGAGAATATGTGACGCAACCCATTGGATTGCTTTCGCGGAGTGGTTTCTAATTCCTTTAGTCACAGCTAACGCATTGTTAAAGTCTGATCATCATTTTTGCATGAAATAATAGTTATAACAATTGTTTTGATTATATTTGTCATTGTGATGCATTAGACGAAGGAAAAATAAAAGAGCATCATGAAAGACTAGAATGAACACTTCAGCTTGCTTCATGTGACGCATTGTTCATCAAGTAGGTGCCTAAGTTAAACAACTTAGGAGAGTCAACTAAGCGCTCATTTTACTCTCTTTTCAATACTCCCTCTGTTTTTTTTCTACGATTTCACATTTAAGCATCATCAAGCATCTAAGGAATTTCGAGTACCGTAAGCCAAGAGAGGGGGGGGGGGGTGACCTACTCTCACCATTGTGATTTTGATAAAGGTTCAAAATTCGTTACCTAATGAAAAATGATTCATAGCAAGCAATATCGCAATGTCATGTGGGTGTCCTTTAAGTAATCAAATCGCTGAAGCTAAACTGATACACGAGCTGAATCGTCCAGAAAGTATACCAGGGCTTACTATATCTGACAGGAAATCCGGCCTTTAATATTGCAATACATCCGTATTAAAGGTGGCGAATGACAAAGCCTGTACATGTGTCGGAAAGTGCGTGTTGTAGTCCAGAAGTGGCGTTTATGCTTCGCGCAAGCAATAAGATTGCGGTAATTTTGGAGAATGATTCAATATAAACGATGATAACACTGTTTACCACAGTCACCTCCACTGTTTGGCGCTGATGGTGACAACTGAAATTTGTATTGGTCACTTTCTGACCGTTTTGTAATTTTGCGTTTTATATTATTATTGTATTATTTTTATGTAGAGTGAAATTTCGCTCATACTCACTTCAATGAATTCTTTTATGCATAAATTCATAATTTTATGTGCCCAAAGCCAAAAAATTAGGTTGAAGATTTTTGTAAATCGTTTTTGTCAAACGATAATTCTGATTCATAGCATAAGGTTTTTATCTCGTGTATAACTGATCTAACAAGAGTAATCCACAAGAGTTTAGCTTATCCCTAATAAACTCCTATCGTGGACAGATATTATAAGTACAAAATTCATTCTTTTTCTTGGCAATCATGCTGTCTGCTATATGTTATTTTAATAAAAATGTGCAATTTTGCCTAATTCACAACATCAACAGTCCATAAAACAAGAACGGGACAATTTACGGCGGCATGTCCGTTTTTTATTACATGATATTTGCGGTAAGAAAAATTTTTGTTTACTGTAGTCTACACCGACCACACACACTCTAAGGTTTTGTTACACCTAAGCAGAATTAAATCCGATGGTCATTGTCAAAAATTGTGTCACTTTCTTCCGGATTATTGTTGATGGTCTATTATTAAGACGACTTTGTGCACCTGAAATACTTTCGGAGAACATTCTTTTCATATTGTCTAGTTCTGCCATTCATATGATATCACATAGTTGTCCAGTTACATGCGTTTCAAGACTGTTGAAAAGAAAGAATGAGTAAGGCCAATAATATCTTTCGAACCTACATTTCAAGATAAGTCTATCAAAAGAATTTACATTAAAGATATATAATGCAAATATAAGTAATATTTGATCACATAACGTGTCCCTGTTTAATAGTGCGCCTCATATGACAAAAAAAGCTCGTTTCATAATGTCGGTTACTCAAGTTTTTGGATAGACGTCATTGCTTCACTTCCCACTGGTCGCTGGGTCAATCACAAGCAACCCACACTCTAAAATATTTACAGAGTAAATATGTATTGCTCTAATATTTAGACTAGGGGGGGCGAAATCTGACCTCCTTAAAAAGCAGAATACACTTAAAAGGACGCAAGGAGAGAAAAGAATCAGTTTAGTATTCATCCCGTTTCAGTTTGAACGCGGTTATAGCAGTTTAAGTGAAAAAAAGAGGAAAGCAACAAAATGCATGTTGCTTCCTTACGGTTGACTGTACATGTATTGTGGTTGATCTATTTTGTAAATCTTGCTTTTGCGGCTAAGAAACTTGAAGGTGAAGAAGAAGTGAACTCAAGGGATATCCGTTCTTCAGGGAACGCTTTAGGTTCAGTGGTGAGTCCTTTTCCTGGATTTTTTAAAGTGAGAATTAAATTATGAAGGGACGGTAAATTGGTAAATTTGTCAGAATAGTTGCTTTCATTTAACCGATATTCTCGTTGCGCTTCTTTTGTATTTCATTGGGGTTGGCGATACCTAGTGGGCTTAATATAGTTTTTCTTTTTATCGTCATCAGCATTTGTTGGTCAGTATCTATATCTTATCTGATGTGATCCAGATGTTCATTTTCTTTGGCGTGGCATGGCGCTTCTTTGATATTCTTCATCTTGCTACTAAGCTCTGTGATTCCCATTCCTTAGTTTTGAACTGAGAAAAATGATGGGTCAAATTAAGTTCAAACTGTTTGTTATAAAGTTAAAAATAACACCAGTCGTTCATCTTAAGAACTTTTTTCTTTATGTCTTTCTTTCTACAAAGTGGGGAGGGTCAAAAAATAAAACATCGTTTAAGGACGAAAAGCTGTCTAGTTCAACTCTGTTTGCATATAGAATATATCGCCCACTTTCTTACAAACAGTACAGTTTTACCGCTATACAGGCGATTTTGAATAAATAGGAATGTAATCTTGGATGTTACTAGTATCTTTGTTTGTTCGCAGACGCATTAAAATCATATATGGTTATTTGTATCCTTTACGTCTCTTTTTTTAAGAGTTTCCTTCAGAAGTTTGGATATCTGCCAAAGACGAACAGATCTGATGGTTACGTAGATATTTCAAGCTTCCACAGAGCACTGAGGTAAGTACAGAAGGTAGAAAGAAAAAAAAAACACAAGAAGACCATTTACAAATAATAAAGATCACAGATTATTGAAGTTGTCCTTATTTTTTCACTTCTCAGCATTACACTGTTTTAAATCATGACTAGCACATTCTGTAAACGGCATTTGATGAGTAGCCGCTTTCTTTGGTTAGATTATGGCACAGTGCCCTATTGCTAAAGTCATCGAACGCCATGGCGTCAGCATCCAACGTTACCTTACACAAAGTTGGTCCCTGCCCAGCGTTATCTTTCTACTCAAATAGTGAACTGGACACGAAGTCAAATATAGCATGGCTATTTTGTGATTACACCGGTAATAAGCCCACCGACATGTCTATTCTCAGCTTGAGTAGTCTAAATCTACAGTTTTAGAAAATCGGTTGAGATAAAAATATTAGAGGTTGGCTTTTGTTTCCGCATTTGGCTATTTACAAATGGCAGTTAAAAAAATAACAGGCAGAGTTTTTGCATGTGTTTCTGCTATATTCTCGTCTCAGGGTATACATTTGTGGCGTCTGTAGTGCACCCTGTATTATGCAGGTCTCTGATTGCTGTAGTGGCGAATTCCCAGTGACTTTTGAAACAAAGGGTATTGTTGGGGCAAACATTTAATCTGCTGGGAAGAAAAACAAAAACAGACATACTGGAAAGAAAGAATCTAGGCTCATTTAAAAGAGCATACTGAAAATGCCAAAAATACATTGGGTTTCACAATCTGATGTGAAGTGATACATGTATACATAAATACGTTTTTCAATCAGGCAGTTCCAGCGAATGGCGCACATCCCAGTAACGGGTGAATTGGACGCGAAGACGCGTGAAATGATGCGAGCGCCACGGTGCGGTATGCCAGACATGGACAACTCGGACCCCAGGGGCCCTCAGCAGTTTAGAGCTCAAGGTAAAATAACAAGGTTTGGTAAAAAAATGCTGACTGAAATCAGAAGATGGAAGCGCGCATTGCCACTAAAGTCAAAGATCAATTGCATTTTTTATATAAAAAAAGCATAACTTTAATGCAACTGTTATTCATCGATATTATGATTTTTCTTTTTCAAAAACTCTAATTTTCAATTTCTGAAGTTTTACTATAATGATATATTCTACTTCAGGTTCAAGATGGCGGAAGACGGACCTCACGTGGAAAGTGATAAACTATTCACCGGATCTGAGCCAGGGAGTACAGAGGTAACCACTGCTTCCTTCAAACACTTTGTATTGAATTCCTTACGCTTGTGCTATTTTTTTAACTGATACGCTTTTCCTTTTTTTCAGAACATTTTTTTCGAAAGAAATAATGTTCAATGTTTTTTCTCGTAATATATACAGTATATTAAAACATATAATTGTAGTAAATTTTCACGCGAATCATGACTAATCTATACCGTTTTTCTTAACTGCATTTTCAGGCGCGCGTTTTATCAAGCATTTGAACACTGGAGCAAGGTGACCCCACTTACATTTAGAGAGACTCGTGGGACAGCTGACATTGTCATACAATTTAGCAGGTACAACCATGGTGACGGATATGCTTTTGATGGAAGAGGTAATGTATTTCGAAAATTTGCTAAGATAAATAGACTCACACAAACACACACACACACACACACACACACACTAATAAGATAGAGAGGGGTAGTTTGCTGTCCTCAACATTTTGTCTCTTAAATCAACTGAGAACATATCTATGAAATTCCAAAAACATACATAAACAAATTATTACACCCAAGAATAAAATGCATATTGTTATTTTTCACTTCCATAAATGTAAGATTATAACATTCCAGGTGGAATTCTTGCCCACGCTTTCTTCCCCGAGAACGGCGACACACACTTTGATGAAGATGAAACGTGGACGGACAATACGGACTCTGGGACCAACCTCATGATCGTAGCAACGCACGAGTTTGGCCACGCTCTCGGTCTCAGTCACTCCGAGGTGCGGGGGGCACTGATGGCCCCATACTACCAAGGATTTGAACGGTCTTTTGCCTTACGGGCAGATGATATTCGTGGAATTCAGAGTATTTATGGTAAATTTAGTTTGTAAGGTTTAGTTTCTAAACATTGTTTTTTGTTCGGGTCATGCTATTCATTGCTGTTAAAAGTTAAGTGATTTTAATAACGTGGGTGAGTACGATCTTCAGAACGCTTACATTCACGAGCGCGTTATTTAGCAAGCAGGCAGGCAGTAGATAGTAGATAAAACGATATCCTGGCTTCGAATTTGAAAAAAATATCCTCAATTCAATTTTTTCTTAAAATTCCTTTTCTTGTTACCTTTGTAATAATGAAGAATTTCGTATTTATGCCAAAAGGTCCCAGAAGAACCTCAGTGGTCACCAGGCGTCCAGTGCCACGCGTGACCTACCGCCCTCCAGTACGTCCAACAAGACCGCCTCCACCGCGACCCCGCCCCACACAGCCGCCCACTGGAAGAACACCGTCATGGTGTCGGGATTCTTTTAAGTTTGATGCCATTATGGAAGGTTTGTAGATATCATGACTCATTTGAATTAAAGAAAACATTTTTTGCTTGTGGAGTCGTATAATTACACCTAAACAGCTCTAATTTTGGTACGTCTTCAAAAACATCGTTTTACGTTTAGAATAAGTTATACGGTCTTTAAAACCCATAACTTTTTTAATATCCTTTCATTAATATACCACGTTTAAAGCATTGTTTCTTACACTTACCATTTTTCTTTCCTAGTGTCTTCCTCTGTTTATTACGTGTTTCGCTCACATCGTGTGTTCAAGTTGAATGAGCGAGGGCTGATGAGGGGGTACCCCAAACCTATCAAGAGTGAATTCCCTAATGCTCCAAAGAACGTGGGGGCGGCAGTACATTCTACGAGGACCAGATATTCATATCTCTTCAAAGGTAAGAAGGAATCCTTCATAAGACAATACTAAATAGCATATTTCTGTATTCTGAAGTATATCGAGGCATTGAAATTGTATTCTGAAGTTTGTCGAGCCACAGAAAGTAAAAATAAGTGACTGGTTTGTGGAAAATAGCTATAGAATGAATCAGTGATATATGAAAGTGTCCATAGTGTATTAATTTTTTTAATCATTTATGTTTTCTTATCAAAGCATTATGTAGATATTTTTAGTCTATGCCAATTATATCAAGTTCTTATTGTAATGGTTTTAAAAACAAACGTGGACATGCCTTATAAAATGTTTTTTCTTGTAATTTACCCATCTATTTAAACTGTTTCCCCCCAAACGACTACCACTTGTATATTTTAATCTGTACTCATCTCATGGTTATTTTGATTCCAGGACGCTACGTCTGGAGATACTACGGAAATCGATTCATCTCCAAGACCGAGATTCGCGACCGACTGTACCCTCGCTCTCCTCAGGCTGGTCTGGTGTGGTCCAACGGCAACATCTACCTCTTCTACGTGAGTTATCGTACCTGAAAAATGTGAAATATTATGACGAGGGCATTTTAGTTCACTCCTTATGCCAATGTACACTTGCAGATCCAGAATTTTGCTAAGGAGGATGGGCAAAAGAACAAATAAAGTTTGTCGTGCGAAAATAAGCAAATGTAAAACATATCATGGCACGTGTTAGAGAAAAAAACTTATTTTGTCTCTTTTTTCATTTTGTAGAGAGGGGAGTAAAGGATGAGGGATTGTGCCCCCCCCCCCCCCCCCCCGTATCGATCCGTCAATGGGTCAAATGACTACAAAAATAATGGCAAATGATGCCACAAACTACTCAACCATCATTATCTCCCCTACCACAGAAATAATAGAGACACTTCTTTTAGACAAATATTCAAGAATTTCCATTTCCATCAATCAAATTTCTCTTTTTCTATAGAACCAAGTATAAGTTTAAACAGGAGTGCGATTCTTCTATTTATTATTTATTATCCTCATTTATTGTATTTCATATCTTCTGGGGGTATTATTTGCATTTCAATCAGCGTGCTATATTAGGAGTACTACTGTTATTTTGAGTGTACATTCATACATGTTGCACGCTTGTTTGGATAAAACCTAGGGTATAATCTATCGTACTTTATTATATACGTATTCATACATTGACATGTTCTTCGTTTCAGAACTCTTACTACTATCAGTTTGATGAAAGGGGGCAAAGAATTGCCCCTGGTTACCCTAGGTCTATTGGCTCATACTGGAGAGGAATACCCAGCAATGTGGAGGCGGCTGTGCTGTCCGTACGAGACAGATATACCTATTTCTTTAAAGGGAAAAAGTAAGTTAAGTTTAGTTACATCATTTCTCGAAAAATAGTACTTGTACAGATATTTTCTGCTTACCCCATGCCTATTGTCATTTGCACCTTATTTATTCATTGAAAGGACTGTCATCCAACGCGTTATCAAGATTGCTTTCTTTTTTTATTTCAAAAACCTATAAACATCGGAAGAACGTCCAAAGCGTACATATGCATGCCTTTTTAACTTACTGAGACCCACGAATGGTCTATAAGGTGATAACTCTATTATTTGTCTCTTGCAGTTACTTCAAATATGACAACTACAGGAGAGCGGTCGTGCGGGGTTATCCCAGGAGTAAAGCTTCTTCCTGGATGGGCTGCGGTAGAAGCACTCCAAAATAATCCACACCACACGTTACCAAGCCGGATTTTTTTCTTATCTGGAAAAAGTGACTTAAATTTGTAAATAGGTTTTGCTCAGATATATTTATAACAACGAATGGTGTATGCCTGTGTTGAGCGCAGGTCCTTTTCATTGATGTGTTTGAGGATATTTTGCTATGAAAAAAAAAAAAAAAAACACTCTTGCTAAGGCCAGTATGTTTCTTTAAAAGAAAATGTGTCAGAGAAAATCTGAAAACAAAGTAAAGTTGATAATTAAGCATGTTATGTTACTGTAGTAAAGCTTGGGCTCGTGAATTATGGGTCTAAGAGCACAGGGACAACCCATGGTCTTTCTTGTCTTCAATATACCTTATTTTGTTTTAGACACCATTTTTTAAATTGGTATGGTATAGTTATTAGGAATTGAGGATTTGACACATTGGTGGTTGGTTAACACTGTTTAGGACACTAGTCATTTTGTCAATTATTTTTTTTCTGCGCTTAGATCCCGTATCCTGTTCCTTAAAACGGAACTTCAACATTATTTTAAGTATTAGTAACGTGGACCGAGACCATGTGTTTTTTTTTTATAAAACTAAGCATCTCACGGACAATTGCGAGTGTCATTAATACTATAAAAGTGATGGCGAATGTACACCTCCTATAATGTGTTTTATAAAAGTAAGTGTGACTCGACCATGACGGGGGTGATTATCAACAGCGATTTCTGCATTGAAAAGAGTGTAAAACATACCCCTTTTCATTTTACCAAGTATCGCAAACATTCTAAATATGTATTACACACTGCAACTTACAACTGAAAACATATTATACATTGTTATATTGATATTTGAAAAGTTTGTAGACAAAATACATGTAAAAATATCTGTTGGAACTGTTGTTGTTGTTGTTGTCTCAGTTGTTCTGCGTTGCATTTTGCAAAAATTGCACAGAACTCCTGATCCTTTGCATCACTACAAATACTTTTTTATTTGAACATACACATTTTTATTAGAACTTGTACACAGTTAAATCTTTATAAACGGATTGACCTAATACCTTCGTTTATCATTTGGTATAAAAAATTTTCCTAACAGACTGCATAATTTCTGCGTTCTTTCAGATCAATCTTGATAAACATTTTCTGAAGTTGGCGCACATTTGCTTTAAAAGTTGAAAATACCAAATTAGGCACACGTTGATGCTATAGAAACCAGCTGACGTGTGGAGCATTGCGTTATTCTGTTTTGCCATAGAGACCAACTGATGTCGGAAACACTACGTTTGTTTTTACAGCTAGGATTATCTGTGTTCAAGGCCGAAAGTCTGGACGCCATTAACACAACGCGGAAGGTTACTGACCTCAAAAAAATGGACTGTCAAAGTGTTGGAAAACTACGTTAAGAGCTTTCTTTCCTGATAATGGAGTTCTTTTTTTCTTCATCTTTTATGTCAATATTACACTTGTGCAATGTTGAATCATGGTTTTTCCAAATCCCTTCCTCTCCTTCCGAAATGGAAATGAGAATTTTCAAAAATCAGTGAACTGGTTAACTTAAACAAGCGAATTCTAATGACTTCCTGATGTTAGTTAATCGAACATTACTCTGTTTTGTTCAATGCCAAGGCTTTTTATCAAACTCTTTGTGACACTTGTAAGAAAATTAGGTTCATAGTTATTTTTATCTAGTTTTAAAAGAAAAATAAACGTTAAAATGCAAACCTAATGTAGCATATTTATTTTATATTCGTCGAGTTTAGTAGATTTAGAGTACACACACACACACACGCACACACACAAACACACACACACACATATGTATATATACAAATAAAAGGGGAAAAGAAGAAAATAAGTCAGCTTTACAGTCGCAAACAAATAAAGTAAACCTAAATATAAGTAAGCCTTTGTTGCTTCCTCTCTCTCTCTCTCTCTTTCTCTCTCTCTCACACAGACATCTAGCCAGTAGGGGCCTACATCTCTGATGTCTGACACCTATTAGCGTGCAATTTACCTTTATGATTGAATTTCCCTTCATGCTTCCTTGTTCCAATCTACGGCATTAGTTTCTCATTAAAGCTCCCCGAAAATCAGGAATGAATAAATTAAATTTGATTTATGATGAATAGGAAATTCTTAACGAAATTAACTTGATTTATTTTGATTTATAAGTGACAATCAACACCCACGCTTTGACTTTCGAACATTTCTACGTAAAGACTGGTAAACTTTGGTAATATCTTCACAAGTTAATTTTTAAAAAAGTATGTTATATTTTGTGCTTGTGTTATCATTTCCAGAAATGCTAATTTTGTTATATAGAGTGTAGGCAATAAGTTTTTCAAAAAAAGATGACATTCCGTGCTAATTATATCCACACACTTACAGTTCTTAGGTTTCAGCTCGAAAAAGTTGAAGGCCCAAATTGGGAGGAGGGTGTTGAGACTTGGAACATGCTACCACAGTCTATCCAAAAGGATTGTTCAAGGTATATGTATCCTGGGGAAATATTTCATATTTTCTATCATTTGTCTCCTTCTCGTACCCCCCCCCCCCCCAAAAAAAAAAAAAAAAAAAAAAAAAAAAAATCCTGGACCTACCTATTTGAATTCCGTACCGTGAACGTCTGTACTAGCAAGATAGCAAATATACAGCACAATTTGTTAAACTAAAGCTTATACACAAGGTCATGGATCTGAATTTTGGTGTAAATTAAGAGAGACAAATGAAAAAAAATTGAAAATGTCAATAACACGGACATCAATTTGTCTGTGCTTGTGTGAAGTATTGGCAGATTGGTGCTCTCTCCCTTCCCTCATCTCTCCATCTCTCTCTCTTTGGTAACATAGTATGCTATCGTGAAATGAAATGCATTCAATCAGGGTGACTGTTATTTTGGCTTTTCTGATTGTCATGTTTCCTCAATTCAGACACGTTTTCTTTTATGGACAGCAAGTGTTGTGTTGCAAACCACAGCCGACTAAAATTAGAATAATTACTACATACTATTCTTTATAAAAACATAGGTATTCTAGAATTTTAAGTATCCGGCATGCTGAGCCAAGTCGCCGTAAAAGACACAAATATTTGATTTTCAATAATATGCTTCAGCTGAAAAACTTTATTTTTAACCAGGTAGAACGTAACGCTAAAACATGCGTCATCCTGACCCCCACAGACGTCCATACCGCGGCTTTTTCATTGGTTAAAATCATCGTACTGTTGACTCAGATAACAAAAGTTGGCGTTATTTTCAGGCTCCTGGTTCATATAAGAGGACCAAAACAGAGACAGTTGAGCAGTCTTGATTGCACGTTCGAAGCAAGGAGAAAAATGAGGGGGGTTGCGCTAACGTTGTCCTGCTTTACCTTCACTGTTCTATTTGTAGCAATACAAGGACAGAGCTTACTGGATAAGATTCGTACTCGAAATATGATGCGACAAGTGAATATGAATGATGATGACATGGTAAGTCCGGACCTTCCATAGAATGGCAACTGAATTTGAAATTAAGAACAACTTTTTCATTTTAGATGCTACTTAGATTATAAAAGTGATTTAAATCACGGATGTTTTGAGCCAAACCGAGCATCAAGAAAACGGCCTTATTTATATTATATTTTACCAGCTTGTTTGAAAAAAGCAGTTGCGTATTGCCGTAAGTCTTTAATTGTATACTTTTTTTCTTTTTAAAGTCATATCTCGATCAGTTTGGGTATATGTCAGGAGAAGGAGAAATGAGCACTGAAAAAATGCGGACAGCAATCGAGTAAGTAAATTACATAATACCGGGTTTCAATAATTATATTTCAAAAATGTAAATGCAAATTGATCAATGTCGTATTTTATGCTCAAATTTTGACCTCCATAAAAATATACATCCAGTTAGATACTGGGATTTAATTCATATATCAAAACGTTATATCTAAAACCTGAAGATCGTTACGATGCTCAAAACTTAAGTTGCGAGGGTGTCTTTCAATTTACGTCGTCATATAAAACGTAATTCTGAACACAAGAATTTGAAAATTAAGGAACTTCCAACGAATGGCTCACATCCGTGTGACCGGCCGCATGGACTTTCGCACACGCCTCATGATGAAGATGCCTCGGTGTGGAATGGCTGATATGGGGCCTGACAGCGAGATGGGGGCGTCACAGTATGGTGTTAGGATAACTAAAAGACAAACCAGAAACGGCGGATGGAGGAAACGAGACCTTACTTGGAGACTGGAAAACTTTACACCTGATATGGCTCCTAACATCCAAAGGTACGTGTAATTCTATCGTCACTATTATTTTTCAGTTGCTGATTTGCTTAAAATGCCTAGTATGATTGGATAAGATAGTTGTCTTTGTATTAAATCTTACAAACCCTGAAAAAAGCGCTAAATAATAATAATAATAATAATAATAATAATAATAATAATATTTTCCATCAATGAAATGAATTAAAGAGACAAATTCGATGAACAAAATTTTATCTGTGAACAGCTATCGCTCATACATATTAATTTTCTTTTCACCGCATTATTTCATGAATCTCGTCAAGTTGGTTTTGAATATTTCGATCTCTGATAAATTATTATTTTACAGTTTTTTCTTTTCCATTTCTTTGACAGAGACGCTTTTAGGAAGGCCTTCAAACACTGGAGTGACGTGACTCCACTTACATTCAGAGAACTGCAGATTGGGGCACCGGGCAGATCCGACATCCGTATTCGGTTTATGAGCTCTGGGAGGTCCTTTGGAAGAAGGGGTAAATAGTTATTGACACTTCATATGATGAAGACTGTTAGTTTTGATAAACTGACAAGTTGCATTTTTAACATGGAAAGACACCATCTAAATGTTAAGAGTAAATATAATTCAGTTTTTCATTATCTGATATGTACTATGAACGGCTGTTATTCCTTTTTATTGCAAGTCAACCCCCGATTATTTTATTCAAGGAGGTGTTCTGGCATATGCATTCTTCCCAGAGAATGGCAACACTCGTTTTGATGAAAGCGAGCGCTGGACGGCCAATAACAAGCCGAGAGGCGGGATCGATTTGGAGATTGTGGCCACTCACGAGATAGGCCATCTCCTCGGCCTGCCGCATTCCCGAGTACGTGGAGCTGTCCTTGCACCCTTCTACGGGGGTTACGAACGCAACTTTGCGCTGCGCAGGGACGACATTCAGAGAATCCAACGCATATATGGTATGCATGTGTGATCTTGCTTAAGTCACATTCAAGTTTCAGGCTTAAAGTCTTTGAACCTGTTTGGTTAAAGCTGTACATTACTGTCAGGCAGTTTCAAAAGAATTTAAGCAGGATAAAATTCTTTGTCTAAAAGTTTTTTGCCAAACTACTTGCTATTCTGAGATACTAGTGCATGACAGACACGGAAATCATTCAATTGTAGCATTTGCTTAAGAAATATTGTTAATGCATATTTCGTGAGATATTGTGTCTTTTAGAAGTGGGAAATCGACCACAATCTTAAACGCTTTACGACTGCATAACTATTTATCAATAGCCATTGTCAAATAAGAAATCTTTTATTTCTAGGGCGTAATACTCGGCCACCTACTCCCCAACCTACTGTGAGGCCCACCCCACGTCCCACTCCACGGCCCACCAGAGGGCCAACCACAGGAAACGGCAACAGATCACAGTGCTCCAATAATTTCAGGATCGACGGCATGATGGAAGGTAAGAACTATAATATAGTCCAATACTCCATTTTTTTATTGTTTCGTCATAGTCTGCTCGACATTTCTATTTCTTGACATGCTATTATTTATTTATTTAAGTACAAGTCTTGCTGCGGTGCTTTCAGCAAGTTTAAGGTTTTTCGCATTTAAAGAGAAGATATGCCCCACTTGAACAAACACGTAAACACTTTGCATGGTTATCAGTCTAACTTGAATTATACTGCACAGTTTCTCTGTTCAGACCAGTCAGTTAAGAAAGGACCTTGTAGTGCACAATGTCAGTTTCTAAGTGTGAGGTTTTAGAATCAATAGTATACATTATGCATTAATCGACCTGACTAAAAAATATGCATATTCAAAAGAATGTAGTAGGTACTTTTAGGTATAAATGCAGCACAAATATCTTTTCATAGATCTTTTTAAAGTTTTGAATCACAAAGTCTCTTTTAAACTGAAAAATTTTCAAAGATTTTATTTCGTATTTTCAGTATCAAATTCAAACTACTACGTATTTAGTGGGAGTCAGGTGTACCGTTTAACAGCACAGGGAACAGTGGCACGCGGCTACCCGAGGGCGATCACTGCCGACTTCCCGAGCGCACCAAGTAATATTGATGCTGCCACCCATTCCGATAGAACTGGCTTCAGTTATTTGTTCAAAGGTGCACTTTTTTTATACTTACTTAGAATGAGAGGGAATATTGGCTCGAATAAAAATATCCATGATGTGTGTGTGTGTGTGTGTGTGTGTGTGTGTGTGAGAGAGAGAGAAAGAGAGAACTGATCCCTGTTCTAATGATACAAACAATTAAAACTCAAGGTTTTAATTCCAGGTAAAAAACTGTTCAAGTACAGAGGCAACACACTTATTTCTAGGACAACAATCAGTGATCCGAGGTTCCCCTCAAGCATACAGGGAGCCTTGACTTGGAGAAACGGGAATTTGTTCATTTTTAATGTAAGTACGATTGGCGTATGTCATTATTCAAGCATAATAAAAACACCAGATAACCACTGAAATTCTTGGCGAGAATTAGAAATAACATTTTCCTTCATCTGTGACTTAAAATGCATCTGAAAAAGTATGCGTCCGATAACCGCTTCAAAGAGGGTAATACAAAATACGCATGCATGATGAAAACGTTTATTTATTCAGCGGCGATTTCTGGGGATATATGATTAAAACTGATTCATTAAAAATATGTTCCTTTATACAGTGCATTAGCTTGAATAAAATCTTTCGTGGCCAAAATAGGACTATGGCTTGGTTCCGATCATCATCAGTTCGAAGTCGATTTGAACAAGCCGTGGCAGCACATGTACCTCAGGTTGCATTCCATGCACGATTTTGATATTTGTCAATAACAGCAGGCATTTCGCTCCAAAATTCATTTTATATACTTGAGGTATTGAAGTATTCCAACAAAGCGCACTTTCCTAGCTGTGTCGTATGAAATACAGAAGGGGGGGGGGGTGGTAAAGAAAACAGTTATCCTTCAGTAACCCAATTTTTTCATTTACCTAATAGTACTCATTGTGAAGCAAGAAGCCCAATTTAAAGATACTTCTCCACATTTTGAGCTAAAAACTCCCGCTCTTTTCTAATGTTTAAAAATTTCTTATTGTTTGTAGGGGAACCAGTACTACCAGCTTCTAGAAGGGAGAGATAGCATGAGGATTGCTCGGGGATATCCCGCGCCGATTACGAGGTACTGGAGGAACATCCCGGGTGATTTGGACGCAACCATTGTGACAGACGCCAACAGATTTTCTTATTTCTTTAAAGGAAACAGGTAAGTAGTTTATTGTATAATCTTCCATTATTGGATAAATGGTTAACGCCCCCCCCCCTTCCAAGGTAGGAAGAAAGCTCAGTTGTAAAAAGTCCTTCAGATTAATTTGCCACCTTAATACGTATTACATAACGAGAAAGAAAGTGTATTACTGCAGTAATCACAGTCATTTTCTCACAAACACAATCTTTATAACATTATATTCGCTCGTCTTTCAGTTTCTACAAGTTTGACAACCGTAGACGAAATTTACTGCCAGGCTATCCAAGAGCCACAGGACCAACATGGTTCGGGTGTTGAGAAGGAACGAGTTACTGAAAACGCTGCAGTTATAACTGTGTAAAGTTTATTGATCAGATATAAATCCCTGTACCACAGCCTAAAACAAAACTCACCCATTTTGTTATCATGATGTAATCATGCCCGACTACAAGAAAAAAGCAACAATTTTGTTTTCAACAAGCTCAGTACACAAATTCAAGAACCTGCATAATGTCAGGTTAGAGGAACAGTTTCTTAACGTCTATGATTAATTGTATTGCAAATACAATGGATAAGAAATACAATGGATAATAAATTATTATTTTTACATATATATATATAGATCCTGCGTTCATCACTGTGGAAAATGAAATCATGCAACATCTCATTTCACGTAACATTAATATTCAAAATTATTTCTACCATTTTTGGGTGGGTTATGTATCCATTTGATATGTCACAAGCAAAAAATTCAATTTTCAATTCTGGAAAAAAAATTGCCCATGAGTCCTGGAAAATAATTGCACAACTAAAAATATACAAACGTGACCAGTAATGGTCTTTTTCCTCTCATACTGCTAAAACCTACAGCATGCCTTGGTTCAGGAAAGGGGGGGGGGAGAGTAAAAATCTACCCCTCCCCTCTTCTTGATAACATTACATTTTACCATCATAAGACAAAAAGTAAACATCATGTGAAGCCAACACTCAAAGACAAAAGTAACTTCAAGATGACAAAAGCCTACAATGTTTTTAACGTCTATCAACGCATCAACTTACAATCCCCGTATGCATATTGAAGCAGCTGCATAAACTGTGCAGGATGAACTTGGGCATACAAATCCAAGCTATTAGTTTTTCCAATGGGAATCCTCCAAGAAAGCCTTAAAGGAGCCTGTAAGTACTGTGTGAGGTCATGCGAGTCTAAAGTATGTGCAAGAATCCATGTGGGGTGAGGTAAAACAACCTCTCAGCAATAAGGGTGAACCTCTATGCACACTGAATGTCTTAGAAAACAATTAAAAAAAAGTATCACACAGAACATGGTGACTATGTGCAACAGACTTAATTCCACAGAACTTACAAGAAAGAACCCAGAAAGATATCAGAAGATAAAATTTTGTCAGCTTTTATTTGTTGCTGCACTGCCCTCACTAGTCTGTCATTACTAATGATCCAACCTCCTCTTACTTGTATGCTAATTTCCAGGACTTTGGGCTATCTTGGATAATTGGCATTTTGGTAAATATATTTACAGCATTGCTGTCTGTGCTGTTAATTCAATTACAATCAAACATGGTATAATTCTCAGCCTGTGTCCCATCTACTTTGACCGTGCCATTGAAGTGGAGAAGAGCAACGTTTTTCCTTTCTTCTTCTTTTTCCCAGTAGTTGGAGCTTCCTTTGGAATACCTGTAAAAATGGGTAAATTGTTAAATTTTACAAATCACATGCTCACCATAAAATTCTTCAGATAATAACAAATCACATCTAATAAGCTAGTCTACTTTTGAAATACTTGATCTGAACAACAAACAGTTAAATACATACACATAAATTGGGGAAAGTGTACATTTTTTATTGAACTGGTTGAGAAATGCAAAATGTTGCTGGGATCAAACATTACCAAAAACAGAAGGATAAATCAATTTCATTCATCACTAAATCTGCCTACAAGCGGTCTTGGGAGGGCAGGGGTTAATTTTCATTACATTTCTACAGAGCAATACTTATAAAACAAGCCAAGAGAACTTTTCTCAGAATTGCACTTACCATTATTCACAGCTACTTCCACAGTGCCTGGGCTATCTAGTTTATCCAGAGCAGCTTGAATGGCATCCCCAAATGACGTCTGGAACACTGGCACTGGCACCCTGTCCTCACTGTCACTGTTCTCATCTGACCCAGGGCTGTGGCCGGGGGGTCTGGAGGGGGTGCTGGACGTCTGCACTGGCCAGGCTGCTACTGGATTGGGCTTGGCCTTGCCAGCCTTCAGCATCTTCAGCATCTTCATCTTCATCATCATCATCATCATTATCATTCAACCTTCCACTCTATATGTGAACAATTTTTAATCTTAAAAAATTTTGATGTACGATCTAAAATTGGTATTAAATACAGGAAGAAAAGAAATGGGAATAACTACCACACCAGTAAATATTAACACCAAAAAGGACGGATGGTATTTATCTTCAGCCCATTATATTAGCAACCATTCTATCAACATTCCTATTTTTTTTTTTTTTTTGCATCAGATGTTTTAATGATATTCTTTCCATGCATTCTTTCAAGTTTACTTTCATTAAAAAAAGTAAATAAAAGGTACATAAAAGTGGATTTTGGTGCCAAATTCACATTTAATGATTTATTCCAGTGTAAACAGCATTTTCCCTGGATTTACCAACCTTAAATCTTCCTTTCCTGACACTCACCATAACTCTGTAACTGTTTTGGAAAAAGCCAAAGAACAAATCCCACATTAAGGCTTTTCATTTTTGCCATTCATTTCCATCGACTCGACTTCCAAAAATTGCGTTCTTTTCAAGCTGTGTCACAAAGGCTGACTGCTGGGGTTGGACAGGGGGCGTTAATATCATTACTTTTGTGATACTGATGTAGGCCATTTACCTGTCATTTTCTGTTTTAATAGTTTAAACTGTCCTTAGACATGTTCAACAGGCAGCAATCCAATCTTTGAATGCATTTTGAAATCCTACTTTGTGTAACTATTGAACAATTAACTGAATATGCACCACACTAAGGTAGTTATCAGAGTGAAAATGTACCTGTGCAAAGGAAGGAGTACTTGACTGACCATCATCACTGATTGGAGAACCTGGCTGAAATTCTGCTGCAAGTGGGTTCAGTGCTGAAATGAAAATGAATTTTACATAATTTTATATTAAAGGTTTATTTTTTATAAAAGTAGTCAACAAAATTAGTTGAAATGAAGTATACACTATATTCTTTATCTTGCTCAATTAACTGGGGTAGAAAATTGACTTGCAGCGATGAAGTCCTTCAATCAATAAGAAATTGTAAGAACTCCAAGCATGTGCAGTAAAGTGATATCCAGTGTAGGTGCACATGTACGCCTGAATGCATGCCTGTGGGTATATTGGCAATAACAACTTACTTGACAGAGGACTTCCAAAGGGTGTGTTTGCTGATTGTCATATTTCCTCAATTCAGACACGTTTTCTTTTATGGACAGCAAAAGTGTTGTGTTGCAAACCACAACCGACTAAAATTAGAATAATTACTACATACTATTCTTTATAAAAACATAGGTATTCTAGAATTTGAAGTATCCGGCATGCTGAGCCAAGTCGCCGTAAAAGACACAAATATTTGATTTTCAATAACATGCTTCAGCTGAAAAACTTTATTTTTAACCAGGTAGAACGTAACGCTAAAACATGCGTCATCCTGACTCCCACAGACGTCCATAACGCGGCTTTTTCATTGGTTAAAATCATCGTACTGTTGACTCAGATAACAAAAGTTGGCGTTATTTTCAGGCCCCTGGTTCATATAAAAGGACCAAAACAGAGACAGTTGAGCAGTCTTGATTGCACGTTCGAAGCAAGGAGAAAAATGAAGGGGTTTGCTCTAACGTTGTCCTGCTTTACCTTCACTGTTCTATTTGTAACAATACAGGGACAGAGCTTACTGGATAAGATTCGTACTCGAAATATGATGCGACAAGTGAATATGAATGATGATGACATGGTAAGTCCGGACCTTCCATAGAATGGCAACTGACTTTGAAATAAAAAACAACATTTCATTTCAGATGCTACTTAGATTATAAAAGTGATTTAAATCACGGATGTTTTGGCCTTATTTATATTAAATTTTACCAGCTTGTTTGAAAAAAGCAGTTGCGTATTGCCGTAAGTCTTTAATTGTATACTTTTTTCTTTTTAAAGTCATATCTCGATCAGTTTGGGTATATGTCAGGAGAAGGAGAAATGAGCACTGAAAAAATGCGGACAGCAATCGAGTAAGTAAATTACATAATACCGGGTTTCAATAATTATATTTCAAAAATGTAAATGCAAATTGATCAATGTCGTATTTTATGCTCAAATTTTGACCTCCATAAAAATATACATCCAGTTAGATACTCATATTCATATATCAAAACGTTATATCTAAAACCTGAAGATCGTTACGATGCTCAAAACTTAAGTTGCGAGGGTGTCTTTCAATTTACGTCGTCATATAAAACGTAATTCTGAACACAAGAATTTGAAAATTAAGGAACTTCCAACGAATGGCTCACATCCGTGTGACCGGCCGCATGGACTTTCGCACACGCCTCATGATGAAGATGCCTCGGTGTGGAATGGCTGATATGGGGCCTGACAGCGAGATGGGGGCGTCACAGTATGGTGTTAGGATAACTAAAAGACAAACCAGAAACGGCGGATGGAGGAAACGAGACCTTACTTGGAGACTGGAAAACTTTACACCTGATATGGCTCCTAACATCCAAAGGTACGTGTAATTCTATCGTCACTATTATTTTTCAGTTGCTGATTTGCTTAAAATGCCTAGTATGATTGGATAAGATAGTTGTCTTTGTATTAAATCTTACAAACCCTGAAAAAAGCGCTAAATAATAATAATAATAATAATAATAATAATAATAATAATAATAATATTTTCCATCAATGAAATGAATTAAAGAGACAAATTCGATGAACAAAATTTTATCTGTGAACAGCTATCGCTCATACATATTAATTTTCTTTTCACCGCATTATTTCATGAATCTCGTCAAGTTGGTTTTGAATTTTTCGATCTCTGATAAATTATTATTTTACAGTTTTTTCTTTTCCATTTCTTTGACAGAGACGCTTTTAGGAAGGCCTTCAAACACTGGAGTGACGTGACTCCACTTACATTCAGAGAACTGCAGATTGGGGCACCGGGCAGATCCGACATCCGTATTCGGTTTATGAGCTCTGGGAGGTCCTTTGGAAGAAGGGGTAAATAGTTATTGACACTTCATATGATGAAGACTGTTAGTTTTGATAAACTGACAAGTTGCATTTTTAACATGGAAAGACACCATCTAAATGTTAAGAGTAAATATAATTCAGTTTTTCATTATCTGATATGTACTATGAACGGTTGTTATTCCTTTTTATTGCGAGTCAACCCCCGATTATTTTATTCTAGGAGGTGTTCTAGCATATGCATTGTTCCCAGAGAATGGCAACACTCGTTTTGATGAAAGCGAGCGCTGGACGGCCAATAACAAGCCGAGAGGCGGGTTTGATTTGGAGATTGTGGCCACTCACGAGATAGGCCATCTCCTCGGCCTGCCGCATTCCCGAGTACGTGGAGCTGTCCTTGCACCCTTCTACGGGGGTTACGAACGCAACTTTGCGCTGCGCAGGGACGACATTCAGAGAATCCAACGCATATATGGTATGCATGTGTGATCTTGTTTAAGTCACATTCAAGTTTCAGGCTTAAAGTCTTTGAACCTGTTTGGTTAAAGCTGTACATTACTGTCAGGCAGTTTCAAAAGAATTTAAGCAGGATAAAATTCTTTGTCTAAAAGTTTTTTGCCAAACTACTTGCTATTCTGAGATACTAGTGCATGACAGACACGGAAATCATTCAATTGTAGCATTTGCTTAAGAAATATTGTTAATGCATATTTCGTGAGATATTGTGTCTTTTAGAAGTGGGAAATCGACCACAATCTTAAACGCTTTACGACTGCATAACTATTTATCAATAGCCATTGTCAAATAAGAAATCTTTTATTTCTAGGGCGTAATACTCGGCCACCTACTCCCCAACCTACTGTGAGGCCCACCCCACGTCCCACTCCACGGCCCACCAGAGGGCCAACCACAGGAAACGGCAACAGATCACAGTGCTCCAATAATTTCAGGATCGACGGCATGATGGAAGGTAAGAACTATAATATAGTCCAATACTCCATTTTTTTATTGTTTCGTCATAGTTTGCTCGACATTTCTATTTCTTGACATGCTATTATTTATTTATTTAAGTACAAGTCTTGCTGCGGTGCTTTCAGCAAGTTTAAGGTTTTTCGCATTTAAAGAGAAGATATGCCCCACTTGAACAAACACGTAAACGCTTTGCATGGTTATCAGTCTAACTTGAATTATACTGCACAGTTTCTCTGTTCAGACCAGTCAGTTAAGAAAGGACCTTGTAGTGCACAATGTCAGTTTCTAAGTGTGAGGTTTTAGAATCAATAGTATACATTATGCATTAATCGACCTGACTAAAAATATGCATATTCAATATAATGTAGTAGGTACTTTTAGGTATAAATGCAGCACAAATATCTTTTCATAGATCTTTTTAAAGTTTTGAATCACAAAGTCTCTTTTAAACTGAAAAATTTTTAAAGATTTTATTTCGTATTTTCAGTATCAAATTCAAACTACTACGTATTTAGTGGGAGTCAGGTGTACCGTTTAACAGCGCAGGGAACAGTGGCACGCGGCTACCCGAGGGCGATCACTGCCGACTTCCCGAGCGCACCAAGTAATATTGATGCTGCCACCCATTCCGATAGAACTGGCTTCAGTTATTTATTCAAAGGTGCACTTTTTTATACTTACTTAGAATGAGAGGGAATATTGGCTCGAATAAAAATATCCATGATGTGTGTGTGTGTGTGTGTGTGTGCGTGCGTGCGTGCGTGTGTGTGTGTGTGAGTGTGTGAGTGAGAGAGAGAGAAAGAGAGAACTGATCCCTGTTCTAATGATACAAACAATTAAAACTCAAGGTTTTAATTCCAGGTAAAAAACTGTTCAAGTACAGAGGCAACACACTTATTTCTAGGACAACAATCAGTGATCCGAGGTTCCCCTCAAGCATACAGGGAGCCTTGACTTGGAGAAACGGGAATTTGTTCATTTTTAATGTAAGTACGATTGGCGTATGTCATTATTCAAGCATAATAAAAACACCAGATAACCACTGAAATTCTTGGCGAGAATTAGAAATAACATTTTCCTTCATCTGTGACTTAAAATGCATCTGAAAAAGTATGCGTCCGATAACCGCTTCAAAGAGGGTAATACAAAATACGCATGCATGATGAAAACGTTTATTTATTCAGCGGCGATTTCTGGGGATATATGATTAAAACTGATTCATTAAAAATATGTTCCTTTATACAGTGCATTAGCTTGAATAAAATCTTTCGTGGCCAAAATAGGACTATGGCTTGGTTCCGATCATCATCAGTTCGAAGTCGATTTGAACAAGCCGTGGCAGCACATGTACCTCAGGTTGCATTCCATGTACGATTTTGATATTTGTCAATAACAGCAGGCATTTCGCTCCAAAATTCATTTTATATACTTGAGGTATTGAAGTATTCCAACAAAGCGCACTTTCCTAGCTGTGTCGTATGAAATACAGAAAGGGGGGGGGGGGGGGGGTGGTAAAGAAAACAGTTATCCTTCAGTAACCCAATTTTTTCATTTACCTATATAGTACTCATTGTGAAGCAAGAAGCCCAATTTAAAGATACTTCTCCACATTTTGATCTAAAAACTCCCGCTCTTTTCTAATGTTTAAAAATTTCTTATTGTTTGTAGGGGAACCAGTACTACCAGCTTCTAGAAGGGAGAGATAGCATGAGGATTGCTCGGGGATATCCCGCGCCGATTACGAGGTACTGGAGGAACATCCCGGGTGATTTGGACGCAACCATTGTGACAGACGCCAACAGATTTTCTTATTTCTTTAAAGGAAACAGGTAAGTAGTTTATTGTATAATCTTCCATTATTGGATAAATGGTTAACGCCCCCCCTTCCAAGGTAGGAAGAAAGCTCAGTTGTAAAAAGTCCTTCAGATTAATTTGCCACCTTAATACGTATTACATAACGAGAAAGAAAGTGTATTACTGCAGTAATCACAGTCATTTTCTCAGAAACACAATCTTTATAACATTATATTCGCTCGTCTTTCAGTTTCTACAAGTTTGACAACCGTAGACGAAATTTACTGCCAGGCTATCCAAGAGCCACAGGATCAACATGGTTCGGGTGTTGAGAAGGAACGAGTTACTGAAAACGCTGCAGTTATAACTGTGTAAAGTTTATTGATCAGATATAAATCCCTGTACCACAGCCTAAAACAAAACTTAACCCATTTTGTTATCATGATGTAATCATGCCCGACTACAAGAAAAAAGCAACAATTTTGTTTTCAACAAGCTCAGTACACAAATTCAAGAACCTGCATAATGTCAGGTTAGAGGAACAGTTTCTTAACGTCTATGATTAATTGTATTGCAAATACAATGGATAAGAAATACAATGGATAATAAATTATTATTTTTACATATATATATAGATCCTGCGTTCATCACTGTGGAAAATGAAATTGTGCAACATCTCATTTCACGTAACATTAATATTCAAAATTATTTCCACCATTTTTGGGTGGGTTATGTATCCATTTGATATGTCACAAGCAAAAAATTCAATTTTCAATTCTGGAAAAAAAATTGCCCATGAGTCCTGGAAAATAATTGCACAACTAAAATATACAAACGTGACCAGTAATGGTCTTTTTCCTCTCATACTGCTAAAACCTACAGCATGCCTTGGTTTAGAAGGGGGGGGGAGTAAAAATCTACCCCCCCCCCCTCTTCTTGATAACATTACATTTTACCATCATAAGACAAAAAGTAAACATCATGTGAAGCCAACACTCAAAGACAAAAGTAACTTCAAGATGACAAAAGCCTACAATGTTTTTAACGTCTATCAACGCATCAACTTACAATCCCCGTATGCATATTGAAGCAGCTGCATAAACTGTGCAGGATGAACTTGGGCAAACAAATCCAAGCTATTAGTTTTTCCAATGGGAATCCTCCAGGAAAACCTTAAAGGAGCCTATAATTACTGTGTGAGGTCATGCGAGTCTAAAGTATGTGCAAGAATCCATGTGGGGTGAGGTAAAACAACCTCTCAGCAATAAGGGTGAACCTCTATGCACACTGAATGTCTTAGAAAACAATAAAAAAAGTATCACACAGAACATGGTGACTATGTGCAACAGACTTAATTCCACAGAACTTACAAGAAAGAACCCAGAAAGATATCAGAAGATAAAATTTTGTCAGCTTTTATTTGTTGCTGCACTGCCCTCACTAGTCTGTCATTACTAATGATCCAACCTCCTCTTACTTGTATGCTAATTTCCAGGACTTTGGGCTATCTTGGATAATTGGCATTTTGGTAAATATATTTACAGCATTGCTGTCTGTGCTGTTAATTCAATTACAATCAAACATGGTATAATTCTCAGCCTGTGTCCCAACTACTTTGACCGTGCCATTGAAGTGGAGAAGAGCAAAGTTTTTCCTTTCTTCTTCTTTTTCCCAGTAGTTGGAGCTTCCTTTGGAATACCTGTAAAAATGGGTAAATTGTTAAATTTTACAAATCACATGCTCACCATAAAATTCTTCAGATAATAACAAATCACATCTAATAAGCTAGTCTACTTTTGAAATACTTGATCTGAACAACAAACAGTTAAATACATACACATAAATTGGGGAAAGTGTACATTTTTTTATTGAACTGGTTGAGAAATGCAAAATGTTGCTGGGATCAAACATTACCAAAAACAGAAGGATAAATCAATTTCATTCATCACTAAATCTGCCTACAAGCGGTCTTGGGAGGGCAGGGGTTAATTTTCATTACATTTCTATACAGCAATCCTTATAAAACAAGCCAAGAGAACTTTTCTCAGAATTGCACTTACCATTATTCACAGCTACTTCCACAGTGCCTGGGCTATCTAGTTTATCCAGAGCAGCTTGAATGGCATCCCCAAATGATGTCTGGAACACTGGCACAGGCACCCTGTCCTCACTGTCACTGTTCTCATCTGACCCAGGGCTGTGGCCGGGGGGTCTGGAGGGGGTGCTGGACGTCTGCACTGGCCAGGCTGCTACTGGATTGGGCTTGGCCTTGCCAGCCTTCAGCATCTGAAATTGAGATAGGGCATCATCATCTTCATCATCATCATCATCATTATCATTCAACCTTCCACTCTATATGTGAACAATTTTTAATCTTAAAAAATTTTGATGTACGATCTAAAATTGGTATTAAATACAGGAAGAAAAGAAATGGGAATAACTACCACACCAGTAAATATTAACACCAAAAAGGACGGATGGTATTTATCTTCAGCCCATTATATTAGCAACCATTCTATCAACATTCCTATTTTTTTTTTTTTTTTTTTTTTTTTTTTTTTTTTTTGCATCAGATGTTTTAATGATATTCTTTCCATGCATTCTTTCAAGTTTACTTTCATTAAAAAAAGTAAATAAAAGGTACATAAAAGTGGATTTTGGTGCCAAATTCACATTTAATGATTTATTCCAGTGTAAACAGCATTTTCCCTGGATTTACCAACCTTAAATCTTCCTTTCCTGACACTCACCATAACTCTGTAACTGTTTTGGAAAAAGCCAAAGAACAAATCCCACATTAAGGCTTTTCATTTTTGCCATTCATTTCCATCGACTCGACTTCCAAAAATTGCGTTCTTTTCAAGCTGTGTCACAAAGGCTGACTGCTGGGGTTGGACAGGGGGCGTTAATATCATTACTTTTGTGATACTGATGTAGGCCATTTACCTGTCATTTTCTGTTTTAATAGTTTAAACTGTCCTTAGACATGTTCAACAGGCAGCAATCCAATCTTTGAATGCATTTTGAAATCCTACTTTGTGTAACTATTGAACAATTAACTGAATATGCACCACACTAAGGTAGTTATCAGAGTGAAAATGTACCTGTGCAAAGGAAGGAGTGCTTGACTGACCATCATCACTGATTGGAGAACCTGGCTGAAATTCTGCTGCAAGTGGGTTCAGTGCTGAAATGAAAATGAATTTTACATAATTTTATATTAAAGGTTTATTTTTTATAAAAGTAGTCAACAAAATTAGTTGAAATGAAGTATACACTATATTCTTTATCTTGCTCAATTAACTGGGGTAGAAAATTGACTTGCAGCGATGAAGTCCTTCAATCAATAAGAAATTGTAAGAACTCCAAGCATGTGCAGTAAAGTGATATCCAGTGTAGGTGCACATGTACGCCTGAATGCATGCCTGTGGGTATATTGGCAATAACAACTTACTTGACAGAGGACTTCCAAAGGGTGTGTTTGCTGATTGTCATATTTCCTCAATTCAGACACGTTTTCTTTTATGGACAGCAAAAGTGTTGTGTTGCAAACCACAACCGACTAAAATTAGAATAATTACTACATACTATTCTTTATAAAAACATAGGTATTCTAGAATTTGAAGTATCCGGCATGCTGAGCCAAGTCGCCGTAAAAGACACAAATATTTGATTTTCAATAACATGCTTCAGCTGAAAAACTTTATTTTTAACCAGGTAGAACGTAACGCTAAAACATGCGTCATCCTGACTCCCACAGACGTCCATAACGCGGCTTTTTCATTGGTTAAAATCATCGTACTGTTGACTCAGATAACAAAAGTTGGCGTTATTTTCAGGCCCCTGGTTCATATAAAAGGACCATAACAGAGACAGTTGAGCAGTCTTGATTGCACGTTCGAAGCAAGGAGAAAAATGAAGGGGTTTGCTCTAACGTTGTCCTGCTTTACCTTCACTGTTCTATTTGTAACAATACAGGGACAGAGCTTACTGGATAAGATTCGTACTCGAAATATGATGCGACAAGTGAATATGAATGATGATGACATGGTAAGTCCGGACCTTCCATAGAATGGCAACTGACTTTGAAATAAAAAACAACATTTCATTTCAGATGCTACTTAGATTATAAAAGTGATTTAAATCACGGATGTTTTGGCCTTATTTATATTAAATTTTACCAGCTTGTTTGAAAAAAGCAGTTGCGTATTGCCGTAAGTCTTTAATTGTATACTTTTTTCTTTTTAAAGTCATATCTCGATCAGTTTGGGTATATGTCAGGAGAAGGAGAAATGAGCACTGAAAAAATGCGGACAGCAATCGAGTAAGTAAATTACATAATACCGGGTTTCAATAATTATATTTCAAAAATGTAAATGCAAATTGATCAATGTCGTATTTTATGCTCAAATTTTGACCTCCATAAAAATATACATCCAGTTAGATACTCATATTCATATATCAAAACGTTATATCTAAAACCTGAAGATCGTTACGATGCTCAAAACTTAAGTTGCGAGGGTGTCTTTCAATTTACGTCGTCATATAAAACGTAATTCTGAACACAAGAATTTGAAAATTAAGGAACTTCCAACGAATGGCTCACATCCGTGTGACCGGCCGCATGGACTTTCGCACACACCTCATGATGAAGATGCCTCGGTGTGGAATGGCTGATATGGGGCCTGACAGCGAGATGGGGGCGTCACAGTATGGTGTTAGGATAACTAAAAGACAAACCAGAAACGGCGGATGGAGGAAACGAGACCTTACTTGGAGACTGGAAAACTTTACACCTGATATGGCTCCTAACATCCAAAGGTACGTGTAATTCTATCGTCACTATTATTTTTCAGTTGCTGATTTGCTTAAAATGCCTAGTATGATTGGATAAGATAGTTGTCTTTGTATTAAATCTTACAAACCCTGAAAAAAGCGCTAAATAATAATAATAATAATAATAATAATAATAATAATAATAATATTTTCCATCAATGAAATGAATTAAAGAGACAAATTCGATGAACAAAATTTTATCTGTGAACAGCTATCGCTCATACATATTAATTTTCTTTTCACCGCATTATTTCATGAATCTCGTCAAGTTGGTTTTGAATTTTTCGATCTCTGATAAATTATTATTTTACAGTTTTTTCTTTTCCATTTCTTTGACAGAGACGCTTTTAGGAAGGCCTTCAAACACTGGAGTGACGTGACTCCACTTACATTCAGAGAACTGCAGATTGGGGCACCGGGCAGATCCGACATCCGTATTCGGTTTATGAGCTCTGGGAGGTCCTTTGGAAGAAGGGGTAAATAGTTATTGACACTTCATATGATGAAGACTGTTAGTTTTGATAAACTGACAAGTTGCATTTTTAACATGGAAAGACACCATCTAAATGTTAAGAGTAAATATAATTCAGTTTTTCATTATCTGATATGTACTATGAACGGTTGTTATTCCTTTTTATTGCGAGTCAACCCCCGATTATTTTATTCTAGGAGGTGTTCTAGCATATGCATTGTTCCCAGAGAATGGCAACACTCGTTTTGATGAAAGCGAGCGCTGGACGGCCAATAACAAGCCGAGAGGCGGGTTTGATTTGGAGATTGTGGCCACTCACGAGATAGGCCATCTCCTCGGCCTGCCGCATTCCCGAGTACGTGGAGCTGTCCTTGCACCCTTCTACGGGGGTTACGAACGCAACTTTGCGCTGCGCAGGGACGACATTCAGAGAATCCAACGCATATATGGTATGCATGTGTGATCTTGTTTAAGTCACATTCAAGTTTCAGGCTTAAAGTCTTTGAACCTGTTTGGTTAAAGCTGTACATTACTGTCAGGCAGTTTCAAAAGAATTTAAGCAGGATAAAATTCTTTGTCTAAAAGTTTTTTGCCAAACTACTTGCTATTCTGAGATACTAGTGCATGACAGACACGGAAATCATTCAATTGTAGCATTTGCTTAAGAAATATTGTTAATGCATATTTCGTGAGATATTGTGTCTTTTAGAAGTGGGAAATCGACCACAATCTTAAACGCTTTACGACTGCATAACTATTTATCAATAGCCATTGTCAAATAAGAAATCTTTTATTTCTAGGGCGTAATACTCGGCCACCTACTCCCCAACCTACTGTGAGGCCCACCCCACGTCCCACTCCACGGCCCACCAGAGGGCCAACCACAGGAAACGGCAACAGATCACAGTGCTCCAATAATTTCAGGATCGACGGCATGATGGAAGGTAAGAACTATAATATAGTCCAATACTCCATTTTTTTTATTGTTTCGTCATAGTTTGCTCGACATTTCTATTTCTTGACATGCTATTATTTATTTATTTAAGTACAAGTCTTGCTGCGGTGCTTTCAGCAAGTTTAAGGTTTTTCGCATTTAAAGAGAAGATATGCCCCACTTGAACAAACACGTAAACGCTTTGCATGGTTATCAGTCTAACTTGAATTATACTGCACAGTTTCTCTGTTCAGACCAGTCAGTTAAGAAAGGACCTTGTAGTGCACAATGTCAGTTTCTAAGTGTGAGGTTTTAGAATCAATAGTATACATTATGCATTAATCGACCTGACTAAAAATATGCATATTCAATATAATGTAGTAGGTACTTTTAGGTATAAATGCAGCACAAATATCTTTTCATAGATCTTTTTAAAGTTTTGAATCACAAAGTCTCTTTTAAACTGAAAAATTTTCAAAGATTTTATTTTGTATTTTCAGTATCAAATTCAAACTACTACGTATTTAGTGGGAGTCAGGTGTACCGTTTAACAGCACAGGGAACAGTGGCACGCGGCTACCCGAGGGCGATCACTGCCGACTTCCCGAGCGCACCAAGTAATATTGATGCTGCCACCCATTCCGATAGAACTGGCTTCAGTTATTTATTCAAAGGTGCACTTTTTTTATACTTACTTAGAATGAGAGGGAATATTGGCTCGAATAAAAATATCCATGATGTGTGTGTGTGTGTGTGTGTGCGTGCGTGCGTGCGTGCGTGTGTGTGTGAGTGTGTGAGTGAGAGAGAGAGAAAGAGAGAACTGATCCCTGTTCTAATGATACAAACAATTAAAACTCAAGGTTTTAATTCCAGGTAAAAAACTGTTCAAGTACAGAGGCAACACACTTATTTCTAGGACAACAATCAGTGATCCGAGGTTCCCCTCAAGCATACAGGGAGCCTTGACTTGGAGAAACGGGAATTTGTTCATTTTTAATGTAAGTACGATTGGCGTATGTCATTATTCAAGCATAATAAAAACACCAGATAACCAATGAAATTCTTGGCGAGAATTAGAAATAACATTTTCCTTCACCTGTGACTTGAAATGCATCTGAAAAAGTATGCGTCCGATAACCACTTCAAAGAGGGTAATACAAAATACGCATGCATGATGAAAACGTTTATTTATTCAGCGGCGATTTCTGGGGATATATGATTAAAACTGATTCATTAAAAATATGTTCCTTTATACAGTGCATTAGCTTGAATAAAATCTTTCGTGGCCAAAATAGGACTATGGCTTGGTTCCGATCATCATCAGTTCGAAGTCGATTTGAACAAGCCGTGGCAGCACATGTACCTCAGGTTGCATTCCATGTACGATTTTGATATTTGTCAATAACAGCAGGCATTTCGCTCCAAAATTCATTTTATATACTTGAGGTATTGAAGTATTCCAACAAAGCGCACTTTCCTAGCTGTGTCGTATGAAATACAGAAGGGGGGGGTGGGGGTGGTAAAGAAAACAGTTATCCTTCAGTAACCCAATTTTTTCATTTACCTAATAGTACTCATTGTGAAGCAAGAAGCCCAATTTAAAGATACTTCTCCACATTTTGAGCTAAAATCTCCCGCTCTTTTCTAATGTTTAAAAATTTCTTATTGTTTGTAGGGGAACCAGTACTACCAGCTTCTAGAAGGGAGAGATAGCATGAGGATTGCTCGGGGATATCCCGCGCCGATTACGAGGTACTGGAGGAACATCCCGGGTGATTTGGACGCAACCATTGTGACAGACGCCAACAGATTTTCTTATTTCTTTAAAGGAAACAGGTAAGTAGTTTATTGTATAATCTTCCATTATTGGATAAATGGTTAACGCCCCCCCCCCTTCCAAGGTAGGAAGAAAGCTCAGTTGTAAAAAGTCCTTCAGATTAATTTGCCACCTTAATACGTATTACATAACGAGAAAGAAAGTGTATTACTGCAGTAATCACAGTCATTTTCTCACAAACACAATCTTTATAACATTATATTCGCTCGTCTTTCAGTTTCTACAAGTTTGACAACCGTAGACGAAATTTACTGCCAGGCTATCCAAGAGCCACAGGACCAACATGGTTCGGGTGTTGAGAAGGAACGAGTTACTGAAAACGCTGCAGTTATAACTGTGTAAAGTTTATTGATCAGATATAAATCCCTGTACCACAGCCTAAAACAAAACTCACCCATTTTGTTATCATGATGTAATCATGCCCGACTACAAGAAAAAAGCAACAATTTTGTTTTCAACAAGCTCAGTACACAAATTCAAGAACCTACATAATGTCAGGTTAGAGGAACAGTTTCTTAACGTCTATGATTAATTGTATTGCAAATACAATGGATAAGAAATACAATGGATAATAAATTATTATTTTTACATATATATATAGATCCTGCGTTCATCACTGTGGAAAATGAAATCATGCAACATCTCATTTCACGTAACATTAATATTCAAAATTATTTCTACCATTTTTGGGTGGGTTATGTATCCATTTGATATGTCACAAGCAAAAAATTCAATTTTCAATTCTGGAAAAAAACATGCCCATGAGTCCTGGAAAATAATTGCACAACTAAAATATACAAACGTGACCAGTAATGGTCTTTTTCCTGTCATACTGCTAAAACCTTCAGCATGCCTTGGTTCAGGAAAGGGGGGGGGGGGAGAGTAAAAATCTACCCCTCCCCTCTTCTTGATAACATTACATTTTACCATCATAAGACAAAAAGTAAACATCATGTGAAGCCAACACTCAAAGACAAAAGTAACTTCAAGATGACAAAAGCCTACAATGTTTTTAACGTCTATCAACGCATCAACTTACAATCCCCGTATGCATATTGAAGCAGCTGCATAAACTGTGCAGGATGAACTTGGGCATACAAATCCAAGCTATTAGTTTTTCCAATGGGAATCCTCCAAGAAAGCCTTAAAGGAGCCTGTAAGTACTGTGTGAGGTCATGCGAGTCTAAAGTATGTGCAAGAATCAATGTGGGGTGAGGTAAAACAACCTCTCAGCAATAAGGGTGAACCTCTATGCACACTGAATGTCTTAGAAAACAATAAAAAAAAAAGTATCACACAGAACATGGTGACTATGTGCAACAGACTTAATTCCACAGAACTTACAAGAAAGAACCCAGAAAGATATCAGAAGATAAAATTTTGTCAGCTTTTATTTGTTGCTGCACTGCCCTCACTAGTCTGTCATTACTAATGATCCAACCTCCTCTTACTTGTATGCTAATTTCCAGGACTTTGGGCTATCTTGGATAATTGGCATTTTGGTAAATATATTTACAGCATTGCTGTCTGTGCTGTTAATTCAATTACAATCAAACATGGTATAATTCTCAGCCTGTGTCCCATCTACTTTGACCGTGCCATTGAAGTGGAGAAGAGCAAAGTTTTTCCTTTCTTCTTCTTTTTCCCAGTAGTTGGAGCTTCCTTTGGAATACCTGTAAAAATGGGTAAATTGTTAAATTTTACAAATCACATGCTCACCATAAAATTCTTCAGATAATAACAAATCACATCTAATAAGCTAGTCTACTTTTGAAATACTTGATCTGAACAACAAACAGTTAAATACATACACATAAATTGGGGAAAGTGTACATTTTTTATTGAACTGGTTGAGAAATGCAAAATGTTGCTGGGATCAAACATTACCAAAAACAGAAGGATAAATCAATTTCATTCATCACTAAATCTGCCTACAAGCGGTCTTGGGAGGGCAGGGGTTAATTTTCATTACATTTCTACAGAGCAATACTTATAAAACAAGCCAAGAGAACTTTTCTCAGAATTGCACTTACCATTATTCACAGCTACTTCCACAGTGCCTGGGCTATCTAGTTTATCCAGAGCAGCTTGAATGGCATCCCCAAATGACGTCTGGAACACTGGCACTGGCACCCTGTCCTCACTGTCACTGTTCTCATCTGACCCAGGGCTGTGGCCGGGGGGTCTGGAGGGGGTGCTGGACGTCTGCACTGGCCAGGCTGCTACTGGATTGGGCTTGGCCTTGCCAGCCTTCAGCATCTGAAATTGAGATAGGGCATCATCATCTTCATCTTCATCATCATCATCATCATTATCATTCAACCTTCCACTCTATATGTGAACAATTTTTAATCTTAAAAAATTTTGATGTACGATCTAAAATTGGTATTAACCCTCAATCACCTTTCAGGGGCCTCGCAGGCCCGGACCCATGTATCTTTTGCTCTCTCTTCGTTCGCATGAGGTTTTGAGCCTGTTCCTTTCATGTAATCCTCAAGCAACTTATACCCCATCAGTGGATAAATAATTAGTTTTGAAATAATTTACAACATATGTAGAAATTAACTTTTCCAAAAGTTAGTCCCATTTCCTGGAAACCGGGCCTCTTAGGCCCGGTCGCTTGATAATTTTACTTCTACATGGGATAAATAAGTCCATGTTACCTCAAATAGCTTTGCTATAAAATGTTTTACACAAGCAATATCATGTGTGCTATGACTATCAGTATGGTCAATGAAATCTGCCTGTGAAAGATTCAAGACCTGGAGAAATTATTATTTATGAGTAATCGGTCACCTTGGTCACCTGATATGCAGATATCAGTTTAAATCTATCATTATTACATACATGATAGACAGCGCTACCTTTGCGAAACTTTTCACTTTGAGAAAAAAAAATGTTTTTCTGCATTTTCCATACACAGTGTATACTCATGCACCCAGGTGGAGGTAAAGGGAGCAAGGGACTGGTGTAACATGAAAATCTGACTCCCCCAGTCAGATTTTCATAATGAAAATCTGAATCCCCATGAAAATTTGACTCCCCCACCACAAATGTTCACAAATCTTATTTTATTTGAGTATATGACTGTGATATTGTAGTATGTACAATGGAGGATACTTTGGCACTTTTTTTTTAAGTTTGCAGGTGAATATTTTCATGAAAAAAATATGAAAATTAAAAATGTGCACTTAACCGCCCATTGTGTCCCCTTTGAAAAAGCTATTTATTTGATATTGGATGATCATTTCTACATCTTTCCTTTAAATTTACTTTATGAAGATTATATTGGAAATATTTGAAAGTTTGATGGTAAACTATTGGGTGAAAAAACTAAAAAAAAAAAAAAAACATGAAAAATAGAAAATTTAAAATGTGCATTTTATCACCCAATAACTCCCCTATGAAAAAGCTATTTATTTGATATTTGATGATCATTCTGACATCTTTTCTATTAGGATACTTTATGAAAAATATATTGGAAATATTTAAAAGTTTGGTGATAAAATAGTGAGTGAAAGAATGAAAAATAAATCATGAAAATCTTCATTTTTATACCCATGAGATTTGGATTCCCATAAAGAAAAGGACCTATTTTATATTCAGTCACCATACCATTGTTTTCTACATAGTTTGCACAGAGATGTACATTTTGTTATTATTTGAAAGTTTGGTGGTGAAAATTTTGGTGAATATTTTTAAAACAAGTATTCTTCTTACTACCTGTACAGGGGCGGATCCAGAGATATTTTCTGACAGCCTTCCAAATTATGTTTGTTGATCCATCCACCATTTTTGACCGTCTTCCAACAGAAAATAATTAGATACCCGTCAATGTAAACTTGAAAATCTGACCGTCTTCCGGAAGACCCAGAAGACCGTCTAAATCCGCCCCTGCTGTAGGTTTTGCACTTCCATGTCAAAATGCTACATTTTTAACTCAAGAAATTGGCCCCATCGCCTTTTTACTGAATTCTTCTGATATAGCATACCCAGTATTTTACCATTCAAACTTTCAAATATTTCCAATATATTCTTCATTAAGTATCCTTAAAGAAAAGATGTCAGAATGATCATCAAATATCAAATAGATAGCCTTTTCATAGGGGAGTCATTGGGTGTTAGAATACAAATCTTTAATTTTTCTTATTTTTCATGTGTTTTTTATTATTTTTTTCACCCAATTTTTTAACCATCAAACTTTCAAGTACTTTCAATATATTCCTCATAAAGTATCCTCAAAGAAAAGATGTCAGAATGTTCATCAAATAAATAGCTTTTTCATAGGGGGGTCATTGGGTGTTCGAATATAAATCTTTAATTTTTCTTATTTTTTAATGTGTTTTTTTTTATTATTTTTTTTTTCACCCAATTTTTTAACCATTAAACTTTCAAGTACTTTCAATATATTCCTCATAAAGTATCCTCAAAGAAAAGATGTTGAAATGGTCATCAAATGTCAAATAAATAGCTTTTTCATAGGGGAGTCCTTGGGTGGTAAAATATAAATCTTTAATTTTTTTTTATTTTTTCATGAAAATTTTCACCTGCAAACTAACAAAAAGTGCCAATGTGTCCTCCATTATGCATACTACAAGATCATAGTCATTTACTCAAATTAAATTAGATTTTTGAATGTTTTTTGATGGGAGTCAGATTTTCATGGTACACCGGGCCTCTGAGGCCCGGTTTCAGGGTTTACGTAGGGTTCCATTTCCTTGTGGATGAGGGTTAAATACAGGAAGAAAAGAAATGGGAATAACTACCACACCAGTAAATATTAACACCAAAAAGGACGGATGGTATTTATCTTCAGCCCATTATATTAGCAACCATTCTATCAACATTCCTATTTTTTTTTATTTTTTGCATCAGATGTTTTAATGATATTCTTTCCATGCATTCTTTCAAGTTTACTTTAATAAAAAAAAGTAAATAAAAGGTACATAAAAGTGGATTTTGGTGCCAAATTCACATTTAATGATTTATTCCAGTGTAAACAGCATTTTCCCTGGATTTACCAACCTTTAATCTTCCTTTCCTGACACTCACCATAACTCTGTAACAGTTTTGGAAAAAGCCAAAGAACAAATCCCACATTAAGGCTTTTCATTTTTGCCATTCATTTCCATCGACTCGACTTCCAAAAATTGCGTTCTTTTCAAGCTGTGTCACAAAGGCTGACTGCTGGGGTTGGACAGGGGGCGTTAATATCATTACTTTTGTGATACTGATGTAGGCCATTTACCTGTCATTTTCTGTTTTAATAGTTTAAACTGTCCTTAGACATGTTCAACAGGCAGCAATCTAATCTTTGAATGCATTTTGAATCCTACTTTGTGTAACTATTGAACAATTAACTGAATATGCACCACACTAAGGTAGTTATCAGAGTGAAAATGTACCTGTGCAAAGGAAGGAGTACTTGACTGACCATCATCACTGATTGGAGAACCTGGCTGAAATTCTGCTGCAAGTGGCTTCAGTGCTGAAATGAAAATGAATTTTACATAATTTTATATTAAAGGTTTATTTTTTATAAAAGTAGTCAACAAAATTAGTTGAAATGAAGTATACACTATATTCTTTATCTTGCTCAATTAACTGGGGTAGAAAATTGACTTGCAGCGATGAAGTCCTTCAATCAATAAGAAATTGTAAGAACTCCAAGCATGTGCAGTAAAGTGGTATCCAGTGTAGGTGCACATGTACGCCTGAATGCATGCCTGTGGGTATATTGGCAATAACAACTTACTTGACAGAGGACTTCCAAAGGGTGTGTTTGCCGATTGTCATATTTCCTCAATTCAGACACGTTTTCTTTTATGGACAGCAAAAGTGTTGTGTTGCAAACCACAACCGACTAAAATTAGAATAATTACTACATACTATTCTTTATAAAAACATAGGTATTCTAGAATTTGAAGTATCCGGCATGCTGAGCCAAGTCGACGTAAAAGACACAAATATTTGATTTTCAATAACATGCTTCAGCTGAAAAACTTTATTTTTAACCAGGTAGAACGTAACGCTAAAACATGCGTCATCCTGACCCCCACAGACGTCCATAACGCGGCTTTTTTCATTGGTTAAAATCATCGTACTGTTGACTCAGATAACAAAAGTTGGCGTTATTTTCAGGCCCCTGGTTCATATAAAAGGACCAAAACAGAGACAGTTGAGCAGTCTTGATTGTACGTTCGAAGCAAGGAGAAAAATGAAGGGGTTTGCTCTAACGTTGTCCTGCTTTACCTTCACTGTTCTATTTGTAACAATACAGGGACAGAGCTTACTGGATAAGATTCGTACTCGAAATATGATGCGACAAGTGAATATGAATGATGATGACATGGTAAGTCCGGACCTTCCATAGAATGGCAACTGACTTTGAAATAAAAAACAACATTTCATTTCAGATGCTACTTAGATTATAAAAGTGATTTAAATCACGGATGTTTTGGCCTTATTTTTATTAAATTTTACCAGCTTGTTTGAAAAAAGCAGTTGCGTATTGCCGTAAGTCTTTAATTGTATACTTTTTTTCTTTTTAAAGTCATATCTCGATCAGTTTGGGTATATGTCAGGAGAAGGAGAAATGAGCACTGAAAAAATGCGGACAGCAATCGAGTAAGTAAATTACATAATACCGGGTTTCAATAATTATATTTCAAAAATGTAAATGCAAATTGATCAATGTCGTATTTTATGCTCAAATTTTGACCTCCATAAAAATATACATCCAGTTAGATACTGGGATTTAATTCATATATCAAAACGTTATATCTAAAACCTGAAGATCGTTACGATGCTCAAAACTTAAGTTGCGAGGGTGTCTTTCAATTTACGTCGTCATATAAAACGTAATTCTGAACACAAGAATTTGAAAATTAAGGAACTTCCAACGAATGGCTCACATCCGTGTGACCGGCCGCATGGACTTTCGCACACGCCTCATGATGAAGATGCCTCGGTGTGGAATGGCTGATATGGGGCCTGACAGCGAGATGGGGGCGTCACAGTATGGTGTTAGGATAACTAAAAGACAAACCAGAAACGGCGGATGGAGGAAACGAGACCTTACTTGGAGACTGGAAAACTTTACACCTGATATAGCTCCTAACATCCAAAGGTACGTGTAATTCTATCGTCACTATTATTTTTCAGTTGCTGATTTGCTTAAAATGCCTAGTATGATTGGATAAGATAGTTGTCTTTGTATTAAATCTTACAAACCCTGAAAAAAGCGCTAAATAATAATAATAATAATAATAATAATAATAATAATAATAATATTTTCCATCAATGAAATGAATTAAAGAGACAAATTCGATGAACAAAATTTTATCTGTGAACAGCTATCGCTCATACATATTAATTTTCTTTTCACCGCATTATTTCATGAATCTCGTCAAGTTGGTTTTGAATATTTCGATCTCTGATAAATTATTATTTTACAGTTTTTTCTTTTCCATTTCTTTGACAGAGACGCTTTTAGGAAGGCCTTCAAACACTGGAGTGACGTGACTCCACTTACATTCAGAGAACTGCAGATTGGGGCACCGGGCAGATCCGACATCCGTATTCGGTTTATGAGCTCTGGGAGGTCCTTTGGAAGAAGGGGTAAATAGTTATTGACACTTCATATGATGAAGACTGTTAGTTTTGATAAACTGACAAGTTGCATTTTTAACATGGAAAGACACCATCTAAATGTTAAGAGTAAATATAATTCAGTTTTTCATTATCTGATATGTACTATGAACGGCTGTTATTCCTTTTTATTGCAAGTCAACCCCCGATTATTTTATTCAAGGAGGTGTTCTGGCATATGCATTCTTCCCAGAGAATGGCAACACTCGTTTTGATGAAAGCGAGCGCTGGACGGCCAATAACAAGCCGAGAGGCGGGATCGATTTGGAGATTGTGGCCACTCACGAGATAGGCCATCTCCTCGGCCTGCCGCATTCCCGAGTACGTGGAGCTGTCCTTGCACCCTTCTACGGGGGTTACGAACGCAACTTTGCGCTGCGCAGGGACGACATTCAGAGAATCCAACGCATATATGGTATGCATGTGTGATCTTGCTTAAGTCACATTCAAGTTTCAGGCTTAAAGTCTTTGAACCTGTTTGGTTAAAGCTGTACATTACTGTCAGGCAGTTTCAAAAGAATTTAAGCAGGATAAAATTCTTTGTCTAAAAGTTTTTTGCCAAACTACTTGCTATTCTGAGATACTAGTGCATGACAGACACGGAAATCATTCAATTGTAGCATTTGCTTAAGAAATATTGTTAATGCATATTTCGTGAGATATTGTGTCTTTTAGAAGTGGGAAATCGACCACAATCTTAAACGCTTTACGACTGCATAACTATTTATCAATAGCCATTGTCAAATAAGAAATCTTTTATTTCTAGGGCGTAATACTCGGCCACCTACTCCCCAACCTACTGTGAGGCCCACCCCACGTCCCACTCCACGGCCCACCAGAGGGCCAACCACAGGAAACGGCAACAGATCACAGTGCTCCAATAATTTCAGGATCGACGGCATGATGGAAGGTAAGAACTATAATATAGTCCAATACTCCATTTTTTTATTGTTTCGTCATAGTTTGCTCGACATTTCTATTTCTTGACATGCTATTATTTATTTATTTAAGTACAAGTCTTGCTGCGGTGCTTTCAGCAAGTTTAAGGTTTTTCGCATTTAAAGAGAAGATATGCCCCACTTGAACAAACACGTAAACGCTTTGCATGGTTATCAGTCTAACTTGAATTATACTGCACAGTTTCTCTGTTCAGACCAGTCAGTTAAGAAAGGACCTTGTAGTGCACAATGTCAGTTTCTAAGTGTGAGGTTTTAGAATCAATAGTATACATTATGCATTAATCGACCTGACTAAAAATATGCATATTCAATATAATGTAGTAGGTACTTTTAGGTATAAATGCAGCACAAATATCTTTTCATAGATCTTTTTAAAGTTTTGAATCACAAAGTCTCTTTTAAACTGAAAAATTTTTAAAGATTTTATTTCGTATTTTCAGTATCAAATTCAAACTACTACGTATTTAGTGGGAGTCAGGTGTACCGTTTAACAGCGCAGGGAACAGTGGCACGCGGCTACCCGAGGGCGATCACTGCCGACTTCCCGAGCGCACCAAGTAATATTGATGCTGCCACCCATTCCGATAGAACTGGCTTCAGTTATTTATTCAAAGGTGCACTTTTTTATACTTACTTAGAATGAGAGGGAATATTGGCTCGAATAAAAATATCCATGATGTGTGTGTGTGTGTGTGTGTGTGCGTGCGTGCGTGCGTGTGTGTGTGTGTGAGTGTGTGAGTGAGAGAGAGAGAAAGAGAGAACTGATCCCTGTTCTAATGATACAAACAATTAAAACTCAAGGTTTTAATTCCAGGTAAAAAACTGTTCAAGTACAGAGGCAACACACTTATTTCTAGGACAACAATCAGTGATCCGAGGTTCCCCTCAAGCATACAGGGAGCCTTGACTTGGAGAAACGGGAATTTGTTCATTTTTAATGTAAGTACGATTGGCGTATGTCATTATTCAAGCATAATAAAAACACCAGATAACCACTGAAATTCTTGGCGAGAATTAGAAATAACATTTTCCTTCATCTGTGACTTAAAATGCATCTGAAAAAGTATGCGTCCGATAACCGCTTCAAAGAGGGTAATACAAAATACGCATGCATGATGAAAACGTTTATTTATTCAGCGGCGATTTCTGGGGATATATGATTAAAACTGATTCATTAAAAATATGTTCCTTTATACAGTGCATTAGCTTGAATAAAATCTTTCGTGGCCAAAATAGGACTATGGCTTGGTTCCGATCATCATCAGTTCGAAGTCGATTTGAACAAGCCGTGGCAGCACATGTACCTCAGGTTGCATTCCATGTACGATTTTGATATTTGTCAATAACAGCAGGCATTTCGCTCCAAAATTCATTTTATATACTTGAGGTATTGAAGTATTCCAACAAAGCGCACTTTCCTAGCTGTGTCGTATGAAATACAGAAAGGGGGGGGGGGGGGGGGTGGTAAAGAAAACAGTTATCCTTCAGTAACCCAATTTTTTCATTTACCTATATAGTACTCATTGTGAAGCAAGAAGCCCAATTTAAAGATACTTCTCCACATTTTGATCTAAAAACTCCCGCTCTTTTCTAATGTTTAAAAATTTCTTATTGTTTGTAGGGGAACCAGTACTACCAGCTTCTAGAAGGGAGAGATAGCATGAGGATTGCTCGGGGATATCCCGCGCCGATTACGAGGTACTGGAGGAACATCCCGGGTGATTTGGACGCAACCATTGTGACAGACGCCAACAGATTTTCTTATTTCTTTAAAGGAAACAGGTAAGTAGTTTATTGTATAATCTTCCATTATTGGATAAATGGTTAACGCCCCCCCTTCCAAGGTAGGAAGAAAGCTCAGTTGTAAAAAGTCCTTCAGATTAATTTGCCACCTTAATACGTATTACATAACGAGAAAGAAAGTGTATTACTGCAGTAATCACAGTCATTTTCTCAGAAACACAATCTTTATAACATTATATTCGCTCGTCTTTCAGTTTCTACAAGTTTGACAACCGTAGACGAAATTTACTGCCAGGCTATCCAAGAGCCACAGGATCAACATGGTTCGGGTGTTGAGAAGGAACGAGTTACTGAAAACGCTGCAGTTATAACTGTGTAAAGTTTATTGATCAGATATAAATCCCTGTACCACAGCCTAAAACAAAACTTAACCCATTTTGTTATCATGATGTAATCATGCCCGACTACAAGAAAAAAGCAACAATTTTGTTTTCAACAAGCTCAGTACACAAATTCAAGAACCTGCATAATGTCAGGTTAGAGGAACAGTTTCTTAACGTCTATGATTAATTGTATTGCAAATACAATGGATAAGAAATACAATGGATAATAAATTATTATTTTTACATATATATATATCCTGCGTTCATCACTGTGGAAAATGAAATTGTGCAACATCTCATTTCACGTAACATTAATATTCAAAATTATTTCCACCATTTTTGGGTGGGTTATGTATCCATTTGATATGTCACAAGCAAAAAATTCAATTTTCAATTCTGGAAAAAAAATTGCCCATGAGTCCTGGAAAATAATTGCACAACTAAAATATACAAACGTGACCAGTAATGGTCTTTTTCCTCTCATACTGCTAAAACCTACAGCATGCCTTGGTTTAGAAGGGGGGGGAGTAAAAATCTACCCCCCCCCCCTCTTCTTGATAACATTACATTTTACCATCATAAGACAAAAAGTAAACATCATGTGAAGCCAACACTCAAAGACAAAAGTAACTTCAAGATGACAAAAGCCTACAATGTTTTTAACGTCTATCAACGCATCAACTTACAATCCCCGTATGCATATTGAAGCAGCTGCATAAACTGTGCAGGATGAACTTGGGCAAACAAATCCAAGCTATTAGTTTTTCCAATGGGAATCCTCCAGGAAAACCTTAAAGGAGCCTATAAGTACTGTGTGAGGTCATGCGAGTCTAAAGTATGTGCAAGAATCCATGTGGGGTGAGGTAAAACAACCTCTCAGCAATAAGGGTGAACCTCTATGCACACTGAATGTCTTAGAAAACAATAAAAAAAGTATCACACAGAACATGGTGACTATGTGCAACAGACTTAATTCCACAGAACTTACAAGAAAGAACCCAGAAAGATATCAGAAGATAAAATTTTGTCAGCTTTTATTTGTTGCTGCACTGCCCTCACTAGTCTGTCATTACTAATGATCCAACCTCCTCTTACTTGTATGCTAATTTCCAGGACTTTGGGCTATCTTGGATAATTGGCATTTTGGTAAATATATTTACAGCATTGCTGTCTGTGCTGTTAATTCAATTACAATCAAACATGGTATAATTCTCAGCCTGTGTCCCAACTACTTTGACCGTGCCATTGAAGTGGAGAAGAGCAAAGTTTTTCCTTTCTTCTTCTTTTTCCCAGTAGTTGGAGCTTCCTTTGGAATACCTGTAAAAATGGGTAAATTGTTAAATTTTACAAATCACATGCTCACCATAAAATTCTTCAGATAATAACAAATCACATCTAATAAGCTAGTCTACTTTTGAAATACTTGATCTGAACAACAAACAGTTAAATACATACACATAAATTGGGGAAAGTGTACATTTTTTTATTGAACTGGTTGAGAAATGCAAAATGTTGCTGGGATCAAACATTACCAAAAACAGAAGGATAAATCAATTTCATTCATCACTAAATCTGCCTACAAGCGGTCTTGGGAGGGCAGGGGTTAATTTTCATTACATTTCTATACAGCAATCCTTATAAAACAAGCCAAGAGAACTTTTCTCAGAATTGCACTTACCATTATTCACAGCTACTTCCACAGTGCCTGGGCTATCTAGTTTATCCAGAGCAGCTTGAATGGCATCCCCAAATGATGTCTGGAACACTGGCACAGGCACCCTGTCCTCACTGTCACTGTTCTCATCTGACCCAGGGCTGTGGCCGGGGGGTCTGGAGGGGGTGCTGGACGTCTGCACTGGCCAGGCTGCTACTGGATTGGGCTTGGCCTTGCCAGCCTTCAGCATCTGAAATTGAGATAGGGCATCATCATCTTCATCATCATCATCATCATTATCATTCAACCTTCCACTCTATATGTGAACAATTTTTAATCTTAAAAAATTTTGATGTACGATCTAAAATTGGTATTAAATACAGGAAGAAAAGAAATGGGAATAACTACCACACCAGTAAATATTAACACCAAAAAGGACGGATGGTATTTATCTTCAGCCCATTATATTAGCAACCATTCTATCAACATTCCTATTTTTTTTTTTTTTTTTTGCATCAGATGTTTTAATGATATTCTTTCCATGCATTCTTTCAAGTTTACTTTCATTAAAAAAAGTAAATAAAAGGTACATAAAAGTGGATTTTGGTGCCAAATTCACATTTAATGATTTATTCCAGTGTAAACAGCATTTTCCCTGGATTTACCAACCTTAAATCTTCCTTTCCTGACACTCACCATAACTCTGTAACTGTTTTGGAAAAAGCCAAAGAACAAATCCCACATTAAGGCTTTTCATTTTTGCCATTCATTTCCATCGACTCGACTTCCAAAAATTGCGTTCTTTTCAAGCTGTGTCACAAAGGCTGACTGCTGGGGTTGGACAGGGGGCGTTAATATCATTACTTTTGTGATACTGATGTAGGCCATTTACCTGTCATTTTCTGTTTTAATAGTTTAAACTGTCCTTAGACATGTTCAACAGGCAGCAATCCAATCTTTGAATGCATTTTGAAATCCTACTTTGTGTAACTATTGAACAATTAACTGAATATGCACCACACTAAGGTAGTTATCAGAGTGAAAATGTACCTGTGCAAAGGAAGGAGTACTTGACTGACCATCATCACTGATTGGAGAACCTGGCTGAAATTCTGCTGCAAGTGGGTTCAGTGCTGAAATGAAAATGAATTTACATAATTTTATATTAAAGGTTTATTTTTTATAAAAGTAGTCAACAAAATTAGTTGAAATGAAGTATACACTATATTCTTTATCTTGCTCAATTAACTGGGGTAGAAAATTGACTTGCAGCGATGAAGTCCTTCAATCAATAAGAAATTGTAAGAACTCCAAGCATGTGCAGTAAAGTGGTATCCAGTGTAGGTGCAATTGTGTACATGTACGCCTGAATGCATGCCTGTGGGTATATTGGCAATAACAACTTACTTGACAGAGGACTTCCAAATGGTGTGTTTGCTGAAGAGGAGGTGGAAGCAGTGGTCAAAGGAGATGAGGACCTCAGTCCAGGGCTATCAGTCAGAGCTTCACTGTTGCTGTACTCTGGGAACTGGGACCTACTTTCCAGTGGTACTCTCAGTTCTGGGTCTAAAACAGAGTAAGCTTACTTCTGACACATTTGCCTTAAAACAGGTTCACAGTTCCAGAAAAATACCAAAAAAAAAGATCACAAAAATAGTACCCTTTTGGATGAAAAGAAAGCCAAATTTACTAATGATGCATAAAAGAAAAGCTTCCACTTACAAATTCCATATTTTTTGTTTTCTTCTGCTTGGATCTTTTTCGCTCTCTTGTGCTCCTCCCTAGCTTTCCTCTGTCGCATTCTTCTACGGTGATCTATCTGACCTGTGAGCCAAAAACAAAGCAGTGCAACATTTAAATAAAATATGTTTATCAGTTTAAAATATAAGTTAACAGTCTTATTCCTATATATATGTTAAAAGTGCACCGAATCAGATGACCTTTTACATCATTCACCATTTTGTGTGAAAACAAATGTCATCATTAAGAATAATGGAACATATATCATCATTTCCTTTGTAATATTGAAGTAGCCTATTTCTAAATATTAGCATGTCTTACAAAAGTTTGAATTCAATGATTGAAAGGCTTCAAAGATTTTACCTGCAAATTTCTTAATAGTCTCTTTGGAAACTATTGGCGATTTCAGCGCAAGCTCTGCCACACTGAATTCACAGGTAAGAGGCATGTGGCTCAGGTATCGCAGACGTTTACGCAACTCCTGCAATAAAAGTCAAATGGTATCAATATGACCACAAAATTTCACCTGTCCTTTTCTAGACAAAAAATGAATAATATTGAAGGTAATGAAACCTGCCTATAATAATTCCTCCTGCCTTTTATAAAAGACAGGCATAAAAAACTTCAATGTAGCACTCTATCTTACAAGCATTTACTGCTTTAAAGATTACACAACCATATCTCTGAATTAATTACCCATCACTTATGACTATCATGCTCCCATAGTTCACAATATGCCTTGTTCAAAAAAAATTTTTTGGAAGTCTGTGTTCATAATGTTCATACCTCTGTCATGAAGATTCCCTCCATGTCCACAATGGAAGCTGTGATGGTTTCAGGACAGTTCTCCAGACTACCATACTCCTGGACCAGCATTTGGATGTTCAAGGAATTCATGTAGATATTCTGGCCATCAGAAGCTGGTGAACACAGATAAATAGGTTGAAATAATTGTATTGAAGTGTTTCATGGAGTCAAAACAAAATTTGTCCACAAATTAAAACATGCATTAGATATCATTGGATACAATGAAAGTTATGTTTGACTTCAAATAGTAATCACTATGATGATGCCCAAGATATAAAATTCAAACTTCTTTTCAGTAAAAAAAAAAAAATTGTTGATAAAAGACTTTTTGTTAAAACCAGTCTAGGTTCATGAATTAAAGAGAAACTGCACTTTTAAAAAATCCCCCTACCTTGATAGAAGTAAAAAAACTTCTGTGCAGACTGTTTAGGTGCTGGTGGCAGGGCCAGTTCCTCGGCAGCCTCTTCCACTGTTAATTCCTGGTCAACTGGATTCTCAACCAGACAACTGTCTACCATAGGCTGCCCACTGTCCACTCTAACTTCACCAATGCTTGCACTGTGGTCAGCACTTTTGTCTTCCTCCATGTGTTCCATATGTTGACTTGAGCCATTCATTTCAGAGCTGTCTGAGGTGTTTGTGTCCATGGCAGTGGCAGCAGCCTCTATTGGTTTTTTCTCTTCTTCCACATCATCAAATGCCGACACATACTCAACAACATTCTACAAGATAAACAAACATCAAGTGACTAGTCTGGTCTGTGGCACTTGTAAAAAACTATCATTCTTAATATAACAGACACATATTTACACTGAAAACTGAATCAAACATCCTATACCAAACAAATTTCTTTAGACAAATGTACAGTAATGTGGTAGTATGTAACTACTTTTTGATGAACAAATTTTCAAAAACAGTGATCACACAGAAGATCACAAAAAAAAAAAAAATAAAAATAAAAAATAAATAAATAAATAAAAAAATCAGTTAAATGACTTCATACCGACCTCACTCACTACTTTGACAATGGGCACTACCTCCTCCTCTTTATCCTCTACAGTCAAGTCTGACAACTGGAGTCTTGTTGTCACAGCTTCAACCTCAGTCTTAACCCCTTGTTTACTCTTTAATATCTCCAATGCCCCTTCGATAAAGGATTCTTCCAAAGTCTGAAAAATTTACAATGTTAACATCATAATGTATGTAAAAATATTTTTTAAAATATAAAAATAACTTCTTGTGATTATGTCTTCACTCTACATTAAGTGGATTACCTACTTTAACTATGAGCTCTGTACTGAACGAGAAAGAATGTACAAAATCCAACAAGTATGAATAATAACATTAACTAAATCTGAGCAGACCTATACTACAACTTACATCTGTTTCCTGTCCCATTTTTTCTTCCAGTGCCAGTTTTTCTTCATTTATCAAGTCTTTCACAAAACTGCCTGATGCCAGGAGCAGTTTACCAAAATGTGTATCAACCTTATCTGAAAATACATAGTTAACTGCTTATATTGTGTATTCAAAGTACAGTGTGGGATACTCTATAATGACATCTGATAAAAATTGCTTGTTCATAAATGCATATACATATAAATATATATATAATATATCAGGTATTAGTAAAAAGCCATGACACACATAAACTTTACTGGATTATTATATTACTAATCTTATGATGCTGCCAATCTACCCTCTACCAGGGCGACTTGCAGATTTTTCACAGATATGTCTCTAGATAGATAGATGGTCATTTTGGTTCCAAGTCACCCTGTTGAGAAATACCATGTGGAAACAATTATCTCTGCGCGCGCGCCAAGGGCTTTGTACTCGCTCTGCATGAGCTGAGCTTCCAGTCTAAGGCTTTTCACAGAAGAGCAAGTGATTAAAGTCAGAGCAATTAACTGTCTTGATTGCTGTCAAGCAGACTTAGACTGGACCTGCTAAGTGGCAGTGCCTGAGCAGTTATGCAAACAATTATCAGCCATGTAATCAGCCTTGAGATTTCTCAACAGGGTGACTTAGAACCAAAATGACCATCTATCTATCTAGAGACATATCTGTGAATATATGTAAAAAAAAATCTATCAGTCGCCCTGGTGGAGGGTACTGCCAATCCCTGAACGTAACTTACCATCAACTCTGTAGGGTCTTCCCTCTCTGGGTTCCCACTGTGATTTTGGCATTGCAAACGTAGTTCCCCTCTCCTTTTTCATCAGTCTCATTGTTATCTGGTCACCAGGGCTGTACTGGTGGACTGACATAGCTGACACACTAAAAAATGCAGGTAAACCCAATTAAATTTCAAGAGCAATATAGCAGGGAAACAAGAATTGAATAAAACTATTTTTGGGGCAACAAAATGTTGAATAAAAAATTTGTAATGGAAAAAACATGTGGCAAGGTTTGGGTGTGTATATTATGGAAAAAAGCAGAGGAGCTACATATAATTTAAGTTTCCACAAGGCTTGGGTTAAGGCACCACCTAAGAAATCCCACTATGTATGTATAGAATTCATGTGATGTTACAAACATAATTCACAAGTCTACAACATGTCCATCAAAGCGTTCACCTTTTTAAGTCTTCTTTATGCACTGCCTCATAACAAATAGGGCACTTGTTCCAGGTTTTGTCTGTCAAAGACAGATAGTGCAGCATGCAGGTCCAGCAGTAAATATGGCCGCAGCGGGTTATCTTGGCTGCTACAGGGGGATATAAACAAATGGGACAGGAAGGTACCTCAAAACTGAAAATTCTCTGAAAATAAGGGGTAAAAAAATTTGCACTTAATAATGTTGTAAACTATGGAAAGCATAAAAATCAGGAAACTGCTCAACTGAAAATCAAAGAAAAGCAAAATTGTGATATTACTCATTTCACTTGAATGTGTAAAACCAGTTTCCTTTGCATTCGTATATATATATATATATATATATATATATATATATATACATTTATATATATATATATATATATATACATTTATATATATATATATTTTATATATATATAAAAAATGTGATACAATTTTTCTATAGTACTTAGACAAAAATTAACTGTGCAGAAATCCAACTGCAAAATGGGGGAAATAACAAACTGTATGAATGTGTTTACATTAATGTAAATTGAATATTAATTTTTCCCTCATTTTCATTCCTAGTATATAATACTCACTACTTGTTCAATATGTTCCCAGCCCACCAAACTGTCTGGATCTACTGCATTCAAAGTGTAATCGCCATCAGTTGACACAATGAACTGGCAACTAAAAATAATAAATTTACAGAAGTTCCCCATCATCATGCAATTAGGCAATAAAAAACCATTTTATCTTAAATATATGCAAACAAATCTGAAGAAATATAAACATGCTACATTCCCATAAGTGATGGCTTAACAAAACTGCCAGACTTGTCCAGCTCATGCATGAAAGTAAAGTCTACTGCTGTAATGACTCCAATGTTCCACTTGGTTACGCTGTCCACCAATTACAAATATATGAAATGTATGCTAGAGTGGTCCAAAATGGGTCAACTTACTTCGCCTGTAAGAACTGCTCCTTGTTGTATCTAACCTTCCTACGACCTGCATTAGTCCTTGTTCTTGCTGAATAGTCTTGCTCACGTGGGGCAAAAGTAAAATTCAGTAAATGGTTGAGGTTGGTCTTTTTGCCAAAGGGCCTCAGAGCCGAACCCAACTCAGGTCCAGCCCTGTCCTCCTTTGCTACCTGAAAGTTTGACACATTTCATTTTGTCCTTAAATTAGCAGCAACACATCCAAAACATTGACACCTAGTGCCATTTAACAGTAACAAGTCATAATAATATTACTTATATATTGATATATAAATAAATAATATTTCAGGCATGTTCACCTTCCATTATCACATAAATGTAAAACTTAAGTATGTTTAAGACCAAATCAAGTTACTAAATTAACAATTATAACTGAGTATCTGTGGTTCAAGTTCTATTTTTCCTTAACTTTTTTGTTTGGTTGTAGTGGAGGTGGTCATAATATTTCATTTACGGTCTTCTAAAACACTCACCTCATCCCTCTGTCTGTTATGTTTGTTGCCTCTAGATTGAGGTCTTTTATCAGAAAATGCTTTTGACTTCTGCGGCACAGGCTGTTTTCTCTGAAATCCAGGCTCTTGTTTTGGTCTGTTATTTCCATTGTCTCGTTTTCTAGTCTGTCTTCCATTATCTAGAATGAAAAAAAAATCTGTTTTGAATTCAGTTGCATATTTGCAAAGTAACTGAAAGCAAAAAGACAACAATTTACATGATTTGCTATGTACACTGAAAATAAAGACACGAAACCCAGATTCTAGGTAGCTGCATATGAAAATTTGCAGCAAGGTGTAGAAATCTGTCAATAAGTGAAAGTAAGCCTTCACCCAATTTCAATTCACATGGTTCATACATGTCTAGTCCGTATTTAGTTAAACCCACAGCTCATCTCAAAGCCATTTTCCAGTTTTCCAGTCATAATAAGGTATTCCCCTTTCTAAGCAAGAAAACTAATGTCAACTGCAAGCCAACAATATCCAAATAATAACAGATGTTAATTTCCCCTTTTCTCTATAATAATCTTTCACTTAAATTGTTAAACAGAAAGGGAAAAGTATAATCAAGGATATCAGTCATCCAAATCTGTTGCTCAATCACATGAAATCCTCATTTTATTAATGACCATGACCTCCATGGAATTTGATCAATATATGAAAATACAATTAATATAAAACTTTAAAAATTGCAAAACTGGAAAGTTAACATTTCTTACCGAAGTCAGAATGACTATAACAAATCAAATTAAGTTATTATGGAGAATTATAGGGTTTTCTCTTTTCTAAGTTAAAGACAATAATTAAGGGACACAATCATACAGCCTACATATAAATTATGACATCCTGTTAAAACCCTGTCAAGTACATTTTGCTTAAAAGGTTGCACTGCACTAGACCAGCTGATCAAGACTTCACCTATCAAGACTCTTATCTCTCTATACCGTTAAAGCATAAAGTAGAGAAAATGGTTAAAGCTAAGATCATGGGAACCGACCTGACTTCCGGTTGCCCGAATCCGACCCATTTCCTTTAGGTGGGACAGAAGAAGCCCGGTTGTTGGTTTTCCTGTCCATATCTTCTGTTTCTTCTACACTCTCTTGCATCTACTTCAATATCTGAGTAAGACCCGAAGGCCGTTCCGTTGCATGAGCAAGGACCGACAAAATTCTGAATGGCGACCATGTTTAGAACTCCATCTCGACCAAAACAAACAAAATATAAGCAATATTTCGCCTTCTGTAGCAAAATAACAGCTATGAAAGTACAAAATACAGATGCAAAAAAAGCACCGAGAATGCTTAGCAGAGGATTTACCCCCTGTCGCCCACTTTGGACGCGCGAAAAAGCTGCTGGAAAGCGCCTAAGAGAAAGTGGGTCTAACTTCTGTAAGACCCAACTCTGACTTGCCCGGATGTTACTTCCAAGTCACGAGATTTATCGTATAACGAGATTGCGGTAGTTTCAAATGAAACCAGAAGAGTCAGATGCTTACTTAAAGGTAAACATTGTTAGGTCAGTAGTCAACAACTTACCTGAATAGTTCTTATCTTGAATGGACTTTGTTTTTAAGACTTTACATCACCTGGTCTTAATAGAAGTAAAAAATGCTAGCCGTAATACCTTGACTGGTAAATTTGAAAAAAGGTACTGTTAAAAACTTAGTTTAAAAAAGTTTGTCTGTACAATGGATTTATTTATGACTATGAGGTTGATCATTGTCATTGATGAAGAGGAATATAGTTATTTGACTGCCTATGTCAAATCAAAGAAATCAGACTTTCTTTGTAGCATTGTCAATGTCAGGGGAGAAAATTCGAACGTCAGTTTAGGAAACTGAAATTAAATAATCGGAATTTTAATTAAATAAATATAGTCTGCCCTACTGATATGAGATTAAAATAAGTTTTTGTTAATTTTAAACCTTTTGAGCTCTTTAAAAATTTTGCAAGTGCATACTGTATACTGTACTGGGTGATGCTGAAAAAAGCAAGGAAAGGCATTTTCCTTTTTCTTTTCTTTAAGGAGGGGGGAGAAGGTGTAACACTTTTATTGCAGTCTCATTGTTTTGAATAAGAGTAGTGTTGGTTAAGATAGGTTTCTGTTAGCCAGATAACCGTTATAATAGTTTGCCTAATAATCAAGCTATTTCAGTTATTACTTGTGCAATAGTAAAGAAGAAAATAGTAGAATTGTGATGCTGTAAAAGTGCAAGAATAGAAACAGAAAGTATATTGGATTTCATATTTTAATGTCTTTAGCATAATTAATGGAAATTCATAGAAATGGCAGTCACCAGCCCTGTACAGCATGAAGGTTTTGGAAACTTGGATGAATTTGACCAACCTTCTCCTCTACGCAGTGCATACTGCAGTCAGATGACAGAGGATGAATATGAGGAACAAACTGCAACAGAGACAGAGAAAGCCCTTCGGGTATGTATAATAATCCAGAGCATTACACCTTAAAGGTGGATTTTTGCCACAAAAACTGACCAAATGACACCTTGCAGATGTAAAGCTCTTTTATGGCTGATTGAGTGATTAATTTGGTAAAGCCTTTGGCTCATCGATTTAATTTGAGTTGCATGAGAAACTAATAGAAACTAGTATGTGTTATAGGGAATCCACATTCACCACATATGTAACTTTAAAGTATCCTAGACTATCCTGGTTGCTTGTTACATATTCTATTTAAGTTTATAGCTGGCTGTGTAAGTAATGAAGTCTTTTGTTACAAAGTAGATGTACATGTACGAGCAAAATTTAATGTCAAACAAATTCTGTATGACTTCTAGACTAACTGATTCTACATCTGTTTCAGGAGCTTATACAGCATTTAAAATCTGATCCAGTTACTTATCATAAAATTTTGAAAAAGAAAAAACAAGAAGAGATAGAAAATTCTGGTGTATTTTCTTATTTGAAGGTAAGTTCAAACTGATCTATCCAGTCCTGGGTAATTTACCTCATATAGGGAACTCATGTTCATCAGTAAACTGGATAAGCTGTTAAATTTTACATGGTCACATTAAAAGAAATTCTTTATACTAAACCTTTTAGTTTAGCAATATGTATTGCATCTGTGCATCTCATTATTGTATGGTGTAACGCAAAAGATTACACTTTTTAAGCTAGCATCTTTATGGATTGATGGATGATGTAAATATTAACAAAGATTTTCTGTTTTATTATTCAGTGTAAACTTTTTATGGCAGTTCAAGGTGAGAATTATGTAGAAAATATGATCACTGAGGAAGAGAGTAAACAGAAGCTGAATGAGTTAACATGTGGCATGGAGAAAGCTTTTGAATATGCACAAGGTTAGTTTCATCATAGAGTTAAATTTTAATATGTAATTTAATTGTCTATGTTGCATTTTATTTACAAATTGATTATTATTTTAATTTTGTGACAAATTATAAAAAAAATTTGAATGCTAAGGATAGAGGTGTTAGATTAGTGGCCAAAACCAGAAAGAAATATCTGTCCATTTTTCTGTTTATGCAGAGGCCAAAGGGAGACGATTTTCCAAACGTATTGCAGCTAGAAAGTCCAAGCGTGCATCTTTAAATGATGAAAATACCCCAACAGGGAAAAAGAGCTTCCCTCCCCCTCCCTGTGTTCCTCCTCCACCACCCCCTGCTTCTATACCCCCACCACCACCACCCCCTCCCCCTTCACAGAACCCCATGTTTTTGATTCAGCAACCAACTCCACGCCGGCCACTCACACCACTGACAGATAGATTGAACATTCAGGTAGGATGGACTAATTGTAGCATGTGCAACACTTAAAGCTGATCAAAACACATGCTCACACACACACACACACACACACATTTCCTTCACTTCTTGAAATTCAATCAGAACATTTCTAAAAGTTTTTAAGTATGTTTTTCATAGAGGTGTAAATATAGAAACTGTTTAAAGCCCGTCAAAATTTTTTTTTAGACTCCTCTAAAGTCAACAGTAACCAATCTTAAAGAGAGCAGCAGGCTTGCAGGGTAAAGTATATACTTTTCAACTGATTTGATTGTCTGCAGTATGTTATGTTATACGAATGAAAATATTTGGAAAAGTTGTGATATGTATTTGTCATTGCAGTGTTTTGTGCTGGTAGACATGTTTCAGGTGTCATGATGTGTGGGTAGAATTTTTTGTTTTGTAGTTGTCTTGAAATGCGAGTTTATATTTTCAGTTCTACCACCTCACTGAGCAGCATACATAGTGAGCTGTTGTCTGTGGGATCAAATCCTATGAAAAGACTGAGGGCAACTGGAGTGAAGTAAACCTTTACCTCAATAATATTACTAAAATACTGATATTTGCAAGAGGCAAAATTACATAAAGTTAGTCTGTTGTGGGAAGTAAATTAACGGTAACAGATTAACTCGAATACATTATTATAGATATGAAATTAATGGGAAGGACAATTTAAAATGTTCCAGATCCCCAGGAGGAACACCTCTGAACAACCTTAAGCGGGTGTCCAATGACAGTGGAGCAGACTTGAATTGCACACCTAGTAGAGACTCCCTTCACAGGGCTTTTGTAACAATTATGAAGCAAAAGTTCCGCAATGTTCGCACGCCGAGCCCAAGTCCAAATTCACTGTGCACTAGTGTGGTCAGCCCTGTCAATACTTTCAGCCCTTAGAGATGAATGTGAAGAGATTTATATTAACACTAATCTTGCTATACCAAAGCAGATAATTTGCTATACCAAAGTAGATAATTGTATTACCAGTTGATAAGTATTTGAACAATGCCTTTTACTAAAGCCAAGGACCAATTGAAATAGACATGCGTGCCCACGCAGTTCGAATGCTAACTGGGAATAGTGCTGAATGTGGTATCAGTTTTTTACCAGACACTTGTGCCCCATTTATAATGTAGTGACCTGTGCAAACAAGGCTATCTTCAGGAACAGAAATCTACAGTTAGCCTTATGGCTATGATTCATCACCAGTTGTGCCCACATGAAGTGGATAAAAACTGGAATATCTTCTTCTCTCCCATCCAATTAATAGTGCAATGAATGTAAGATGAAGTTGATAGTGTATTGATACTACTTCAAGTTTCCATCCATTGGGTATAAGAAATTGCTTTATGGCACCAAAGGTTGTGTATGCTAGTGTAAATTTTTAAAGTTTTTGTGAAGTTTGCACAATGCTGGTGTACCCAAAATTCTGCAAGTTACAATCACATCTGAAGATAAACATTAAAAAGAAGTTAAAAACAAACACATAGTTATTTTATTATTTTTTTATTTGATCACAAAGTTGAACCATGTAATAATAACACTTATCAACCTCATGGTGGAGAACGGACTCAAAGCCAGTCTTACAAGACTAGAGCTTGTAGTGAATGAACACGTTTGCTGAAAATAGATTGGCAAAATGTATCTTTTTGCTTATCAGATGCCTGTATCTGTGAAAACATTTTGGTACCAAACTGATTGCTTGGAGTGTCCCTCCACCTTTTGAACAATTTTTTTTAAAATTCATTACTTTCTCTTCAGCATCTGTTACCAACTTTGAAAAAATTGCTTGGAGTGTTAGATCTATTGAATAATTTTTTTTTTTTAATTTCTTCACTTTATCTGTAACCTTTCTTACTCTCTCAGAGAATGTACATTTCATGTATCCTGGCATATATAATTCTTTGATTGCAGCAATTTTTTGTCAGATGCTATCATCACTGCAAAAATTTACTCAGTTTACAGTGTTTCAGACCCTTGTGATTTAACATTTGCTGCCGTTTTACCACATTCACTTGCTTAAAAACCAAGGAGTGGACTGCTGACATAGTAGCATGTTTGAGAGCAGACTAGTGAACACACACATTGTACTTTCCTCCCTTCTACAGATTTGAGTAACATTTTCATTAGTGCAGATCCAAAGCAGACTGCCCCATTTTCAATTTTTTTCTTGGCATATCTCGTTTTGAATGTAACCATCTTTGACTGGATGTGTAACCTTACAACAACCAGACTTATGCACTGGGTAGTTCCTTTTTAGATAATATCAAACTTTCTCACAATTTACTTTCAGTTATCCACTTGAAGTAAAATTAACAGAAAAAAATATATATACATAAAAGAAAAAAAAATCAGGAAAAAATTGCTAAGGTGAGAAGTGAAATATGTACAAAAAAGTGACTGCCACAAACATTAAACCCTAACTTAATAGACACTTGTAGTTTTTCAAGATTAACCACAATTTCACACACACATAGTTAAAGTTTGAAGGCAGTGCAGAAATGCCACATTTAGTAATTAAATATTAGAGGTTTACAAAGGCAAAACTAGAACCTGGCAAATAAAGACATACATAGACTCAGAATAACAATGCCTCAACCATAACACTTACTTTTACACTTACTTTTGTAATGGACAGAAATTACAAAAGCTTTTACATCAGTTTCACACAACTTCGTGATACAATCACCTTTCAATCTTACACAGACAAATTAAGGGTTTTGTGATTTAGCAAAACCTGTTGTTTGTAACTATATACAGTACAAAATAGCAACACAGAAAGACGGAATTAGCAATTGCACAAAACATACTAAGTTCTTTAAGTCTATTGCAGAACTTTACCATATGATGGCAGGTTTTCACAGATACTAAACAGTGTGTACATCTTCAGTGTAAATAGGTATTAAGCAGTATTATGTATATGCAAATAAACAAGACAACACACAAATGACAAAACAAACAAAAACACAGGACATGTAGTAAAGAACACTATTTTTTTTACACCATTCAATCCACACCATCCATCCAACTGTTACTTTCGGACCTAAATTGGCACATATCATCCATCGAGAATCTAACAGAAGCAATATACAGCAAACAAGCTAAATATCCTACTGTCCTATACATTTATGCACTACACAGTTTTCATGCCCATTCAACTCTCTTAAATATGTACACCTGAACAAATCAAATCAAATTGCAAAACAAAAATTAGCCTCTCCTGTTTGCTATGAGTAATTTAAATACACAAAATAATACAAAAGGACAAGACATAAAAGAGACATTTACATGACAGTTTGACATGGAAGTTTTTTTTTACTATTCACACACACACATCTTAGTCTCACATACTCTCCATATATTGATTCTGATCACACATGTTATTAGACAGCTTACTTTTCACTCATTCAGTAACATAGATGCTATGTATTTAGATCATGTACCTCACTTCTGTACAATAACTAGTCCGGAAACTTGTGTACCACAACAATTCTACCATCTTACAGCTAAATACAAAATGCATTATATACAGCTTGCTCGACAGTCATAAACACTGAATCACCAGTATCAATAATGGATTACACTACACAACATGACTAGATTTTAAGATTTGACATGTTATTACATCTCCTGAACATACTAACCAAACCACAACAGTTGCAACTTTATATACTAGGCAGTACAATATACATATTTACAACACTACAAAGTATCCAGGCTAATTTTTCCTCATCTGCAGATTTCCTATGCACTCTTTCTCACTTAATTTTCCAGCTTTTACTCTAAATTCAAAAAATAAATAATCTGTCTTCAAAAAATATTTCATTTGAGTTCTATGCTTATGCTAATACTGATGCATCTGGTAAGCCAGTGAGTAAGCTAACATTCTGAAACTTTCAGAATTGGCCTGCTTTACTCGACACCCATGCAACTCCCAGCACAAATAACAACACTATGACAGGCTGATAAGTGAAACTTCCTAATTGTTTCTCCAAGGAACCTTCACATAACAGTCACTTCAGATTCTTCATAGTACTGTTTAAGGAATACCGCAAAACTTATTGTAAGACTCGATTCCTTTTTTTTTTGTTAATTCCAAAAAATAAATAAATAAACATGATCCTGCTTAGATAATGCCTAAGATTTAAACATGTTTAGAGCAGCAAAGTATTCTTGATTCCTTTCAGTTAGCAGGCATGAATGGTCTCATTTTCTCTGCAACATCTACATTTTCCTCTCCAAAATTAGTTGACGATTCATTTTTAAAAAAATTCAACATTAAGCATGACACACAGGCAGTATTAGTTTCAGTATGGATGTTCATTTATCAAGAAGCAGCCATTTCCTTTTGATCTCTCCTGGTTTGTCTGACATGCCCACTGTTTTTGGACACAACCTACAAAATTCTTTTTATCAGCCACACAACCAATTTCAAAATGTGACTTACAATGAAACGTCTAATCTTGGGGCAGTTTCATACAATGACACCAATACATAACGTATCATCCCATTATCTTCTCAATGTGTTACAGTCTGCTGCCTTCTCTCCAGCTCATCCACAGTCATCACTCTCTGGCCCTGCTGTGGGAGTGGTGGCATCTTGGGGAGCTGCCCAGGGCTGTCAGTGCTGCCAAACAACTTGGCCAAGTTCACACCTATATCTCCACCTGGTCTCTGCTGTTGCTGCTGTTGTTGGTGCTGTTGCATGTTCAGCATGTTTGAGTTGTGCTGTGGGAAGGGGTGGTTGCTGCCATGGATGGCTCGACCGGGAGACATTGGGCCATTGACAACATCTGAAACAAAGCAGGATTCCAAACATATGAATATGAAGACCATTTGTATTTTGCGATGGCTTTATTTGAGAAATATAATTCATTGATGCAGTACTCATTATCCAAAACAGTGATAAGCAGAGATGCTCCACATCTGCCAGTTCTTTTAGTTCAACCAAGTGTTTAGCCGTGCATTAACTGAACAGAAGAAAAAAATTGGAAGAGCCAAAAACCTTTCACTGGATTTCGACTGCTCTCTTCAAGCATAATAATCCACCTCACCTGGTCTATTCTGTTGTGGAATCATAGGTGTGGGAATCTGTGGCTGAGGGGAGTTGTTTCTCCCTACAGCTGCGTTGACAGCAGCACTGACCACAGCCGGGTTGGCAGACATGGGAACACTGTTAGAGAAGCCAGGCCTGGGGGAGGCCACTTTGCCTTGCTGATAGCCTGCAGCTGCTGCTGCTGCCCTGGATGTCTGTGCCTGGATCAGGCTCTCCAGTACTGCCCTCTGTTGGACCTGCTGCAAGGCTGCCAGCTGACTAATCTGAGTCATGTTCAACTGGGCCAACTGTTGCTGCAAACCTGAAGTATTAGAAAGACACGCATATTACATCAATTACCCATCATGCTTTCATTTAATGAAAAAAAAAAATAAAATAATAATGATTTAAGCAATGGGCAAAACATTACATTTATTTAATGTCAATTATTATTAATGTCAAAAAAAGTTTTTTTCAACTTGCACATACATATAATTCACTTTGTAAAGACCTGGATGTATTAAAAGACTATTGAAATTTCTCAGAGAAATATGAAATTGACAAATCTACAAACCTCTTGCTGCTGCCTGATTCAGCCCAGCCTGCTGCATTCTCTGCACCAAAATTTGCTGTGCCTGCTGTGCTGCCACAGCCTGTGCCTGAGCCTGGGCAGCTGTTCTTTGGTTTACTGCAGGAGACCTTCCTGTTATTGGCACAGGGATAGCATTACCAGGAGATACACCACTTGGCATAGAGCGAGGAACACCTGCTGAGTTGGGGCTAACTTGCTGCTGCTGCGGTGATTGTTGTTGTTGCTGCTGCTGCTGTTGCTGCTGTTGTTGTTGTTGGAAATGCTGTTCAATGAGTCTGTTGATATCTTGACTTTGCTGGCCCTGTTGGTTTCCCCTGTTAATCATGTTTAGAATGTGCTGACCAGAGAGCTGCTGCTGTCTACCTGGACTGCTTGGACTAGTTGGGTTGCCTGGAACATCAAAGTAAAAACAAATGTGTTTAAATTTGTTTTCGTATACTCTCGTTTAGATATATATTAGTAATTAAGAGCCATCCCCACTCGGCGATCCAAAAGTTTAATCGTGACTATCAGAATTCAATTATAACACAGTGCAACACAGAGATCAACACTAATTAAATAAACTTTCACTGTTTTTTTTTAACTTTTTGACACCAAAACAAAAAAACTTTCACACTTTGCTGATAATATATAAGATAGCAAATTGTCAATATACCTTTAACAATGGGTCGACCTGGTGCCTGTTGCATCTGTCCTTGATGCAGCATGTTCATCATTCCTTGTCCCACTAGAGGGCGTGGCGGCTGTTTGTTTTGTTCCATAGCTGCCGCTGCCATCAGGTTAGCTATGGGGACAGGTGCTCTTGGAGTCTGAACACTGGACTCTGCCTGGGAAGATGGAATCATCATGGTAGGTGCTGGGCTCTGTTCATTACCAGGCTGACCACCATCTTTGCCCTGTTTCTCTTTCTCTTCTGCTTTATCTTGCACCAGTTTTCTGATCACAGAGGTGGGTGTAAATGCAGCAGAGACTGGTGGCTTAAATTTAAAGGCATAATAACTCTTTGTATGATACCTATATTTCACAATAAAAACCTTGTGAATAACTCATAGAAATATAATATATTCTGTTTTACCACAAAAACAGCAGTTATAGCTTTTATTCTGATATTTGAACTTGTCTTTAGACCACGTAACCTCCATTGATGTCTATACTTTGTTAAAATCTCTTAAGAGATTTTAACAAAAAACCAAACTTTTTAGAAAAAAACCAGGGACTAACTTTGAATGTAAAAATGGATTCATTAACCATTGGTAAGCATGGGAAAATTGTTGTTTACTCCAGGAAAATTCATTTTTTGGCCGAAACAAAGAGTTAATATTGCTTTAAGAGACTGTTTTAAGTACAAAACTGATGTTTCTCCCATAAACATTTGAGTACATGTTACACACATTGCTGGATTGCTAAAAGATCTCATAATTAAAATTTGGCCTGGAAAAAATACAATGGGTAATGACCTGATAACTTATTCAGTTACAGAAGTGATAATTTCCAATATAAAAATCAATATTTATTTGAAGTATGACACATGCAAATATGACTGAAACCACAATATTTGTAACTGCATTTAAACACATGTACAAATTTGTTTTTTACCTTCTGATTCTGTGGTATCATAGGGGAGCCAGCCATACCAGGTGCACCAATAGGAGATTTACCCCTGCAATCAAATCAAAACAATTACATTCAATAACAATATAAATTATTACACAGGATATACAGAAAACATCATTTTAACTAAATATGATAGTCAGCAGTTATCATGTGAATCTCTAGGGACAAAGCTTTATTTACCCTTCAGTATGCTGTTTCTTTAGAAATCTCTCTCTTTGATCCTCCAATTGTTTTTTGAGCAGTGCATTTTGCATTATGGCTTGAGTGTGAGCTGCCAGCTCTTGTGGTGATGGCACACGGGCCAAAGAAGCAGTTGGGGTTGTGCCCTACAAAGGGTAATGTATCACATGTATAACAATTATGACATATGTACAAAATCCATGGCTGAAATAGTCTGGAAGAGTTCAATAAGGTCCCAATACTCCAATTTATTGATTTAAGACAGGTCTCTGGCTCATTCTCTCCCTCTCTCTCTCACACACACAACTATTCTAATATCATTAAAAATCTTCAGAATCTCCTTTCAGTTCTACACACTAAAATTATCTGTGTATCAACATTCCTGTTTAGATGTAATTTTTCAAAAGAATATCCCAGCAGGATGGCACCACATCAGCTCACCTGTACAGTTAGATTCTGACTGAGCACCTGCTGCTGGAACTGTGCTGGATGTATTGGAGATGGGGCTCTAAGGTGCATTGGAGGCTGAGAACCAAACACTGGAAATAAACAAGGCAAAAAACTTTGAAAATAATCCTGTGGTACATTTTTTCCAAAGAGTTCATTTATGACGTATGTTTGACATATTTCCTTCATATACATTGCTGCCCAACTTACCCAATTTTTCTTAATATTCAAGCAGTAAATATTGTTCTGTAGCTGTAAGAAGACATTTACCTCTATGGTTAGATATGCATAAGTGGTAAATCTAAGTCGTGCTTAAAAGAGGACAATTCTGGTACTTACTGACTGGGGATGGTGCCTTAGGAGTCGACTGGCGCTGCTGCTGTTGCAGTGCTGCTTGCTGAGCCAGCTGCTGCACCAGTTGAGGTGGAGATGCCCCACGGGGCTGCTGAGGCTGTGGTGGAGCCCCTGGCTGGGGAGAAGCCCCTTTGGTTATAATGGTAGGGTTTTTCTGAATGAAGTTCCATATGGCATCATGTTGTTGTTTTGCCTGTTGGACCTTCTGTTGAAGGGAGGAGTAGTGAAGTGGAGTGGCTTGCTGTTGTTGCAGGTTCCTCATCTGGTTCTGATGGTGCTGCTGTAATTGCTGCTGTTGCAAGTCTTGCAGCTGCTGGTGCTGCTGCTGTGCCTTCATCAAGTCCTTAAATGACAAAATGGGAGTTGTTTGGTTCAGAAATTAATCTAGGATTACAAACATTATGAAAGGATTTGTACATGGGGAGGATTTCAACATGGAACTGTTGATCAGGATTAGAATTCTTTCATTATATAGAAACAAAAGTGATCTATATAATTTGCTTGACCTCTTTCACCAAGATATTGCTTGAATCACTTTTCAAAATACACAGGCTATGGTTCTTCAAGAGAAAATATTGCTTTAATTAGTAGAAGATTTAGATGTTAAGGCACTGTTAGCATGTTCTCTGTGTAAAAAGTAGGTAGATGTCTTGGTTATGCAGACTAAGTCAAAAACACCTTTTTTCTAGGTGATACCCTCTGTCAAAGCTACAGCTTTAAGAGGCATCACATGAGAGGGTTTCAAATTTCACACAATCCCTGTACACATCTCACTCAACTTTCCAATGAATGTCTTTCACAACAAATGAAAAGAAACCTTTAACATTTTACCTGTATAATTGCATTTTGTTGAGCTTCTTTCTGAGCATGGTCAATGAGTTGTTGGGCTGCAGGTGGAAGGTTGTGTGGTTCTGTCATAACAGCCTGTTGAAGAACAAGATAAACATGTACTACAATAAATAATACACACAACTGTTCTAGGGTTTTTGTTGTTGTTGTTCTATGATTTAGTAAGACAAATGTAAAGTGAATTAGAGATACCTTAAAAACAAAATTCCAAACTTACGTTTGTTGGCATCTTTGGTGTTTCACTCAAAGCCCCATTAGCCTTCATAAGCCCTACCAACTTGTTAAAGGCTGTCATATCGTTGTTATTGGGAGAACCTGTTTGGTTCTTAGGTGTGCGTGTATCCATAGGGGGTAGCATGTTCTCACTGGACATGCCAGGGTGCCCTGGGGTGCCCCTTTGTGGCGGAGTGGGGGTTGGCTGAGCTTTGGCCAACTGAGAAGCAATGAACTGTAGTTGTGGTGAGAAACTCTCTGGTGGTGGCTGCTGTTGTTGCTGGTTGTGATGGTGTTGTTGCTGCTGTTGTTGCTGGTTGTGATGGTGGGTTTGCTGATGCTGTTGTTGCTGGTTGTGATGGTGTGGTTGTTTCTGATTGTGCTGCAGGGGGATGTGGTGCTGGTTCTCTCCTGGCATCTGTCCTGAAGCATTACCACCGCCAAGTACCATCTTCTTCAATCCAGCTTCAAGTTCCTCTGCTGTCATCACTTTTTCCTTGGGTAAACCTGAAATGCATAAACAAGAAATGAGAGGGGTTTGCAGAACCCTTTAAAGATACATGACCCCTTTCATTGAAGACTTAAAAAATACTGCTATCCGTTTTTCAATACCATTCAGACATCCTTTATTACATTCACATGTTCAAGAACAAAACAACCCAGACCAATGACATGTATGCATTCACCAAAAATAAAAAATAATATTCAAATAGTACAGCATCTATCCTTAGTACATCTCAAACTGCTCTGCAGATGGAGGTCCATTACAGTTAATATGTGTATAATGTGTGATGTTATCCATGTGATGGCATCCATCAGTAAACTTATAAGGAGAAAATGAGATTAAGGTTTGTAAATTCTTTGTCAAGATTTACAGAAAGTAATAAAAGTAATTATTGGAACTATGGGTATTATACTGCCCTGATACATAAAACAGACAAAATGCTCATTGTTAGTACAAACAGGAAGGTATAAAGGCAACTGACATTTACATCACCCTTAATTATGTCTGTCACAACTACGTTAATGGTTAGCAAGACACCTACAAAAATTCAGGACTTAGCAGAAACTTCTAATAGTAAGGTCAGAGTAGATATAGAAGTTCTAAAGATTGGAAACCACATATACTGGAAACCAGCCTTGTGTGAAAACAAAAAGTATTGCATAAAATTTTGCATCTTTCACTTGCTTAATACATGGGAAGAAAATCTGTTTCAAAGAGTGATTCAAATGAATAAATCCATACATAGTGTTTTTTAACTAAATCAGCCAGTAAATAAAATTCTAATTGTAGAAAAAATACTTATATTCCAAAAAAAAAGGACCATGCGTTAACTAGCACGGGTGGCTCAAACAAAGGAATTTATTCACCACCACCCAAGCAAATACTGCAGCAACTATATAGATTAGTCAGAGAGACTAATATGCAAGCCCAGCTCTAAGCGATCTACACTACGAAAGCATGGGGAAGGCACTGCCAGGGGGAACTTACTCTGTACACTAGGATGAACAAAGCTAGGACTTAGAGCCTCCGTTTTATTATCACCCATTAAAAGAGCTTTCAAGTTGGTTTCTGCTTCTGTGGTACTGTTATTTCCATGTGACTCTGCTGAAATTTTGGGCAACATGGACATTTATCACCTTATAAACAACTATGCAACAACACAACATGTGAAAAACATTGTCTAGCATAGATGCAAACAAAATTTTCAAAACTTAAAGTGAATAGCTATACACAGAGTACAAATTTGTGCCAATGCTAAAGTGACATACATAAAACAATTAGAAAGCTTAATCATATTTTTTCAATTTCTCTCTTACAACCACCCATCATTTTTTTTTCTCTCATAACCCTGTAAAGAGACCCAGGCTTTACCTTGCAGTCCTCCTCTCTTGGCAGCATGGTGCAGCATCTCTAGGATGTTGGGTTGTTTGGTCTCCTCTGGCCCATGTGAAGGGGCATGGAATGGTACACCATCCAAGGGAGGGGCGGGAGAAACTGTGGGTGGGCTCTTCTGACCACTGATGAGATCTGGGAGAGAAAGTTACCCAAAGTTCTCACTACAGAGCCACACAAGAATCATACATCTAGGGGGTTATAATCTGCTTCAAATTCATGCTAACTCCATTTTTATTTTTAAAAAATCCAAGCCATTTTAACTGTATAATCTATTTTTATCTGTGCACATTTGGCGCCTAAAATAGCATGAAGGGAAGAACTCAGAAACTAGAGTTTGCAAATATAAATTTCTTACTCATTAAAGATCAGCAATCAAACAAACCATTTAAGAAACTGAAATCCCCATCAAGGGATGATCGCCTGCTGTTGCTATTGCTGTTTCCACCACCTTGAGCCTTGGACTGGAACCACTGGGAAAAGCGACTGCCGGAAACCTGGAGAACTTGGTCTGGTTTTGGACTGGTGGACTCCTACAAAAAAGAGAGAATTCAAGTTGTTCAAGTTGATCTTTTTGAAGAAAATGATGAAAGACAATTGAAAATAGAGCAATCCTACTAAACATGTTATCATGAAACTAACTACTTAGTTCCAACTCCAGTAAGAACCATTTTTCAAATTTCAGAAGATTACAATCAATTTTTGACAGGTCATAATGGCAAATAGATTGTTCCAAAATGTACATGAAACTAGTGTTGGAAACAACATTTTTACATACCTGCACTTCTAGATTAGACTTGAAGAACTCGTTGATATCAAACTCTGGCACAGCGTTCTCTGTGGCAGATGGGACGGCCTTCTCTGGTTCAGACTGAGGAGATGGTTCGGGTGAACTAGATTCCTGGGTCTCTAAGCTACCATTCCTGTCCTGGACATTCACGGTTGCTGTTAAAATGTGGATGAATAATAAACAATGTGATGTAACTTGCAAGACAATTCAGAAAATAAACATTCTTTGCAAATAACGGTGTGTCATGTGCTGTAAAACAACACTGAAATTTAGACTTTTTCAGTAATTGGTGGTAGACAAAAATACAAGAACAACATATCTACTCCTTTCAATAGAAAATACACATCACAGATTTTTGGCTATACAAGGATACGTGCCAAAGATGACACATATTGATCCAGGTTCATTTAACATTAAAAACTGCTTTGCAAACCCCCAAAATTGATTTAAAATATCACTTACTCAAATTTTTCGGTCCATCAACATTCTTCTCTTCTTCATCTGGTGCCTTTTCATCATCATCATCAGAAGTCCTATCAAACCCATGGAGTTCAATTGTGTCAGACTGACTGATAGGACCCTCTGTGAACCACTCCGGTTGCTCAGGCTGTTCGTTGTAACGGAAACTTCTTGCACGATCTGTGACAATAACATGACAGTTATACAAATTATCAATAATATATATATATAGGTTATTAATAGGTTTCACATGTATTTCGCTTTACTTTAATTATCTTTACGGAAATATCCCATCCAGTTAAAGACAAGAGATACCTAAAGCAAAAGAATAGCCTATCTTATACTTACTGTATCTCCTGTCTGGATCATCATAACTTCCACTATCTCTCCTGAAGCGTTCAAATCTTCTGTCATCTCGATCACGATCTCTGTCGAAACGGGAATCTCTGCTATCTCTACTGTCTCTCAGGTTCCTACCATCTCGAAGATCCCTACTGTCACGAATGTCCCGGCTATCTCGAATATCTCTACTGAACCTGAATTCTCTTCTATCCCTGTCATGGTCATATTCTCTGTCCCGCTCTCGGTCAAGTTGGATGCGACCACTTCCTATTCGCCTCTGGTCATTTCTAGGTCTAAATAGAGAGAAAATTTTAGAAAAGACACCCAAATACACTTAAATTTATAATTCCTGACCACATACTCGCATAACAAAATCAAACGAAAATGGGGGATTCATTCCTAACGAATTCATACCATTAACTTAAATCTAAAGTAAAAAAAAAATGTCATTTTTGAAAAATATGCCACTTGATGATTACAAAGCACATTTCTAGGTGCATTTCTTTATCTCAGTTTTAAAGAAGTACCTTTCTCTGTCCCGATCCAAATCCCTGTCTCTCTCCCTGTCTCTGTAGTCCACACTGAGTTGTCTTTGAGGCACAGATGGAGATGGTGACGATGTCTGAGTCACATGGCATCCTGTTAAGAAGCTACGCCTCTGAGGACTCAATACAATACCACTGTCTTCTTGCTTTACTCTTTCCTTGGGATCTAGAACAATTAAGTGGTATTAACATTGTTAATTTTACTTTCTATGTTACTCTGAACCCTCCAGCATGCAGGTTGTAAAAAAAAAATTTAAGACAGGTTTACATTGCAAGTGACAACTGTGAAGTGAAGAATCGGTTTTCAACTTTTCATTCAACTAGTGAAGCCACATATATTCTTAACAAAACATGGCACTAGAAGAAAGGTTTCTTTAAAAATATAATCATATTTTGAAATGGCCATTTTTATCAATGAAATTTGAATACACTGATAACAGATTAAGGAGAAATTTACTACAGCTCTTGTCAGATACTTGGATAGGAGTTCCAAGATTAACAAAAGGTTCTTACCAGCAGGTCTCTTCAGTGAATCACGGTCAATATCAGCTGGACGTTTTCTTCTATCTCCCAATGTCAATGGAGAGTTGCCTCGGGAACCTCCAAATGACTTGAACCACTTTTCTGGATCCCAGTATCCCTCTGGCCTACAATAACATAGAACACTTACTAAGGATCTCTTACTGTACCTTCTGTGAGACATATCAGTCCTAGAGACAGCATTGATATCAGCTTATTCTATTCAAAATTATGGGTTTGGGTGGGAAATGTACAACTTCCCTTTGTATGTATGACAAATAATGCACTACTACCCCCTAGTCTGATGCCTGTTATCGCATATATCAGGCATTATTTAGTACATAATTACACTAGCAAAACAAGTTTAAAATTTTAAAAATAATATTATGATAACTTAATAAAATGAAGACTTACCCGTCATATTCTTTGTTGAGACAGGTTGGCCTGATGTTTGCTGCACTGCTATCAGCAATTTTCAGTAGAACATCCTACAAAGAGAAACCCGTTATCTACAAATATTCTGAGATCGTCAACAATTCAGTTTTACTAAAATGTGTGCCCTTTGGTGTATGTACTTTTCATGTCCAACTGAATTTGTTACATGACTGGAATAAAATATGTATTATCTATAGTAGAGTTCAGTGCAAGTAATAACTAATGAGAACATTTAATCAAGCTTATTCAAGGTTCATATTGAGTTAATTTTCTAACAACTCACCCGAGAATATTGATGTTCTGGCAAATTAACAGTAGGTGATCCCTCTTTGGAACTATGTTCCGATTTCGATTGGTTTTCATTTTCTTTGTTACCTTCTAAATCACTCAGAGCGACATCTATCTCGGATTTCTTGTCCATTCCTTTCTAATAAGATAAAAAATAATTGGCTATTATATAGAAAGAAGAGGCAGCATAAAAGACAATTATTTGAAAAGATCATACATTAAATTAATACAACTTAATTTGACAAAAACGCCATCTTCCTCTACAAATTTTTGCAGAAAATGTTGAAAAGAATTGTCCTTTAGTGTAATACACATCCAGATCCCATCTTCTCACTGGCAGTGAACACATTTCCAATGGAAAGAAGTATTAAGTTGGGTAATCCTGATATAATTTTAAAAACAAGTTGTCAAATTGCACGTTTTACAAAATGGCAGAAAGGGCTTTTAAAAGTAGGCATCTGTATTCACCATTTGCCATTTTAATATTTATGGCTATCATAACTCAAACTGCACAGTGTGACTGCATATAATTACGTGATAACCAACTGCTAGCTGTACTCTGCTACAGTGTCATTCTACCATCTCCTACTCGTCCCAATAAAATACTGCAGACACCTGCACCATACTTACATATACGGGTAAATGAGTTTTTCCAAAAACAAAGGTTTCTTTACATAACTTCAGGATATGACAAATGACACACAGTCTATGGTTGACACATTTCCGTGTATGACTGTTAGAAGATGTGGAAATAATACTCTCGAACATCCCAAACTAAGCTATAACTGCTTTCAAAAGGAAGCAAAATTAACTATGCAAACATGCACTAATTAGTAACCAATACCTTATTCACCATATCGGAACTCAAAATTACTAGCCCAACTGTCCATTTAATTAAATAAAGGTAAAAGTCAAAGATCCCAAAATCAAAACAATGTACCTCCACGTTGCTGCTTTTGCGGAGAAGATACTACAATTTCGTGGACCAGTTTTGCTTAAGTCAGACTGTCACTCAACACGTATTGTTTCTCCCCGTTTCGGTAGCTTTTCTATGTAGTATCTGTAGCAATTATAACGATGTACTATGAAGCATACTGTTATTAATTCAAGTTTTTCAAACGCCTCCGAAACACTGCAAGCCTTTTGGAAAATGTCGCCTGGGCACAAAGTCCCGGATGCACACCTGCGCATTTGACTTTGACCTTCGACCTGCCAAAAAATAAAAGCTTAATTGGTTATACTTCAGTCTAGAATATATTTGATTGATGTTAGTTAGTTAAATGATAGTGAGCTATTGAACTTTTGAAGTGAATAATTCTGCACGCTATACATTTTCCACATGCCGAATGTCTTGACAGTAACTCTTTACGAACAGGAAGTAATACTAACACTTCCGGGGGTCATTCAAGTGTTCCGCCATCAACGTGCTGCACTTGCCATCTGTATGCTTCATTTGCTACTGTTTCAAAGCCATTACAACAATGAGTGCGCTTCAAAAGATAGCGGAGATCGAAGCGGAGGTATGGTGTACACATTAGTATTAACGGCAGATGTATTTCTTGTTTTATTGTTAAAGTTTTCATTGGCGATGTTGTTGGTATTTTCAACCATTACAGTATATTTCTCTTTACACTTAAAACAGAAATTATCGATGCCGGCGGGATACGCTGATTTGGTTGATGCGTATATGTGCACGTAACTTATAACCTGCTACCGTATGTCACGTTCCGGTATGCTACCTATATTTTGAACCAGACCCCACCCCACCCCACCTCCCAAATACACATACCTCAGGAAAGGTAACACATGTCAAATGCTTTAGAATTCCGCCGGCCTCTATATAACTCTTATGTTCGATTCTTTGGCAGATGTTAATCCAAAGTTCTGCATAATGTGCATTACCATTATATTAATCATACGTATAATATGAGTTGAAGGTTGTAAGTTATGTAGAATGACCATAGATAGTACAAAGTTTTGAACATGTGTAAGCACTCCTATATGCTGTAGTTTCTGATATACTGTATATTATATTTAAGCACGGTGATTTATGTGATAGCTCTTCTTATTATGGTTTCTGATATTTACTATTTTTGTTAACACTTGAAGGCTATAGATGTATATAAATGTAAAATGACCACCAGAGAGCATGCACACCTGCCTCGATGAAATTTAATTCAAATAAAATGCATTTTGAATTTTTGACTAGATGGCCCGAACCCAAAGAAATAAAGCAACTATGGGGCATCTTGGCTTACTTAAAGCTAGATTAGCAAAGTTGAGGAGAGAACTGATAGAACCAAAGGGAGGAGGTGGAGGTGCTGGAGAAGGATTTGATGTAGCAAAAACTGGAGATGCCAGGATAGGATTTGTGGGTAAGAATAGGTTAATGACTAGGTAATATGAGTATGTATGTCAAATCAAATGTACTCTTTAAGATGGTTATTGCATAGTTTATAAAGATAGTGAGGTTAATATATAAATGGGGGTTTATAACCATTGATGATACTAGTTTATTTAAATTGTTTTCTGTCTAAGATTTGTTGTTTTTGATAAGCTGTAAATCAAAGCCTGTGGGGAAGAACATTTTTATAGCAATTGATCTCTGTTGTGATATAAATAGGACATGTTAAACCAATAATTTATTTTACAGAATGCATTTGTAGCCTGTTGCTCCCAACTTTATTTTTCAACTTGGTCATTAAAATGATTCTGGTCTGTATTAAATGAGCTTCATACTATATATTCAAGGGAAAAGCTGAATCACAGCTTTGTTTGAAAAGTTGTAATGGTGCTTTTTTTATCTTTAGGTTTCCCATCTGTTGGCAAGTCCACTTTATTGACTAATCTGGCTGGAGTTTATTCTGAGGTGGCTGCTTATGAATTCACCACTCTTACTACTGTGCCTGGGGTCATCAGGTATAAAGGTGCTAAGATCCAGGTAAAACCTTGTTAGATGTTTGTATCTCAACTCAGTTCTCCACATCCTAATTCCTCAAACTGATATTCATGAGTTAACAAGTTGAAGTATGTCTTCATAGATAGATATTAAGAAGTTGCTCTATTTGTCAGTAGCTTGGTTAATCAAGTTCTTGTTGTCAAATATGAGACATATATATACTATCAATAGAATAAATGATGATGTTTATCATTTAGAGTGGTACCTTTCATTTTAGCTTTTAGATCTCCCAGGTATTATTGAGGGTGCTAAGGATGGTAAAGGAAGAGGAAAGCAAGTAATTGCAGGTAATTCAATACATGTCTCTCTTTATTTAGCCGGAGAAGAAATTCATAATGTGAAGAAAACATTTGTTGTGAATGTATTTTTAGAAATGTATATTTTGGCTGTAATTTTTACTTGTGTGTGTGTAATTTTTGTTTTCAGTTGCAAGAACTTGCGGTTTAATTTTTATTGTTCTTGATGTCCTCAAGCCACTACAACATAAAAGACTGATAGAACATGAACTAGAAGGTTTTGGGATAAGACTTAACAAAACTCCTCCAAATATTGTGTTTAGGAAAAAGGAAAAAGGTGGAATAAATTTACAGCAAATGGTAAGTCACTTAGAAGAATGAAATATAGAATATGAATGGTGAAGGTTTCAGCCATCTTTTTTTTAATGGTTGTATCTGTGTCTATAATGCCATTTTATATGCCATTGCCATTGCCTTTGGTGTCTGAAACATGTTGTTCACTCTTTGACTACTAAAACATTATTGTGTTGCCTTAAATTCCCCAAGTGGTCTGTTTGGTAAAAAGGCCAAGTTCGTTTCAAAACCCATGATCAGATTTTTTTTTTACAGTAGTTTTTAGCATTATTTTGGAAATATTTTGGCATATTTGGGTTTTACTTCAAATTTTCTGGGGGGGAGGGGGGGTGTGCACTGTTAAAGGGGCAGGTTCTTTTCAAAATTAGCACGATCATATTATTTTTATAAAAAAAATTGATTTATTTATAAAAATTGTTTGGTATCTGTAGGTTCACAAGCTTTGATTGTGTCAGTTTTACTTAAATTACCCCTAAGTTATATGTACAGAAGCAACCAGTAGTTAAAACAATGATTTTGATAAAAATATAAATCTATAGCCTTTATTAATAATTTTTTAATGGAAATTTTTCATATCTTGTCTGTCTTTTCATATCTTGTCGGTGTTTCTATTTACATACATTTTGCTTTAACAGATGCAATATAAACTGAATAGGTGATGAATAGATATTCACATTAAAAGACATTATCTGCTGCTAGGTTCCCCAGTCTGAGTTAGACGCGGATGTTGTGAAGACGATTCTGGCAGAGTATAAAATACACAATGCAGACATAACATTGAGGTACGATGCCACGCCAGAGGACTTGATAGATGTTGTGGAAGGCAACAGGGTTTACATACCTTGCATTTATGTCCTCAACAAGATAGACCAGATTTCCATAGAGGTAATCTTTCTGAACCCATATGTTTCTTTTTGCTAAAGATCGGAAGCTTTTTTAACACAAAGATAATGAGAAAATTGAATGTTATGCTGGATCTTACTTGAAATGTACGGTACTTTGTAATTCAAGTAAGTTCCAGTATAAGATTCAGTTTTCTCATTTTCTTAGTATACAACTGGTTGAACTAAGACATTCACTTTTTGACACAATTTAGGAACTTAATAAATAGATTAAAACCCTATTTTTAACATCAAATGTCATTTTTGAGCAAATAAAAATCTTTATCTTAAAATGTTTTGCACATTTGAATAAGAATTGATCGAATGATGATATTTCTGTTGTAAGACATTAAGTGGAAAATTGTTGATTTCAGTGTTCATTTGTTACAATTATCTCAGAGTCTTCCTTAGCAGTGATGCATATTTTTCAGGAGCTTGATATAATCCATAAAGTCCCCCATACTGTGCCTATATCAGCTCACCACAAGTGGAATTTTGATGACCTTCTGGAAAAAATGTGGGAATACCTCAATTTAGTTAGGATGTGAGTATTTGTAGCATTTCAAAGGTATGGGAATTGTTTAAGAATTGTGGATCAGTAGATATTAATTTTATTATTATGTGTTCAATTGAGATGATATATTTAGACAATTAATTCCTTACTGAAATCAAGACATTTCAACGAAGACAGTGTAGTTCCCTTGTCATGAGTGACCTTTGCTAGTCCCTGATGGACAACATATTCATTTATGTGAGCAGTAACACAACATCATCTTTCTTTTAACTTTGTGAGTACGGTATAAAATCTGAGAAATTCATACGATAGATTTTGAATTTTGTGGTTCCTTACTTTACTGCAACTCCTCCAAGATCGCTATTTATTTTAAATTTTTTGTAAATCTTTGGTCTCTGATACGGAATATCTGATGTTTGGAAGTCTTAATTTTCACTAGACTTAGTCCTAAACATTATTTTTTACAGTTACACCAAACCGAAAGGTCAGCTTCCAGATTACAGGTCTCCTGTCGTCCTAAGGTCTGGCAACACCTCTATAGAAGATTTCTGTAATAAATTACACAGGACTATCATCAAAGAATTTAAATAGTGAGTACTTATAAACTTGAATGTTTAATGTTTCAGAAAGAAGCAAAAGCTATAAAGGATTAAATGTAAATGATATATGTTCCAGTAAGGAAGAAGGGGTGCTTTTTATATTTGGGAATGGAAGTATTAAGATAAATGGAAATTATCTATTACTTTTGATTAATGTGGTCCTGTGATGTTTGTTACTCTTTACCCTTTTTATCCACATCTTAATTGCACTTTTACATTATTCTAGTGCCATAGTGTGGGGCACCTCGGTAAAATACCAGCCTCAAAAAGTAGGCAAAGATCACATTTTGCAAGATGAGGATGTGGTACAGATTGTTAAAAAGTGAGTGACACTATAAGTGGTTTCTGCTTAATCAGACAAATATTTTTAAATATTTTTAAGAAGTAAATCTTTGTAAAAGACATTTGAATGGGAAAGTGATAAATAATTTAAATGGATCAGCCATTTTACAGTATTTCGCATATGGCAGGAACAAGGACATTTTCATACAAAATAGATCATTTGATTCAAATAGCATTAACAAAAAGGACCGATTGCAGCATTTTTCTTCTTTTAGGGTATGATCCTGACGGACATTTAAACAGAATATGGCTTTTCTTCTGAAGACTTTAGATCCCCAAAACCTCAAGCTATTGGGTGTACGTTTGGACATGGAGGAGACATTGTTTACTACTGTTCAAGAGTCAACAGTGGAAACGAACATAAGTAATCAGATCTGTTTCTAAGAAAAAAGCCTCCATGTAAAACAAAGAGTCAAAAGTACTATGGCTTTTTAAAACATTTTTTGCTATAAAAAAGAAAGAAAAAATAAATTCTGCTTGGTTTTGAAGCAACAGCATTACGTATCATTATTTTTGAAAATGTATGATGTAATGCAATCGGACACACTATGGTATCTCACAGACTGCTGGCAGTTAAAACATTGCGGGCGTGGAAGGAGCTGTAGGGCAAAAATTAAGTACTTGAAGTTGACATCAGTTGTCAGGGATCTTAGCTAGTGAATGTAATTAAGGGTGCAAAAATATGCATGTTTAACTGAACTTCATTCGTCTCTGACACTAGTGAAAGAGCATAAAATAAAAATAAATTATACATTTTCCTTTATTTCATCTTGCTTTTTATTTAACTGTCAAAAAAGTTGGTCTTCAAATCAAGGATGAATTAGATGTTAAATTTAGTTTAGTTTTTCAAATCAAACTACTAGTTCACTCATAAAAACTTCATAATTACCGTGATTTTGAATTGTTTTGACCTGTTCTTTGAACTCTGAAGAATATTTCTTTAAGAAGTCTCTTTATACTTAGACAAATTCATTTGCAGCATCATTTAAATCATGATTATGATGTTTATGAATGTAAAAGCAATTGGATATTAAGCGTCTGCTGAGATACTGTCCAGATTCAGATTTTCTACCCGTCTCAGGGTACTGAATTTTTTTACACAGCATTTGCTGCAGGCATGGTTAACACACAGGCGGTCCTCGGGTTTTGCTAAGAGGGGGGGGTTTGAGAAGCTAGGATTAAATAATGACCAGGCATCACGTGGCATATATAAAACCATAGAGGAGGATGAATAACTACATGTTGACAAATTATTTGGTTTTTGTCTTGTTTTTCCTGATAATTATTTTAAGAATTATTTTAAGACTTGAAATTTAACAATTAAAATTGTCCAAGTTATTGTGACCTGTGTGTTGTCCAATTTGGGAGCAGTAAGATATTTTTCTTGTGAGCTCTCAAAATTCTAACAACTCATAGTAACGCAAAGCGTGATGTTGGTATAAAAAGTTGTTTTATTTATTGGCCCTTTACACTATTTTTATACTACTGTGCTGTAGCCTATTTTGAAATGGGTTAGCACGAAGGCTCTACGGAAACGTCTGAATTTTAAAAATTAAAGAAACCTGTCCTCGATTGTAAAATGCTGACCAACTGTTTTCCGCTATTCAGTTTGTGCCACTACACATTTAAGTCTGTAATGAAGAACATGAACAAATACTGCGTTTTGTTCTCTCCATGATAATGACTTGTAATGGTCCCTGTCCTGTTTTGACGGCTTCTTTCTAATCTAAAGGCATTCATTTTTGTAGCTGTTCGCTTCATAAAGTAAAGAGAATATCCGAATTGGATGAAAATTGCTGCCTTCATATCTAAGAAAAAATATTAAAACCTACATTCCTTTTGCTTTTCCCTGAAAGCTTTACGTCACTTTTAAATGGTATATCAAATGATCAAAACCGTGGGCTAAACTGATTAAATTACTTGTTCAGAATTTTAAGCAAATCGTCTGATTTGGCATAATATTTAGGGACATTTTCTTCTTTGTCCTTAATAGTCAGGTCTGCGCCTTTACCCACGAGCAATTTCGTAGTGCCAACTTTATTCTTCTGAACTGCTAAATGAAGTGGGGTGTATCCGCTGGCGTCTACGGCGTTAACATTTGCCCCCAACTCGATGAGGACTTCTGCAGCCTGCGTGTTTCCTTCTTGCGCCGCTAGATGGAGCGGCGACCATCCAGGATGGTCCTGGATATTAACGTCTCCACCATTGTTATGGAGGTATCTAATCATGCTGGAGTGACCGCTTCGTGCTGCCTCGTGCATGGGAGTCTTTCCGCTGTTTTTCCTGACGTTGACGTCTGCTCCGTGTTTAAGTAAAACTTCTGCTCGCTGTTTTTGCCCGTGTCTGGCAACAAAGTGGAGTGCAGTAGTACCTGAAATACAATTATATAAAAAATTCTTTCATTAAAAGAAAATGAAATTGCCCCCTTTACCGATTGAATATAAGAGTCAATTTATAAAATTGTCCGGATAATTTTTATTCTGTAAAAGCAAAACTAGTTAAGGCGCTAAAAACTGCTTATTTCGCACAAAAGTTCACTAACCAAATTCATAGGATTAACTAACCTTTTTGATCTCGATGCTCCACCTTGGCCCCCCTCTCCACTAGCATAGTAAACACTGGGGTCGTGTCTAAGTACGACTGGGCACACTCCTGCATGGAGCTACGACCGAAATTGTTGACTGCATCTATGTCGGCTCCGCTGTCCAGCAGAATGCGGCTGCAGTCGGTACGCCCATTCTCTGAGGCCTTGTGGAGAGGACTCTGCAGGTATTTGTCCTGGAGGTTGACATTAGCCCCGTTGTCTACCAAAAGCTGCACCACATTGGCGTGACCCTGCAACGAATCTTATATTGATGAGGATTTCTTTGAAAATAGGCCTATATGTATAACTATTTTTCATAACTATATTTATTTGATTTTGTTTGGGATTTGGTTTGTAAACATTGACGTGTCCTCATGATGTTTTAAAAAATGTGCGCTCTTTGGTGCGCAAGTTCATCAACTGTCAGTAGGCCCTATTTTTCGTGTGGATAAATGTTAAAGATACTTGAGAATAGGTACAACTTAACGGATCGAAACAATCGAAAGTGTTTGAAAAACTATTATGAAACAAAACAGTCATCTGCTAAAGGCTCTGTCACACCTAGCGTAAACAGATACGTATAGTGACATCGATTATGCGCACAACTTTAAACGTAGGAAATCACCGTATCAGCGTATTAAAATGATAAAAGATATAAGCAGCGTATGCAATTGTTTTAGAACCGGCGTATGCAAACGCACACCAACTTTTGCCTGCGTACTCGAGGCGTATACGGCGTAACTCCAACGAACCCATTGCGTTTGTCTGCAAATGGGCAATTTTTCTCATACGTTCGTGCTATACGCTAGATGCGAGAGTGCCTTAATCAAGCTGTCTGCCTGTAACATTTAACCTACTTGCCAAGCAGCCTCATGAATCGGTGACTTGTTCTCCTCGTCTACAATATTAACATCTGCTCCTTTGGAGACGAGAAGCTTGGCCGAGTCAAGATGGCCGAACTTGCAGGCTTGGTGCAGTGCAGAACAACCGGCTGGAAACACATCCACGCGTTCTCCTAGGCGTTTCTTTACATTCTTCGTTAACCTCAGGTTCACGTCTGCCCCTGTGTTGACTATTTCCTACAAAGAAACCATTTTGATAAAGCCTTTGTGTTCATCCTGTAACATTCTACAACACTTGTAAGATCATAAGTCATCAGTTTTTATACTTTGCTCTGAAACTGGTAAAATGTGACAGTGAAACGTGACTTCTGCTTTGGGATCCTCCTGCCTAGCATAACCACTCCCAGCTTTGTGCGTCGAAAAGGTATATAATACGCAAGTAAAAGGTGTCGACGCTTCTGTTCAGTTTTCGCATACAGTTGTAAAGGGAGCAGCAGTTATTTGAACAAAAGAAAGAAAAATCAATTATTGCATTTGCTGGTGACGGCGGGGGATCTTTAATGAACAATAGTCTATCACATACGCACTCTTAATAGGGAAATTAACATTCAGGTAAAACGCATGATCTTTCTGAATTGATTCCCACCAGACCATATGGAGTTTAATGCCTGATCTTTGAAGTTCTCTCCAAAACCTATCAACCTAAGCACTGTTGCATTTCAAGGTCAATTCAGACCACTGTGATAAGAAATGTAAAACAAAAATATCGTTTGTTTGCCTCTCAGTCATCCATCGCAACAGCTTTGTACCTTGTTTGTATGCCATATGATAAAATATAGAACAGCAACAAACAAACATATGGCATTTGTATTAGCAAAAGTTTCATAATGTATTTGAAACTCTGCAGCACATATGTACACGCACATGTGCGCCTTTTCCAATGGTTGAAAAGGGCATTAGAATGTGTGCTGGGTCGAGGAATCACTTTTACCTCTCTGAAACACAAGGTGATGGATGAGATAAAGTGAAGCAGATGTTTTTTGCAATCTGCAATTATTACCAGAGCTAGCCATACTTACCTCTACTATCGACGTAATTCCTTTAGCCGCAGCGGCATGGAGCGGTCGCAGCCCAAACTTATTCTCCATCTCACATATTTCTTTAGCCCATAATACATTGTCCCTAAGGATTCGTGTGCATTTTTGGTCCTTTTCCATCACCACAGCTTCTATGAAGTCCTCATTGACCTTTTGGAGTGCTTCAAGGCTAGGCCTTTCCAGCGAATCAGATGGCTTAACAGGTTTTTGTGCCATTTTGCCCAACGGTGGATGTATCTCTGTGGCGGCTAAGAAAAGCGTGAACGACTAGTCCTCCTTGTAAAGTCGCTTTCCAATCTCCCTATTTGGTATTTTGTTTATACGACGTTTACACAGAGAGCATAACGTATCATGCAACTGGTGTGTTCGATAATTTCGACATTTTAAACGACTCCGATCAAAGCAAAACCGACGCTTGCTTATCGATGTATTGGAAGACCACTTGTTTAGTTACTGAAGTGTGCAGAGTTAAATTGGAATTTCGATAGGGGCTATTGATTTTATAACAATTTCATTGTAAAGTCGTGTTTTCTTATGGCCTTTTATAGCTGCGTCACCTGTTACATCACACTAAGAAAGTCCTTGTTTCATGTTTGAAGAACTTTGACTAACGATATGTGACTTTTTTTTCTGCACAAATGAAGTCCTTCTTTTGATCAAAGTCAGCAACTTTGATAAAGTACATAAGGTATGCATCATTCGATACGATACGATAGATATTTGAATTGAGCAAATGTATACGAATCAAAATCAGGTGAAGCCTTATTGCTCGCACTAGTTCAAGCAAATGGTGTCATTGGTTGTATTTTGAGGCCATGTTGTATATGTCAAGTGAGGCACAGGTATTTGCGATGTAGCTGTTCTATGAGATCAGCTCATGTGCTTTTATGTTTCGCCATGCATTGCGAAATACACGTCGTCTTCCATGTACTCTCAAGTGAATTGATCAGATCGTTGACATACACCCACAAAATGCTTTACAAGAGCGAATACATTGATCTGCGAAGAAAGTATTTAAAAACTACTATTGATAACCTTTGGAGAATCGAAAGGTGTCGGTCATGCGCCTGCATTTTACTGGCGGTTTTTTGTGCTCTCTCTGAAACCGCACGAGGTATTCTTTTTATATGTTCGGTCAATTACTCAATTGTTCTCTTAAAAAGCGTGAAAGAATCACCTAAGTGCGACACCTTCACCCAACTGCCCCTAAACCTTTGGTTGTTTGGTTAGCCCTGTCCTGTACCAAAGTGTGCAAGTTACCAAACTAGGGTCACAAATGTGATAGATGAGATTGATGCGACGGTGTGGTTATTGAGCGCTATACCACTGAGCGTGGGTTTTAAAATGCAATTCAGAAACAAGGATCAGGAAAAAAATACCATTTTTTATTTATTATTATTATTTTTTTTTCTTTTTTTTTTCTTTTTTTTGCGTGTGTGTGTGTCTGTCTGTGTGTGTCTGTGTCAAAATCTGGTCTCTTTGAAAAGCCGGGTTGACACTGTATCCACGAGGAAGCAGAACTTAAATATTCAGTTTCTCTAACCCATTTCATATTTCTCAAGCGCTAAACAATTAAACAAATCCGCGTCATAATCTCTGGTAAAGTGATACCAACCTTAAAGGGAAAGTGAAACGAGTATGTCGTCTTCATATTAAATGATAAATTAAAACAATTTCTACACAATAAGCTGAAAGCGTACCTGAGAGCTTTCGTCCTAACACTTGGGACTTCATCAGTCACACTGAAGTTGCAGGACAGTGTATAGTGCGCAGTTTAGTGAGAACTGTTCAATATAACACTGTCCCAGGGGTGAGACAGGTTGTGTCTCACCCGTCCTTGTTTAGTATATGGTTTCCTTCACCCCTCGATTGAACCACAATGGGTCGAGGTCTAAGACCTCCACATTGTCCCAACTGATGTTGTGTTCAGGTGCCTCAACACTGATGTGTCGAGAAACCTCAGATGGGTTGGAACAACTAGGTCTTCGGTGCCTTTAAAGACCTCTCAGTCTCACCAATGTATGTTTGGTTGCACCCACTGCCGTCATGTCCTTTGCATGGAATTTTGTATATGGGCCCGCTGATGTCCTTTTTGTCAGTTTCATCCTCAGGGTGCCAAAGCATTTCCGGATCCTTCAGCGTCTGATGTGGTTTAAAGCTGACGTTGACTTTGTGCTTTTTGAATATGCGCCTCAGTTGTTCAGACCTACCCCTCACATTAGGAACAACTATCGAGCCCCTCCCTTTGACCTCTGGATGTTCGTGAGAGGTCTTATTCTAAGGTCAATCTGGGTCTGTGGGTTCTAGGAAACTGTTGGAGACTTTACTAATTGCCTAGTCTGGATAGTGACATCTTTTCAATGCATCATTCACACAGTTCAGTTCTTTACGTAACACAAGTGTTGGGACGAAAGCTCTCAACTAATTGTGTAGAAATTGAAGTTTTAAATATTGTCAATATGAATAACACTACTACACATATCAACTTTTATCAGATATAAGTCGTCTCTCCTTAAATCTAGAGAAAGACATAATCCAGTTACTTGAACAGTCGTACTGGCATCTTTATAATTTAAAAAACATGGATAAGTGTTGGCAAGGCCCTTTTCATAATGATGTATTAATCATATTATTTCCAATCTGCAAAACAATGAAAGACAACTGATAGATAATTCATCTATTTGTTTATTTGATTCTCAATTGCAAATATCAATACTAATTTTACGTCTACCTTTATATATCTTTATTTGCACCGTGAAACCAAATATAGCTGCATGAAAATGTTACCAAAGCGAGACATTTCTAGGTGTAGTAATCAAGCTTGGGTGTACCAACTAATTATAAAGAATTTACTTGTCATTACTAATTGGATTATTGGTCACATACAATTATTATTATACAGTTACTAATACGCACTCATTGTAAAAAGCACCTGTTTGGTTCGTTGGCATTTACTTGAATTTAATTGAACGAATCTGAAATAAGATAATATCATTGCTCAATACTGTACCATAGGCACAATTACGTGTAAATATATAAACTACGCCTTCTCTGACGTATACACATAAATCTATATATAATTTTCTGTTCATAGTATACCGAATACAATTTTCTTAATACTATATAAAGCATATCCCAAAATATCTCACATAGCCACTAGGTCCTTAATTAACATTCTACTAAATATCATATTCTGTGACTTAATATATACATATAATAGCATTCTGTATATCATCATATCTGTGAGGTATTTTAGGTTACGCCTTCTCCTTCTAACTTGGGTTTAGATACACAAACATATATAAAATCTCTTCAAATGAAGAGGGCTAGCGTGGTTCGCTAGGTAAAAGTATGTGGGGTCAGTTGAATCACCGTCACTGACACTGCAGCTGGTGCTTTTTTCTTTGGATCGTAAGGTCCCTCTAGTATGCGCTTTCGGGTACGTTTCACTCATAACTTGCCTTCGTTTCACTTGGTAAACTAAAGACGACGCGGGGTCTGTTCTTTTCTCTGATCTATTTGATTTTGATATGTTTGAAACTAGAAGGAGGAAATTGCATCGGATCGGTTGAGATCGGGTCGGTCTACATCAACAGCGACTCTTGGTGCCTCGAAGACACTGCTATCAAACATGTGCGGCGTCAGAGTTAGATGCTATCGTGATGGCAGTCAAGAAACCGTACATTTTTCTCTATTCTTTTTCTTCTCAGACGCACCAGTAGCGTCCGTCGGAGACGGTGGCGCCTCCTGTCATGGGCTGGAGTTGTCTTCTAAGCTGTCACCATGATAGACCTGGCTCTGACGCTCCACACGCCTGAAAGGTGGAGGGGGAGATGTGAACTCTCGTGACTTGCGGTTGCTCTCAAAACTGTCGCCTTCATTGCTGGCCCGATTCATACGCCGTCTTCTCTGTCGTCTGGTTACACGACTGTCTTCCTCGTCTTCCTGTTCGCCGTTCTCTTCGCGCATGCGTCTAGCCTGGCGTCTGCGCCGTTCCCGTTCTTCCCGAGACTCTTGAACGAGAGATGACTCCTCGGTGTCGGGGATCAGATTGACCGTCACGTCAACGACGTTAGCTGAAGTATTTTCTGGTGAAGGAACATCCGTTTGAAGTCCCACGGTGATGACGGTCGGCGGCACGGTGGCACAGTTTTTGTCGTTGGTGTTCGGTTTGTCGGTCATGGTTGTCTTTTCGCAGTTGGAAGCCGATGTGATGGAAGAATCTGTCTGCGTGTCAGTGGTGCGGACTTCTGGCTGTTCCTGCATGTCTCGATACTCGGTGCTTGAACTTGAGGAGAAGGCTCTCCTGGCTCTGATTTTCGACATGGACAAGGGGCGATCCATATCTTGTATGTATCCCATATCTAGGGCTCCTGGCACGAACTGCACCTGCTTTCCTACAGTTGGTGGCAACGGCTTGAGGTCAAGATCAGATAAATTTCGCAACTTTTCCTGTACTTGATTTTTCAGCAGCAGAAGCTCAATATCCTTACCTTTGAGAATGAGCTCGGTGAGATTACACGTGCTCTTGAGACCTTCCAGTGTGATTTGCATGTCTGCCTTGCGATGGATGAACTCCATAAGGGCTGGCCCGTATAGGTTGTGTAGCTCTTCTATAAGCTGTTTCTCTCGGGTTCTGATTTCTGAAATGAACTGGATGGAGACATCTCTGATCTTCTGTTCCGCCTGCTTCAGAGACTTGTCTGCTTTTGCGAGGGTGTCCAGTTGCTGTTCGTGTTTGTCCAGCTTGTCCTTGCACCCGTTCAGAAGTTTCTGAATGGAGTCTTTGTACGTCATGACGGCATCGCTAAAGTTGGAGATGTCGTGATCCTTGTGCTCATTGAAGGTGCACAGCACACAGACGCACGTCTCGCAAGGCTCACAGTAGAAACGCACCACTTCTTCAGGGTGATCTTTGCACTCCACATCCTTTTCGATTTCCACGTCGAAAATACTGTGGTTTTTAGTGACCTTGGTTTCTCTGTGAACCTCAACACACTGCTTACACAACAATTTGGCACAGTCTAAACACTTTGAGCTCGCTTCCCTATGTTTCTTGGCCACTAGTTTACAGATATCGCAAAAAGGAAACTTTGTAGGCTTTTGGCGTGTGATGACTTCTGTCAGGCTAGCAACCAGGAAGTTGTCTGGAAGCGCTTTTACCCCACCTGTCGGAAGATGGGTCCTTTTACGACACAGAGGGCATGTAAAATCTCTGTACTCGCTGTACTTCTTGTACGAACTTTCTGACATGGCATGGTTCTCGATACATGACTCGCAAAATGTGTGCAAGCAGTTGAGACTTTTTGGTTCTTTGTACGTTTCTAGACATATTTTACACGTCAGAAACTCCTCGTTGATTTCCTGAGCTAGTTTTCCTGCAGAGTTCGCCATCAGGATGGGGGTGTACTCTTTTGTGGGCTCTGGGCTGTCCGACTTTTCGATGTCACTGGGAGAGATGCCTACTGTGTACCTGCGGGAGCGGTACGACCTGCGATCGGGACTAGGCCGATCTGAATCGTTGCTCCCAAGGCCCAGTCTGAAAATGATAATAACATGCTTGGTTATATATATATATGATTTACCACCTTAAGGAACTATAGTCATACCCACTTAGGTAATCAAGTTAATTTTTCAAATTATTTGTCTGTGTATACGAGTTTTTTATTCGTGCATGTAAAATATATGAAAAGTTTCAGTTCATGTTTTCATTATTTACTTTTATTTAAGCCAAAAATATTACCTGATATTACTGTCATGTTATGATTTATGGTTATTCATGCAGTTAAAATATCTCGTACACAATGTCCACTATCAACTCAAACAAACTTTGTGCATAAAAATTGAAATCTTGTGCATGTACTTCAAACGTTTGAGGCATTTGCTTTTTGTCATATAATACTGCAATTAAAAGAGTCGACAGCCCAGCACATGCATTAGACCACGCAGATACTAAAGGACCCACTCAGAATGAATACGGGAATAGGAGCAGTTGCTTGGATTTGTACCTAAATAAGAGCAGAAAAGTGCAAGTCATCGCCAATGTGCGCATGCAACACGCTTTATTTGAGTGTTATGGAAAAAATAGCCAGTAAAAACTCTTTTGACCACGTCCTGCTGGGCCTTGCATGCCATCCATGCCTCAGCCAGCTTAGCAAAGTGTACCTTTACACGAAGCACTCAAAACCGACGTGTTACCTTCAGACTACTTACACTGTGCTAGATAAAGAAGGTACCTGGATGTCGAAGGTAACGCCAACAGTACCATCGCCATCCATTAATCCCACACGCAAGATGTACAACTATATGGCATACATATACGTAACAGCGTGTAACTACGAAAGGGATATATATATATATATTTATATTATTTAGGTAACAGTTCTAGATATCTAGGATTCTAGAAAAGGTTTCAGTGTCACAGAAAAGGGTTAGATAGGTAAGATGATGTGACAGTTTGTATATGTTCACAGCAGTTCTAAAGGGACTTGCGTTGTACTCCACCGAAACCTACCTGTCTCGGTACGGTGAAGTTTCAGTCATGTTTTAATCCAGTGGAGCATGTGATGGCGATGATAGTGATGGAAGGCTGAAGTATACAGTAGGTCATAGACAGGTCTTAGAATAGGACATCGAATTTCATATAATCCTATTACCTCACTGTATTGTTTGGTAAGGGTCCAACAGAAAAAAGATCCCAACAGAAACAATCTGTCAGAACTGAACAAGGAACCACGGGAAAGGCACGTGATCAGATGGTTTTAATGACGTATTGGCTTCAAATGCATGCGCTGGGTGTCTTTGAGGGCTTACTTGGCCGCTCTTCGATCTAATAACGCCAGCTTGATGAGTTATCCTTCTGTTTAACTTCCGTGACAGCTTAGAGCTTGTTACGTTGTTTAAGGTAGGCTATCCGCGGTTGCCAGACAGTTGACAGTCCACAGTCGGGTTCCTTCCCTAAAATTTATTAAAACAATTGTTAAATCCCGTGAATGTCAGAGAGCATCATAGATAACTTATAAAGACTCTTATAACTCTTAAGAAGACTACAAAACAAACTAAAATTGAAATTAGTATGACTTATTGGTAAAAAATATTCAATAAAAGGTATTTTTTACTCCCGAAGTACGCTGTTGCAAATTGCTAGAACATCGAGTTGCGTTTACAAAAACATAAAAAAAGTTCTCTCAGACGGCACCCTGTATAAAAATAACACGTTATTTCCGAGTATCATTAAGCGGTGCAATTTCTCACCTATAAATAGCATTTCGGATGCTTATTGCTTCAGGCATCTGGTGTCTTATGAACATATTTACCTACATTACACAGTTGGGAGTGAATCACAACTGACCTCTGAGATACACACCTCTAAAAGCTTCATTTTTGTTAGTTCTGCGTCTGCTTCAGATTGTAACATAACCGTACTAAGAGATGAAAAGTCAGTTTAAAACCACAGTTTCTAAATAAATAAGCCCGTGCTCCTGTTTGAATTAGTTTCTAGGAGGCAAAGGTGGATTTGGCAATATGACTCATTCATCTTCAGAGATTTCTTAGCAATACTGGCTGCCAACCAAAATACCTCAAGCAAATGCTTTAAACTTTACCAAGTTGTTTTTACTCCAGGAATTTCCTTTGTGAGATCAAATTACTGAACTCTGATGAACTTTTCCGACAGGTATTTATCTTGGTCCATGCAGGTGTATCGTCCTGGTTACCTCCCTGTCTACACGCAATTCTAATTTGCAGAGAAAAGGCTTGTATCATGAACACGCATGTTACGATGACAACACACCTCATCTGACCATTCAAGCAATCATAACAACATTTTTTATCACAAGTTCCTGTTCCTATGTATTTTACTTATATTTTTGCCATAAAAAAGATATTTTGGGCTTAAAAACCATTCAATTCTAAACGGCCGTCAAAGAGAACCCACAATCTACGCATTACTTTTTCATTTGCGCTTGGCCTTATGTTAACGTGCCAACTTTTTAATGAAGCAGATGTTTCACCACCACGGAAATGCCGGTAATGATCCGGCACAGAGGGATTTTTTTGGTTGAGTCCTGTGTAGCAGAAATTGTGAAAAAGTTTAGCTGTTTAACAAACACACACAAAAAAAAACTTTTCCATATCCAGACTACTGATCAAAATTCATACCTTCTGTGCGCGAAAAATATGTATTTTCTGACCTCCGAAGTAGGGCCTCTTAGGATGGGGTTATGGCCGTCCTTTTTGACGACTCTGAAATGAAAAAGATAAAGCGTTAAAGGGCGTCAAAAGACCGACCATTATGACCATATACCTAAAATGAAAATCTTAAAAGATAGAACGTTAAAGGGCGTCAAAAGACCGATTATTATAACCATGTACCTGAAATAAAAGTCTTAATTTCAAGCACATGTCACAATTAACTACCAACAGACAAAATCTCATTTTGATTTTTGTCCTTTTATATTCATTGTAAAACCTAGTTTTCATTCTTTCCGTACTTCCCTAATTCAACTAAACCGTACCTGCTGAAAATGCTGTGTTCTACCTGAGAACCCGAGAAAATGTTTACCCCTGCAGGTTGAGACTGAAACTATATAGATACTGAGCCACATATCTAACGATGACCAATCACTGACGTGAATCACCAGCATAATTAACTCCTCCACTATGACGTCACAGATACACACGGTTCCAGAAAGGTCGTTGATATTTTTAGATTTACCTGTGTGGATACGTGTGGATTTCTATACATTTGTCATAAAGTCAGAAGCCAAACACATAGATAGCTTTCACACAAATTCAACGTTTCTCAGATTCTCTGCTAAAATCGTTTCAGAGTAGCTGGTTTGGAATTCTGCTGGAATCTGGTATTCCTTGTTTATATTACAGAAGTTTAGACAATCTGCCATCGTGCATCTAACATTGCCCCTTGCCTGGCATGATTTTGGGACGGAAAAATAGAAGATCATGGCTGTAAGGCATCTGTGCAAATACCTTTCACCTGAGGAATTGAAAGGGGAAGGAGGTTTATGACAGCAAAAGCATGTTATGCTATCAATACACGTTCAAAATTCACTCTGCTTCTATTGAAATTAATTTTTCATTCAACCATTCATCTTTCTTAGAATGTGGAAAACAGACATGCCCAACCATTATTTTCCCCTTCTTTTGATAAGAAAGAAGCTCACAAATCACTATCTGTATGTGACGAATTAGCAAATGAATATCAGTGTCAATGATACGGTCTTCCACCAGAGCCAGCAAATAAGGATTTCGCAACCGCCCACCTGTGCATAAAAAGTGCATAGCAAAAACAATGTTAATAATCATGCAGGTTTATCATTACCTCTAGCAAGGTCAAACCAATATATCATACGCCCACCACATGTTGTTCTTGTTAGGTTTTTGTTTACAACTCATTTCATTGTTTGTGTGCTCTTTTTGTAAAGACATCAGATAAAGATGTGCACACTTAATCGTCTTTACTTTTCATCCGAAAAAATTGCAGGAATCCAAGAACATGGAGTAAACATCCTATAGTATCCATGCACCTAAAATCACTCACTCAAAAATATAATGATAATGTTCGACAAATAAAAAACAAGGAATAACGAAAATAGAGAATAGATAATACTAGTAGAAAAAAATGAATTGCTAGGGCTATGTAAACTGTCGATCCTAAAAAAATGGTAATGTAGATTCGTTTGAATGAGTACCTGTCGCTGGGCCAGGAAATGTTGCGTTATACACGCTGGCATAAACCATGTACACAAATGTAAGTGTGCTAATATATGTTTTGTACCCCTTTAATGATAAAGTGCGCAACCTGTATCTGCATGAGTGTTCACCTGTTCGCTAAGATAACCTATTTTGTGAAACATGGTATACATTAGCGAGAATATGTAATTTTCTTTATCAGAAAGAATTTGTTAGTGCATAGAATAAAGACTCTTCTTTGAGGACAACTAATTATATTTTAAAAACATTTTTATTAATTCATGGAAGTGGAACATCTTATCTTCTTGTATTGAATCAGTCAGGCTTAAGCTTTAAATTTGGAATTCATGTACACGGACGGCTGAACATGCAAAACTGGTCAAGTATGGGTCATTCCTGCCAACGAATACCTAACTCACCGGCCAGACAGCCTTAATTCAGGGATGGTATTAATAGCTCTGAAAATGTCAGGAGAAACTATCATCTTCCACATCGTCTGATAGAGAAGTTTATCCTACCTGTAAATTTCTACTCGATTAATGACCTTTTAGGCAAAAAAGTATTTTATTCTAACTGACAAGTTTCATCCAATCAGGGCCAATTTCAGAAGAACAAAAACAAATCCTAAATGCCAAGAACCTAAGGGGAACATTCAAGACGAAGCACGGCGATGTTTCATCTTGAAAGGACTGCACGACACGTAAGGGCTATCAAAAATTAAACTTTCACCGAAAATACCAACCATGCTTTTGTACATGTTCCGTGTTTTGCTTGTGTTCAACCAAAAGATGTTAAACTTACAAAAACAACATTCGTTTCATGAACTCTGAGAACAGAACTTTACCTGGGCAGGTAGGGTATACAGGCCAAGACCTCCTAAATGATTTTGCCTCATCGCTGGCGCCACAAGAGTTACAAAGTTAATTGAAGATGGTGACGAAAGGTATTCTGTATCATTTGGAATGTTGATATCACTGATTTGAATCAAATCGATCATGGTATCTTAACTGCATTGCCAGTATCCTACACTGTGTGAATTTCAATTATTCCCTAAGTTTTCGTCCCCATTTTGTCTGAACCCTTCCCATTTTAACGGTTCATCCCATAATCAAACCCAACTCTAACTTACTCTTATTTTGACATTAGATGAAGAAAATCGACGTTGTTGATTTTTTCTGTCAAAATGGGCAACGCCCTTATTACTAGGTGATAATTTTCCTTGTGAGTAGATCAACTCATATATACCGGGTATAAGCATTTATATAAAAGAGGAATAAATTATTGATATACCAGCATAAGTTTCATGCTCATATTTGCCGGATATTTGCTACCTAATTAGTTTGGAAATTTTTCATTCATTCTCACCATGAGGCAGCCCTGTTGACTTTAACTCATCCCAAGAAAATATATAAGCCGGGGTGGTTGCCAGTCAGGTGTCAGCGCATTCAGGTGGAACTATTTTTAAATTAGTCTTACGGGGAGAGGTCTTACTCATTATCAACCTGGCTAAAATATCAAGACAATTTAGTGTATAAATAGATAGGACGTCGAAGTGAAGACTTGAAATCAAAATAGGCGTACCTTAAATTTTTCCCTGTGCGCTGTTTTTTCACAATTTTGTTATCAACTGATGTTACAAAAAAGTCGGAGAAATAGATTATAACTTAAGAGAACATATTATAAGTGGGCAGAAAGTTAGTTATATTAATTATTATTTCTGTTAAAAAATTCAACGAATTAATGAGAACAAGTTTAAGTTTTTACTTATAACTATTATTTTGTTTTCAGTCAATCATTAAAAATTCTGATAAAAGTGTGGCTGCTCTTAAAATTGGTGATCCAAAACGATGAAATAAGAGTTATCAAGGTCAGTATCAGTATATATATACCCTATTGTATTAAGTTCCAAACTGTTTGCTAATATACTTTCGGTAACTGCTTTGTTTAGTTAATACGGCAGAAGGCTGATTCAGCAGTTCAACAGTCGAAGTCGACATTACCAATGCAACTGTAGTGATTCATGTGAAAATCTCACACATTCTTATCTCACCTTCCTGTCGCACTCAGAGTTGGCAATGATTGTATTTTCTACCTGAGGATATATTTATTTCTTTGATCTTACAATGCAATCCGTCTCACCTATTTTAAATTAATACAGAATGAAAATCCAAAAGTCCTCTGTGGGCGTTTGCAAAAACGAGCTCGCGAGTGATTCCGCATGCGTTAAGTCAGAAGGAATATTATTTCAAAAATTTAACGTTACATATGGGGCCCATTAAGTTCCTATCCTAAAACCTGTGAGTATTTCTCACTCTTCGTGAGGACATAGAATAGTGCTCAATTTCAGACGAAACATAAACATGAAGGAAACAGCATTTGCAACAAATTTGTAGGCAAATGTCAGACATCGCGTGCGCTTGCTTAATTTCCCACTGTTCTCAATCTGTTGCGTTCGGAGAGAGGTGTTCGTCTGGGCCATCCAATTACTGCTTACCCAGTACATACAACCCTGCAAATTACCCATATTGCTGCCTTACAGTATTTACACCTCCTTCAACCTCTCCAAAGTTTTGTTTTCTTAAGTCAATCAAAACCTATACCCTCCCTGCGTGATTCTTCTCGACATCAAATATAGGACAGACGTTCAATTTTGTTTTTACCAGTCCGGGAAATATTTCGAAATCATTTTCATAAGTTACAGAATTACTTCAATAAGTGTGGGTTTAATGATGTTACTTGGTCGATCTCAGAGTGGTTTTATTATGTGGCCAAATCGACTAATGCATACTCTCCCATAGCCTAGCAATATGCCAGCGAAGTATTTTTTTCTCATCTTAATCCTACCTGCTTGTCTATCCCCGCTCTTGAGCACCTCTCGCAATAGGATGCCCTCACTGGCTAAAATAAACTTTGCTTTCTTAAATATGCATTCCAAAATCCATTGTGTGATCGACTGCTTGGCATACAATCCGTGTCTTTCTATAAAAGCTCATTCCAGAAATTTTGCCCAACAGGTACCGATATCAAATTATTCACTAGAAATGATATCCCAAAAAGTGCACCTCGTTTGTTACAAAACAGCTAAATTGGTCGTAAACTATCGTGTATTTTAGTAAAATAATGACTAGAAATCGATGCTGTATTGAGGAGATATATCCTTTTCCTTAACACTATATATCCCCCTCTCTCTCTCTCTCTCTCTGTGCATTTGTGTTGCTAACTACATGTACATTAGAAGAAACTAATTCCAGCGACAATTCTTCCTTTCCAGAAATCACTCCCAAATATATTTTGGGTGTCTTTTTTCTAAATAGGTATAGGGGGGATGTTTCTGTTCAGTCTGTTATCTTTTTGTTATAGTCACAGTTAAGGTCCTATGGAAGCGTGTAAGGGTCACAACACCAACACCAAAAACAAACTTCACAACACCAACACCAAAAACAAAGCTCACAACACCAACACCAAAAAGAAAGCTCACAACACCAACACCAAAAAGAAAGCTCACAACACCAACACCAAAAAGAAAACTCACAACACCAACACCAAAAACAAAGCTCACAACACCAACACCAAAAACAAAACTCACAACACCAACACCAAAAACAAACTTCACAACACCAACACCAAAAACAAAACTCACAACACCAACACCAAAAACAAACTTCACTTTAAACAAACCCGAGTATCATGTCTGCATTAGATAACCACTCTACTTGACCCACTTCAGTGGCCATTAAAGAACAATCAATTGTGAAGTTTAAGGCCCTTTGATTGAACAACCATATTTTCTCCCATATTTTAGTTTAGAGGTAAAAACTAAAATAGGATAGAAAATATGGTTACTTCGACTGCTTGGCACGGCTGTCTATCCTGCTTTTGTGAAAAAATCTTAGATGATCTAATTAAGATTAAAATAGACCATTTTCTCTAGAAGGGTTGGAATTGCCACTACTCTTTAATATGCAACCTTGACAAGTGATTGATTGTTCTTCAATGACTACTGAAGTCGGTCAAGTTGGAATAGTAACCTGGTGCAAACATAATACATATGATTCTCAAGATTGCTACTAGCCTCTGTGTTTAAAATGCTCCCCGTGCTTGTTGTTGCCAAAGCAACCAAAGTAACTATATTTTCTTTCTTATTTTAGTTTTTCCCTTTAAACTAAAATATGTTAGAATATATGGTTCTTCAATCAAAGGACCTTAAACCATTGCAAGCTAATTAACTTCGAGACACTTCTCGGGCTTAACATCCAGAAGTCACACGTACCTCACTTCTGAATGTTAAATCGTTTAAGTCATGTTTATCAACTTCTGTAGTTGAGGCTGATGCCTGAATATCACATAATCAGCGTTCTTCGACAGAACTATAAGTAAAACATGATTTTTGAATAATTGGCGATCCTCAAATGTAGCTGGGATTGATTGATATGTAGAAATAGATTCAGAAATTGACACTTGACTCTTACTTTGTTCTACGTTACGTTATTATTTCTACAAGGACCACACCTTACATTACTGGTGATCGAGCTTTATTTTTATAAACACTGTGCCTCAACAGCCGCACAGCTGAATACGAAATCTCAATTAAGCTTTATTGTGTTAAAAAGTAAGACACAAAATTAACATCTTGAAGGGTTGGAACTGCCTCTACTCTTTTATGTGTAGGCTTGACAATTGATTGATTATTCTTTAATGGCCATTGAAGTGGGTCAAGTGTGAGTGGTCATATAGTGCAGACATTATACGGTTTACATGATACTCAGGTTTGTTTAAAACGCTCTTTGTTTGGTGTTGTGAGTTTTCTTTTTAGTGTTGGTGTTGTGAGCTTTGTTTTTGGTGTTGGTGTTGTGAGTTTTCTTTTTGGTGTTGGTGTTGTGAGCTTTCTTTTTGGTGTTGGTGTTGTGAGCTTTCTTTTTGGTGTTGGTGTTGTGAGTCTTCTTTTTGGTGTTGGTGTTGTGAGCTTTCTTTTTGGTGTTGGTGTTGTGAGCTTTCTTTTTGGTGTTGGTGTTGTGACCCTAACACGCTTCCATAGTCCAATCGCCAGACAGGTGCGCAGACATAGGCCCCCTACATAAGGAAATGCTGCGTAGATTTCGGTTTCCAGAGTTCACCGTCTGCCTTGTAACTGGAAAACATGTTTTATGTACGGGCAAGTACTCCAGAATACCCACGTGAATTCAATTGTGGTCACTTTTAAGTACATATACATATGGTTTATATATGTAATAACAGAACTGAACTGCGATTAAGCAGCTTTTAAAAAGTGGGAGTGGCAGTTTTACAAAGTCTCAATTGTTCCTAAGTTAACATCTCTCCACCCTTCTGAAATATAAGGTAAGCCTACCATGAAATCTCACCTCTACAAGACTTTCCAGCTTTGAAGTCAGGCTTGCAGAGAAGCAACACCGCTGATGGACACAACCAGACTTGAATAGTGGCGTTTGGAAGACTACTGCATTTTCACAAACTTCAAACTTTCACCGTTGGAATGTATATGGGGTCAAGGGCATTCAATAATTAGTTGAGCTTTAAGCTTCTCAAAACACACACGCACCTTGAGTAAATATAGTTTAATGGACGTTATACGCTCTTGTTTGGATAGCATATAAAGGGTATATTAGTAAAGTTCTGCCATAGCAAATATATTACCACACTGAGATTACCTTCCCTTTTATTCCAGTTCGCTTGCCGTTTTCAATCCGATGAACTAAATATGATGTGTAAAGTTGAATATTTGTAGCGGCAATCCCCGACATCATTTGATAAAAAAGTTTGTATGAGAATAGATGTGAAATACTACACCTGAGCTTTTGTATTGAATTATTTATAAAATGAAGATAAATAAGAGATCTGATATGAACTTAACGGGGTTCCACGAAGGAAAAAAAAACACATTCTCTTGTCTGTTGGGATTATATGTACTTTACACTATAATATTACACCCTCGAAAAAAATATCCTTCCGTGATTCAACAGATATAAAGCTTCATTCTGTTGCCGTCTCTCGGAGAGAAAATCTTAATATTAAACTGTTCTCTATCTACGATATCACATATATGCCATACAGGGTTCATACCACAATTAATATTTTTGAATAATATTCAGTAGATATACATACCAGAGCTCTAAGTTTCTGTATTATAGGAGGATCAGCATAATTGAGCGCTTCTCTCTCCCCCAGCTGCAGTGCCAGACTCAAAAACTGCGCACGGGACACATTTTACTCTCCTTGCGCATGCACTAAATCACTGTACCTGTATACTGCTCTTCGGCCCACTCAAACGCCATTTAAGGCTTGTGTGAGTTTATCTTGTGACGTCAGAGAGGGCATGTGCTGTGATACCCGTGTATATTTGAGCCTCTTTTCATGGGAAGGCTCACGCTGTTCAAGAGGTTCGGGAGGCTGTAGTTTGAACTACAGGTAAACGCTTGACAGGGATTAGAGCAGGCGTAGATTACTATAAAACAGCTGGAAACCCGTGCCTCATTCCACATACTTGATTAAGTCAATGATAGATCAGGTGAATATTGAGACCACACCCGCACCCCGAGTCATATAATCAAGCACTCTCTTTAATTACTCTTTAATGATATGCAGCATTTATAAGCAAATTGAAAAAAATATATATATTATAAGTGCCTTTTTCTTTTCTTTCTTTTTCATCGTAGTGTTCTTAAAACTGATGTCAAACTAATTTAATTAAAGAAAAGTTTCTTTTTAGTTAAAAGCAACACATAACACTTTATCACTATGGTTATAATGAATCGTCATTGATCTTAACCTTACGCATCGTTATTGTTCTAACCATTATATCTTTCATTGTCTAATAGAGTCTATTAAAACCCTGGAATAGTTATAAAAGAGAATTTGAAAGCAGAGGCTGATTCATCTCATTACTGCCCTGATGACCTGCTGTACGTGTATACCAATGAGGCAACACCTGTGAATGCGTTTTCACACCCAGAGTATGATTGTGTTTTTGTTACAGTACATTCGTCTGATACACCTGGCTTATATTACAACTTCATGGAACTTTTTTAAAAACAGTTGCCATTGTCTGATTATATAGCTGTCATTTAAGTGAATGTTATTTTTTTAAACATGTAGTTTACCTGTAATTCAGGGATCACATAAATTGTTTACGTCTGACTATTTTTGTTAATAAATACGGCATGGATTGTATGCTGAGAAGTTGGTCTTATTTGGACTGTTGTGTGAAAATAATTTTCAGTCTTGAATCTCCAGGAAAAAAAATTAAAAAACTGCTGTTTACAGCATATAGGTGAATAAGATACTAATATTTAGAGATCCCCACAGTAGGCCTACATATTTAAAGAGGCGCAACGAAGGAAAGCATAAAAGATTTTAGAAAGGAGTGACGAAGTGCAGAAATATTCTGAATAGACACATTGAGACATTATCAAGGTCTTCACGTACGCCTTTCAGTACAAGCCTGTGCAATGTAATATGATTGCTATTTATTGTTTTGTCCATTTATAAAACTAAAACGACTTCAGAGGACAATTGAACACGAGACAAACCGCAATTAGGTGCCTTGTTGTTAACATTAATGACGTCCTCCCGATATTTTCTTTATTTCATTATCGTGGTCATCTAATGAATGTACTGAAAACACTTGAGTAACCGGTACACGATGAGTTCACCAAGATGTGCAATTGTTTAAAGACGGAGAATTTATTTACATAGAAAAGTGATTCGAGCATATTCAATTGTTCACTGTCGTATTAGATGTAATGAAGATATTAAACCTTTGAGCTATGCGCAGTGTAAGTTCCGTGAATTCTTTGAAACTGACCCTCCGGATACATAGTCCCCGCGAAACCAGAGCGGAAATTAAATGCTAGAGCCTCGAAGGCTCCCGCGAGAGTTTCTGAGGTTCGCATTTAATGTGAGCACCGAAGCTTTCACCCCTACGAGCCCCGCGGCTTCAATGGCCAATCAGTGCAAATAATTGTGATGAAAGCAGAATAATTTTCTGTATATTAAGGCAAGTGTTATTTGGCGATTCAATTTGATTTAAATTAATAGATCCATCTGCTCGCTTAGCGCTTCCTGGTCATTGGTGTGAAATTAAGGCGGTATTGAAGGGCGGTAAATAAGGTCTCGAAAATCAATGTTAACGGTAGCGATTCAGAGACGGTTTATTGTTTTCTCAGTAGTCGTACAATGTAAACGAAATCGCGACCAGCAGTCAGTTGTTACAGCATAATTTAGGTGTATAAGAACACTTGGTAGAATAACAATGGGCACTTGGTCCGTTGGCCAGCTGATCTAATGCCAGTTCCGTAAAATGTTACTTGTCTTTTACGCCCAATCGATGAATTCTGCGATGAGTAAAGTAATTTTGATACTTCGTGCGGAAATAAGAGGTTCATAAAATTAGACTATTGAGAGTCGTCACGTTTTATTCCTAAGTGACTTCCGACAGCAGCTTAACTTACATATGTAGGTATAAATATATATCTAACCTTGAAACATTTAAACGTGTCTTCCGTGCATCGCCTTCAAAATCAACCCTGGCACTGATTTTTACATTGTTTTAGCAATTATCCTTCTTATTTCTTTTATTGCTTTCAGTGGGATTCCTTTACTATTAGCACTTAAGATTAAGGAAACGTCTATTGAATCTTGGCCATGCACTCAGGCATACTTTTAAACGTATGGGTAGTAAAAATAGATTTTAGGTTAATAATTCTTATTATTTCGTAGAAGCGACGATCTCAGTGCCCTTTTCTTTTAGTCATGCATAAGGCGTTGTACAAAGTACATGGCTTTTTTTGCAGGATGTCATTGCGAAACTGTTCGTGATCAATCAGCTTTTGAGGGCAATCCAAATAACGGACACTGCTCTTTTCTATGATTTGATGTCAAACTGTTTTTATCTCCTCTGCAATTACGTGCACTTAAAATTATTCTTTTCATTGACAGATAGAAAAGAAATCCAATTACATCGCAGCTACAATGTAAATGAAAGCGGAGTTGATTAGCATTCCATTCTGACAAATATAACAGAGGGCAGCGATGCCTTCAGAAACCCTCACGACAGAATGATTACGCATTTCACCGCTCAGTTCTTCTGTCAATGTTATCTGTACTGTCTTTTATAACACTACGCCGTGCTGCGTAATCTCTCTCTGTTCCCCCGCTTACAGGAAGACAAACTTGGTGCAGGTTAAAGAGTTCGTGAAAACAATGGCGAATTAGCAAGGGATTAATGGAAATGTTAGGTGCGGCTGTGCGTTCATTGGTAGTCGCTGCATTGTATGATTGTGAGAGGTTAGGACACTCGCAGTCTCCAACGCCACTTGGTGATTAGCACTGCGGTAGGTAAAGACACAAAACCGTTTGTGACTGTTAAGAAAAATAATTTTGGCTTTTTGTTAAAAAAATAAAAAGAAAAATACGCATATTTTCCCCACATTTTTTCTCTGTCAATAATGAATTCTTCGTGGTACTTAAAACCTTTGATGTTGACCAGGAAAGGTACTACCTATTTTTGCCGATAGGAGGTATAGAGGGCTGTCTTGAATATTTCCAAACTTTTATAATAATAATAGTATTATGATTAATGCTTAAGAAAAAAAATAATAAAAATTCCAATGAGCCATCCCATTTCATGATTTGTAATTCATACTAAGATATCTGTTATGTACGTGTACCAGCTGACGCACTTGTTAAATTTGTTTCAAAAGACAAAAGCAAAATTACCGTCACATTGCATATTAGTGATATGTCAAAAACATATGAAACGCCTCCAAATGTTAAGCACACAAATGTGAACAAAGGGGCTGTACATATAACTATGGCTTTTTAACTTCGAAAACTCCGAAGTATATTCGCTGGCATCTCTTAGACGCTGCGCTACCGTTTTCCCAGACAATTTCGATGGCGCAGAATATCCGATAAGGTCTCTTTCCTATCCAATTTGCCTGGTGATAGTTGTTCATTAGCGACCAGACGGAGGGTCGTCTAATTCTGTTATCAGATTGACACCGTAGCCGAGAATAGTATTAGGATTGAGGACCCTCACAATAATAAATGGAATAAATCGTTACATTGAGTTATCCAATTGCCAAACGTATAAATTCCATGGCATATTGTAACAGTTGCCCACTAGAAAATAGGAGTGATAATTTGGATCTGAAACAATAGTTTTTTTAACCCCACACAATAAATATAATCGGTTACAGCGTAACTGGTTCTATCTTTTTTCTGTTAGAATATCATTACCTCATATTTTCTCTATGTGTTTGTTTCGATTTACTTCCGGAATAATTTTTTTTAATTTGTTGCAATTGCGATTTACTTCCGGAATGAGGTTTTCTGAAATTTTTTGTTGATACTCAAGTTTCTTTTCTATCAATGATTCCAACAAATTATCAAACGAGACACAACAAGTTGGGACATAGCTTTCGAGCTAGAGACGAGGACGTTTCCGAGGCCAATCACACCCAAGTCCGCTTTCTTTTGGCAGCGACTGTGGAAGAGACATTCAAAATCGAAAGCAATTTAGGAAAAAGTGTCAGCCACCGACTCAAACTCCAAAATTGAATTTCACACTGAAACCCAGGGCCGCAAATTGAAATTAGTTTGGCTAGCTTGGTCTAATGAAGGGGAAGAAGATCTAATTGTGCGGTCTTTCTATCTCTCCTGGCGCAGATTCCTCCTTCTAATTATCTTTCAGCTCTATATGCTTTGTCAAAATTCTGGAAGTCGATACGGTAAAATACAACACGATGTGTAAGTTCTAAGGACGATGCCATCATTGTCACCCAAATCCTTAGGCCCAATATGTGACAAGTTTGTGGTTAGCGTACGTTTGAATAGAAGTGCACTTCTGCCGGAAGGTGCCTGATGAACTTAACACATCCAAACACGTGGAAACTGGTAGATCAAGTGTTGAATGCTCTTAGTGATTATTAAGGTAAGTGTATCATTTATTTCTTTGAAAGGAAATTGTAATACATCGCACATGGCGGGAGAAACAGAGAAACGTTGCCGTAAAGAACACACTTGACAATTAAAAAAAGAAAAAAAATATTCACTGCGGCAAGGAAAAGGCCTTCCGATTTCTCTCAACCTACAGCAGCCAGACTGTGCATCTGTTAAAATCCCATCTGTAAACACAGCAAAACAACAAGTTCAAATAATGAGCGTCACTTCATCAAATTGTTATCTCGGGATGAAAAGCTAAAGGAAAAGAACAAAACAATTGACTAAAATGCGAAATTAAAGAATCACTTTAACAACATGGCTTTTAGTGTCCCTTCCACTACCCATTTCTGGAACCTTGTATTCCATAATGAGCGGCCCTACGCACATTAGCTACCCAAAGCAAGACCATTCCCATGCATCATTTATTGTTTTTTAAGCCTGGGTCAATAAAAAGGCTCGCAAACATACGGAAACGTCATAAGAAGTACAAAAGATGCTCGGAAGCCAACAGCTTTCCTTTACAAACCGAATTAGGGGGACGTTCGAGACGTGAAAATAGCATTAACCTCACTTAGCTCTAGCATGGTCTTTTTCCAACTTGGGCTTCTTAAGATATTAACCTCTTGTAGCGTTCTTTCGTTCTGCTCCACTGGGACTAACACAAAACATGTCGACCCCTAGGAAAGATCAGACCGACACGAACAGCTATGCTTGTGTATTTGTCACTTTGGGCTGACGAGCCCTCGGCTACTCTGGGTATTCTTTCGGTCGGGGGGGAGGGGGGGGGGAGAGAAAGCGACTTCCATTCATCAGATGAAGAAATCACGCCCGCTTCCCGAGCACGAATGTTCATTTATATCAGTCAGATAAACATACAAAAGCAGCCCAGTGGCTTTTAACACTGAATAGATTTTATGATTTTGTATTATTTATTGTACGAAATCTCACCGGGTTAAGATTCATCAAGGTAGCATGTAGCGTGCACTTATTTCCTTTTCAAAAATTCAGCTCTAAGGATTCATTAAAAAGAGATATACCAGCCTTCCTAATGCTAAAAAATATTAGATTATATGCAATCCATGAAGATTTATTTTAAAATAGTAATAAAATATTGATCAAGAATAAAGGAGATTTTAAGTGTCCCTACGCAGTTATCTTAACAGAGTAAAGGCAGACCCCGGTAAAACGTGTTTCTCACCGTTATGCATATAAATAAACCCGTCCTAACAGGTTTATGATACAGCGCATTCAGGATAATCAAAAAAGATGTTATAGACTTATTTATTCATCAATTTATTACAGAAGACTGGTGGGCTATCACCTTTGTTTAAAGTTTGTCTATTAAAAATCTGATATTTCATTGAAATTTTTCACTGCCCCAGTCAGCGGAGTTGAAGTCTAAAGAGGGGTCTGGGAAGGAGTGAAATTTTATAGTTTTAGTATCTTTTGTCGTGCGAAATATTGAAACACCAAATGCATATTAGGGAAAACTCGGCGAAGTGGCTTTGTTGGAGTACACAACCCTCGATCATTTTAGTACAATTATTCCTAGAAAAAGTGTAATTGACAACGTGCCTTTGATGAGTAAGTGCCATACGGATTTTTGAAGCTGAACCAGACACGTTTCGCACGACAATTGTTAGGTCTAGATAATACACAGGTATAACAGATATGTCACTGGTATTGCCGTGGGGGGGGGGGGGGTCCACTATTGACTATGCGGCATCTTGCTCAGGCCGTTACCCAGAATCTCTTCCTAGTGACAAGGAAAGATGGGCGTCAAGGTCGTAGACACTGGGTACAGGGCCATGGCCTCCTTACACCGGTCGCTGATTTAGTCGTTAAGGGCACAGAGCGCTGCTAATTAACCCCCCGCAACCGGCATGTCCCGCGTGCTGACCTGCTTAATTATCATCATCGCTCTCTCCAGATTTTCCCTGTCTTTCGTCGCCGCTGTCGCGTGCAGAGGTCATCAAGGGCACGGAATCGATGAGCTGTGTAAGTAGGTACCACCGGTCCCATCTGTCATTTACGCACGAGGAGAGGAAACTTAGAAACGCAAATTCAGAATCATCCTTGCTATCTTCCGCTGCTTATGTTTTTCGTGACCAAGTTCTCATCAAAGTAATCTATTCGTTTCATGATTTTTGTTCTCCGCTGAAAAAAAGTGTGATTGGGTCCATCTATGATTAAAACTGAGAATAGAATTAGATGAAAGTAATATAGACACCCATGAAGATTTGTCGGGTGAATTATTGGGTGACAGTTTTTACAGAATTAGTTTAAAACTTCTGCGCACTGATGATAAACGAATGCAAAAAAATCATAACTTGTTACCGAGAATACTAATTATAATATCGCACCACAATCAACAAGAAAAAAAAAGCTTATTGCTATCCCTCCCAAATTCGTTGAAAACTGATCATTACTTCCAACAACGGTCACAAATATACAAAAGGCAACATTGGGAGTCCTTTTTTAGAAATCCAGGAGCCGTAAGGGGTTAGACAGGTGCTTTGAATTAGTCTGCTTTGCCTCATATATAATGCATTTGCAATAGAAGAGATGTATGTTGTGTTATTCAACACGTTTATTATCGCGTTTAACAGGTGTTGTCATATTAGAACTCACGCATGCCTCTGTCTGGAAACCCAATGCACTTGAAATTGCACGAAAATATAATAGGAATATTTATATTAATATTCATACAAATAATTATTTTTATCTCACTTTCCATACGTGAAAAATCAAAATTTGTTTGCATGCGAAACGTTAGAACGATTGAGATGGATTCCGTTTTAAAGAATAACGCCCACTTTAACGAAGATCTCGTCTGCTTTAAGAGGTTTATTAGAAATTCCTTAAAACATACATTTTGCGTAAATGCCTAGAAATTAAACAGACTTCGGGAAAGTTGAGACGTCTTCTTAAATTCACAATCAAAATACTTCAGGCGCGGTTTGCTTCACTGTGCATGAGGCCTAGTATCAGCGAATCGTAGTTACTCACGACTTTACTGATCTCCAAGTTCTATGTACAATACCGTACGTTAAGACATTTTCTCTTCGAAACAATGTCTTCAGTGCCTGTTCTTTATCTGTTGTATCCAAATAGGTAATTCACTTCTACATCGCCGATTGTCCATGTTTATTCTATGTGCTATTTCACTCCCACAAAGAGTACTATGAAGATGATATATTTATCAAGTAAACTGTTTCTCACTGTAAATTCGCTTTGTTCGCATACCGATCAAACAGGACATTTATGAAAATATTTTGTTAAGGCCGCCGAAATCGACCCACATAATTTCTCTTCTTTATAATCTACTGTATGTTAGGAATGGTTTATGGAATTTATTGCCAACAAAAGATCAATGAGTTGGTGGACTTATGCCGATTGCACATCTCCAAACGTGGGATACCGATTGGCCCTCATGGTTCTCGCATTTCCCTGTCCTTTCTTAAATCTTATTCCGTCTCTCCACCAAATGTCATGTTCAGAGATCAAAACTTATTCTTGGATATCTATGGATTAAAATTTAAGGCGTTTTTTTTCTTTGATTAACAGCTTTAGTCAGAGAAAATTTAGGTACATAGCGTTAGCGTCAACCGAAGACTTAATCTTCATTATTCACGCACTTCAATGATGATCTACTTGGATGTCGTTCAGTTTGAATCCAACTGTCTGAGCCCGAGTCCAAAAACCGCATTGGCCACACCTCGTGGAGAATTTTGCTACATTATATCGCCCATTCCAATACATTGCACACGTAAACAAACACTGAACGAATCAGGAGGCAGAAGTCGGACTGAGGCATGCGCACTTTGTCGGCAAAACAAATGAAGTAAAGGCAGACTCGATGCTCGGACTGTAATTAGAGTATATTATTGGTAATTTAGTGTCAGGTAGGCATTTGATGGGATGCTTTCGGCACGTGCCCTTATTTGATGTTTGACCTGCGTCCTCGCGTCTCAAAGCACGTTCTGAGCTGTTGGAGGGCTTGACCGCACGTGCGCTCTATTGGTATCATGGACAATCCGCGGCCGTTCCACTTTCCATCTCCTTTTCCACCGGGCTTAATTCCTGCCTTTTCAAGGTAAGGCGTGTTTAAAGTAATCAGCATTTTGCTTGTCACGTAATTACAGTATTTCTCATTACTTGTAAAAGTTGATATTAATTTGAAATGAAAAATAACTGATGATGGTTAAGGTCGCAGATGAGAATAACAACCAAAATTAACTTTTTTTTAAAATTTTAGCGAGAAGTCATTTTTGAAAGCGCGATTGTTTCCATGCCGTTTGTTGGTCTAATGTACAGTGTCTATAACTTTGCAGCATAGATGGAAATTCTTTGATTAAAAGATAAATATTGCATTACTAATGCTTCTAATACTTCTTTCCTACAAATTGTTCAGAATCGTGTTTCTTTGTAGATTAAGTTACGAAATGTATATTGAATGACGCTTCTTTTATGCGCTTTGTAATTTGTATTAGATATCTAATCTATTATAAGTGAAATATAGTTTCTTCCGTTTTGGGATATATATTACATTAAAAGTCGTTATAATATTTTATCTGATATCAGAACAACGAAATTTAAGATGACGCATGGATAAGAAAACGGAGATATAGTATATAAATAAGAATAAGAATATTTCAAAATAATTATATCCACGAATTATGTACACACAGACAAACATTGCACTGCATCAAACTAATGTTTGCAGTTGTCCGACTAGAAATTTGTTTAAATGGTTCAGTGTATTCAACTCTTAATTTTTGCAGAAAAAATTAAAGACGTAAAATCACTTACACCTATAAAACTTATATTCTTCTATTCTTTTAAATTGTTATTTCATTTCAGCCCGGTAGGATTGGATCGGTTCCGCTTCCCCACCCCTCTCATGCCGCCACCAGCTATGAGCCTGAGTTCCCCAATCACCTCTCCCCCGGGCCTCGCCATGGCCGGCCATCCCCCAACGACACCCGCAGCCCCCTACCCGCTACCGGCCATACCCCAGGGGTTGCACGAGCCACGGTTCCCGCTGTCCAATCCAGCTCCGTTTGGCGGGGCAATGTTTTCCCAAGAAGACTTGGACATGATTTTGTACGGTTATGCTCGCAACAAGATAAACGACCACCTTCCCGGACACGCCCTCTCCGGCTTGCGGATATCAGATATAAGTCACGGTAGGAGTCTTTATAGTGAATTAAATTCGATATTGAGATAGATTCTGTTTAAAACTTAATATTGTTTTATTATAAAACGGCTTCGTTATCTGTTTGCTTGGTGGTGTGATTGAAAGTGATAGATTCCTGAATTTGTCTTCGTTTTTTGTAGCACCAGTCAGTTTTTAATTGGTTTACAATTTTGATTTTCTTAGATGCGGTGTGTTACAACGATTAGGCCAGTGGAAATATGTTGTTGAGTGATTGAGTTTGAAACTGTACGTGTCGTTTCTGTAAACAAGATATTTAATTAATATACATGTATTAATTGACGTTCAACATTTAGAGTACGGACAAATAAAATATGATAATGCATCGCTTTGGTGAGGTAAAGACAACGTTTTTATGACACTCCAGAAATCGACGAATTTATATATGAACTGGTACACGATCTATTGATTTCAAGCGAATAATTCAAGTAAAATATCACAGGAAGACAAAAACAAATTCTACCAAACTATTTAATTTAAATCATACTAAGATAAAAAAAAAAAGTATTTTCATATTTACTGGAAATCAAATTTTGGCGTGATGTATTTACAAAACATTTTCAAGGGCAACAACATGGTAAATCCGTTCCATGCACAAACTGTATACAAACAAACAACTCTCCAGAAAACCTGCAATATCTGGTTCATCTGAATTTTGAACAGTTTCCAAGTTGGCTTGGTTTCTGATCAGATACCGTTTAACAATTCATAGAGTACGGACCGCCGCACATGTGGGCCAGCAGATTACCCAAGAAATTCTCTGCTGAGACGGCAATTTGTGTCTTTGTTTCGACGATATTTTGGCCACCAGAGAACGTTCTGTTTGGCCACAAGAGGGTACTAGCTTAATTAACATAAGTAGGCGTAGCGTTCTTAGTTAGATCTCAAAGGTTAGAGAATGGATGGAGCTTTCTTCTCTTTATTTTTCAATGCGCAAAAAGCGCCTTGTTCAAAGTTCTCAAGGAAAAACTTTCTCATAGATACTTTCCAGTGTCTTTCATTTGATGGTGTGCTTACAGGGTTGTTTAAAGATCATTTCCATTTTGCAGTAAAAAGAAATGGAAAAAATCATCATAGCTCTTGGGCGAGTGAATGACAGTAGCCCTTCTGTCGCTATTAAGTATCTAGAGTTTACTCATGCTTCCCTTAGGACCGCCTATATTGTAATTAGCCGCTCAGAAGCTTGTTCAGAAAGCCCACCTGAGAAGCAATTAGCCAGAAACTGCTTTCATACGCGTTTAAATTTAGAGCTACGCGCACCTACGTCCTTAGACGCTGAAGAGCCGAGAAGAGACGGCCACAAAAAGTGTCCGACCGCAGACGCGAGCGGGTTTCTCCGGGGACCTGTGGAGTCTGAAACCAGGAGCTAAAAAAAGAAAAACATCTTTCAGTGTAAAGGAAGACCCAGTTGACTGTATTCACGTTCACAAGCGAATCTTTGTTTTGGCATTGAGTGGCTATATCTCATTGCAAACACATAAAGAAAGTGGTTGCGTCAAAGCGACATTTACACAACGGACTAGATACATTTCTTTCGCCTTTGTAAGGACTCGTTTATCACTTTCTAATGCTATCTAAACTTACTTAGAACAGTAGGATGATAAAACATGGTACATTCAGGTTCACATCAATGACATTTCATGCATCACAAATTGTCAAACAGTGCTGAGCTAAATGCCCCGTGAATGGACAATCAGCCCGAGATTTCAGTGGATCTTTTTACGCTCTGGGCGGAAATGGGTTTACCTTAGTAAGGGCAGCTCCTCCGAGAATCCCTCTCCTTCGAGAGTGCACGCTTCACGGGGCACTTTGTCAGCTGCATCAGCTGTCTTTTGTACAAGTGCGATCTTCTTAAAAATCACCTTTTGCCTTTTTTTTCGCTCCTTTTCTCGGAGCGATTCAAGAGGAGTTCCAGAATAGCACACGAAGAAGGAATTGGGATATTTCCCATTTCCTCTCACTTCCTGTGGATCTCCCTTAGCCCTTGTCTAACTCGGAGGGGATTTATATAAACTATTATCTCATATCCGCAACACGGTAGGATAGCACTTTAAAATGAGAGACACGGAGTGCATCATTTATAGAATGAATTAAAATTGAAGAAAGGCCCTTATCAAACTTGGGGAAAAAATGGAAATGTCTACCTATGCAATGCAAAAGCAAAGAAGGTGGAATGATTTTAATACTAAGATTTAAGTGGTGGCTCCTGTGTAGATGAAGTTGGAATATCAAATATTCGTCATAAAAACACAAAAATTATTCACCTGTAAAGTCTCATTCCCTGATAAAGATATTCTAGACAGACATCGAAATATTGAAGATGAACGATTTCAATTTTAGCTGCTGATCGAAGAAAAGTTACTTTATTCTCACAATAAATTATTTGTCCTTAAAACAAATAATAACAACCGCACCCAAGAACCTCGTGGCCTATGATGCACAATTTAGTTTCTAACCGAGCTGATACAGGTTCTGTGTTAGGTTTGGTTACTGTCTGCGATATTTCAGCTTGGTGCGGACGGTTTTGTTACTCGAAGTTTTCCATAGAATTATTGAAATAGTTGCAAGTTAAATTCACCGAGGGTATTTAGTGGTTGTCAGACAAAATAAGAAAATACCTATTACGATGACAATTTTTCAATTCCAGATTTTAAGGAAAGGCGGTACAATTAAGCCCATTTAAATGCTTACAAGGACAAACATCCCATTCTTAGAGAAGAGCTTATTTAGTCTCACTAGAGAGCAGGAATTATTGTTGAGAGAATAAGTCCTCCAACAAAAACAAACAATTGACTGGCTTTTGTTACCTAAGATAACATACGTGGATCTGTAATTTTGGAATAGTACGAATCAAACCCTTTGAAGTTACGTCGGTATAGAATGTAAAGTGTACTTAAAGTTATTCTATACGGTGACTCCACTGGTTTGCTTGAATACGACAGGTTCCTTTGGGCCAGCAGAGCGAGTTAGGGGGACGGCAATATAATGGTACAGTAACAGTTAATTATCGTCGTGTTTTGCAGGTATTCAAAAGGAAATAAAACGGTTCATTATGCTGAGCATTCTGTGTCTCCAGCGATTTTGCCGTCAATGAAATGTTGACCTTACTAAAAGAGCAATTTCTTTGTTGTTGGTGCAACGACCCGATACCATGCATCGGATGAAAAAACCGGAAAGTTCGTAATTGTCGGGTCAACCACAAGAAAAAACACGTCACTTTGGTGGGGAGGAAAAGTCATAGTAAATATATCTAAATGTATTTTCATAAATGATTGGGTATGTTCGTGTCTCTTCATCAAACGTGTGAAAAAAAGGGAAGAAAAAATCGAACCCGGCATGCCTAAGAAAGGTACAGTTATCGGCCTCATAACGAACATTAGTGATGGCGGTCATTTTCCCCTCGTTGAGATGAGCACTGGGGACGCTGTTCGTATGGTCATTCCCAATTGAGAGACGATGACTATCTTCATGATTTCTTTCTCGCCTGTCAGCAGCGTCTGCTAAATCAGAAACTTAAAGATTGCGACTTATTGATCCTATAGCTGGCCAGATGAGCGGACTAATTAATTAAAAGTTAACCATCCCTAAAAATACTACCTGAGCGGATAAGAAGCACGCAAATGCGAGAACGTAGGGAGTCGAGTCAATGAGATCGCTTCTAACTATACAATGCCAATAATTTTCAATTACTGTTCTTTTCTCTGGGTCTATACGCTATGCGCTCTATAAACACCCCTCAACAGCACCGAACATCGATTTTCCGTTGAGTTAAATAATATTTTTATTTGTAGAGCCATGTCATTAGAGCAAACAGAAGAATTATTTTACACCTGCTCATTGAATTGTAACTGTTTCCTTTTTATTCTTTAATTGTCCGATTAACCGCTATTGAATGTCTACTTTACCGTTGGCGGAGGAACACATCGGAGTGTTGTAACAAAAGAAGAAAGGTGAATCGATCAAGTCTTCTCCGTAACAGAACTTGCAGTGAGGCATTAAGTCAATTAAATCGATATTACCAAGTCCTTAAGAATTCAATCCCTACTTCATCAGGTATTAGATATTTAGATAGAAAACAAAGGGAAAATGTAAAGGCATCCCGCAAACGAAGAAGCAATGCGCATCAATCAGAATGCTTTATCACCTTAACTGAGGTTATAGGCATGTTGTGGATATCATCGTTAAGATTCTCCCTCCGTATGTGGCAATTAACTAAACTGTTACTTCTGATTAAAATATACAGTGTTCAATCCAAACAATACATATATTCCTAATCACCCACTATCTCATTTTTATTTTTATTTTCATTAGTTACATAAGTATTTTCTGTAAAACCATTAATAATAAGCATTTTAAATAGTTCTAAAATCAACCATTAATGCACGAATTCATTATGCAGAGTCGAAGATGTCCGTTTTGCTGAACAAACTCGCGTTGTTTTGTCAAATCTCTTGCGGCACTAAAACTCTTTGACATCCATGGCGGCTGAAGACGTCTAAAACTACTGGTCAGCCCTTGGTCATTTTCAGTATCTTCCAAGTGTACCAAATTACCCCTCCCAGGGTTTACACACCCTGTTATACAATCAGTGTTATCGTCCTGTGTTCCAGTATTTATGCTATCCATAATGACCAGTAGAGATCAATCTAGAAATGAATACCTTAACATATAGCAATCAGATTAAAACCTTCCCGTTACGTCAAATTAGGTATCCACGAACAGTGCTCTGCATAGTGGCGTTTTAAGCACGGCTAGGCTGTTTTCCTTGGACTCCAGAAGAACTTCGTAATTAATTAGAAGCATAAATTAGACGATTAATTATCGGGAACCGAAAGAAACAGGCACAAAGGACTCTATTTTGATAAATATTTGATAGTGGGTTTAAATCTATGCAAACAAAGTGAATCCATACAAGCACAGAGAAAAATCGACATCATTTATGTATGTTTGATTGAATTAGAATACACCGTTTCTGTATTGACAAAGAGAGACTTTAAGCTACCGCTATTGACAGCATACCTGTTATTATGCTATAAGTGTATCCAAAATCGTTTTCGGTCACGGCCTTTTCACACTGACTTGGTAGCATGAAGCAGCTATGTTTCGGCATTGCTAATCCTTTGTTATTGTTTCGATATTGCCATCAAAACGAAGTTCGATTTGTCTGGAAATTTAACTTTATTAATTTTTGTTTTGTGACTTTCATGATGTTCTGGCTCGAAGTGGGACCTCCGCTATAAATGAAATAGGAAATCATTATGTTGTGGCGGAGGCCTGGTTCGTTTTTCCCACGAAAAACCTACTTAATGAATGCATTTCTCTGCGGCTGTGTTTCGGGCTTGATACATGTGCATTGAATGTGCAAAAAATAAAATAAAATAAATGAAAATAATTATTTTTAAAAATCGGCAAAAGAAAGAGCGTGTTATATACTAGTATTTGGGAGTACACGATAGAGTATCGTCAAATTTCATTTCATGTAAATTAATAAACAGAATGAAGACAAGAGAACAAAGTGCATTATCTAAACATTCCTTTTAGAGACTGGATTAATATCCCAATATTGAAATACGTATCGGTCCTTTCTAATTAAGCATTTTTTCTCAAATGACTGTGAAGACTTTTGTCCACTAATACAGTGGCAAAGTAAAAAGTCATTCTTTTCAGTCCTGACTTCTTGATCTAAAATCGACATCCGTATTCATAATTAATTATTCTCCGCCAATTAGCGGCAATTGGTGGAATTCTGTTTATGCTTCCTATTATTTTTTTCTCGCCTCTTTTAACCAGAATCATTTTCTATTCTGTTTTATTTCAGGTATTGACCGCATTTTGTCCGCTGGTCAGACGTCGCAGAGTGGACAAGGATATGGTACCACGGCGCTGAAATCGCCGTCGATAAGCAGCCCCATAGATCCGAGCACGCTTGATCTACCTGACGGTACGCATGACTTCCTACAAAGCTAAAATAAGACGTACCCCTAACCCCGTGGGTCGCTCCCGTGGACTAATTCTGAAATTAAAGACTAATTGAACAACTCGTTGCATGGTTCAACGAATTTTACGGAGGAACTTGTTAAAAGTCTGCTAGTGGTATACAACTTACTTGACAATATAGGTGTTTAGGTAACAGCAAAGCAATGGTGGTTTTAAAAGAATCGTTTTTCAGCACATTCTATTTTAGAAACATGTACATTTGTACACTGTTTGCCCCTGCTTGTTTCTTAATAAAATGTGAAGTTATCGCAAACTATGACAGCATGAAAAAAGTTTAATGGGAATTACAGATGGTTTTCGAATACGTTAATAAGGATGTACGGCCCTCTGTTTTTACATGACAATAATTCGCCTTGCATAAAGGAGAGGTACTGACAGCAAACTTAAGACATGAAGCAATTAAATGTAAAAAATTATAAAAGCGAATGAATAATATTGACGGGTTTTTTTTAACGCTTTAGTGTTTAGTCGCTGAAAAAGAGGTCCATCATCATTAAACAGACAGCTATAAGAAAAATGGAAAAATTGTAATTCCTTTAATTCAAAGTGAAATCAACTTTTTGTCGTCTTTAATGTCTTTTCATACAACATCTGTATAATGCTTTTAGCTAATTCAGTGGCTGTATACATATTCTTATACTATTTAGAAGCTTACATCAAATTTTCACATATGCATGTATACCGCAACTTCCTTTTATGTATCCGTCCTAATGATAATAGTTATAGCAGACAAATATCCATTTCGATTGAAAGAGTGGAAGAATACTTTTTTTAAATATATACACACTGCAATACAAAAGAAATTTACCAGAATAGTACTTGTTTTGATTTTGCTCAAGGTATCGATGACGACAGAAGAGTCCCTTTCCAAACCACTGTAACTTGACAAAAATAGCGCGTGTCTATCTTATTATAACGCGAAAAAGTAAATGTCATTAAGGAAATAGATGACATTACGCTGCTCACTCGGTTTTCGTCGCGGTTGAGAGGTTGTCACTTGACAGGCTCTGACAGGTCTTAACAAGGCGAGATTATAAGATTAATTTATAATAAGATTGCCTCGAAAATTGTCAGCCGCGCTGGTATTGCATTTGTTTTACTTTACTGCCTATAGTCATGTTATAAATTTCTGCAAATTAAATGATTGATCATTACTATAAATTCGATGTATTGTGTAAACAATATACAGGGGTACAGCTGGCGTGTTCAACGTTTTGCAAGAATCATAATTGCCACCTTCACCTTACAGAAGAAACAATAAATTTACGTCAAAAAATCTAGACAGAATATTATTTATGCAATATAAGGGTTTATACCAATTCATGAAAAGTAAATTATTAAAGATAACTTTTTTTTGGTATCGACTCATTCATTTAATGAAAGTGTAGATCATAAAGATTATCACAAGAAAATTATAGAAACACTGTGAATAATTTTATAAATGTATTTTCATTTACAGGCATTGCCATATTTCAAACCAGTTTCGCGGGAACGGTGCACTATGGCGTGTTCTGCCAAAAGACAGTCATTGCCAAGGGAACCCGCTATGGGCCATTTCAAGGAAAAATCGTCAACACCAGTGAAATTAAGTCTCATGACGATAACAGCTTTATGTGGGAGGTACATTCTCTTTTAAGATAATTATCCTACAGCTCGGGACAACGTCAAGGGACGAAAATGAAGTAAATTACCTATGCCTTAACGTCGGTCGGAATCACTGCCATGACGTGTTGACACCCGGCGAACGCAAAATTTCGTCAGCTGAATTCTAGTTGTTCACAGAATAAACGCATTTTGCCCCAAACACATGTTATTCAAAAAAGTTATAGATGACAGTATCGTGCATTCATATGTAAAAAAAAATTTAAAAAACATGCTTGTAATATTATTTTTGATCAGCTGTTCAAAATGAGTAATTTCCATTTTCAATTTGTCTCATGTTTTCCCAGATTTTTCAAGAAGGAAAACTGAACTACTTCGTAGATGGTCGAGGCAGCGCGGGGAATTGGATGGCGTATGTGAATTGTGCCCGCTATGCACAAGAACAGAACCTTATTGCCATTCAAAATGATAAGGAGATATTTTATGAGGCTTGTAAGGACATCCCACAAGGCACTGAGCTGCTTGTCTGGTACGGGGACTGCTATTTGCAGTTCATGGGGATACCAGTCGCTCTGAAAGAAATGGCCGACGGGACTCACAGCGAAGAATTAGAAAGTATGTCTTTTGGCTATTTTTAAGAGAAAATATAACTTTTTATGAAGGATTTTTGTGCCATCGAAAGAATGTAGTGCAATGTATAAAAGCTTATTCAACTTGCTGTCAATTTTTTTCATTGTTGCTAGATATTTCAATTTGTTTTTTTCTTTTTCTTTTTTCTTTATTTAATTCTTATCGCAGAAATCATAATTTTATCGGGAGACTACGCTTTAATGGTAAAATATTTTTCTTTCTGTTTAAGATTGCGAGGGTTACACTTGTGAACGATGCGGAAAAGTGTTTGCTTACAAGTATTACAGGGACAAGCATCTCAAATATACACGATGTGTTGATATGGGAGACAGAAAGTTCCCTTGTAATCTATGCAACAGGTAAAGTATACTTATATCAATATATGAAACAGACTGAACTAATTCATTATGCATTTCAAATGCATCAGGGACTTGATAGCCGTAATGTTAGTCAATAGAATGTTACTTTGCAACAGAGCACAAATCAAGTTAAATGCCAAGTTTTATGTGGAAATATTTTTGAAGGAACCGTTTTTTTCTTCTTCTTTTTTCAAGACTGCTTGATGTATTATTCTCCACAGGAACATAACTAAATTCTGCACTTAGGCAGCTATTGGAATGGGTTCTATGGTGCTTATGATTTTACATTTCTGACGCAAAATTATGTTATTTTTGGCAATATTATCATTGGAACAACCCAGATAGATTATCGGACTAAAATCACGTCGATTATCTATTGGTTTTTATCTACATTAGCCATGACCGTGAAAGGCCGATATTTTTGCAGTCCAAATGAAATTAGAACTAATTTGAATGGTACTTTTCACCTTCGGTTTTGTATATGTCTAACGTTGGCAATACTTATTCCCGTCGACGTCAACGCCCCGAGGCCGTTAAGGTCCCGGAATGGTACTAATGGCCAGGCTGGGAAAACTGGCCCCAGGGAACTGGGTCTGAACTGTAACGCATTTAAGATCTGAAAATAATTCTTTGAAGATGGTCTTTATTTCATTAGGATCTGCTGTTGCTGTTAAGTAGCATTCAGACTGGACTCTGGTTAAGTGGCTAGACGGACATTTTAAAGAACCATTTTTACTATTAGCAACACATATAATCCAAATAAATTTTGTTTATATTGGCGTAATGTCAAGGCGTGATTCTAGAATAGTTGTTTATTAATGAACGATGGAAAATGAATCTGAAAAAATTACGTTATTAGAATTTCAATGTTACAATATTGTTGTCACATAATTTTGTAGGTCATTTGAAAAACGGGATCGTCTACGCATTCACATTTTACACGTACATGAAAAGCATCGTCCACACAAGTGTACCGTATGCGGCAAGAGCTTTAGTCAGTCCTCCAGTCTGAACAAGCACATGAGGGTAAGAACATATTTTCTTCGCTGAAATAAGTGGTACCTCAATTTGTTTTAACCTAATTATCCACACTATAAAGCATTACAATCATTATTTGTCAACGTTCCATTCTTTCTTATACTAATAACCGCAGATTCTGTGCAATGAAAAAAATCAGACAATTCTTGCTAAATAATAATCATAAAATCCCGTGCCACATGCAGTGATTGCTTTCCTGGCATAAAATGTTGGTTAATTTTGATAATTTGATAAGATTGAGAGCTGGTATATCCCCTTGAAACTGTTGTATCTCATTAATGTTTTTGTTCTGCTACACTATGCGTGCCATGTACACTAATTGGAAGTGAACAGCTTGCCTGTGAAGGCACAATACCCATAGGATTCCACCTGACTTTGCGGCTTTGCAATCTTTTTGATCAAATTCACCTGTAAAAATATATAACTTTCCATCAGTCTCTGTCTCCAGGGTAGAAGTTCAGAGCTCAATCGGTATTAGACAATGAATTGTTTTCAGTTTCTAGTCGTTAAAAAGAAAGTCGCTAAAACGAAACAGGTCTCCAAGGAGATGAAACTAATTTGTATCCACGTTTATTTTGACTCGCTTTGACCCCCGGATTCCCGAAACATTTGGTTTGATGCCTTTAAATACCGCTTTGTTGATGTGATATTAGACTTGACATCAAACACACGGTAAAAAACGATTACGGTATAAAATCTGGTGTAGCGTAAGCTAATTACTTATTAATGCAGGAGTCATGACACGACTTATCGTCTTAATTTCAATTCTAATCAAAATTTGGGATTGTCTTTGATTCTCTTTATACGTCTTCACTTATAATTATTTTGTATTTATATTTTTTTTCAGATATACGTTTTACGTTTTGATAAGCTGTAAAATGTGAAAATTTTATTGATATTCTAGAACAATTTTGAACATGGGAGTTCTTCGCAGTCTGCTCTGCTTGATCAGCTGTAATGGTTCATGTTGTAAATTTGTGGTTTTTTATCTCGCCAGGTACACAGCGGAGAGCGTCCGTATAAATGTGTGTATTGCAACAAAGCTTTCACTGCCTCCAGTATTTTACGGACCCATATAAGACAGCACTCGGGGGAGAAACCATTCAAGGTAAGCAGGAATGTATAAAAGACCAGTTTTCACCAATAACAATATTTGATCTTTTCATGGAATGTCTCTTGTTTTTGAAAAGTGTCTGGAAAGTCCTTTTCCTGTTATAGTATACTATATAATATATTATAATTAATGCCCGCCAGCCGAAAGGAGTGATAGAGTACTCGTGTTTTTCCGTTAGTATTTTAAATTGACCTTTATTTGTAAAAGCTACTTGTCAGATATTTTACTTGGATTTGGGTGAATCTGTATATATCATCATACATAACATATAACGTAGGTCTCGACAATAAAAAAGAATGCGTCGAACCCATCGAGTCAAGTACCGATAGGGCAAGCTCACTTAAAATATGTTCACAGTCTTTCAAATATACAATGAAAACTAATAAATAAGTATATCTCAACATTATTTTTATGAAAATATGAAAATATGCAAATAATGTATCGATGAATATTTATTCTTAAGCTTCTTGAGCTCTGCCATTCCTATATCACACGTACGGGATACACGTACATGTATCAAGAGGTTATTAAGTTTGTCGAAACAATGTAGAAATGCATCGATCTCTCTCCAATTATAGTCGTTTTGTATGCTCTTATGCGAGTTGTTGCGTCACGTTAGTGCCCCGAGTTATGAACATGTTTTCATGTTTAAGTATCAATGCTCGAGCTGTGTACACTGCCATAACTCGAACTTAGACAACGGAAAATCAACATGTGAGGCATTTCAGACTGGCTTTGATAACTGTTGTTCCTTATAATTATACCATTATACTTTGGTAATACTCTATGGTAACTCCTCTCACGGTGAAAGGCAGAGCATTATGTTCTTTATCACCTCATTTATGCTGCCATTTGTACGTATTCGGGGATGTTGTCGTTCTTTTTTACCTTGGAGTTTTGAAAATTTCTGTATGAACTTCTGTTACATATTTATCATTTAGCCAACATTATTTAAGTTGAGTATTACACCGTAACCCCTTGAAAGATGAATTTAATTCCGCTAATTACGAGAACGTTCCTCACGTAGCGCAAACAGACCATTATACAGATCACACGTCAAAGTAAATCTGAAGGTTTCGTATGGTAATTTTAAGAGGAAATGCTCTCATTTTAGTGTAAACATTGTGGCAAGGCGTTCGCCTCTCACGCAGCCCATGACAGTCACGTTCGCAGAACTCACGCCAAGGAGAAACCGTGTTCATGCCCAGTATGTGGGAAGACATTTTCGCAAGCGTATGAGCTCAAGTTCCACATGAACGTCCACCCTGGTGAGTAAGTACCCTTTCGGTGCTCTAGAAGTTGGTTTGGAATCCTACACTTTCGGAGCTCCTAAGATTATTATGGCGGGTACTACAATAATCATTACATTTTTATATTCTATACTTCAGATTATTTTAGATAGGTTAAAACGTTTTATAAATATTTTTAAAATGTAAATTTTATCTCGTTTTGAAAAGTTTTGAAATTCAATTTTGCAGCGTATTTTGACCCCAATTTTTTTTCTCTCATTCTAATCCTTATGTTGAAATGAGTATACTATAATATACAATTATTCAAAGATGCGTGATTATTTTCACCAAAATGCCAAAAACGCCAATATGCCAAAACAATATGTGTGCATCTATCAAATGGGCGAATTTGTCAATAATTAAATAATTCACAGAACATTAAAAAATCAAATAAGCATGAAAAAACATTTTATTCGGTTCACAAAGTATATTTCTAAATAAAATAAATTGTAACTTATTCAAACTGTTTCGATTCTCAATTTCAGGTGAATCCACTTCACGTGGTTCAACACCGAAAGGGTGTGGCGACGGTTTCTCAATCCCATTGTTTCAAAAATGGACTCCACCAGATGGCGCTGATCCAGAGAGGCGGAACAAAAGTTTTGATTCAGACGACTCTTTGGAAGTGCACGTGCGCAGTAGAGCAGCCTTTACTGCGTCGAGTCCAGACGACATCGACGTCGTTTCTTAGACTCATGAGTGCGGACTGTATATCTTTCCATCATGAGTGAACTTGCTCACCTAGCGTTCGTCTGCGACAAAACAGTGCTTCTATGAGTTATAGCAAAATGCCTTTTGCTATTTTACACAGACTATAAAAAAGACCTGATTTGTCACTGCACAATTTCTCTACTTGAAAGATGCTTTTTCATTATTACATTATACTTTGCCACTCTTTTTTACATTCCAAATCATACTCTTTTTAAGTGAGAAGTCCAGTCACTCAGGACGTGTATCATTATGTGCCAAACCAACTATCACAAGGCGTGCTTTCGCTTGTCATTTTGAAATTTTTTGATAATCAGTACACTGCACACCACACATAAAAGTAATTGTATATAGCTCTGTACATAAACAATTACATATATCAGTATGTATGACAACATCATGAGAGTACAATAATGATAATTCTCTGTGTCATAAAAGTGAAAATAAGTAAAGTTTCAATTAATCAAGTGACAAACGCTGAATAAACTGCTTTATTTTTCAAGTTGCAATAAAAAGCATCACTATTAAACGTACTCATCTATCAAATGGCATGTTTGATGCCATAAGAACAGTTCTTCTCTACATAACCCGTAATCAGCTGTCCGCTTGAAGCACATTTATAATTTACACGTTGTCTTGGAACACGGAGGATTCTATTAATTACATCTCACCACGTGCGTATTCCACTGCCCTACAGAGGTTTGGCCGAGATGAATTATTGATAGGTACCAGATAGGACACTAGTCGTCGCTTGATTAGACCGATAATCCACTTAAGTTGAATTAGATTAAAGTTGACAGGCCGTGATAAGAGCCTAGAACCGTGGAACGGCGCGGAATTGAAGCACTTTTCAAGCAACGTGACTGCATCTTGCCGTGACTCACTTTTGCTGATTGTTCAGTTTAATTAATTTAGAAAAAAATCCCTTGAGAGGAACGCTTTGGTCTCTTGGTTATCTTTTCTGACCGTAACATAATATTGCTGTTCCATTTAAATGTTGGCAGTAGCAGCATTAAATACCACTACTTGGTATAATAACTAGCAGAGGAATATGCTACATTTGTAAATCTGTGTGCGCAAAAACGCAACCAAAGAAAAGAAAGGAGATAAGCAAACCACGTGAAGTGGAGGTTGGGAGGGGGGGTACTCCACCCTCTTTGGGCAACCCTAATCAGTGAAATTTACTTCAGCCTAGCCACGCTTATGCAAAGGATAGAGGAGTTAGACACGAGAGAAGGCAAAAGATTGCCACTTACGGCAAAAGCAATGCCACCAAGGAATCTTTTGTCACTTCGTCCAACATAATAAGAGAAGGTGTGACATAGTCTGAGTACTATGCATTGATTAAAGCACAGGAAAGATGCCAGCCTGGTCTGACGCCTCTGGTGGCCGACTCACTGTTTGCAACCCGTTGGACATCCGTGTTAGTTTAGAAAGTTCTGTAGAGCGTTATGGGGATGGAGCTGATCAATAGACTTTTTAGCCACCCAAAGCCAATATAACACGCACACACTTGAAAAAAAAGAAAGAAATCCTAACAGCCTAAAATAGGATAATTGCCACCATGCTGATTTTATTTCTCAAGTAGATAAAAGCAAATTAGAACATTAGTTGATTTTAATGTCCGCACATGTGCACTGCCAGTATTTTAATGGTTTTATAATTTTTTTTATTAAAAAATTACCAACACATCATCACCTTTTCTGTACAAAGAGATATTCTAAATGCCTTCCACTGGTTAGAAAGTACTGAAGTTTTATCTCTTTGATTATTTCCCATTTATAATTATTTCACATTAAACAGCATAAATTGATAGCAGATTCATTTCCCTATATAATTCCACTCTGTCTCAAGCGAATCGGGTGCCTTTTTCTAGACGATATTCACTTAGATCCCATGTGAAAGCTACCTGGTACATTACGCTGTCTAAACACAAAAATAACAATATGTAAAACACTGCATTGGGCGGTCATTTACCAACCAGGAAATACGTTGAATATGGACTGGTCTCTACGCTCTCAGATCACTTCAGATCTCATTTATTTATTTGTTTTACGCAAACCAATTTAACATTCTGCAACAACACCAAGACTAACATCGACGCAGTGCTATTGTTTAACATCCTCCACGTTAAATTGATCCTCCGTTACTCGGTCGATTGATCGTTAATCAGGGGTGTCATGTTATTCACCAGTACGAGAGGCAAGTGGCCGCCGTAATCAAACGATGCATGCGATCTTACAGCAGATAACACGAAAGGAATCGGACGAATGATTACATGAAATAAAACCCGTCTGCAGAGATCAGTGCGTGCAAAAATAGACAAAATAATAAGAACGTTTCGGTCAATGAAGCGAACGTATGTGCTCTTGCTTTAGTACCTAAATTCAATTAAATTTAGGATCCATATAATTAAGACAAGGCTCCATAAATTTTACCACTTTGGTGCACTTTAAGAACGCCAAAAATTAGGACAAAAATAAGTACTTTCAGATTTTTTTTAAACTGAACACATTACTTGTGTGCTAAGGTACATGTGTAAAGTTTCAGAATTGTTATTCAGATAGGTGTGTGCGCGCGCGTGTCGTGCTAGTATGTGTGTTATTCGTGAAGCCAACAAACACATTACTGTGACAGTCTTTGCCTTTTTTAAATTATTTGTTTCAGATGCTAAGTAGTCCTTGTGATACCGTAACAGCCATCTTAGGAGATGAAAACACTCCTTGATTTGACACAATGAGTGTGTCACCAGGATTGTGCTGTGCAAGCTCTACAAACACAATCACTGAACAAGAATTGATAAGTTGGTTAACGCGAGACACTGAGCCGAATTTTACAGAAATCATGTTTTATTAGTTTGGTTGGTAGGAGAAATTCATAATAGAATCCATGAATATCGCAAACACCGCATTTAACACCTAAAATAAGAATAATATAAAAAACACCAATCGATCTTAAAATATAAATTTTGTTTAACGATCCTGTTTACGGAGAATCGCCTCGTTATCCAACATATCCATTTTGTCTGGCCTAACATGTAAAATAAATAAATCAAAATCCAAAAATTGTGCCAATTTATGTTGTTTTACTCTATTTACTGCAAACAAAAGACTTATCAAAAATGATAACTTGTGACTAGTTGAACGTTTAGACCTAAAATAACATGATAACACAGTTATCAATTGAAGCATATTTAGCAAGGGGCAGACAGTAGAGTTTCACCGCACCGCTTTTACTTATCATAATCTTTCCAGTGCAGTTGCAGGCCGGGTTTACAAGTCAACATACATATAATGAAAATACATTAAGAAAAAAAGGAAAAGAAGACATCGGTAGTCATGTTAATGCATAATCAAAGAGATTCGTGTCACTGTTGGAAATAATTCTATTTCATTATCACATTCAACAAAATCCGTGACTAACCAAGTTTCCTGGGTAAATCGACTTGACTTGCAATTTGAATAGTTTTCCCAAAGTATTTGCTTATAGGCCTATTATTAGCTAAACAAATGGCAATAACCAATAAAGATCTTGGGAGTTAGGCACCATACAGATGAAGGTATTGTATTATCTTCCCAGCTGACAAATTAAACTCAGTTGTTTGAACTCCTGTTTTGAGTAGCGAGCTCCGATCTAAATTCTGGATAAACATCGAAGCTTCCTCTCTTCTGACGAAGTTCTCTCTCAGCTGTGTTAGAGAAGAGGCCACTCGGCGAAGATAAAGGATTAGTAAGCAATCTTTCAGCGACAGCGCATTCCGTCTCTTTGTTTCTGTCTGTAGCAAACGGAGGACTTGATGCACGTCTGTGAAAAATGTGTCACTTAGTCTGTTTCAGTACATTACTGGCAATAATCAATAGCAGGTATTTGTTATGTGATAATACGTAACAGACAATGTTTTATGCACAATGGATGCAAGCTCTCACTAACTCTTTCTCTCTCTCTCACAACTGAAATGCTGTAGAATAGCTCACCTTAAATCCTGTTGTTTGAAGTCTTTTTTCGTCTTTATATTTCTGTCTTTCTTCAGACGCTGCCAGTATTTTTTAACTGCTTGTCCGTCTGTAAGACATGAATTCCCACATTGGACATATTGTCTGATTTAAAAAATGTTTTCTTTTCTATTTATTTATTTATTTATTTATTTATTATTATTATTATTATTATATATATTTTTGCAAACTTCATTAATGTACTGTTATCTATCCAATAGCCCATAATGCTTGATTATATTTTCTAAAGGAAACATTTTAATGATAGTATAGAAAATACGTCGGGTTTATGTAAAATAAAGATTCAACTTAAGTGATTACTGTTCACGCCAAGGACCAGGATTAACATTTGTTTTATTGGATGATGTAAATAATCAGCTGGTCGATTACACAGTCATTCAATAATATTTTCTCTTAGTTATAAAATTTTATATAATTATACTTATTCTTAAAAAAAGAGCGTGCACTGTACAGTGAACAGAGATTCCAATACTGAAGTCGGACTTGTACCGACAATGTAAACATAAATCCGTTTATAACGGCCTACCTGATCCTCTGTTTAACCCCACAGGGTCGTAGCTGGAGGCCTGCCTTGGTACCGGCAAGGACACCGTCACTCGGGAACTGAGTGACATTATTGTGGCAAAACGCTGTGTTTAGCCCAAACTCACGCAAACAGACAACTTATATGGGGAAGACTAATCAATCTTTTACGCGATGACAAATCGTGTTGTAAACAATATATGATATCTTTGACGTTTACCTTGGGTGCTCATTAGGGCACACTGAATACTCATCTTCTGACCATATGAAGATCAATACGTTGTAGGACTGATGTTTTTTGTTTCCAAAGAAACTGTTTCTGTTGTTTGACTTTGACCTGATATTTAATGTATGAATAAAGTTCGGTCGTTATTAGTACACAAAATAATGCTCTAAATAATTAATACATAAAGAAAGTTGCTAAAACATAAACTGTAAAGGGAATTTCACACGAACGATAAAACACAATATACACCGGTTGTATTCAGTGAATCTCTTTAATTATCTCTCTCTCTCTCTCTCTTTCTCTCTCTTCAATCATCAAACAATCAATCACACGTAAAAGTCTTCATTTGTTTGTCAAGCACTGCTCAAAAAGAGACCACACATGCATGTTTCACGTGTGCTTATGTACATATGTATGGTCGAGCACGAGTGCATGTATGTATTTATGTACAATGAATGTATGAGTATGCCTATAATGATTTGACGGTTGGCACTGAAATGTCGTAAAGCTGTAAGAGTGTGATAGCTGAGATGTTTTTCCGCAGCAATAAACCGAGAAAGGAATTGACAGTTGGATCTTGTGAAAAATGCAATCACTGTTATCGGTTTGCACGCGTGGACTCCACTTTTAATATGTAAAAGGAAAAGAAAGACGATCTCTGTTATTACTGACTTATAATGAAGGATTTAATACTGCGCCAACATCATTAAAAATGATAAATGAGAATTCATTCAACAGGCGTGCTAAATATCTATAATACAATCAATTTTTTAATCCTTCTACTAAAAAACAACATCCTGTTTTATATGGTGTATGAGTTGAATTAATACGTAACTATTTTCTTGATGACAATACGTCGAGTGCACAGCGGCATCTCACAAGTCAAATTGCCATTACTATAGGATGATTTCTTCTTAAAAAGCCAACCTTTTGAACAGCAAGATAAATTTACACGTAAAATTGTAGTTTTAGGAACTAACTGTTTACAGCATATGGATAGAGGATCCGTGTTAGTGTATTCAAATAACTATTTAAAAATACATTACTTTACATGATTATCATTAACTTATGAGCTTTTGCCTTAGGTGATTGTGGAACCTATTTTAAAAGAACAATACCGTTGCTGTCATTTTTCAGAGATTTTCCATGCTACTTGCCTTTGAGTCAAAAACGACGCAGAATACTCCACTAAAACGTTATGCTTGGATACGTTTTCCTTAATACCCTTAATACCTTATGTCATCTTCACCTTTCGTATTATCTTAAAATACCATGTGCAAACCTGTTTAGGCCAAAGTTTAAAATTCGTTTACTTAGAACAAAATGCAATTCTATCTCGTCATATGCGTCATGCCAACATTTGTCGTTTGATTTTTCCAATCAATGCAGTTGCATTGTTGAAGTGTTGTAAGATTAAATATGTTATATTCAAGCCGTATGATTGTAATCAATAGCAAAACTTTCTTTATTCAAAAACAAAAACAAAAAAATCTTCTCATGTTCACAGTGTTTGAACACCATCAAATGAGTGTCTCGCGTCTAGTTCTGCTTTTCGAACATTTAGGGCAATATTTGTAATATTCAAATATGCGTCTATTTTTCTTCTCATTGATTTATTATATGGGTCGAAATCTATCACTTTCCGGGCATATCTCTGGAATTTTCCCTGGCTGTTTTCTAAGACGCACTGAATGCGTTCCTCGGTGACAGATATGTTTAGGAATTTTGTCAAACGCACCACTGTGTCATGGGTGTTTTTTAAGAGATCACTATAAGCTAACACCATCAATGGTTTTTCGAAGAGGTGCAACCAGTCCAGGTTAAACATCAGCCATCGCTTGGCTTCGAAACGTATATATTCTGGCCAGGCTGAAAACAAAACAAAACAAACTTTATTGTCATCGAAGAAGGTAAGTAAACTTCATCGAATATTTAAAAGCCAGGCGTATATTCAACGAACATCCAGTTATTGAAACGAGGCTAAGATAATTGATAGATGACCCAAGCAGGCTTAAAACTGTAACAACGAGCGCGCAAAACTTTTTGATTGTTTCTTTTCATATACAAATAAACAAATAACATTGATAACAATAACGGGGAATATTGTTTTTATTTTTGAAAATTCCAGAGATTTTCATGCTCAATGTTTTTTATTTTTGAAAATGAATGAAAGAATAAATCTTTACGAATAATAATAACCCATTATTCATTTTAGTACAAGAAAAGGGTCAGGAAAACTCTAGACTGTAAATACTTTGAAATGTCGCCACACAAGCTTACTTGTACCGTCCGTGAAGTGCTTGGATTTGGCATGTCCAAGATGGCCGCCTTGACGCCGATGAAACTCGGACATCATGGCGTCGTATGGATTTCTAATAAGCAAAACTGCCTTGTCAAAACCCTTCCTTTTGTCGGCCCCAAACTCGTGTGTCTTTATCATAATGGCATTGCTTCCATTGTAACCTTCCCCAATCATTCCCGCAGAGGAGAGACCCATGTCCAAGTACTCACTGCCCGTCACAATACCTAAAAAATTATGCACAGTAATCATTCTGGTGAAAGGTATATTCAACAGGCTTACAGTGACTGCCAGGACCTATCAGAGCGCATAGGGAGAAAAAGTAATATAGATGTACTGTATTTAGCTCACTGTATTTAGCTAACTTAAATTTCATACTCATTTGCGTCTTTCCCTTAGTTAAACGTTTAAACATAGGTCCTTAACAGTTTGAATATTCAGACTTAAAAGCTTATTGCGGCACAGTTCTGGTTCCAATTTCTGAAACCCTTCAAATCTTTTTCATCAGGTACTTATTATGGTTACAACACGGCAAATGTCAATTAAGTAAGAAGTCTATGACTGATGAGAAGACAAGAGAGACAATGTGTATACAAATTGTAATGCTTCACTGTTAATGCTTACAAAACTTAACCAAAATATCAAGGTACTTGATATACCTTCTTGCTAATTTTCTTGTCATTGAGAGTGACCCCGATGAAGATAATGGATATTTAACAGCCTGTGGTTTCGGTTAAAGGTGGTTTTGAATCACTAAATTCTTGGCATTCTTTTCATTTTGTGAAACGCGTTTATGGTGCATGTGACAGCCGCTATTTTAAACAAGCGTGAATGTCGCACTCCTTTTTTGTGTTCAGAACAATGGGCATGGTGTATTACTCAAAATATATTTTCATTCTCATTTTTACCTTTGTACGGTGGGGTGTTATGTGCCATGTATTTGTAAAAGCCTTTTCATTATCACGAGAAAAAATATCGGCACCAGACATACATCTTTAAAGTAAAATATATTAAATAAAAAACTACCTTAAACAATTTAAACATATTTAATGGTGTGTGTATATTTTAAATCACGTTTTAGCCCTATTAAAAACCAAATATCTTAAGATGGAAGACATTTTCACCCACCGGTTGCTTGCTGTACCAAGTGTCGTACCCAAGTGTTCCCGGACCCGGGATAGCTAGCCAAAGCCACTCTAGGAAGATCATGCTTGGAAAACACTGGCTTCACACAGTCTTTGGGCCTTTTGTTCCTGAGAGCCCATGCAGCGTTGTACAGTTTTACTGCTTCCTTGTAGTTTAAAGGGATCCGCTTCTTCATTGCCGGCCAAACTCGTTGAGGAGCGCCATTTTTCCGTTGTGAACCGCTCTGTTGGTCCGGAAGACGCTTCGACGAAAATACTATCATCAGAATCATTTGGATGGACACGATGAAGATGGCCACTTTCAGCACTGTCTGGAATATCCTTTTTCTAGGCCACCTTGGCATTCTGATCTCTTTCTGTCTAATACCGATTAAATGCAGGTTGTCTATATTTGCGTTTTATCCAGGCGTTATTAAACCTTGGCGATGGATAATGCATTTCAGTACCATTAGAATTACATATTGCTGCAGTTTGAGAGGCATGTGAATGAAATTATAAAATATTCAATCTCATTTCCATCGTTTACATCTTCTAGGGTGATTATGGGTATGAATTTTTCATTTCCCTCAGTCGAACTTGATGACGTTTCCTAAATCATGCAAACCCGTCCTTTCCTTGGATTCGAGAAAATGAGAAACCAATGTCACGCCCACGACGAGCGACTTCAGTGAAATCTAGGCCAAAAATCCATTACAACATGCTTCCAGGCGCATCTCTTGGCCAGTAGTACATTCAGTGAAGAAGTTGCTTTCTTTGTAGCCTGTGAAAATCTGTTAAATTGCTTAAGTTTGCTCTACAGAGACAGAAAAACGGTAGTAGGTGAACCATTAGGCTAAACTGATCAAGCCAATGGGGAGTAATGAAGACAATTTAAGGTAGCTGTTTGGTTGTTCTTATGTCTTTCTCTGGTGGTAAATTCATTTAAATTGAATCAGTTTATAAAATTGTGGAAACACTTTTACCCTAGAGCTGCTAATTCACATTCAGTATTTTTATCTGCCGACTGTTCGATGAAACCATATTTCTAAGCAACGTTTCCTTCGCTCTTTTGTCAAAATCGAGGAAAACCTGATTGATTTTAGAACTGTATATAATACCTTTATATACGCTGCTATTTTCTATGTAGGGCGCGGTCAGTCCATCTGGGCAGCGATGAGGTACTTATTCGCACCGGACATCACAGATCAGAAGGAAGGTGGAGCATGGCGATTGCTCTGATTGCTGTTACCACAATTCCAATGTACATCTACATGTACGCCCCATGATGTTGCCCTGATATGTCATCTTGATTAACACTACGTTTGACGCCTTACCATTACCATCAGAGTGAAATGACGTGTTCGTGCACAACCCATGTTTTATTCATGTATACGGAGGTATTGATCCCCACCGTGAAAGTGCACAGCAAGCTGTGAGCTCTGTATATCGGGTGAAGTAACACACCAATCAATAATTAGCGATATCTGTTCACGCATGTACTATGGGTACAGGTGTGTTTATTGACGAACGAACTCTCTCTCTCTCTCTCTCAGTATAAATGAGGTGAATAAAAAGCACCCAACTCCAAAATCATTCACTATAATTCAGCGAGAAATTCACTAAAATTCAACAACATTATACTGCCTCTGACGCATAAAAGTTTTTTGGGGTTAAGAGCTTTTCTAACAGTCATGATTAAAACAAAGTATCAGAGTTAAGCGTTTTGTAGTTTCCAAGAAAATTTGTTTTTTTTTCGGACTGCCTTATTATCTATTCATTCCATCATTACAGTTTCAAAGGGCAATATCCGACACCAATCAGGTGTCACTGTAATACCTCGAACACGATTTTCTGAATTCATGAAAAAATTGACCGTATTTGCAATATCCCGTTTGTAATCCAAAAGTCACATATCTGGAGCGTGGCTGAAGGCGAGTAAAAATAACCATATTTCAGTTGTTTGGGGAGATATGTTCAAAGGGCAAAGAATGGATATAAGTAATACATACCGATGCACTTAGAACATAATGACAATCTGTAGAAAAAAAATGTTTCTAAGAAGTAGGCCTAATAGGTGAAACACCAGTAGGGTTAATTCCTGTATTATGTTTTTGACAACGATTTTTGTACTGAGGATCACAAGAATGTTACATATGCTGTCGTAGCAAAATTTTACATTATATAAAATTTACAGTATTATTTGATGAAATGTTACATAAACATAATAGAAAAAAAATTGAGATATATTAACATATTAAGCTTTTTTTCTGTTCACCGCGTTATTCACACGTGATGATGTACTTGGTAGCTAAGATGGCTCTTTTTCATATTCAGACATAAGCACAAGTAGGCTATCTGTGTGAACACTACAATTTAACAAGTAAATTCTTCAGAATTGTTGATCGATATCTTTCCAACATTTCGTAGAAACTATCTCAGCAGTAACATTGCTGGGTATTGTTCAAGTAAGCACATCTGCCGCAATTTCAGTTTTCGACCGAGTAGCACAGGTGCGATTTTAACGCAACGGCTTAAACTTAATTAGGTGCAGAAATGCACACATTAGAATAGAGTAAACAACTTAACGAGCGTATGTTTATCCATGTTAAAAGACCGATATAGAGGAAAGATTGCATTATTTCAAGACGGTGCACGTTTTTGCTAGCAAATTGAAGCATTCCGACAACTACCTTCTGAGCCAGAGAAGCAGAGTTCATCAAACGAATTCGGATTTGCAGTTTGAAGAGTTGTATATATCTGCTGAGTTACATTGCGTGAATATTTTCCTCTCACCATTCCAGCAAGAACACTTGACCATTGTAGCATTTACCCTGCAATAGCACGTAAAAGAAGCCTCATCAGTTTTAGTGTCATACCCTTAAGGCGGTGCACTAAAACAGGCGTATCACATTATTTAAAAAAACTTGGGTGGTCGTGCGTTTTAAGTTATCTACGCAATAGTTAATAATACATCTCCAAGCACATACACACACACACACCTGAATTTGAGGTGTGTAGACAGCCATAAAGCATCATTTTAACGTCAGTTAAACAAGACAATATTTCCACAAAAGTGGTACTTTGAATCCTTTGATTAAACTCCGCAATTCGCGAAGAAAAAAAAGGTTTCACATGGCAGTGTTGGCAGGCTCGCTTTTCTTTCGTTCAACACATACGTGGCACCTTTGCCCTACACAAGCGCCTTCCACGCCCAATTACATCCCCTCAGCTTTAGCGAGAATACTCAAATGAATATGTTGTTTTTTGGTACAACTACGATTTGTCATAATTATTTCTGTGCCAGTGCAGTGCCACGGGGGAAGCTGAGCTGTGTTCAAACGGTTCTTGAAGTTTTTGACATTTTGCCGAGTTGAATAGAAATTTATGTGCTTCATGGTATCGAAGGGCGAATGTTAATGAATGTGTGTTGAATTTTTGCTTTGAAATAAATGTTGTCTGTTCTGTTGAAGATTGACAAATGTGGTCCATCGAGTTCGTTCTTTTGCTGAGAGAGAGAGAGAGAGAGAGAGAGATAACTGAACTTCAGGAAAAAAACTGAACAAACCTTTTAAACAAAACATTTATTAAAATGAGACCAAAATCTTAGTACAGATCAATTTCTACCTTCGGTACACATTATTGCTACTTTACTTTTTATCACAATATAGGAAATGAACATTTAGGCCTAGAATTATTTACATTTGGATATGTACAACTCGGACAACTCCACTATAAGCACCGTTTCTTTCAGTGGACCATTGTCTTCAAATTACGTTATGATATGTTGGATCTGGCTATTAACGCAATTGTGAAGATGGTGTATGTCTTTCACTTTTTCGAAGCTCCTATTTTTGTTGACTAATTTCATTTCAACCTCTTCCATCGTATATAAATCTCATATTTGCGTTTTCATTTTTCACATAATATAACTTGCATTATACTTATCTGAAAAGATCAAAATAAATTATATACAAATTTAACATTAATGACCATTAATAAACAATTCGTAATGGAACTATTTACAAAGATCTCTTTTTTTTCTTTTGTCATACAACCTTTCGTAGAGATAACCATTCGCTTTGGTGAAATTAATTCATTTTTCCATCACCAGCATCTTTCCTGAACCGCTTACACCGACTCGGGTATCAATGCGACAGCGGACTACCGCTTAACGCAAGATACCCTTGCCATCAATGACACCAAGACTACTAATCTTTTATACATTTTTGCGGGCATAAGTGCAAAATTTTCCTAGAACATTTCAGTGTACCAAAATTAAGTGTCATCAGCAGTAATAGACATGTGCCAAATGTGTCTCAGCAGCATTTACGAATTCGGTGCCACAGGTCCCTATTGTTATACTACAAACAAGAACGGGAGAACGAACGGCCCGCTTTTTGGTTCAGAGAGCCTCCTTAAACTTGGCAGTGTGTTACAAGGATTCCCCTGTGGTATACCACGGAATGAATGATTGTCGCGTCTAATGATTTTGCAGACCTTTTCGCCTTCTGATTCTGAACTGTTTACTGGACCTCATTGGTGATCATGCTGGGGCTTTCGTTGGGTTTCACCATCATGTTGGCATATTTGAGGGACGAGTGGAGGTGAATAGTATTCCACTGGACTCCATTGCGGACAAAGTAATTGTTGTGCTTTCCTTTCTGGTAGTACACCCCATTCAGGTGAGATTCAAAGCAGCTCTTGAACCACCAGGCACCGCGATAATGCTTGGCGCAGTTGTCATAGTAACGATCGTCGTTGTCTCTGTCCACCGTGCTGAAGGGCTGTCCATCGTGGTTCTCCCAGTAAGATGTCAGAGAGTCCCCAGCGTTGCCATGGTAACCTTTCACGCTCAGCTTATAGAGGTCGCTCTCGGCTCCGACGCTGAAGCTGTCATATTCTGCGTAGTACGATTTGCCTTCCCAAGTCTCCATCTCGATGCGGAGTTTATAAGCACCTAAAAGTATAATAAAGATTAACGCGTTTTGGGGATAATCTTAACTAAAATCAGATGGTGCAAATACGCCCTTTCCAAAATTAACTATCTAACCTTTAGAGATAAATGTTTGTGTGAAGTAGTAGAAAATCGATGTTTATGTTCCTAAGCACCCCATTGCAGAACTAAAAAAGATCTTATACATGAAAGCGTCTTGCAGATTTTTATTGCTTATTCCTTCCTGTATGCTTGCCTCTTGTACCACGTCAGCGGACTTACAGCTGCCCTTTTCCCGAGCTCTTTCCCCATAGTGTCAACGGGGCCACTATACAACTTAATTTACGATGGCGGGGAGGCTAATTTTACCTTAAAATGTTTTTTCGGGGCCAGTAACACGCTGTCAAAATTATACAATCAAGTACGTTATCAACCTTAAAATATCTGCCGTGAGCAAATCTCAATTTTGGCATTTGAGTGGTGTTTTTTTCGGCCGGGGTATGTTTAAGAAATAAAGGATATCTCTCTCCCATGGATATGCATGTAGCTCAATCTCGCCCGTCCTAGAAATCAAATACAAGAGTGAGAAGAAATGCGCATGAGTGCTGCACCCGTGATACTGAGTGATAGTTTAACTCTGAGCAAGTAACTTCATTCGAGAATATCATACCTTGTGAAGTCAGATCGTGGATGTGATCGTTTCCTAGCCAGAATTCTCCCTTCAGATCCCCAAAGCCAGTTTTGTAGTCCTCCCACTTGCGGAAGAAGTTCACAGATCCATCTTGCCTGCGTTGAATGACTGTCCATCCTAAATGAATAAACAAATAAACACAAAAATGTAAACAAATTGTACAGATTTGAAAATCTGGAAAGATAATTTTTGACAGAACTACGTCGCAGGAATAACTGGATGTTTTGAATAATGACTGAGTTATAAAAATCTTAAGAAAGCACTTGCACTTTAACATTGTGAATTTAAAAAAAAGCAACATAAAACGCTGTTCGAATATGTCACGTTACATGACATGCGCTTGAAGTGTATTTATGAGACATTTATGAAAGGGTTACTACTTTCTTTTCGGCCGACTAGACTTGATCAATCTGCAGCTCATGGTTGGAAGTAATAACCTTCCTAATCTCTACCACGTGAGACAGTAAGGCGTGTTGGCATTCATGCTATTATTTTTGGTATCACTATAGATATTAAATAACAAAAAACATCCCAGCCTCACGCAATGCAAAATGCCCGTTTTTGAGCCCCATCTCAGACGTGGCATTTTAAGTAGTTCGTTTTACCTTTGCCTTATTGATAATAGAAATAAATGAAAATGGTACAATAACTAAATAAAGACGTCTCGGAAACCGACGCCTCTCATATCAAGATTTACAAATGACTATAAAAGTCATTCTGATATGATCATTTTTACATTTCCGTCGTTTTACTCTTGTGGTGAAATTGCAGTCTCCTCAACGTTTCGATTCAAACCCTTTCCTGGGACATGTGTCAATCCGCTTTACTGGTAACTTGCCCTTTCGACATCACACTCGATATCATATCGCATTGGTTTTTACATTATAAATGTATTAAAGGTTCAAACCACATAAAAAAAGAAGAAAAGAACCGATTGACTGCCTGGTTTGGCAAAAGACGAAGGTGCGGATATCCTACATATGTTCACTATTCACCTAGCTAATAGTAAATAAAAAATTGTGCGCAAAGTCATCGATGTACTTAAATAACATTATTGATGGCAGCTACAAGATGCTTTAGCCATGGTAGCATGCACATAAAGGTATGCTACGGCTAAATCCTTATGCTGAAATCATTTTGCTTCTTTCCTAGTTTCCACAACGGTCTGGTACATGTAACCTCAACCTCGGATTTAACATTTTGTGCTTACGTAACTTGTGAAAGTTGATAGTCGAAATCAATAAGAAGAAAAACTATGCCCATTTATTTCAAAATTCACGCAGGTGGATTAAATATAACTTTCATATGCCGCTCGATATTTTAAACTGGATACCATAAGCTTAAAATTATGCCAATTATACGTAGTTTCACCAATTTCTAACAGTAGGAAATTGCAAAACCGAACTCAAGTTCCCCTAGTTCCGAACCTGCTCGTCTTTTATAGCAATTAAAGGTAACAAAACACCAACGATTTCCATATTTACGAGAAAAACAAAAAAACGGACAGCTTTCTTTTCAAAGGCCTGCCAATCAAGCCGCGAAATCCGAGAAATTACCTCTCTGAAAGATTTATCATCAATTGGTTTTTTATGGACTGGAATCTGTTCTGAGGGTTAGGCAACAGTTGACTGTGAAATATCTTCACACTGACCAGCAGCGAAAGGTTAAATAGATTGAACTTCACCGAAGTCAGTTGGATACCTTGCTGACCGGGGTGTTTTGCTGAGATGGCGGGATGGAGGGGAGGGGGGGCAGCTGAGTTGAAGAATTTTTCATTTAGGTTTTTTTTTCAAAAGAAAAGGTACTTTTTTGTTAGAAAATAAGAAAGTTTTGAGACCTAGTATGATAAAAGAACTGTTGCTGGTCTGTTGTCAGGGATAAATATATCATCTGTTTCCTTATACACTGTACATGGACGCTGTTTTATCCAAATATCACATTTCCTCTGAAAAACGTTTGCACCTGACAAAAATTAGATTAACGATCACGTGGGTTGAAGCACTCCCAAAGTCCTTGCCATTTAGTTTAAAACAACCGCTTTTTAATTTTAAGTTATTTAAAGCCCAGGAGCATTCTAAGGATGTTTTAGTCCCCAGCAATATTTAGTCGTCTCACACCTTTTCTTTGATCTTCATAATTACTAACGAAATACACCTGACGAAAATTAGATTAACGATCACGTGGGTTGAAGCATGTTCAGTTCAACTCCCACAATCCCTGCCATTTAGTTTAAAACAATCGCATTTTAATTTTAGGTTATTTAAAGCCCATGAGCATTCTAAGGATGTTTTTTAGTCCCCAACAATATTTAGTCGTCTCATACCTTTTCTTTGATCTTCACAATTATTAACGAATTTGCACCCGCATTTTGTCTCTAAATAGATAACATTCAGAGATATTCTTCCTCTCATAAGAGAACAAATATAGAATCTTTTAAGACTCCCCGTTAATCCGGGTTCCATATTTAACTTCTCAGTGATTTATGGCGCATAATAAAAGGAAACTAATGTTTTAAAACCCTTTACAAGCCGCTTAAACAACATACCTGACATTTCACCGTTTCTACCTATCACAGTTTGTAAGCCATTTGAGTAGCGCCAACATAACAGCTTTTTGATATCTCTTTTCAAGCTGAATTAACAATTACATTATTCCGGAGTCTTTGCTTACCTGACTCGTTGGTAATCCTGCAGCAGGCTTTGAAGGCGTGGTCGGTGTCCGAGGGCTGAATCATGATGTAATATTCCCCTGGATATCTAAGACCTCCATTCTTGTAAACCTCTTCGCAATCTAAAAGAAAATTAGTGCGTAAATAAAGGAAACAAGGCTGAATGAGTATGTCGTCGAAAAGATGCCAACGGAAAATTGCATTAAAAAATCTTGACAGACAACAGATCTAGTTTATACTCGAATGCGTATAATAAATTCCGATAAGCTGAATTATGCAGGTAGCAATTACGAATTCAATACACCACGTTGGCAATGCATTATGTTCTTTTCATAGAAAGAAAGAAGTATTTGTACCTTGTGTATACAATAAGAACAGCCGCTGCTATTGTCGGCGGTAAATGTAAAACAATATGATAAAGATTGGCTGAAAATAATTTGATAAGTTGAACCGTAGATAAACCAAGCAACAAGCATCTCATCAAGTGCAGACAAGCTCTACGTGAAAGCGCTAAAGAAGGGCGTTACACTGAAGTGAAATTAAGGGGGTCTATAAAGTAACTAACCCTGCCTTTTGAGTAATGCATGTAAATCTCTGTTACTGTGTGGGATATTCTTTTCAATAAGATCTTATCCGAACAAAACCTGTCCACGACAGGAAGAGAAGAAACCTGGATAATGCCAAATCACCATTGCCATAAAAAGATTCATAACATTAAATGATGATACACAGCTAAAAAGAAAAAAACTTGGGAAGACTATTTTATCTGAAGCATCAGGTTGGAAACTATCGAGACAGATTACAGTGGCTTATGTCTTAATTCCTGGTACCACTTATCACACAATTACTTATATATGTCATCTTAACACTTACCAAGTGTTAGGAGATCGGCCAAGTATTAGATTGATCTCCGATAATGCGCAAGGTGGTATTTTCACTAATCATGGGTATTAAGAGCGTTAGCCTTTGTAATGTGATATAATATTGGAGGGCTGTCAGTTTCTGTTAAAATTACAGATTATGCAGTAAATACATATCAGTATATCATCAGAATTAATTTGCGCGACAGCATAGGTTAGGCGACTGGTGCATTTCTTCAAGGTCATCAGGAATCAATGTCAAATAAGTGCAAACTGGAGGGCCCATAATTCATCCTGTCGATTAAAACTATAAGCTAAGACCGTAAGATGAGACCAACTGTTGGGGCTGTTGATCAAGCAGTGGTCGATGTATTAAAAAGCTGACTTCAGCCATAGACACCTTTATTAAACTTCTTCCTTGGCCACAGTCATCTATCATTCAATCCCCCTGGTGAAAAAAATGAGTGATGAAATACGTGGTCATAACTCACATATCTACTGGTAGACAAAAGTAAAAAAGAGTGCACATATCCAGTAAGGAAATAAAAATGTCAAAAATAATAATTCTCTACTGCCTGTTATTTGTTTCAATGTTAAGTTTTTTTAAAACCATCTTGCATATGGTGCGAGATAGCATTATCACACGGTTTAAAGCATCGACTACATGAAGAGGGCCTTCCTCAGCCGTATTTGCCTAAAACGTGATAGCCGAAGAGGTGTGTTCCATTTGATTGAACATAACAGAACAACGGGTGGTTCAATATACGGACATATATTAGATCCATCTCCAACGTTCAGTTGCTTTTAACGGTAGGCGATGCTAGAAAATATCAGGAGGGACGCCCATAATTAAACAATTAATGGAAAAATTGTTTTTATGCATTGATTTGCAAGGTAGTAAAAGTGATGATGAGATCTAGGATCTGGCCTAGTGTAAGTACACATTTACTTAAGTAATTTGCACTATCTTCCATCTTCAGACGGTGCACGTGGTTTGTATTAACGACAGGCCAATGCACCCAAGCGCTAAGGGACTCAGGTGCGAATATGAGAAACCATTATTTCTGAGTAACAACGACATGAGAGATCATTACTTTGGTTGCAGTTTACGGCGGCAGCGTTGGTGGTCCGAGTTAAAATAAGCTTTTAATTAAAATTCAGGCCCAGACTTGGCTGGGAGATAGGTGAGCCATCCCGTCTTTCAATATTTTCCTGCAAGGGTGCCCAAGAATGAAGTTATTGGTTGCACCGGGCGTATTCTCCGGAGTCCTTAAGTTTGAGATTGATGGGCCTTACGTAAACATCCTTCTTCTGTTTTTTTTTTTTTTTTTTTTTTTTGCGAAGAATACCTTTGGATACCTCAAGATAATTTCCCAGGCGACAAGTAATTCCAGAACATGACGATTCAAAGGAAAAACTCATTAAATTCACTGTCAAGTATTTGGTTTTGATGTTTCATTCAAACGCAATTTTGTAAGCAATTTGTCCGTTTGGCGCCGGTTGATGTAATACCCTCGCGTTTCCAATGCCCCACTAGAGATTTCAAGATTTTAATACGATTTGCTGTACCTTTTTAATGTAGTTTATATTAGGACCTGTCATCTCTGAACAATATAGTCGTAACTGCTGGACTCTAGGACCATTAATGCCAAGGCGGCAAAGGGATGAAGGTTGACAAATGACCTTACGGTTGCATGATCACAGTATCATAGGTAGACACAGGTGGCAATCACCTAACACTTTCTCTATCACCTCTTAATGCAGTCCTAACAATAGGATTGTCCATCGGTGCTTGGAACGAATTCTCCAGCATCGACTTGACATGAAACCTATTATCAATCTCGAGTACTTTGCAATTGGCTTGGAATGACATTTGAAAATATTCTTATGTCATCTTAATTTAAGTGTTGTCATATAGCTTATACTGTCGCCAAGCTTTGTCGCATTATGTACGTTGTGACAAAGTGTGTTGTTAAAACCTAGAGTATGGAGAATGTTACGACGTCATTACATTTCGGAGGGCAGACAGTACGTTTACAGACGTTAAAAACTAGCAACACAAGCTATCTCGTCTGCGCCACCCCAACAGAGGTTCTGCAAGGAAACCAAGAATTTGACATTTTGAAAGCGATGCAAAAATGATAAGGTGTATTAGGCCAGAAATAACCGAACTGCCTCACAACACTTCCTTCTTTACAAAGTGAACATGGTCCATAAATACGGTTCAAAACGGGTCGTTTTATTTTTTTAATATTGTGTAAACTTAGGAGCCGTACTTTTTTATTTCATTACACAGTATCCAATGGATACATAAATGTATAAAAAGATATCATTGCTGTACCCTTTTCTTTTTATCATGCAAAAGCTTTCCCTCATCAATTAGAGTGAAAATATTCAAGTTCAAAAATATTTCTGACAACAATTTTAGATCATAAAACAATTTCAGATAGACTTAATTTGGCACACATGGTTAAGACTAAGAAAAACATTTCATCAGATGTCCAGGGAGGCTCCCAATGACACTGGGAAATGTAAGATCGAATCTCTTAAGTCTTTATTATTCTTGTCTTCTACTTTGTAGCACTTAAAATTAATTAGATTGTTGGATCTTTATGGGCGTGAAAGTATCGCCAATCGTGTCTACTTTTTCTATAAACAAATGGCACAAGGCTTCTTGGTAAGGCCCAGCATGGTCCACACAGTTCACAGGACAGTAAGGTTCGGTTCACCATTTTTTGGACTAAGTCTTTTTGCCCCGCCCCGCCATTTTACCTTACAACAACATCGTTAGGGTCAAATCCTCAAAAATTTGCTTCGGGCAATCTTCTGATATTTTGCTTTGAAAAAAATCCCCAATATTCCTTTATATTTGATTTAATTCATGTGAAAAAAACTAGTGTTACATTTTGTTGACTTTTGCCGCGGGACGTCTGTCGTGCCTCTGCCCTGGTAACAGGGACCCAGTGGGGTGGGGAACCTGAAAAATTTCAAATCATTCATGTTCCCGGACTGCAATGTAGAATGTGTGGCTCGCAATCGAGAACTCGGGCACCTCTGGCTGTCAGTCTGGCTGCGGATCCACTGAACCCAAAAGAAGTTCTCAAAATGAATGTTACATGCAAACAGCACGAGAAATGTGTAAAATAACTCATTTTACCAAGAGACAAATTTTCATAATCTGCCTTCAAAAGCAAACGCTTCCGCAATCGCCCACTTTTATCTGGATGAATAACTGAAAAAACACTGATACATAGCGAGTACACGATTAGGGTGGATAATTCGGCAGCTGTACTATTTTGACGCTTTTTTTCATTCTGTCGTTATGCGAATAGGAGAACTACAAAGGCCAAATATGGTATGCTTTTTTTTCAATTGGCAAATTCACAAAATTTCAAGAATTTTTAAGAGAAACCAGGCAGAATATTTTAAGCTTCTACGTCTGTCAAATGTGTCAGCCCACTGCATATAACCGAAAGCACCCATTGCTAGAATAGGTAGGAAAAAGAAACCGATAATTACGTTGCTAAATTTCTGTTTCTGTTAGAAATTGATTCGTATTACTAGAAAATAGCTATCGGATAAAACTCCTAAACGAATAACTTTGTATTAATTTGAACTAAAGCATCCCAGGCGATGATAACACACTTTTCTGCTCCAAATCTGTAGACAATATTTCTAAAATCTTTCGTTTAAAGTCTTTTTGGCATGATATATTGGGGCTTTAAATCAAGGCAGATTAATTATCCTTTCGCTAACTTTGTACAAAGAAATCTCTGAGCCTGTTTGCTGAAGGAATCGATTTATCTTGGACAGGCGTTTTGACCTTAAGTTCGCTACAACGTCAAACTTAAAAGCTTTCCACTTCTCCGGGTATCTCCTTAACGCAGACGCCTCAGACGGAGTAATTACACTACTTACCTGGGGGGATTTAGATTATCTGCCGTGTGGCGATCGAAGGGGAAACAAAGACTATCTATATTCTTTAGCTTCGTAAAGACGTTTCTTACAAAGGGTAGGCGGAAACTTGGAAGCCAAAACCCAATATCAGATAGTGCATTACATTTCCATGTTTTCAACATCGACTATGCTAACTGTTATTTTTCTGTGTTTTGGAGAGGTGATAATATACGGGTAATGGCTGACCTTCAACGTGTGAGATCTCCAGGAGGTTAGAGTGAACACCAAAAGAAAACATAAAAACTGTCAAGGAGGGAAAAAAATCAAAACAAATGGTGCATGGAACAACAAAATATACCGGTGCGCATAGCACCGTTAGAGCCTATTAAAACATAAATGAAAACAAAATTAAAATAATACTAACATAAAATTCATAAATATCTGGATCTAAAAGCAACAAAAGCAATAGCATGGGTATTGAGCAGTGGGGGCAAAAGCTACAGAAGTGTATAAAAAATTAGTGGGAATTTTACAGTCGAATGTAACGTGTTTCTGATACTGCTGCACATGTAGCAAGTAAATGGAAAAGTTAACTGTAAGTTAAAAGTATGTTTATCGGCATAAGGATGCACAAATGTGGTTAAGTATCCCTAAACCCTTTACTACGATTCTTTTCAGGGATGATAAGTTATACATTCATGTTGTGAGCAAATAAAAAGCCTATCTAACATGCACCCAATCAACTTACTGTAAAAACAGAAGCAGATACAAAAACGGCTAATGTGGTGCTGAAGGGGGTGGGGAGAAAGCAGTGACAAGTAAAAAAGCTACTGACCTTTTGGAAAAAGCGGCACAAATGGGACATCTGTCGTCTCCACCTTCGCTGTTGGGGTAACGTGGGCCTGGGTCTGTGAGGGGGCTTGTTTAAGGGACCCCAGGGAACTGGTAAGGTTCCCAACCAAGGCCTGCAGCCTCTGGACGTCGGACTGCAGGTTGTCCATGGTGCTCTGCTGGCGAGCCATCTCATCTCGCAGGTGTTTGATGACCGCTGACTGTTTTGTTTCCTTGTCTTGCACCGTGTTGAATTGTTTGTTAAGGTGATGTAGTCTATGGCTGAGAGTCCGCATTTCTTCGGACTGATTTTCATTTCGTCTCCTCTCTTCCATGATGAGAGCCGTGAACCGCTGTTCCATCGTCAGCATCCTCCTGTTTGCCGCGTTTTCCAAGTTCGTGATATTGGCACACGTGCATTTACCGTTCAACTGTCCTGCCTGTCCGTTCTGAAAGGTGCTGTCATACAGCATCATATCCTGGGCCAGCACGTGCGACATGAGCACGAGCAGGGAGGCCAAAGCACGCACTCCACTTGCGTCCATTCTCAAACCCTCTGTGTAGCGATCAGCTGAGTTAGTGTATCAATCCCAGACCGAGTTCTGTTGAATGCCGGAACCTCTCGCTGTTCCTTAACGTAGCACAGGTGATCTTCACTTGAGAAGCTGCGAAATACAAGAAATATATTTGTAAATAAAGATGAGGCACAAGTCCAGTTCTTAAACCTAGAGATTTATCCGTAAGTCAAATTCAAACATAAACCCCGTGAGCTAATTTCTTCACAACTTTGTCTTATCTTCTGGCTGACCAAATAATGCCACGTATTCGCGACTTACGCGTCAAGGACTTGTGAATAATGCTGCTTGAAAAGAGGCTTAGTTTATCGAAGTTCTGCAGAGCCTACGTCACAGCGAGCAAAACAGCGTGGCTCACTCGGTTATAATAAGCCCTAAACACCCCGGTGAAGAAAGGCCCAATCACTGACGGCCGTTATTGCGGTGTACGCAGAACTTCCCGCACTGCTTCTGCAAGATTATCTTTACCAGTCGGTAGAGCATCCGGCAGGGAATGGGGTGGGTGACGTTCTACACGACCTCTTGTGAGCAGTGATGTTTTTGGAATATATCCATACAGATACACGCTTTGTCTCTGCACTATCGCTGACAGCTCCCTTACGGCGAAATGAATGTGAAACCTTTCTATCGGTAGAAAGTTAACGGAGGATGATAAGCCGTATCATTCATGTCTTTGTAAGCGTGCTATTGAAACAGAATTGCCCTCTTCACACTACTTTATTACTTTAACACAGTCTAGAAAACAACATCAAACGAAATCGCACCGTTCTTCCGAGCCTCATCTAACAGGTTTTAAAAAAATTGTTGTCAGCATTGAGTGATGAATGAGGATAATCATGAACAACAAAGGTTCTAATTATCGATGCCAGAGGGTAAATATCAACTGCTTTCCATTCAATGTGCCATCTTTTTATTCTTTTCGTACCAAGGCGTGACAGTCCCTCGACTCCCGTGCACCGAGCAGGTGTAATAAAACCGCGTTTGCTGTATAGGTCGGTGCTAAATCTATCTGAACTAAAGTTTTGAACCAATAGTGTTAACTGCAATTCAGTCAACTATGCCAGACCCCCACCCCTGCTCCAAAATAATAAACCGAAAATAATTTGCCTAAAAGGCAAGCTGTGTACCCATCGGCTTAATTGCAATGAACTTTAAGATAAATCGAATCCGGACACGCCCTTTGTTATTAGGCGTACATAAGAAGACCAGACTGTTCTCCCTTTCCACATTCCTGTCTAATCGAAGACGCAGTTCAAAAAGAACGTAACACTTAGTTCACACTTGTGTCTCTCAAGCACAATGCTGTTAGCTCTTACCATAAGCTGTTGACAAACATGCCGCATTTTCCTTAAAAAATGTCGAGAGCGTCAGTATTGGGGACCCCGAGGCTCGTTGAACTAAGCGCGTGCGGAACGTGGTGGCATGTTTGCACCTAAGGCTTGTCGATTTTTTTTTTCGGCCGCGCTTCAGTTGATCGTTCGACCAGCGCGCAATGAGCCCGGCTAATCAATGCAAGTCATAAAGTGCGTGCACTTCGTCAACCCTGGCCAACACATGCAGATTTCATATTTGGCCTTTGTCTCACCTTAGGAACACAACTAGATGGTTAACGAACGTGGTAGTTTTGCGAAGGTTCGTAAGCTAAAGGTCATACGGTGTCATTTTCTAAATGTATTTTAAACGGCCAATTAGCGGAGAAACACCCTAACAAGAAGTCGTTAGCTGATGAGGACTTCTTCATACTGTCCTCTGACAGGCGACATTTTAAGTAAACATTTCTTTGTGGTGTGCGGATACGCACACAGCTACCGGTAAAATCCCCAGTTACAATAAGTGCCACAATATCTGTGCAAGTACAAAAAAAAAAAAAAAGACAGATAGCGGTAACCACAGGATGATGTGCTGCTGATATTTTTTAAAGGGGGTTCTAACATGTTAATGAACAACCCAGAGCTTATAGACTCCAGTCAATTCTGATCCACGTAGGACTCAATATGAGCGAAAATATAACGAGAGGTATCGGATTGCAAAATTATTCTGCGGCCCATCGGAGCATCACAAATAAGCATGGCACACTTGCATGACCCGTCTGTCTCCTTTCCCACGAGGCTATCCTGTATAAAGTACAATAGATTATCGTGATAGGACAATAAAAGAAAAATAGCTTTATTTTCTACACTAGAAGAAGATAAGTGCCCGCAAAGTGAGACGAAAACATCACAAACAGTTATGGAGACACCTGTTTGAATGCCTTGGGTATTTCAATAATTGGAACAGACCAAAGGTGACTTATGGTCGCCAACAAAAGGCAGAGGTTTGAAAATTGAAGGAAAAGGCCCATTAGAGCAACCCAAAGGTCCAGGACTTATTATTCAGAAATGTGATCGTTTCGGTATACAAGCACCGCAATGACACTTTTTGCATGAAAATATTTATCAGTTTCTAAGAGACGAGTATATACAAAATATTGGTGCCGCATTTCATGTGAACGTCTCATATATTCTTGTCCTCTAAGTGCAAACATTTAGTATGATTCAGAATCTGTGGGTATTTTGCAAAAAACGGAGTTATATAATGATAGCATTTGAGTCTGAGGTGCTTGCTTTAGGCAATTCATTCAATGATCTTGGTGATATCGAATATTGGTCTTACGCCAGCATCTGCTAAAAGGGCTTTTCACCGGGCGGTTTTGGTAATAGTATCTGTCAAGAAGATAACCCCTGATTTCGAGGAAATCGGGGTTTTCTAATTATTTCGGTTCAGTTGGGAATATCAGGATAATTCAAAACTCCGTGACGACTATCAAAGGCTTTACCTCCAAGAAATGTTAAACGGTCTACCTTCCCGATGGACTATTTTCCTCATACATGTGCCAATAGCAGTATGACTAGTTTATGATTTCGTTTAGATCCCTAAGTTCTCCCTGTTACGATGCATTGTATTACCACGGTTTAACTATTTCCAGAGAGTAAAAAGGAACGGGGGTTTCTAGCGCTTGAAGCCTAATCGTCTGAAGGGCGGATTGTCATCCTGTATCAATATTCTCGGTTGGCATCTACATCTGCCGATACACAACAGCCTGTTTACCATTCCAACTAAACAATCACAACCAGTTTACCTACCTATTACCAGCAACTTTTCTTTGAACCAGTTAATCTGGGAATCGGCGTGTTGCTCGTGGTTACCTTCAAGTGTGAACGAATCAACAGGTCAGACCTTTCCATTACCCTTCTGTGTTTTTCTTCAGATAAAGTGTTGCCTAACTGTAATGAAGGCCACGGCTAATCGTAACAAACTGACCACTTACCAATTATATTATCATTGCAAACTCTCGGATAGAAGTATTTTTCCGTGTTTGTTGGGCGTGCGTTGCGCGCGTGTGTGCGTCACTTTGCCCAGCGGGCACCCCAGCTCGGTTTGCTCCAGATAGCTCAAATACCGATGTTATAGCCAACTGCTACATCCAGCAGGCTGTAATTAACGGGTACGACTCTCCACGTACAACCTGCCGGTGCTTTACAAGACGCAAGGTGATCAATATACGTCGACCAATGAAGAAAGCGCACTTAAAGTCACCGTCACCGTATGCTTGCTAAAATCAATCTCTTACAGACGCCGCTTGGTCAGCGGCACATCAAAGTCCCTATGAGCGCAGAGATAACAGGTGTTATTCTGTTGTGCAATAATGGAGAGGCGGTGCAAACCCATTATAGCCAGTGTAGAAAATGAAAGCTATGTAAATTCTCCCTGTGGTGCAACACCATCCAAGTTACACGGTGCATGAATTTGAAGTAAATTGCTGACCATAAACATTATTACTGCACTGTGGTTTAGGGCGACGTGCCTACCCATGTATGCAGATGCATTTTGAATTTCATTTGATCCGAGGAGCAGCGAGTTGATATGCGGATAATTACTCCTGGATTGTGATTGAAGTGCCTTCAAATGCCAATCAAACGCGTCTAAATTAATTAGCCAAATGACTGTAAACTTGATTAAGTCATAAGCAAATTTCAGACAATATGAACGCAAAGGCTTCACTAGGCAGCGCAGCCAATAGATTTGATGTGATTTCTACGACGCTGACCTACCACAGGATTATATCTTAACACAGACAGACGTTTGAATGAGGTTTACAATTACTTTCCATTTTATTTGATTAGGAATAAACATGTTTTTAGAGACAACAATCAACGGCTACTGTATACAAACTCCGTACAATCGAACCCACCTGACTGCACGACCGTGGCGGCCATTGTGTGTTTAGCGAATAAATATTGAAGGTTGACGCACAGTGTAACTTTCTTCAGGAGAAAATAAGTTTTGGGATTGTATACACTCGGCGGCGCTTTTGATGCGCTCTACATGTAACACTTTTAACGTAAACTTAGGCATGTGCGTCTGCGACGGGGGAAAACGTGCGTGGCTCGCTCGGGGTTTTTGTAAGAGGCACAGAGCCAATTTCTCGCCGATATTTTAAGCCCTCTAAGCAGCCGTCGGCCAGGTATAGAATCTGATTCACCTGTGCATATTCTTATGAACTTGTTGAACTAGCACGCTCCGTCTGAAGTGGCCAATTAATTTTGAAAAATGCGACTGCAAATGAGCTTCGGCGATTTATCGCGGAAAACACCCCGCTACTACATCTCATCCATCATCAACGAGTCGGCAGGCACCAGAGATCTTCTCGGCACTTCGGCTACCTGTCAAAAATTACGAAGCTTTTGTGCAAGTTTTTCCGGCTTAGGTCTATCCTTTATTTGATAACGTTATGTCATCTTGATTTCAAAGAATTCCCCTGACGTATTTCACGGAAAGGATCAGTAAATATTGACGTAAGTGTCTGCGCAACCGTTTCCCCGTCGTCTACTCTAGCTGGACGTCCCATCAAGAAGATTTCCTTGTATCCAAGATAACAGCTTTGAAGTTGATGATGTATTTCTTCTACGTGGTAATTTCGAGTAAAAACCCCTCGAATAACTGCTGCATTATATCATGTAGATGTAATTGTTTTCTTCCTGTGCGAAAACACCACACTGAAGATAAAGGCATTCGCAGCACAGACAAAAAATTTAGATCATAACCAAATTTTAAATCATCACCATCCTTTTGAACTGAATGGAGCAAATGAAGAAAATCTGTTCTATCGCGAGAGACTGTTATACAACGATAAAATGTTTATCATTGAGATTTAGCACGACTGTGAGGGAAAGAAAAACATGTCTGATGAGAAATATTGGTGGGATATCTCAAACACAAAACCTCCACTACACCACACTATGACGCTAAAAGGCTGAAATCCTGATAGCTTGTTAACAGGGATGTTAATCAAGACTTAAATTTTGAACAACGGGAATAAACACTCTTATTTAGTTTCTGGCCATGAATTGTCGGTGTTCATTTTCTTCAAAGTGACTTTTGTTTTTCTAACCTAAAGTGGTGTGTTGTTTCACACCTTTTACCAAAACAGGTTTTCGTCATGCAGTTCGCAACGTGTTGCGCATTGTGCGGCTCGGCGTGATTTTTTTCTTATCACCTTTCCATATTCTCCGCAATAATATTGATTCCCTGTGGGTTAGAGCAATTTTAAGTTTCAGAATTACGATCTGGAATTCTCAGTCTTAATATAGCTCACTGTTTTTACACAAGTGTCCTAAACCCTTGGACCGCTACCCTCTATTGATTTGATATATCACCAGTAACATCCAAACAAGAGAGCAAAGACAATGACTTGAAAAAACATGCCCATAAAAGAGACAAAGCAACTGCACCCATAGAAAACATCCTGTTTTGATGTCCCGACTGGGCAACGGGAAGATTTAACGACACAAACTGAATAGTTTACGGCATACCTTACGGCTTTCAAGCCTGTGTCGTCGATTCGCCCAGGATCATAAAAGACAACGGTGTATTATTAACAGTAATTGAAGTTATGATTAATAAGACCAAAAGCGCATATTAACCTCAATTTTGCGTTTCAGAATACAAGAGTGACAAATATCCTTGGACGTCGCAATGATTCATACTCGCTGGTGGACAAATATTTCGGAACAAAGGCAAGCGTTACTGGCAGAGGAATGTCTTGGAAATGCGACATAGAAGAGAGAAATTTCTATCAATACATCCAAGCAGTGGGAATTCATAAAAAAAACCTGTTTGCATTAACATGGAAAGAATCGATTAAGCCCCTCCTCCAAAAGTTCAATAGATGAAAAAAAGTGATTAAGGCAACGTTTCTGAATACTGTTTTATCACCGAAGAACATATCATAAACCAGAAACGGTAGCAACAGCAGAAAAAGTTACTCCACTTCTTAGCAAGCATAAGTTAAATGGTTTGTTTAGGGTATATATGTCGGGTGATGACAGTAGTACGTTTGGCTGATCGCGTTACAGATTACCGGCTGCATTATGTTCGTAGCAGCCGTCAGTTATCAACTGCTGAAATTTCCAATAAGAACTCTATACATTTTGACAAGCTTGTCGACAGGAAGCAATCCATGAAGCCAAATACCATGAAACAACGAGAATATGATTGAACCGCAGATGGAAAATGAATAGCCTTGTGGATATTGAAGCAGACAGGTCTATGATTCAAAATATTATAACGAATACACTGTTGATAAACCATAAGTAACAACTAAAATGAAAATAACAAATGAAAAAAATAATAGATAAAATAAAACCACAATGAAACGCATGCAAACGGGTTTTTGTTGACTCTATTCTTCTAAGTAACACATAATAAGCAAATGTAAACAAAATCAGGGATGAATGAACATTAACAAACCCGAGAAAAACACTCTAAAAACACTCAGACAAATAAGAATTGAAAAGTTTTTCCAGTCGCAGCGTGAGTTGAACTGCAAGAATGAGCGCCTGATAGCTGCATCGAACCTTTGCAGCGTGAGGTCCCAGCCAACCGTGCAGTCAGCTGTGAGAAACTTTTAAGCATCAAGAACTGAAGAAATTACCAAGCTATTTACCACCTACGCATCGATGAGCAGATTTTTTTTTCTCAAACGAGAATAACTCTTTTTGACCTCAGGTTCTCTCTTTCATATATAAACTCTTTTGCGGGAACAGAAACTCAAAGTGCAAGGCACCAAGAGATTTTGTTTAGTTTTTCGCCATCACCCGACGCTTGTAAAGATTAAACACGGCAGAACCTCCCACGGTTTATAGCAATAATAAGGCCCCTCCGGTTACCGAACAGCGGCGCCCGCTTCACAGTTAAAATTTAGCCGAGATACAGAATAACAATTTCATTTCTCCCGTGAAATATTAGACGAATTGATAAAATAGACTATCCTTAAAAACACAGTTATGTTGGGGTAAGACTATCCCCTGAAATCCGGGAATTTCCTGTATAATTACGCCATGCAGGGATGTGATTGGCTTAAAAAATCCCTGAAATCAGGGAAACTGCTGAATAATCACGTTCCTTCCATACCAAATAAATATTATTTATTGTTCGTGTTCATGTATCGCGCTTGCTTAAAACAACTTTTTCTAATTTTGTTTACTATACTAGGCAAGGAAATAGTCGAAGATGAACCTTTATGCAGACTGTGGTACAAGTATTTTCCGATAACCACATGTGACACCTTTATTTCTGTCTAATTCAGCTGGACGACCGCCCAAAATGAACATGTTGAAGAAAACCACTTACCTGTCGATTTCACTCGCTGTGCTATGTCCTGTGGTAATTGACCTGCTTTTCTGCTAGTTATCCGTACGTGTCTGCGTGATCGTTCGCTCTGACGGAATATATGGGAACTACAGCTACATAAACACTGACTCAGACTTTCTCTAAGGCGCATGCTCAGTGAGTTCCTCCACCACTGTCCTGGCAGCAGTTCTCTCATCGTAAAGTAACTGCGTAGCGTAAACCGCAGGCTGACCCTTGTTCACAGCGAATGACAAATTGTTTATGATTTAATTAATTTTAGCTATAGGAACGGGGCGTATGTTTTCTACAGACAGAAACATGATTCAAACTCTACAAATAAAAATAAAAAAACGGGTTTCAATTTGAGTTCCAATCTTCTAGCCCCCGGTCTAACAAAATGTCATTTATTTTCCGGTTCCTCTCACTTTTTTTTTATATTTTGTTTTTCCAGATGTGTCTTGCTATTAAATATAGATCATAACCACAGAAAGACAAAGGGACATTGAGCAGTGAGATTCCACAGAAAGTAAAAGGGGTCTGCATTTCAGACTTTTTCAATGGGTCATTGATACGGTATAAAACACACACGTGTTGTAAGACTGAGAAAAACGCCAAGACCACCCATCTGAATTTGCCCGCACGGTTTTGACTTTGACAAAAAAGCATCCCCTTCTAGTATTCCTTTCCCATTGAGAACCGCGATATAATTCTTTTTTAATTTTATGTTGTTATACTTTTGTTTATTTTCATTTCGGTGAATGCGAAATGCCACGTCCCACATTTTACGTTGAATGACGACCAGTACATACAGTTGTTCTACGCATTGCAACTGCACGCGTCCTATTACGCACCAACATCAGGTTATGATTGCTTTTTAAACGTCGAAACGACTCATCGCGATAGACCCTCCCTATAGATATCAGACTGATAAACAGAAGAAATGGTATTATACTGATTATACAGGGCGGGTTACAACTAAAACAACAGATCCACGTGGCGGACGGCAAGGCGTAGATGTGTGTCAGATGTCCTGCACGTGGTGCTTTCTTACCGGATTTTTCTACAGCTGTGAAAAAATTCAAGGAAGCAAATTAAAACAGAAACTGGGAGAGATGAGTCAAATGAGGGGAGTTGAACGCTTCCCGTTTCTCGTCAAGCAACGCAGATTCACAACGTTTTAGATTACAATAATTAGTAGCAAACTTCGCGCCGGAAAGTTCTAATGAGTTCTCGCGTCTTCACTTAAAGGTGCTTGTCGATTACTCATGATAAAAACAAAACTGAAAGGGGAAGGATACCACATAAATGTTATGTCGAAAACGATATCAAAAAAAAAAAAAAAAAAGAGAACGCTAATTGTATATACTACATCAAACCAAGACCATTTTACACGCACATCAAACTTCTTGCCCACGCTATGATATGAAAAATATTTTCTGCTACCGGAAAAGTGAGAGCAGGTTCTCTCATTTAGTTGCCGCAGGATTTAGTAAATACTGTCTTAAATTTCATTTCAATTAAATACAAACGACGTTCTGAAATGTTCGAAATCTGATATCCCTTTGAATCATAACACGGTTTGGGACGCAAATTTCCCTTCCAGACCCGGCCCTTCTCTGCGTTTCACATCAACTTTATCTGTTAAGCATTATGTACCGTGACTTTTCCTCGTTAAAAAGTCGCGACCTGGCTGACTTTTCGTTCCCTCCCATTTCCACAAGACTCTTCTGGTGAAACTGAACATCCAAATGGCGTATATAGTCTGTTCTACATCCATAATGGGCTGTTATCGATACTGTAGTCTCTATTTTAAATATATGTGGTTTATCTACAAAGGACCAAAATTGCTCCCGAAATGTTTTACCGTGGAGTCGGGTCAATTGCCCACTTCTCAGTTTTTATTGTATCTGTTAGTGTCTTCCTGCACTATGAGGCCAGAAAAAAAAAGAAGAATTTCGGTAGTTTTGATTTTGACCAATTAACGAAATTTAAAAGCGTGTCAGAACAGGAAGAAAGTCACTGGAGAGCGACGACTTACGCAAATTGCGTACTTGAAATTCAGGGTACACTTTATGTTTGAAATACGCTTAGATCCGTCAGTGTTTTTCGACCGTTGAATGAAGTCTGTATACTGTAGCTTCTATTTACCGTAACTGTATACGGGAATATAAGCAAAGAAGTACACCTTGTCAATAGCGGTAATTCGAAGTAACGCTACATAAATAAACACTCAATCAAATACTGAGAAAAATAGGAGGCACGCCGGTGGGCCCCGATTCCAGTCTGTTCCAGTCCAACTCGGAACTTTATTTAACTTAACAAGCGGAGGCAACAACACAAAGCCATGTCCATTTCAATATCCAGCGCGGGTCAATAAATCTGTAGGAACAATTGCCCACTTTGTTCTATCTAAACAAAAGTAAACGAAGTCGAAGCCCGCCGATGTAGCCCACATCCAAAATAACTTCGCTCCCATTGATATGTCCAGTACGGAGGTGCTGAAATATTTCTCATACCAAAGTTTACGTTCAAAGGAGTACTTTATTAAACAGGTAGTTCTATATAAAAATTGCAATAAATTACGACAAATTCAAAAAATGTGATAATAGTTATATTTCGATATAATATAATATATATATATATATGATTGAAAATAATAATGAATGAATGAATGAATATAAATTGTGAGTAATACTGGACGTAATAAAACATTATATCAATATGTATAACATGATCTTCTTATGATTTTTGTGGAGTTCTCTCCTGGCCCAGCTGACTTTCGACCTCGGCATCAAATACACGAATATATTAAACAATATTGCTCCATAATTATACCAACACTACCACTACCACTACCACCACCATCAGAGGTGTATCAAATACTGTGCTTCAGAAAATCGTAAAGATCTGTAAACCTACCAAAAACCTTTTGATTGTCATTAATATTTTGCAAACAGGAAAAATCGGGTACGAGTGCACTCGGACAATCTCTGACACCATGTTCTGAGTTAGTAATGGCATGCTCTTGAGACACTATCAAGTGCAACACAGACATGCAAATTAAAGCTCAATTACTAACATTCCTCGCAATACTTGTAGCTGTCAATTCCGCACAGATTATATTAGCTAACACAATACATGCGGTAACACAATATTATGTTCATGCAATTCGAGTCAAGTATGTACAACATGGACGTGTCAGTTTGCCAAAAACAAGTGGCTTACGAAAGACTTCAGTTCTGGTCAGTTTCAAGTTCCCAATGCATATCATGTTCATACTCGTACCTAAAACAGCGAAAATGGCAAAAGCAAACCCGTTATTAAGGGCCTCTTATTACGGTAAGTTTTCACGTTGCGTTGGTATCTCCCACTTGCATTTCCCTTCACAGGTGTTACTAGGCTATTGTTACGTTCATCATCGTAAAATAACAGGGTTGGGTACTGTATGATTGTTCGCGTAATTGTAACGTTAAATAGATACTGGAATGTTCAACTAAAAGTAAATGTAAAATTCTTCTTTTTTAAGAAAAATCTTTGTAAATTATAGAACAGTTTCAACAAACGTCATTAAGTTATATCATCTAGTATAAACGAAAAATGTCGTTTTGTTCCTTATGTAAGTAGGCCTATAATACACACTGGTCCACCAAATAAATCACCGTTTTACATTAAAATGTCCTCCTCCTCAAAAAGCAACCTCGCGCCGCTGACCAACAGATCAAATGTTTTGTTGCTCTCTTTTTTGATTTCCTCCAAAATTTCAGGGGCGCGTCTTAAATCTCCGACATTTTCCATGCAGTTCTTCAGTGCATCAGGCCCGTCTCCTTTCAAACTGGCCGCCATAATCTCTCTGCGTAACTTGTCCTCTTCCTTCACGACCAACTGAATCGACTCAACGGCAGAGGGCGTCTTGTCGATGATGTCTCGGATTAAAGTGTTGGCCTTATTGAAGTTTGTCAAAGCCGGAATCACACGGTCGGGCATATCCTTGGGGTCAAATTCGATTTCCATACAGTGTTTCTGCTTCCTCTTTAACTTCACTTCAACTTCGCCTGAAATTAATTGATGGTGTGGTTGGATACAACAGTAAAAAGCTACCGGCAAAGGAAATCACTACATGACATATACTCCCACCTTGCGGTTTCGGTGAGGGGGGAAACAACAAATGTATACAAAATGCCCTGGGTTAACCTCCGCACTGATGATTCAATCATGACGGCAGACAGTTTTAAGAGTTTTAAAAAAATCAAAAACCCTCTTGTCGCCTGATGTTTACAACTCCTCACACATTAATATTTCATAAAACATAGGCGAACATATTCATCACAAAAAAAAGAAAGAAAAAAGTCTCACCTAAGCGTGTCTTAAGTTCTTTGAAACAACTATCAAGTATCTCAAACGCGCTGTCCTGGCCTAATTCGGTCTTGAATTCATTCACCGTTCTCATAAGTGTATTCCGCTTTTCGAGAATGTCGTTATACAGCTTGGCGTGATCCTGAAAGATGCATTGTGGTAGATGAGATTAGCAACGATACCAACCACAATTCAAATTTCTTCACGTTGAACTTTGCAGTAATGCATTAACATTTTTTTCATCATCAGGCTTAAATTCTCATTCTTTCTTATCTTGCTTTGTCTTAAAGTTTTGCTGTGAAAAAAGGCGACTTTCTCAACAAGTCAGAAGAGAAGAGATGTTTTTGCCGCCACTAATGTCACAAACGAAGATAAACGCAACCTACTTGCAAACGTTTGTCCACTGAAGACACACGTGTGGGTCTCGGCTCTACCTTTGCGTACTTTTCTTGACTGCCTCCTGAAGTGAAATGTTTTTACTGCACTGCACCCAAATCTTTGTGTGACACAATTCAATAAAGACGTGAAATCAAGATAAAAGAACATATAATAATGATAAGAACAAGGGTTTGCTTAATTTCAAATCATAAAAAATTATACACATAATATTAGCTTTCGAAGCAATTTCAATATGAATTTTAATCTAAAAAAATACGGCGAAAAAATAAAATATAATCTATATTTAAATCTCAGTTCAGTTACCTTGTGGTTTCGTGGGAGGTGCAAACTGTCTTGCCGTCGACGCGGAATCTGACCTTGCCAGGCGGCCGCTTGCAGGGGCACTTGTCTGGCCGGATAGAAGAGGAGTCTTCACGTTAGCCTCTGCTCGAGGCTCATCTGCATCCTGGAAATATGATTTACAGAATACTTCTCTATATCTAATAAAAGCGATGTGAAAGTGTAACCAAATGTTTCACTAACTAATCAAAAGTTAAACCTCACGACAAAAGCGCTTTTTTCACTCCAAAATTGAAAGATAGCATTTGTCGCGTGCTAGCTGACGCGAAGTAACCGAAAGTCGATGTATGTGTCCAAAAAATAAATCAGTGGAGATTCAAATTATATGCTAAATACCAACACCCGGTCAGATATCTTTCAATAAGGATAATGTTATTGCTGAGATAAGACATAAGCTCGAGTTAAGAGATCTCTTAAGCTGCGTTTTCCTTAATGATGATATATATGGAGCAAGAACAATGCATTATTTCTCTGGCGCACGAGCACAGTTTGTCTTATGATTTCATTAATTCTCATTTTTCATTGATAAACAAGACCAAAGTATTCTTGGCAAGGTCATTTTTCTCTAAAACAAAATTCCGTTGTATAATAAAAAAAAACTCTGTCATTAAATGAAAATTGGACGTATAGCGATTATTTGGGAGCAGTAGGCCTTTACGACCAGTAGGTCTACCCTAGGTTCTAGATTCCGGTATTGCCAGCTAGATCTTGATTTCATATATAACCCATAGTAGCAATACCAGTAAAAGCGACTCCACCACAAGGTATATTCAGCAAGCTAGCTTTTACGTTGCTCTGACACTCAAGGTAAGTAGGTCCTGCCATAAATCACTTTAACCTATCAAAACAATCCGAGTTGAACGAACTACCTTGGCTCTGATACCACTTACATAAGTTGGGCAATGTTAAAATAAGAAAGCTAAAACTAGTATAAGTCGCTCATTTCAAAACTGTGAGATCAATTCTTTACTCATTTGAACAGTTTGTTTCTGTACCAGCATCATGCATGATCAGAATGTTGTTAAGCTCATAAAATAAATACTGCTTTCAGAGACGAAGGACTTTACCCGATTCGAAAATTTTAGACCTATTTTATGGAAGAATATCGATGACGGTCTAGGCAGGCATAATCGCGCAGGAGCTGTCGCGACAAAATTAGTTATTTATTTAAACGTCACCTTCGTTATAATGGATTACATGTTAAATTGCATCAGTAGATCTTACGGTTAAGACTGATGAGTACCGATAATAAATCATAAAAATGACGTCGATCTTCAATTCAGTTTTCACATGGCAGTCTAACCATGATGACGATCTAACCAAGGGACACTGGAGGGTAAACCAACGTTAGTCCCAGTGAGCAAAATACAGTGCAATGCCATGGTACGCCTTTATCATTGTTGGTTATCTTTCTCGGTAATGCTTAAAGGAAGCAATCCTCGAAGGGGTACTGCTTAAAGGAAGCAATCCTCGAAGGGGTACTGCTTAAAGGAAGTAATCCCCGAAGGGTCAAAACCTGTGTGTAAAGGTATGCATCACTTACATGAACCAGTCCACTTCTTACGCAAGGGTATCATTCGAGAATTTTATTTCACATGTACTTGTAAGAGAGCTGGTCGTTTTGACTCATGTTTTTCGGGCCGTTACAAAGGAAGTATCTCTAAACTATTTGAAAAAGGGGACAAGTAAAACATTTTAATCGATGACATTACCTCTTTTAAAAAAAGCAATAAGCATAGATTAGGTTCCTCCAGTTACGAAGGTTTTAGACATTATGGGCCTACGACAAATCTTCCACTGAAAAAATCCTGGTTTCAATTCTTGTCGTTACGGTTGTAAATTTATACGAATTCGCCCGAAACCCAGCAGTATATACCCAGTAGTGTGTGTGTGTGTGTGTGTGTGTGTGTGTGTGTGTGTATATATATATATAATCCATGTCCTCGGTGTGTGTGCACTTATGTTATCATATTGTCTATGAAGCTTTTTCTGCAACTGCTTTATAGATCTGTTTTGACTTGTAAACACGGAATTTCGTTTTACAGCGCGTCGCTTTGAATGGAACTCCATCGTAAGTGGGGGTCCTCTGTATATTGGCTAAAGTAGAATTTTTTGTACGGAATTTTAAACTGACACACTTCTTCCTGAAACTTAGGCCCTATCGTTAGATGACATTTAATGTGCGTTTATTGCAGGTCTACTTGTACTATATACGTTAGATCTAACGAGACCTCACTCAAAATGGTGACACTACTAGCTGATAAACAATAATTAATAGGGCCTATTTAATGACGCTCGGCGGTATTGTTACCATGGCATGTGCAAAGCCAGGCAGAGCGGGCTAGATGTTTTCTCATTTTCGAATTCTATTGCTATTGATGATCAGGATGGTGCAAAGCACGTAGCGCCCGATCTTCGTTACAATAAAAATGTGATAAAAGAGGTGCGGTTTCGTGCGGTGGCGGTTGAAGAGAGAGAGAGAGAGAGATAGAGAGAGAGGGAGAGAGAGGGGGGGGCACAGCACACTAAATGATAAGATAAGTATAATGGAAGTGATCAAAACATAAAAACAAAAATACATAATATATAATAAAACGAAACCAATCCCTTATGCTTTGCCGGTGTTTAGAAAGGCAGCAATGTTGAAAAAATGTCAAGATCCCTCTTGTATTGTAAAACCTATCCTTAGATAGCATACTGATTATAGTAATACAGCGCATTACATGGTCGCACAATCGAACTAGTATCGGTGAACTATAATCACAGTGATAAATTTTCTCACAGTTCATGACATCTTGTGCAAGATCGGTTCAATCGGTCAGAATTACTTACTTTAGCAGATTCAAGACAACAGCAAAGTCCTCCCATGTAGTTACTTCTTCACATTAACCCTGTCAACTGGTTTATGTATACCATTAGTAACCCTGCGTCCAGTGTACACGAGTGTCAAATGAAACTAGGTCGATTGGCAGGTGACTTTTGAAGTCATGTGATTTCAAGAGTGCTCTGTTTTTGTACTTCCGGGAGGAAGCAGGTTTTTATTATCCTAAGCGACTCAAGTAATCCAACGATTGTGAAGTGCTGACGGTATGAAGTCTACACAAAACTGGAATATCCTAGTCATACTGAGTTAAATGTGAATTGCATATTTCACGTGTTTTACTTGTAGCATGAAATGTTGGATTTAGAGGCTTGCTTGCTGGTAGTAGTTTTTATTGAAAATGGCCTCTGATGGAAAGTTGACGGAAAACGAATCGAGCATTATTCCAGATCAAAATCTCAATCAGAATGGCAGCGCAGTAAGTACAGTAGTTTAATTTTAAAGCCATTTACAGACCTCTCTGAGGCCATCTCTCCTTCAACTCGACCTTCTTAACTGTCGATACAGCCTTGTAAATCTTGCAATATTGTGCTGGTCTAGTACATGTAACAGTATTCAATCTAGTGATCTATCAAGCACTGATCAGTTTTCCGTGTTTTTGTCTTCTAATTTACAGTAACAAATATGCATACTGTCATGTTGATTTTATAGTTTCAACTTTCTGACTGTAGTATGCCCACTAAATGTACATTCAGATGTGAAATGGAGAACTACAATGTATAGTCAAAAACTTACTATGACAGTTTATGTGGCATGTTTACTTTTTAAATTTTATCTTCTAGGGATGCAGGCCCAAGTCAAAAGTACGCCGTGATACTCCATTTAGTAATCCCATTTACAAGCAAATTTCATTGAGAAATGGGGAAATAAATAAAATGACAAAGGAGAAGATTCAAGAAAAACTTGCAGAGCTTCGTTTAGGAACAAGGTTTGTACTAAGTTTATATAGCTGAGAAGTATATATGATTAATATGAGAGGTTTTCGTGTACCAGTACAATACTTTGTGGTCACTCAGCATTTTAAGTATATGTTCTTTGTGTTTCTTATGCTATATCAGTCATGTAGCTTCAAATTGTTAGTGAATATTATTGCTATTATTTTAGAATTTGTAAAAGATCTGAATAAATTTCGACTTTTGATATATAATTGCATAATATCAGTGTGTATGTTGGTATTGTACATAGTCAGCTTTTCTGTGACATTTTAATCTGAAATATTTTATACATGTTTATTACAGAGGTGTAAAGGAGGTTCTTAAGAAGAGACTGAAAAACTACTACAAGCGCCAAAAGCTTCTCAAAGCTAATTTCAAATATCATAGTGAAGCAGATATGTTCTATGATTACATCCTTGTTATTGATTTTGAAGCAACATGTAATGAGGTCAACATCCCTGGTTTTAACTTTGAGATCATTGAGTTTCCTGTTGTTATGATATGCATGACAGAAATGAGAGTGGTAAGTTTACAAAATTTTAATTTGTTTTTTGTATTACATTTTAAAAACCTTATCATTTTTACTATGCTTAACAGTGGTATTAAATCTCATATTCTCACCTTCAGTATTTTTCTTTTTATAATTACTGGTATTTGTAGATAAGCCTGTTATATGCCATTTTCCAATAAGTGTCTCTTTTTCATATTTTTCTGCAATTAAAAGCAAGACAATATTATTTTATTTTAGGTACATACATTCCACAGTTATTGTAGACCAACACTAAATCCCAAACTCAGTTCATTCTGTATTCATTTAACAGGAATTACACAGGTACTATTATATCTGCACTTACTTTGCCTTCCTCTGACTTAATTTGAACCCATATAAGTTTTGAGAAGAATTTTGTACAGTGATTTTTATTTGACCAACAAGAGGGTAATAAAGCTGTAGAGAGTTAAGTTGTAGATTCCCCCCTCTCTTTTTTTTCTTAAAATTTGAGGTGTAGTTATCACTGAAATATATTACTAAAAGAAAACATACTGAGAAATAACTTCTTTGGAAGACTGATGTATATTTTTTCTCAAGTGTATTCCTGACAAATGATCAGGATTTATTAATGACATATATTCCTCACCAATTTTGGATGCATGTGAAGAAGAGATAGAAAAGAATGTATAAATTGTTGTCTTTTTTCTAGAGTGTGGTGAATAATGCTCCATTGTTCACAGAAGTGATGTGTCAGCTGGAAGACTGGATGCAGACTGTAGGATTGAAGGATAAAGGAGTCAAGTTTGCTGTAGCAACAGACGGGTTAGTGTGATATGCAAGGTTTCATAGGGCTAAGTTGACAGTTACTAATAATTAGTTTTGTTCAAATAATGTTGTTATTAAAATGGTCTATTTTTATTTATTTATTGTAAATTTTACATAGATATATTTTGATTCACGTTTCCAGCTTTTTTCTGTGCATTGTTCACAAATTGGCAACACATCTTATACTCTTTTTATCTTGCAGACCTTGGGATATGAGTCGGTTCCTTTACCAACAGTGTCACCTGTCCAATGTACCTTTCCCTAAGTGGGGTCGGAAATGGATAAATGTAAGAAAAGCCTTTGGTAACTGTTATAGTGTCCGCCAAGTGAAACTGACCACAATGCTAGAATACTTGGGGATGGAGTTTGAAGGGGAACAACATCGAGGCATAGACGATGCAAAAAATATAGCTCGCATTTTACTCTGCATGCTAAAAGATGGCTGCGAGTTGCGAATTAATGAAAGATTGTTTGCCAAAAAGGCACAGCATGTCTCAGGAGATGATAAAAATGTTGTATCAGTGAGTAAATCAGAAGCAGAGCAGGACTTGGCTACAGAGTTAGATACAGAATGGACCGATTCAACAGGCACTGATATAAAAGGTCGATCTACAAGTAGGTCTGACAGTGCATCCAGTCATGATAAAAAACAGTCAGTTGACATCATCACAGGAATCTCTGAACTCTCCTTAGGACAAAGTCTGGGGCACTCTGATGATGGTGATAACATAGAAGACTTGATAGCTTATCACAACATACAACAAGGGCAATTCTGATTACAAGAGGCTGCAATACCCACTTTATCAATTTTAATTTTTATGTACAGACACAGATGTGTCTGTACATATTGCCATCACCTGCGTCTGTCGTCGCCGTCGTCGCCGTCGCCAATGCCGATGCCGGCGCCGATGCCGGCGCCGTGCACTTTCAGCGTTAACACGATAAGTGGAAGAAAGTTTTACTTTTTGGCTTTATATTTACAGAGCTGATGAATATTCATAAAACCCAGTTCAAGTTCGAAAATCAGCATGATCGAGCCATTATTGTAGAAGTTATGCTGTTTTTTCACTTTTCAGCATATATACAACACTGTTAACACATTTCAAGGAAAACCGATAGGCCTGTTGTCATGAAACTCACAGGAGCAATCAATCTTACTAAAACGCAGGTCAAGTTCGAAAATCGGCACGATCGGGCCACTATTTTAGTAGTTATGCTGTTTTTTCACTTTTTAGCACATATGCAACACTGTAAACACAATATAAGAAAAACAGATAGGCCAATTGTCATTTAAACTCACAGGAGTGGTCAATCTTACTAAAATGCAGGTTGAGTTTGAAAATTAGCATAATTGGGCCATTATTTTAGAAGTTATGCTGTTTTTTCACATTTCCCTAGATTCAGTTCTTAGGCATGTTAACAGTTTCATTATTTAATTAATAAGAAATGTAAAAGTGTTTGTTTGACATTTTCTGCATCTTTACAACATTGTTAGTTGATTTCGTAAAAATGATGGTAAACTTGTTATGGTGTATTGTGTAATAAAGTGTCAAAAATGGAATTAAACTCATATCATTGCAGTTTGTCAGATTCAATTATTCAGTATGTTTAGAAACTCAGAATGGAAGAAATTGGACATTTAACACTATTCTATTAATATTTTTCCCATCTCATCAATTTTCTTAGTTGATCATATATAAATGGCAGTAAATTGTTAATTTTGTTATATGTTAAAAAATTGTTAAAAATGGAAAAAAACACATTTCAGGACAGTGCTGTCTTGTCTACATTTTGGCATATTCAAGGTGTGACTTTGAAGTTCCTTGGGCCTGAAGACCTTTGCTAGGAACATTTTCTGAATATCCATGATACTAATATTTTATTATTAAAAATTGATGGTAATTATCCTGTTAAACATTATGTAATATTGCATCAAAATTTGAAGACACCCCTATTTTGGACACTGCTCCCATGATGACCATTTAAGGAAAACCATGTCACTTACTGTTCTCAAACTTACAGGAAGAAACATGGGACTTAAATAAAGCTTCAGTGGGCAATGCAGTCTATTTGGTAAATTTTTTTGGCAGTTAATCAGTTTTTTGTGAAAGTTTAATTTTTCACATATTGGCATTTTCAAGGTGTGACTTAGAACCTCCACGGGCTTGAAGACCCATGCTAGTCACATTTTCTGAAAATCCACGATACGTATATTTTATTATGAGGCCACCTGCGTCTGTCGTCGCCGTCGCCAATCATGTTGCCGTCACCGTCGCTGTGCACTTTCAGCGTTAACACCGTAAGTGGAAGACAGTTTTACTTTTTGGCTTTATATTTACAGAGCTGATGAGCATTCATAAAATGCAGGTTAAGTTCGAAAATAAGCATGATTGGGCCATTATTGTAGAAGTTATGCTATTTTTTCACTTTTCAGCATATATGCAACATCGTTAACACATTTCAATAAAAACCGGTAGGCCTGTTGTCATGAAACTCATAGGGGTAATCAATCTTACTAAAACGCAGGTCAAGTTCGAAAATCGGCATGATCAGGCCACTATTTTAGTAGTTATGCTGTTTTTTTCACTTTTCAGCATATGTGCAACACTGTTAACACATTTCAAGGAAAACCAATAGACCTGTTGTCATGAAACTCACAGGAGTAATTAATCTTACTAAAACACAGGTCAAGTTTGAAAATCAGACCAATAGACCTGTTGTCATGAAACTCACAGGAGTAATTAATCTTACTAAAACTCAGGTCAAGTTTGAAAATCAGCATAATCGGGCCATTATTTTATAAGTTGTGCTGTTTTTTCACGTTTCCTCAGATTCAATTCTTAGGCATGTTAACAGTCTCATTATTTAACTAATAAGATTCGTAAAAGTGTTTGTTTGACATTTCCTGCATCTTTACAACATTGTTAGTTGATTATGTAAAAATGATGGTAAACTTCTTATTTTAGTAGTTATGCTGTTTTTTACACTTTTCAGCATATATGCAACACTGTAAACACAATATAAGAAAAACAGATGGGCCAATTGTCATGAAAGTCATAGGAGTGGTCAGTTTTGCTAAAATGCATGTTGAGTTCGTAAACCAGCATAATCGTGCCAATATTTTTGAAGGTATTCTGTTTTTTCACATTTCCTCAGACTCATTTCTTAGGCATGTTAACAGTCTCATTATTAAACTAATAAGATACGTAAAAGCGTTTGTTTGACATTTCCTGCATCTTTACAACATTGTTAGTTGATTTAGTAAAAATGATGGTAAACTTGTTATCATGTATTGTGTAAAAAAGTGTCAAAAATGGAAATAAACTCATATCATTGCAGTTTGTCAGATTTAATCATTCACTATGTTCAGAATCTCAGAATGGAGGAAATTGGACATTTAACACTGTTCTATTGATATTTTTCCCATCTCATCAATTTTCTTAGTTGATCATATAAAAATGGCAGTAAACTGTTAATTTTGTTTTATGTTAAAAAATTGTTAAAAATGGGGAAAAAAACATTTCAGAACCGTGCTGTCTTGTCTTTATTTCCACGTAAGCAGTTGCATTGTTTTTTATGTCTTTAAACATTATGTAATATTATTTTATGCACTGTCATCATTTTTCAAAAATTGAGACTTTCATCATGTGAATTTGAACTCTCATGATCCTGAAACTGTAATCTTATTGAAGGGGTGGATTGAGACCCATCTTCTGGGTCTTCCGGAAGACGGTCAGGTTATAAGTTTATATTGACTGGTATCTATTTTTTTTTCTGTTGGAAGACCATAAAAATGGGGATGGATCAACATAGATACTTTGGAATACTATCAGAAAATATCTCTGGGTTCGCTCCTGTTATTGACCATGGTACCTGTTGTGCATGATTAGAATTCAGTGTTGACTGACAGTGCTATTATAAGCATTATTTATTATTGCATCAAAATTGACAAAATGACCTATTTTGCATCTTTATTTTCTGTTTTTTGTCTGTACATTTGACAGCTTTGCTGCCTTGTTCATATCATTGTTATCAAGGTTTGTTATGGAACATGAATTCTAAGGCCAAAATTTACTTGTGTGACTATGCCATTTGAACCATTGTAATACTTACCATCTTTCATTTTACTCAATTCAATGGACCCATTTCTAACAATGCTATAATAAATTTATTGCATATTTTTATTTAAGAGAGTTCAATGTGTTAATGATATGTAAAGTAATATTTACAAAATCACTTCTTTAGCATTTCTATTTTTATATGTAAAATAAATATACACATTTGTCTCATGGAATGATGAAATTACACATGAAGATTACCATTTGGTCATCTCATCAGTTTAAAACTTATAATTTTAACAAGTCTGGTGTCACTTAATTAAACACTGCAAAAATAGGTATGAGATGTAAATATGGGCACACTCATCTCAAGTAAACTGCTAAAACCAGTCTGCTACTAAATTGTTGTCATAATAATTCACCTGGCACACTGAACAGATTTTCGTTTGATATGCTTTTTGACATCTAGTCACAGCTGTTTGTTAACAGAAACATTTCTTGTTATACCTTTCATCACAATTTATATTTCTGATACTTTAAAAACTATCTGCCATTGGCGGCAAAAAAGAGCAATATAAATTTTTTCCAATAATAATGATGTACAAATCCAGTGCTATAAAATTGTAAGTAATAAAAATGACAAACATGCATTAAATACAGTCTTCTATAATATTTACATTAAAATTTGGTCTTGTTTTATGAAAAAAAAATCCAGTAAATGGGACGCTACTTAGTATTCCTGTCATCTTTAATTTGGAAATCGCCTCGAAATTGTATTCTCTATGTATGTTACATCCTTTTAAATTGTAATTTACACCCCTCAATCAAAACACAACGAACAAAGTTGATCATTTACTGGGCTAAAGCCCAGATAGGAATTTAAAAATTGTATCAAAGAGCATTGCTGCATTTGGAACTCGATTTATTAATAGTTGATAAATACTGCCAAGCATCTTGAGATAAAAATGATAAAACCTCTGCACAATTTCCCTCAAATAATTTCTTCAGAAGCCCATAACAAACTTTTTCTTTGCTTTCTTTGGTGAAGTATTTCTTTTTCCTGGAGACTGTTGGGAACTGTCCAAATCCTTCTTTCTGAGACTTGAATGTGTCTGTGAATTTTGAGATTGTGACCTAAACATATCACCTTCAGTAACCATGGTTTCTTCCTCTATATCGGGGTTAGAAATACTTGCAGATGATTCAAGCTTTGTTCTGACAGCTGTTTGTGAGGGTGTGCTAAAGAGCTGTGAGGATGGAGCCGGTGTATTGAACTTGAACATTTCCCTCTTTTGCTGGTTTGGGATAAAAGTGGACACACTTGGTGTATCTGTATCAATTGTATGCATAAGTAAACCAATTGGGGCACTGAACTTTAGAGGGGAGATGGAGGAAATGTTAGGTTTCTTAGGAGACATAGACTGTTGAACAACTTTTGATGGTGTTGATAAAAACCCAGGAGTTCTTAATGGGGAGGCGGAACTACTGGCTCTACTGGAGCTGGAGGAGAGACGTTCTCTGCTTTTCATTGGCAGAGGTACATCAGGGGCTCCAAATTCATCTGAAATGTTTTGCTCTGATCTCTCTCTTTTCTTTTTCAGCTTTGCTTCCTTATTTTTTATGAATAATTCATCTCTTTCTTTGAGAAGGTCCTGGATTTCTCCATCTCCTTCCCACTCTTTCACCAACAGTTGACTGGTGGGATCTTTAAAATTACTCACATTAATGGAGGGAAGAATATGGTCAATGTTCACTGAGGAGTTCAGGGTTTCCACTAAATTTAGCAGTTCACCAGACTGACATGCTTTCTGCATATCCTGTCCAATTTTTAACTTTAATTCACAGGCCATGCATGTTTCCTCCTCAGTCTGTTGGGTTAACTCAACATGTGTACTGGTCTGGGGCATACACAGGCTGCACCCAATGTGGGGGTAGCACTGAACTGTTACTGCATCCAATGAGGAAAAAGCATCGTATGTCTCAGATCCTTCAGTTGTGACTGGTGTCAGGTCTACTTGTCTCTGCAACTCTTTCAACCACTTAACACATTCTGATTCTACTTCTTTGCTTAATCTGAGACTGCTGCTTCCTGGCCCAGCACTGAATGTCTTATCAAGTTTATCATCACTGGATGGGGTGTATGGCTGGTGCATAACATCCCCTAAAGAATTCATCTGAAATATGGAGAGACCTTTCCCGTCCAAGTGCCTGACACCACAAACACCCATCAGAGACATGGCTTCCAACCTCTGTTCAATAACAGCTTTGTCGGCACCAGCGACATTAGGAAAACAAGTAAAATCACTGATTTTAGAGCTTCTCCACATTGGGCAGGTGGCCTGAGGTGTGTGAGAGTCCTGGGCATGTGTATCATGACATACAGAGAACTGGAAACAGTTGGTCTCACAACTTTCTTGACTGGAGAGAAGGAGTATGTCCTCCTTTGTTCCATGGAGGTCTACTGATGCCACTATGTCCATGTACTGTGGAGGTGTCAACAGGCTATGATTCCACTGGAGAACCTAAAACAAAGTTTTTTTCATAGAGTATGAACCATTTTTGTGTAATACTCTTCAAAGAACACTAAGAGACCATTCCCACAGATATTTAGATCAATCTATCCCCCTGGGGAGTCTCACTAGATTCCTGTCAGCTTAATTGGCATAAATGTCTGTCCCGCCTACTAAAAGCTGTAAGGGGGTAATTAACTTTTGTGCGCGCTCGGCTCCCAGAACCTGACAGCAATTTAGCGTCAACCCCCAGGGAGTTAGGTCGATCCAGATGGATCGATCTAAATCTGTGGGAACTCAGTCTTAATGATAGAAAGCCACACAAAGAGAAAAAGTACAAAAGCTTAAAGGGTGCTTCAAACCATTATCCACAACTAAAACTTTACTTGCAAAATAGATGGCGATGTTTTACAATGTATAACAGACAACAGTTTTTTACATTTAAAATCTTTCACAAGCTTTGAAATTTTCATACCCAACTCATTGACATGAAGTATACTAAAATCCCCATTGGTTATAAAAATCGTACTTACAGGTACATTACGGAATCTTTCATCCACAAGAATCAGTGAGTAATCTGTGGCAACAACATGATAAAAGTGAGACTCTGGGTGCTGCTTAGTTGCCATTACCCTCTCTTTTACACTGAGGTGTTTACTCGGCAACACAAACAGGTCATCTACATCTTGGCAATTCTGAACTCTGAAAACAAAGAAAAAATTTCAAAAATTATGTTTAGCCACCACTTTTTAAAACAATTTTCTATCTTATCATACTTTTATAATTATTTAGCTATTGAAGCTATGACTAAAAAACTGATTGCTTCTTAACTTTGCTGGATTTTTAATTCAGCCATATCATTCAAATTTTGGAAATATGGTAGGGAATTGTTGATTAAAATTTTTCAAGTAATATTTTCAAAAAAAATCTTTAATCAATACTAAGAAATAGGTGACTGGTTCTATAATATGAAGATTTTCAGATAATTTTGATGCATTCAGAAACTATAGAAATCAAAGTCTTTGTTTTATGTTATCAATTAGATGTAGATTATTCACTTCTAGAGCAAAATCCATACATCCCTGTTGTCCACTTCCAGAGTAAAGTGGTCAGGACAACCTGATAACATGTAACATTCTTTATGTAAAATATGCAATGTAGCTGTCTTGTAGGTTTTACCTCATATCAAACATCCCCACACCACTCCTATCTGCCAGAACTCCAAGTCTTGGATGAGCACCAAAATTACACTGCCTCCAGGATTCATTACAACTGAATCTGGTACCAACTTCCTCACAGACAACCTTAGGTTGATGTCCACACGTCCATAACCTTACAGTGCCAAGCCTATTGGCGACCAGAACATCCCCTTTTATGAAAGGACTAAGAGCAATTGATGAGGGATCATCTGTGAATTTTAGTCCATGCTTTCTCTCCCATACACCATAATTGTTATCTGCAGAAAATATCTGCACCTCATTTTCTGTCCTCACAGCACACTGAAAATTGTACGAAGCAATTTCACGGACAACTTCACTCACTTGAACATGTGAACTCTGACCTGTTCTTTTGATCCCACTGTTTTCTACAGAAACTTGATCAAAAACTATGTTTTCTAGGCTTTGCCCACTGAGGTATATCAATGTCCCCAAATTTCTTTCGCTCTGAGAGCAGAATGCAAGACAACCACCAGTGTATGCTGTATTAACCACTGGTAACTGCGTGTATGCTTTACACTGTTTTACATCAGAAATCAACTGTCTTAGAGACTTAGGCACCAGCATGAATGCCTCCAATAAATCTATGTCAGAACTGGATTCTACTTCGCTCTCTTTAATGCACTGCAATCTTTTCAAACTATTTTTCAAGTCAGTCCATCTTGTTTCGCTATGTTTCACATTGCCTTGATGACTTTTAATTCTGTAATATAATTCTGCTAATTGTTTCCTTTTATTATGCAGGTCTCCCATACATCTATCTGACCAAGGGCATGGGACAAAATTGGGTGGGGTAAATGGGACAGATGGTTGACTGCTTTTTAATTGCACATCTACCTGAAAAGAAAAATATTTCAAAATATAAATGTCATGATCAGATGTCAATAAAAATAATAATAATAATCCTCCTGGCTTATCTCACATACCCATGTGCCATGCCATGGGCATTTTGTTCTTGACATCCAACATATTTCTGACAAATGCCAAACATCAGTAAGATGCGACAACATTTGTGCTTTGCACTCGTGTAAAATGCATACAGCTTTGGATTTGGGCTATACTAGTATCTATATGCTTGCGTATATCATACACAGCTTGCAACTTCGTTATTTTGTATATTACTTACAGTCACGTAGTAAAACCTCACCTGGTGCAACTTCTGGGCTAATACCTTGACTTGCCCATCTATGAGCCTGACATCTACTGCACCATGGCTTCCATATTCAGCAAACAAGTCTCTTTCCTTCCTGTGGGGGCTGTATGCCCAGGGAAAGTGGGCATCAGGCAGAGACATTTGACTTGCAAGGCTGAGGCTGAAAGGAAAGCCCAATAGATACATGTATTAGTTTCAACTATTTTTGTCGTAGGTATCCAATTTATGCATGCTAAGCTAAAATCAATTAGCTAACAAATGCAATCTTCAAGAAAGGTCTACTTTTTTTTACAGTCCCTGTTATTTGCTTTAAAAAAAATGTTTACTAGACTTGGCCTTCAGTTTTGCCCATTTTAGTGAAATACAATCTATCCTTTAAAGCAAGACCAATCACTGAATTATTATCTACACGTTTCACTATGTTTGGAATATTAGTGACCTACTACTGTACTTTAACTGTTAAATGCAGTATAGCATATCAGTCAATTTAATTATATCTTTCTTAGTCACTTCCATATTGCATCTCAGCTTTTATCAAGACAAGTTTTATTGTTTTTCATAGAGGTTAATGTAATAACTTTGTCAAACAGTGAAATGTAATAGATTTGCACAAGTTTTCTTGAACACCTCACTTCACCTTAAAGCTAGATTGTTTAATGCCGAAAATGTCATTGAATGGTTATGATATAAATTAACGTGCAGAACTTTCACTAAAGAGTACCAAGTTAATTATGCCCATTTACATTTATTATTCAAGCATCCAACACTAATCAATGCTGTTCAAACAATTTATTTCTCCATATCATACATTTTTCATAAAGAATAAAAATGTGCTCATTACTAATCTTACACATTTATTGCACACAAATATAGGCAGTAGCAACATAATGCTTACCATATGTAGTACAATGTTTCATTTAATATAAATATTTGTTTCAAAGCAGTGTTAAGCATAATTCAAATATTGCAACAGAAACACTGTTTATGTTTAGGGATATTGTCTGTACAATCCTGATCAATCTGTTAATGGCAACCAATAAATAAAACAATCTAGTCAACAATTTCTTTGTGTTTACGTTTTTTCTTCTTCTTGTGACTTTTATGGGATCCAATTCCAGAGTCATCGCTTCCTAATTTTTCTGATTTTATTGATGAAATATAGTGTGACATATCTTTTTCTTTCTTTTTCTTCTTCTTTTTGTGTTTTTTAGAAGTATTTGGATCATCAGTGCTTGAGTCAACTGTACTCTCTAAGACGCTTGATGTCAAAGTTTCAACTCCAATACTTTCAGACTTAATGTGTTCAACTTTCTGTTTTTTACTATGATGATCAGGTGTGCTTGTGTCAAAGGCAATGGACAACTCATCATTTTTTCTCTTTAAAGATGATCCTTTTATGGGAGTTGGGCTTAAAAATTGATTCAAGGTTTGACTAGATCTGTTGGGAGTTTGGAAAGATTCCTCTCCTGTGTGATGTAACCTGCCCCTCAAAGAGAGCACTCTGTTATTAGAATACAAGTTCAAGACTTGGAATGTGACTTCTTGTCCAACTTTAAAGTTATCTTGCCAGTCACTATCTGCATCCCTTGGTTTGAGTATAGAAGCATTGAAGCACCGGTGCACTATACAGCCAATGTGGTCTCTGCCAAGTTTGTTGATCACACCCTTCAGAACACTGCCCTTGCCTGGCTGGAAGACTATGAAATCAGCCTGAATGTCCATGTGTACCCAGGGCTGAGACTCAATTACATTCCCAGTGTTCTGGAGCAACCTGACATTATCAAATGCTATCAAGACTCCTTCCATTTTATCAATATACAGCTGCAGTTCCATTGACAGTTGCTCCACTACTCCTTGCTTGACATTTCCAATATATCTTGGGGACAGTAATACGTGTTTTACACTGGTCTGAAGTTTAAAGCATGAATATGAGTCGGACATCAGCTCCTTTGCTTCTTGAAAAGTCAGAAACTGTCTTTCAGTAAAAGAATTCATCTTGCAAAATGGAACTGGCATGTCCCTTTCTGACCCAAAATAGTAAGCTGTCTCCGACTCGCAGATGAGGTGTGGGCTCCTTCAACGACAGTCTGTAAATGGTAAAAACGGGAATTTGTTCACTGGAGTTTTTAAACTTACCCTAATATCATGCAGTTGAATCTGATCTGTGGGAGTGTAATGAAGAAAAAAATTGGCGCGAGAACAAGTTGGGGCATGTTCTTAATCAGACATTTTACTTATTTTCTCAATCCCATGGAAAAAAATCGTGATTCGCTGGATTTTTTTAAGTACAATTTTATCATGATGCTTCCAAACAGCCATCCATAACACGAAAAGAAACCGTATTATCATACCTACCCATCTGCTGGCTTTTGAGCACCATGTGCAAAATTTACGATAACTGTCAATGGGTACTGGACTGTAGTCCGTCAGATTCATCCGCTTTACAATTAAAATCAAAATGTGATACACGATGCAATTTTCAGTTAATCTTTCAACATTTCTTTCGTTCTAAAGAAAATAGAAATGATATATCAATTTTGTTTAGTATAGCTGTTCTGGTGAATCCAATACATAGTAACTACTTTATTTGCGTAGAAAATAAGAATTTCCGATGCTCTACGGTCATGCAGGGAAGTCTCTCTGCGTCAATTTAGGTAAAGTTTATTACTAAAAACAGAACATTTCATAATCAGTAAATGATGGAATTCATTCCAGATGATTTAGGAATGATAAAAGCTAATTTTGATTACGTGCATTTGATTATTTTATGCGAAATGACGTTATGGTTACTCAATGAGAGTCGGTACTTATTTTGACATTGTTTAGCAAGAATTAATAGAGGGAGTTGTGTGATTATTGTCACTATCATTGTCAGGTTATTGTTCTCTCTTGTCGGTTGAAGGGCTGCTCTGATTTATCGTTGTTATGCCAACCTCTCAGAAAAGATAACATTTTAACCATTCGGAAACTTTGCTCGTTTAAACCACGCTCGGCTGTCACCTTGATTGGATAGTAAACGATTGTCGTAAAATCGCTACGGTAAAGTCTTGAAAATTTCGTCGCTTAAAAATTAATTAATATTTTTAATTGAGTAAATCCGACTAATTTTTCAAAATTACCTCTCCCCGACTCTTGGGTATGACGAAATTTTCAAAAATCCGGCCTTTGGGCTTTTATCCTTAGCGACTGTTATCTTTGACCCTCCTATATGGTGGGATATTTATTACTACTTCCTAAGTCATTTTCTGGTGGTAAATAATAATCTATTTATTAGTGCATCTCGATTAAGTTATATTTAACTTACTGTACCCGAAAACATGTTGAGAATTATTTTCTCGGTGAGAAACATACCTCCTGATAGAGGAGAAGGATCAAGATAAGCCTAATTGCAACCTTGCATCATAACCTGGACGCGACATGTTAAAAAAAATTACGCACATGGGAACCTTTGTTGCATGCAAGGCTTTTCCCAGGATTGAGTGTCAGGCCTTCTAAAAATACCATCTGTAACTTCCTAAAAATTTACAGGGAGTTAAATAATGATCTCCCGTTGACGATCTTCCGCAATTTAAGTTCCTTGAACTAATATGAAAACTGCATATTATTATTGCTTACATCGCGAACAATCTCCCGATGAAGATGTGAAAATTGCCTTTTCGTCTAGCAAGGATCGCGAACGATCTCCCGCTGACGATCTTCCGCGAACAAAGTTCCCTAAATCTCTTGAACTAATATGAAAATTGCATTTCATTCTTGCTTACATCGCGGACGATCTCCCAAAGAAGATATGAAAATTGCCTTTTCGTCTCGCTCGGATCGCGAACGATCTCCCTCTGACGATTTTACGCGAACAAAGTCCTGACGGTAGTACGCAAACGATTCTCCGCCGAAGATATGCCGTGAGCGGGGAAGGGGGGTTAAAGATAAAACTAAATATATATATTATTTATAATATTCAAAGGGGGAGGCGGAGTTAAAATAATGATCTCCCGCTGACGATCGTTCGCAAACTAAGTTTCTTGAACTAATATGAAAACTGCATTTTATTATTGCTAACATCGCGAACAATCTCCCGATGAAGATATGAAAATTGTCTTTACGTCAAGCTAGGATCGCGAACGATCTCCCATTGATATGATCTTACGCGAACAAAGTCCTGAGGATATTACGCGAACGATTCTCCGCCGAAGATATACCGTGAGCGGGGGAAGGGGGGGCGGATCAAAGATCAAATGAAAATTTTTTAGAAATCCAAAGTGTGTGTGTGTGTGTGTGGGGGGGGGGAGGGGGGGGGGGGCGGGGGGGGGGGGGGCGGGGGGGGGGGGGCGGGGGGGGGGCGGGGGGGGGGGGGGTCGGGGTTAAATAATCTCCCGCTGACGATCTTCCGCGAACAAAGTTCCCTAAATCCTTTGAACTAATATGAAAATTGCATTTCATTCTTGCTTTCATCGCGAACGATCTCCCGATTATGATACGAAAATTGCCTTTTCGTCTCGCTCAGATCGCGAACGATCTCCTTCTGACGATCTTACGCGAACAAAGTCTTGACGATATTACGCGAACGATTCTCCGCTGAAGATATGCCGTGAGCGGGGGAAGGGGGGGTTAAAGATAAAATGAAAAATATATATTATTTATAAAATTCAAAGGGGAAGGGGGGGTTAAAATAATGATCTTCTGCTGACGATCTTCCACGAACGAAGTTCCCTTGAACAAATATGAAAAGTGCATTTTATTCAAGCTTACATCGCGAACGATCTCCCGCTGAAGATATGAAGATTGCCTTTTCGTCTTTCTCGAATCGCAAACGATCTCCCGCTGATGATCTTATGCGAACGGAGTCCGCTACAAATATGAAAATTATCTTCTCGTCTCGTTTGGATCGCGAACGATCTGTTGACGATATTACACGAACGATTCTCCGCTGAAGATATGAAAATTGCCATCTCGTCCCATTCGCATTGCGAACGATCTCCATGTACGAGCCAGGTAATTGTTAAATGGTCCTAAATTGAACATGGGCATGAATAGAAGTGACGGGTACATTTCATTCGAGATAATATCTTGATTTTTTCATTGTGTCTTCCTCATTTAGGACAGCCGCCGATAACAATAACGGCGTTACAAATGACAAAGACGCGGCCTGTGACTTCTATTTGCCGGCTTGATAACGCACCTTAAGCCAGGTAATAGTAATGCAACTAAAGACAAAAGGCCGACGTTCCCGCAATTGAGAACGGGAATTCACATCTAAACCATCTATATTGTGAGTAACTGCTCGCGAGGGCGCACTATTGTTCCTATCTCCCATTGAGAGTGTTATCGGCAATGATATCCTGATCGTATCATTGTCTTGAATCAACTGACGCATTACCTTCACGTTTGAGCAGGACAACACCGCCATATTTGTTGACGAACTTTTCAAAAATTATCGAGTACCTCATTTTCAAGGTCGACGAAGTTTTCAAAGGGAAAAAAATTACGTCGGCGGAAAATCGTCTGTCGACGAAATTTTCAAGAACGACGAAATTTTCAAGACTTTACCGTAAATGATATTAAAACCGAGTGCATAAACTTGAAAACCACCTAGGACAACCTTGGACTGCCACATTAATCCAAAAGAATGCAAAAATAAACTATAACAAGTGGTTAAAGCCTTCAAACCGAATGTCGTAAAGTCCCCATATACCTCGATAGAGACAATAAAATAGAGTAAGCTTGTGAAACAAACCTGACCCAGTTCCAACAGAATAATCGAAATAAAATACTGCCGGGCATCGGAGCGGCCTAAAACTTGGCACGCTTACCGCTAATACTGCAGGCTACATCATCCCGTCGCTCGTTTGTAAATTCCATGCATGGCATACGCTGTAAATCAAAATTCCACCTCTGATGTTTATCTCGGTCCTCTTAACAATCCAATTCAGGAAATGACATAACCGCAGAGGTCGCATTGTCCAATGGCATGGCTTCTTTTTCGTAATGGTAGGTTAGAGAGGACCGAGATAAACATCAGAGGTGGAATTTTGATTTACAGCGTATGCCATGCACGGAATTTACAAACGAGCGACGGGATGATGTAGCCTGCAGTATTAGCGGTAAGCGTGCCAAGTTTTAGGCCGCTCCGATGCCCGGCAGTATTTTATTTCGATTATTCTGTTGGAACTGGGTCAGGTTTGTTTCACAAGCTTACTCTATTTTATTGTCTCTATGGAGGTATATGGGGACTTTACGACATTCGGTTTGAAGGCTTTAACCACTTGTTATAGTTTATTTTTGCATTCTTTTGGATTAATGTGGCAGTCCAAGGTTGTCCTAGGTGGTTTTCAAGTTTATGCACTCGGTTTTAATATCATTTAGCGATTTTACGACAATCGTTTACTATCCATTCAAGGTGACAGCCGAGCGTGGTTTAAACATACGGGGGCGTCTCGATAGTCCGAAGGTTCATTGGTCCGAAGGTTCATTGGTCCGAAAAGTAGTAACATTTTCATCGATTTTTTAATCAAGGGTTCATTGGTCCGAAGGTTCTATAGTGAACATTCGGACCAATGAACCTTCGGACTATTGAACCTTCGGACTATCGCTACGGCCCCAAACATACAGTGTGGTAATGTGCAATTAAATCTACTGTATGACAGGAGACTGTATCAGAACTAATGCATTATTTAATTATTTGGATGGGTGTTAAAACTTCTTGCATAAGTTTTGTGTATTAAGATACCATTTGTTGGCAATCGTACATTTCACTACTGTCATATATACTGTTTAATTAAGTTACTGTATGATGTATGTATAATAAACTGTACTTTCTTTAGCTTGCATTTTGTTTTTTTCTAGGATTACGTCAAGCTGGATAATGAGTTCTGCAATAAAATCCACAATGAGTAGTTCACATACTGTGGGGGTAGGAGGAGATGCAGGCCAACAGCAACAGCAGAGGTTTCTTTTACAACTTGCTGGCCAAGAAGATGAGATTGATCTCGTGTTGCTTGACCATTGTTATGCTAAGCCATGGAGTGCACATCCAGATGCCAGCAATGCAAAACCTCTGAAGATGCTCTTCATGACTAAATTCCAGAGAGGACAAAATGCAGAACAACATGTGTAAGTTCTGATGTGATTTGGTTTGTGTGAAATTTGTGTTGACAGTGGTTGAAATCTCTGAGATTTTCAGAAATTATTAGAGAGAACTTGTTTTTCTCTTTTTTTAGCTCAGGGGATATGCAAGTGGATGTGGTAAACCCTTCTTTCCAATCAGCTCCTATCTATGACCCAGTCAAAGCTAGATCAGTGATGAATGAATGCGAGAGACATGTCAATTTTGCCAGGATGGAAGAAAAGCCTGGAGATTGGGAAGATACTGTAACAAGGTTTGTTTCTTATAAGTAATTTTTAAACCAATTATGAGTCTGATATAGGAATGAATTTGAACATTTGCATTTGTTAAATTTTCAATAAAAGGTGTGAATGATGCAATAAATGCATTTTAATGTATTGAAGTAGATCACTCTCATTATATTTTGTGATGCATATGTTTAAATGGAGTATGTATGATTTGGATTTTTGAAACTATAAGTCCATTTTTTTACATAAACAGTACATCTAGATGGAATATGTACACAAAATTTTATTCATGTATTTTTAGGACTGGTTGGACCTTGCAGCAAAATAAACTCTTCAATAAAGTCATCAAAATTCTTCAGTCTGACAGACTGTCTAGATTGGCATATGAAGGGGTGAGAAGATGTTTACAAATAAAAAAAAATGATTTTGAAAATAAAAAAAGCTTTTTGTTTTGACTACTCTGGAAAATTGCATAACTGGTATACATGCATTTAATATCTGAAACAGCCTTCTTCATGTTTGTGTATTTCAGCACAACAATGAACCCATAATGAGAAGATTAAGTGTGGATAAAACGGCCAAAAGGTTCAGACAAGCCATGGGTTCGGTAGGATGGGTAGGTTATTGACATTTCTTTAAAATTATAAAAAAATTATCAAATACAAATTTGGTTCATTGTACCTGTCTGTCTTTAAACTCTAATATCTGTTATTTTGGTGTTACCTTTCTTATTTAAGGTGTTTTAAAGTATTTTTTCTTAATTAATTATTTTTGCAATATAATATTTTGCTTGGTATTTGTTACTGTTTTTATTTCTTCAGGACACAAAATTAACCCAGTGGTTACATGGAGTATTGGTGGATCACCTTAGTCTGTCATTCTTGTCAGCTTATTTAGATATTCTTCAGACCTTAAAATCTAAGGTAGTTGGTCTCTTTCCTCTGTAACTTTTTCTGTATCTTCATATTAAAACATTTTAACTAAGGTTGTGAACTCAGTATTTATGATTTTTAAAACTATTTCTCCCTAGTGTTGTCAATTTAAAACCATGAACAAAATTTGACTTGATGTTTATTTCATAATCAAGAAATGAAATAAAATCATTGCATTGTCTTTCAGATACCCTCTCTGATAGAAAAGATGATAGCTTTATCTACAACTGGTGGCAGGGCAAACGCAACTACAGCTGAAGCACTGAACTTGCTGTTAAAGCGCCCATGGGATCCTGTTTCTAGTGTCATGTCACAACACAAGCCAGTAAGTCTTCATTAATGTTTTATACTTTTTCATATGGATTTAGCATTATGATCTATTTATATGTCAACAGATTGATCAAAATCTGTCAAAGCTGCTTTTGATTTGCAAAGTATAATTTGTTGTGCCAATTCAGTTGCAGTTACCTAATCTTTGGACTTTTTTTTTTAGAAAAAACTTCCCGGAAACCCACTTCTCCTGATTGCCCCCAGTGGACCCACACATATCACTGCAGCCAACTCCAAGCGTAACAAATTCTGGAACACTCAGATGTCTAATCAGGGTAAAGTTATACCAGTCACCCTTCACACAGTGAATGGTGGGAGTGGTGTGGGGATTGCCCAGTGTCTGGAACACATGATAGGAGCAGTCAGGACCAAGGTGCTGGAGGTGGGTAGCTGTTAGATTGTTATATATTGGACTACCCATGAAACTGTCTGACTAATCTTTGTTTCATTAGGTCAAACTCACAGGTCTATGACTTAAAGACTTGAAACTATTTGTATATTAAGTATTTTTAAAAATGTGTTACCATGAGTAAAAGGATATGTAGAAATATGCTGGCAAGGAAGCATTAACTAGAAATAGTTTGGATGTTAACAAATTTTCACAGATAAAAAAATATATTAATCATCATGTTGATTTCATTTCCAGCTGAAAAGTCACTTTTCTAATAGACCGATAGTTTTGCTGGGGTGGAACATTGGTGCACTTGTTGCATGTCATGTAAGTGATTTTGTGATTTTATACTTGTAAGTATGAAAAATGTGTTTGTTACTCATAAATGCAGTACTTGCAAGAGTGTGTGTGTGTTGGGGAGGGGGGGGGGGAGAGCACACTTTGTATGATGTTTGGATAACAGTTTTATTTTGTTTCTATATAACACACTGAAAATGAGCTAAATGATTGGTCAGTGCTAAAGTTGTACCAACAGGTATTTTGATACAACAATTCATTATCCCTCCTTATTTATCAAATGCAATCCTCTCATAAATACAGGTATCCTTGGTCGAGTCTGTAACAGCAGTTGTCTGCCTGGGATTTCCATTCAATGGTATAAATGGACCAAGAGGGGTAAGTTGAAGTTCACAATTTATAAAATTCTTAGATTTATCATGCTCATTTGATTTACAAGTTATAGCGTCGCCATAAGAATAATTACTCTATGCTGCGATAAGTAATTGTAAAGTAAAATGCAAAATTTGTTTTGAGCTTCATGAAGTCTTATTGAGACACTAATTCAAAAACTAGTGACTTTTTAAATTTATTTTTAAATTAGTATATTAGTATATTTCGATTATTTTGATTCAGGATGTAGATGATCCACTGTTAGACAGCAGGACCCCCACACTATTTGTGATAGGGCAACATTCTACTACATGTAGCATTGATGACATAGAAGATCTGAGAGAGAAGATGAAGTCGGAAAACAGTCTGATTGTTGTAGGGGGAGCTGACGATCAGTTAAGAGTGTCAAGAACAAAGAAAAAGCAGGAGGGAATTACACAGAGTGTTGTGGATAGATGTATACAGGTTTGTGTTGAAATATATTTGTGGATAAAAATTTGCAGATAGAGTATGGAGATGGGTATGGGGCATGGAGATGGGTATGGAGCATGTTCAGTATTTGGCAGGACAAGCTTTCTTAAAATAAGTTTGACAATTTTATTGGAGCTGTTATGTTTCTTTATTCTCTAGATGTGATTTATTATTCAGGATGAAATAGCTGACTTCTTGGGTGGTGTCCTAACTCAATCTGCAGGTTCCAGTGCAGATGTACCAGAGTTTGTGACTGAAAATGATGTTCGCAAAAAGAAGAAAAGAAAAGTCTCACGCGATCTCTCATTGGAAATGCGTAGTGATACATCGTCACCTACTCTCCACAGAGTGGGTACACCTTCAACACCAGGAGAGGTAAGATACAGTGTTGAAATAAATACCTTTAAGTATCTCTTCTACTTTCTGATCGATCTGATATTATTTTAGGTATATTTATCTCATATGTCTTGCACCTTCTTAACACAAAAATATTTAGATGAATAATTAAACATTTATTTGCAACTTTGAAATAAATGATTTTTCAATACCTGCTCTTATTTTGTATTTTAGAACTGAGTACATGTTATTTCACATGAACTTATTTAATTTTTCCTTTGTTTCCCTACTGTAACTTATAAACATATAAGATTTTATGGTTTGTTATTGTTGCAGAGTTTGCAAAGCCTCCCAGGTACACCTTTGAGCCCCAAGCCAAAAGCTAGGAGCAGAACTGTCAGCCATTCCTCTGCAGCAAGCACAGAGCCAAGGAGCCCACTGAAAGTATCACCTGAGGATACGGTGAAAGGTATAAAAATATAAGTAAAATACATGTGTTTAGATAGTCATTATATTTTTAAATGTGTAGATAGTAGGTATTGATCATTTTATTTCATATGAAAAGCTTTTATAATTGTTTTTATAGAAGTTCAGCTATTGAACTTTTTTATCATGAAAATAATTTAGCTGTGTTGGGAACTGCTGATGTTTAACATTATATTACCATGAATATTGAACATTGTGACTTTGACAAATTTTAATCTGTGTATTTAGGTAAAAGAGCAGCTGTGAAACGCAAAAGAAGTAAGAGTCCTGTTAACACATCAACTCCTGTAGTACCAACAAAAAGAAAAGCTCAGCGGTCCCTCAGTTCATCTTCTGACTTTTCAACAGCAACAAGTGGGTCCATTCCTATGTCACCAGCAAGGGGTTCTGTGGAACTAGCTGGTTTGCTCACAGGTCAAAGACCACTGACCACAGAAAATACAAACGGACAAGGACAAAAATTAACCAGTGGTGGTGGAACTAGCCAATCAATCCCATTGACAGTAAGCACTCATATTGCCAATCAAAGTGGAATTGGAAAAGCCTTGAGTCCCATATCTTTAAGTAGTGCAGTAGGGCTGCACTCATCTGGTATACCATCATCATCATCATCTTTATCTTCAGCTTCAACTCTGCCAGACACACTAACTACACTGGCAGCATATGCGCGTCAGAGGAGCCCATTGAAGAGTATAGCTGGGATACCATTCCATATGACCACTGCATCAACCACAGTTACACAGATACAGCAGCTACTTACATCTGGGACTAAAGTGACTCAGGAGCAGACAGATGCCTCAGCATTAAGGACAATCACTTCAATTCCTTCAGTGTCTTCTAAGCTAACCCTGAATCAGCTGTCAGCATACTCAAAGCAGAAGTCTTCCTCAAACCTAGCCAGTCCTGATCATGAGAAAGTGCAGGCCATACAGAGATTACAATATCATGATTTTCCATTAACTACAGCAGCTATAAGCAGTAGCACTGGCACTGTTGCTTTCACCCAGGCTAAGATTCTCAGCACTCCTAGCATAGAACTGAAGAAATTGAACCCAGGAAGTGAGGGGGGAACCACACACCTCTCACTGACCAAGAGTCTGTTAGCCTCTTCAGCATCGTCCACATCTAGTACCTTGGTTACACTTTCCAGTGTATCCAGGCAAGTTGGCAACAGCACGCCAAGCTCTGGAATAACAACAGTCTCGTCTTTAAGACAGCCGGTTGGAACCAGCCAAAGTGGACTGGCTTCCACATTTAGCAAAGACATATCTAAGCCTGTGACACATTTGGTCATTTCAACTGAGACATTGGGCAAAGTCTCTTCCCTCATGGAAACCTCAAAGCCTATCACAAAGGAGGCAGGTCATGCTGTTACAACTGTCATCCCATCTCAACTTCCAGTGTCTGGATTTCATAGCATTGCATCCACTCTCCAACAAACATCTACACCCTCACCTAACAGAACTACATCTCCAGCCAGCACAAATACTCTTGTGAGATCAAGTTCTGGCTCAAGCAGTAGTAAACCTTCAAACAAAGCTCCATCAACAGCTATCGTGTCATATTCCACCACATCTAAACCTGTGCTTACCAGCATTGCTGCCACCAGAACAAGAAGGATTAAGACTCCTAAGCAGTATGATCTTTAACGAACTTTGCTACGACTAATGATCAGAATTACGCAAAATGTGAATTTGTGTAGATTTTTGAGTGTGATGCATTTATATTTGACATGACTGTGAATTAAAAACAGTTATTATAAATGGTAAACTAGCAGGTCACTGGAACCTTGCAAGTTGTTTCCCTTACAGAACTATATTGATACTTGTATTTCTTTAGAAAGTTGTAGCTTGATTGCAAACACAAATACTTGTTGGAAATAAACATTTTAAAATGCATTTATTCTGTAAATGAAGATGGTCTTATTCTTATTTGATGTAATTTTAATTAAAATGTAAATTTTATTCTTCTAAATATTCTATTAACTGTTTTGGGGGACTTATTTGACAGTTTTATATTTGATATTCTTGAAAGCTGATGGACGTTTATGTGTTCAAATAATTATGAGGTAAGGAAAGAGGGGTCCTTCATTTTCTGTGCTCTAATCAAAAAGAAAAATTATCTAAATTTTCGCTCAAAAGTTCAACATTAAGTTCCCCCCGCCAAAGCCTGTGAAATAACGATCAAATACGATAATATCGCCAAGAACTCGAACGCAATCGCATCCATGTGCGGTTGTGACTACTTGCAAATGTGTTTCACTTTGACCTCGCACCTGTCAACCGTCATAGCAACAACATAACTGTGTACAGTCGGACTATTTATCAGGTGAAAATATTCCTGCGCTAAAATTATTTTGAATTATTTGGGGATATTGGGCCTTTAAGAAGGGTTATTTTTACAACATAATGTTTGTTCTTTCTCAATATTTGCATACGGTCTGTAAAAATACAAATGTATCCAAATATTATTGGCAAACGAAGAACGACTTTGTTTTGCGGAGACGGGAGTAACTCGGCAGAATCCATCATGGCGTCCGGTGCCAAAATGGCACACAACTTTTATCAGAACGGAAAATATGGCACTCTACCTCAGACAAACCCTAAGGATGCCGAAATCACTCAGGATATGCACCTTAAGATGTCAAAGAAAATCGCACAGCTTACCAAGGTAATATCAGCTGCCCAGTTGTTACAGTATAAGGTAGCCAGTGAGTGTGATCAAGAATGTCACCATTCTCCAACTCTGGCACTCCATTGTTTTTATGTATTGAATATAGTGCTACCAAACACAATTACTAATAGTGTAGTATTTGTCTTGCAATACATTGAATATACAGTAAATGGGAATGTCATCTCTGGTTATTCGGTCAAGAATATAACTAGTGGATACATATTGTATTGTAAACAATGGCACAAATCGAGGTTTTGACAGCTCGATGACAGTTCAATGTTGGAAATTAATAATAATAATGTTAATCTGTCTTATTTATACATGTATTAAATTTGGCAACACTTTTGACCTTACAATATTACAAGTGCATGTGTCTGTATTTTCACTTTACTGAATTAAATCTGTGATCTGTAATAATAGATTAGTTTGCTAATTAAGTGTTACTCAATTGTCGGCACAGAAGAAAAAATAAAGTAGGTGAAAAATATTTCCTTCTTTAAATGTCAAAATGAGCGAGGGCATGGTGTCAAGCTTGAAGGAAACTTTTAAGGATTGGAAAAAAGAACTAGTGAAAATCAAACCAGATTCTGATTAAGTTCCAGGGTAGTAGGTTAGTAATTCTATACACCTAGCAAAATTGCTTCCAAACTTGGCCATTAAGGCAGCTGATGATTGAAAGATTAAGTCTTGACTAATGTCAAACTGGTGCCATGGGGCACATTTTACTGGATTTGCACATATCCATTTTCCTGATATTTAGATGGGCAAATGTCAAGGTTTATTTTCAGTTAGCAGTAGCCTGCTGTGAATGGTGCACACATGCTGGGTTCTGTTCAATTAAGACAGTAAATGCCCTTACATAAGTGATTTATTCAATGTACTCTGACTTTTTGCTTATCTAAGGGCCATTCCATCATATTTTGAAATGTAAAATGAAAAACCAAAAAGGTTTCACAGATGTTAAAAAGCACTTTTCTGTCAGATTAATTATTTACTTTCGGGTGATGATATTTGTTCCCTTTTATAACAGTATTTTTAAAACTACTAGTCTAATTTAGAGTCATTTCACTCTTTTGTTTAATCTTTTTGCAATAGAGATTCATACAAATTGCTGTACATATGGTTTGAGGTTAGGTGATTTTTTTAAATTTATGCCATGGACAAACATGCATCATTCTTAAATTTAGGAAAAATCTGATATTGTGACTGGATTGGTGCCAGATATTTCAAAAGTTAACCAATTATACTTATATTTGGAATTTAAGATCATTCTTTTCAGGTTTGTATGTAGATTTCTCAGCCATTATCATAGTTTTGATTTAAAATTTTTATGGTATTCTTTCTGTTTTTTAGGTTATTTATGCACTCAACACTAAAAATGATGAGCATGAAGCAGTCATTCAGAGTATCAAAGATCATCATGAAGAGGAAATGCAACAACTTATCACAGAAACAAGAGTCAAATTGGAAAACTACCGCACCCGAATGGGTGGGGACGTTGAACTCAAAAAGAAAATCACAGCCTTGGAAGCACTTGCTACAGAACACCAGCAGCAGAAACAGCAAGCACTGGAAGATTTTCAAAATTTTAAAAGAAGAGCCGAAGAACGGGAAATGCAATTAAAAACTGAGGAGTCTCAGAAAGTCATTCAGTTGTCTCAAGAGGTGCTAACTATAAAGAAACATTTTGAAGAGCAGCTGAGTAAATTTGATCAAGTAAAAGCTGACTTTGAGTCTAACCAAAGGACAGCTCTTGAAAATCTGAAAAAGGTGCATGCAAAAGAATTGGAGGATTTAAGAAATGCACAGAATTCACAGCAAAGTGATCTATCAAAGGAAAGGGAAAGGTTAGAACAACTATACTCCCAACAAATAGACCAGCTGAAAGGACAGATAGAGGAGCTAAATGGCGATAAAAAGAAAATAGCTGATGACTATGAGGATAAGCTGAGCAAAGCTAAAGCATTTTATGACAAAGAGCTGGATGTATTACGGAATGCACAAAACTCTGACATGGAAAGTCGGATTTCAGATCTGTTAGCTCAACAGGATAAGATAAAGAAAGACTTTGCTTACCAAGAAGGACAGTTTAAAAAGAGAATTGATGACTTAATTGAACAACTTTCTCGGTCAGAGGATGAAATTGCAAAGCAAAAAGAACAGCTACAAAATTATGAAAAGATGATCCAAGACAGAAGCAGTGACTCTGATACACTCAGTAGACAGGTCAGTAATTAAATATTGTGCTTGGAAAAGGAATTGTCATTATAAAAATCATCGTGCTGTGTGCAGATTTTAAACCTGATGCATTAAAAGTTTTGTTTTGCATTTAAATATTTATAATAAAAAAAGGGAGCAAGGTAAAAATTTGGTATTCAATTTTTTCCCTGGTAGTTGTGTTCTTGACAATGATTGGAATTTTTTTTTTCTCTTGAAATGAAATCAGAATGTAATAAAATTATTAATTGCAAAATTGCAAAATATCCTGAACTCCTTAAGTGCAAAGATTAAGGGTTAAAGTGAAAACAAAATACACCTGGCGTAATTATTACTGCATTTGAGATCTTTTATAACTTTTATTATTTTTAATGTATTATAGTTGTCAGATGCAAAGCATGAGACAGCACAGGCCATCACCAGATTGAAAGAGGTTGAAGGAGAGCTAGCTGCTTCCAAGGAAAGATGTTCAGAACAGGCAGCAGACATGCTGAAAAAGTCAAGTAAGTGGATTGCTTTGTGTTTTATATATCAGTTTGTGTCACATGTAGGTTATCTGAACATTTGAAGAATTATTCCACATTTGGCGCTTTGAACGAGAAGATAGTTTCACTGTATTTTGCACGAGGTGTATGTTTCACTGTATTCCAAGTGAAATACAACTATGCTATTGTTTAAAGCATTTTCCCTTGGATATTTTGGTTGTGCCTCAATTATTACACATACAGTGTGTGATTGATGTTGTAACTAGAGCATAAATCAAAATTGTTCTCAGTGAAAATGTGGATTGTTCATTTTAATGTAATGTTTTCTTGAATTCATAGATATAAATTTCTGATAGTGTCCATTTTTTAAAGCACTACCATCATATGTCTTTAACCATATTTCTTTTTGTATTTAACAGCCCTTCTTGGGCAGTTAGAGGCAACTAGACTTCAGAATGAAGCAACCATCAAAGACTTAGAATCTCAGTTATCAAAGCTAAAAGACAGGTCTGCATGGCTGGAAAAGGAGAGAGAAGGTTTGCAAAACAAGACACTAAGTCAAGAGGAAGAGAAGAATCACCAACTTAAATCACTGGAGAGGGTAGGTGTAGTCTTTCAAGGGATTTTTTTTCTTAATTAATTATTTGCATGGTCAGATCAGAGATGTATAAAGTGTTTAAAATTATTGCAAAAACAGTGTTTTAGGTTTTTTATTTTGTTTGAAATAAAATATGTTCAAGTTTGTCAAATGATATTTATTAGTTTCAATATAATTGCAGTCCCTTGAAGATTTGTCACTTGAGAAACAGGCTCTTAAAGAAAGGTATGAGAGGGACCTTAATAGTCTTGAGGAGTCCCATGCCAAACGGGAAAGGGAACTTCAAAACAACCATGAGGCTGAAATGATGGAGCTGAAAAAGAAGCACAAAGAGGAGTTGGAAAACCAGAGGAAAGCATCTACAGAAATGATTACACAGTTGAAAAAGGTATAATAATTTTACCAGTCTCTAGATATACATAATTTCCACATCTTAGTGTCAAAATAAAAACAAAACAAAATAAAAATGAGTGTTGGCAGGTCAGAATTTTAAATATTGATGCTATTTCAATTTGTAATCATAAATTATTCATGTCAACATAATTTTCCCTGTAAATGTGTATTGATAGCACTCGCTTTAATCAAAAATAAAAATAACCTTTGACTTAAATAATGAATAATGACAGCATGAACAGCACTTACTTTGATATTTGAAATTTTTTCCAGGAAAACCAGGATAAAATAGAAGCACTCCAAAAACAACATAATGAAGAGATCACCTCCATGAAAGCAGAACATGAAAGAGTACAGGGAGATCTTAGTCATAAATTGAAGACTGCAGAAGAGGAGGTAGGTTTTTATATGCATGTTAAGATTTAAAATGTTGTACTTATGTAAAAATATGAATAGTTATTCCATTTTTTACACTAATTTCTGAAATAACAGTGCCTTTCAATAGCTATTACTATGAATATTGTAATCATTTATGGACAGACAATAAAGGTCAACAAATAGATAGAAAAATTTGTTTAGATAAAAAATTGAAATGGATGTCGAATAATCTTCATCAACTAATAAATATAAGAATATTTCAGTTTGCAATTCAATGATGACACATGATTTGATCTTTTATGAAATTAATCATAATACACTGCTGTTTTAATGTTAAAACATAGAGAAGAACCTGTAATGTTTACTGTGTGTTAAAATACTCTAGGTGAGGCGGCTTGAGAAACTGGTTAAAGAGAGTGAGCAAGGTCTGGGCTCTGCATCCTCACATATTGACAGTTTGAAGGAAGTCAGTGATAAACTAAAAGCAGAGCTGGATAGCACCAAAGCCGAGCTCCGTGCAGTGTCAAACCAAAAGTCCAACCTACAGGCTGAGCTGGAGAAACTGAGAGCCATACATGACACTAAGATGAGGGAGGCACAGTTAGAATTAAAGACAAAATTGGATCAACTCTCCAAAGATTTGGATGCAAAATGGACAGACACTTTGAGGTAAAAGGGCGTAGGATTATACCAATTTTGTCATTTACTATTTAAGGAAGTGTGTATTTAATTTTTAGTCTCAAAATTATTTCTTTAGCAAAGGCAATGTTCTCCCATAATTGATATGCATTGTTAATGCATATTATATATACAGTAATTTATGTGTTATGGGTATTTTACTAAAATTCAATTTGTTAAATCTTAATTATTAGGAAAGAGTGTTTGAAGCTGAGATCTGAGTTAACTGAGCAGAAAGAGGAGGACAAGCGTGCAGCCTTACAGCAGCTAGCTAAGATGAAGGATGAAGAAATAGCAGCAGCCAGAGAGGGCTGGGAGAGGAAAGTTACTCAGTTGCTGGATGAGGTAAGACTGTTATAACTTAAATACATTTTATCTTAAATCTTTTTGAATTTATTGTGCATGGTGATTATGACTTTTTGATGACATCATATATTACATTGTAATTACATCGTTGCATTGTGACCTTGCAGCTTGTCTGCTTATGATCGACTAAAAAGTAATGAATATGGGTATTTGGCTCTGTTAACTGACATTGTTTATGTAATTGCAGATATCTATGCTCAAAAGGAATATAGATGCCAAATCCAGTGAGTCTTCAGAACTCCTAGCTGATCTTAAACAGAAGGCAGCTGCCGAGGAAAAGCGTCTGAGGGACCAAATGAATGAGGCAGCAGATGAGTATGCTAAGAAGGTTGAAGCTCTAGAGAGAATTCATGCTGAGAAGATCAAAAATCTTGAAGCTCAAAGAATCAAGGAAGTTGAGGTAATTTAAGCAAAAAGACTCCTGATTAATTCACCTTTCACATGTGAGTGCTATAGTCATTAAAACAAAGTTGATATTAACCATTTAAATTTTATAGTACTCTTTTTTTTTTTTTTTTTTTTTTTTTGTACTTACTTCTTATTAAACAAATTTAAACAGTTTTGGATAAAATTTTGCCTTTCCCACTTTTAGGAAATGGAGAGGACTCTTACATCTAAGCACATGGAAGAAATGAGCAATACTATAAAGGCACAGAAGGCCCTGATTGAATCAGTGAAAGATCAGGCGGATAAACAGAGAGATCAGGACCTGGAAACACAGCATAAGATTCACTTGTCAGAAAAAGGTTTGTTTTTAGAATAATGAGATATCTGAAAGTTTTATCCTGTCTGATAAAGTTAATGGAGAGAATATATATATATTTTTCAATACATGGAAAATTAGCTTTTAAACTTATATATATCATTTTTGTACTGTGACATACTGTTACTTTTTTAGTGTTTTAAATGGTATATTTTTTCACTGAATAAAAACATTCCTTATGACCCAAAATCATGCCTGCTTGTAGAAACACTGAAGTCAGAGCTTGCTCACAGACATGCAATGGAGTTGGAGCAAATGAACAAGGCTCACAATACACAGATGAATGCTGCCAGAATGGAGCTTGAAAGAGCCATAGAGCTTTCAAAACAAAAGGTATGCAAGATTATATTTTGATAATGATGAACGTTTCAACATACTATTTTAGATATTATCAAGGACTTGGTTTGTTTTCATGTCAAATATTTTTTTACCATTCTTTCAGAGAAGAGATACATATTTGACTTATATTATAATGCCCCAGAGTAGAAAAGGAATAAAATTATAATTATTACATTAATACTATTTTTAGGAAAGAGACTTTGAAATTAGGTCTACTGAACTTCAAGAGGAGGTGCGGCACAGGGAAAAACACATATCCAATTTGGAAGCAGAGATAAGGCAGGTTCAAGAAGGCTTGGACCAGATGAGGAGAGAGGTAGAATTCAAAGGCAAAGAGATACTCAAGATCAGGAGTGAAGCAAACCAGCAACTTAGGTATGTATACAGAACAATTTAGAATACATTGGGAATAAGAATATATAATCGTAGATATCATCAATAATTGATTAATTAAAAAAGAGTATTGTTCTTTACTCGAGTGTAAACAGAAAAAATTAACAAAAAAAATTTTTTTTTAATGTGTAAGTCATGAGGAAAAATTAGCATATAAATTAATCAAGTTGTGCAGGAAATTGCTCATTTTAATAAAACAACTTAAAACTGTAGGAAACGTGAAGAACAACTTGCTCAGCAGCATGAAGAGCAAGTCAACAGTTTGTCTGCAGATCATCTAAGGGAGACTCAAGACATGCTGGGAGAATTCAACAGGGCACAGGATTTGCTCAAGGACAAGATTTCTGCATTGCAAATCATGTAAGTATACACACTTAATGTTTTGAAATGGTTGAAAATTAATGACATTCTAAGACCAGTCATGGCAGAATCCTTTAATTTTTTAAAAACTTTTTTTATTTGATTAAAAAGTTGCGTGGAAAAATGCTTGCCTTCTTTATAATTCTCAAACAATTTTACCTTTGCAGGCTCGAAGAAGCAGAAGATAACTACAGGAACAGGGAGTCAAGACCAGAAGATTTGGAAATGATAAAACAGTTGCAAAAGGCCCTCGAAGATAGGGAGGAGTACATGAAAAGACTGGAAGATGAGAAGAAATATTATCAGTTGGAATTGGTCAATAGAGAAACCAACTTCAACAAAGTGTTTAATACACAGCCTAATGTAGGGGTGCTCAATCCATTTATGAAGGTGAGAATTCCAACATCAGTATGTAAAAAACCTATAGGAAACAGCCCTGCTTTGCTTCCTTTCTACAATCAGGTGCTCCTTTGGTGACATCTCAGTGTTGACCAATTATTTGAGTGTAGTATAAATATATATCCAGTCTAGTAACAGGACTGGATCATTCAGGTGAAAAGTAATTTGAAAGAAACGCCAGTTTTTATTTCACTTTTTTTCCAGTTTTATAAAGTATTTTATTTCTTTTTCAGCCAAAGAAGAAAGGAGACAAAGGCCCCACGAAATACACCAGCTCACCTTCCCTAAACAGACTCCAGCCCCTTCCTGGCTCTCCTGTCCACGAGGAAAAGTTGAATCCCATCAAACCACTTCCACCAACTGCAGTCAAGAAGTTTATGGTTTAATATTGGACTGGTTGAAAGTCTTTATAATGCAAAGTGTCTATGATTAATATGAGGCATGATCAGTAGTCCTCAAGATGCAGAAAGAAAATGGTTACACAAGTTTTTGATAGATGTGCCAGTGCGTTATCCGTCCATCTTACGAGTTTGATCAACAGTTTCAAAACTCGTCTTCCAAAGACAGTGGTGAACATTTGAAATTAATTTCTCAGAAAAAGTCCCTTTATATATGTCTTTACAGTAGAAAGAAACTTGCTTTTTATGTCCAATGTGCCAAAGTATGTATAAGAATGCATTTAAATAATATTATAATTAATATTTATATAAGCTTTGAAGTGCTTAAGTAGTTATTTCAAAAATAATTAACAATTTACTCACAATTCTGCACATATTCCATGTAAGAATTATGTTAAGATAAGTTTTTGCAAATAAATAAATTTATATGCTAAGTATCGGAATGCTTTCTTCTTCGAACAATTGAAAATCCATTTCATAAAGGCACAACTGATAATAACAATTTTCCCCACTGACAGTTTCTTCTCCATTTGTCGATTCCAAACTCGAAAAAGCACAAGGGCTGAGATGCCAGTAACTTTGAATAAAGCACACCAGTACAAAACATTAAGGTGTGTGAAAAGTCAAATTGATAGGTGCAAGTCTGTTAACAGGTGGGGTGGCCATGTCGTCAACCTCTGGGCGTATTCTAGTGGTTATTACTGATCCCACATCATCTGTGTTCATAAGATTTGCACCATCTGCAAGGGGACGCAGTCTCGCTATCTGTCGAAGAAGTGCTTTACCCTCTTCTCTAGTCTGAAAGCAACAATTTTTTTACCGAGCTGAGAAATGTCAATTCAATATTTTGGCATATTTCTGTGAGCTTTGGGATATTTGTACAGGCAGTCTGAGTGCAAACTTATCTAAGGCTGTAAAGTTCACAATGGACCTTTATATATTATAAGTAAAAAAATAAATAAAAAGTGAATTAAAAGCAATCTTCCCTATTTCACCAATGCATAGCACATCCAGTCTGTTGAGATAATTGCAATCTAGAAATCTTTTACACTCTTAATTTCTATTTAATAAAATTCACTATTTTCTCCAGTATGAAAGAAACTAACAGGAAAAGAAGATTTCTAAGAAAAATAAAATTTGCTGTATAAAAGTTTTATGCTCATTGCATGTCTTTGCAAACTTGTTCAGTAGTATTTTCTTCCAAAACATTCACTCACTCCTCATTACGGGCATAGGTACATTACCTCATTATATTCTGTGCACTTCTGGGCAGCAATATAAGCATCATCTAACTGATTGTGCTTGATGTGATAGTTGGCCAGGTACTTGTAAGCATGGGCTTGTTCATCTGTGCTGAATGCCTGAAAATGTTAAAGAAGCTGTGAAGAACCCACATAAGATATGCCAACATATGAAAATTTCATAGCTGTGAATTGCAAGAGATGTTTTAACAACAACCTCAAAACTGTTTCCCATATAATCATCAAAACATTTAACATTTATTACAATTATAGTTTATCAAGTTTGGAAAAAAGGGGGGGAATTCTATGAGCAATTTCAAATGTCTTCATATCTTGTTACAGTAAAAGAGTGATGCTACCTACTCCAGTGCGTATGGTTTCATTGATATAGTCAGTATAGGCTGCAGCAGCTTGGTCTTCTTCACTAAGACGTTCATACAACCTGAATTAGTATCAAAGCTTAGATTAAACATCTTATTGCTAAAAAAATCTAAATAAATTTAAAGAACTGGGGAAAACTACAATAATGAAAATAGTAAGACGTGTGAATAAATAGACCTTATCAATTACTATAATCTCCTCAGTCTTATAATTACCATTTTAACTGAATGCCACTTTAAATACTATTCAAATCACTGCATGAGCTTATGCTTTAGTAGACTAACTTTGCCAGCTTGATAAGTGCCAGTGTTCCTTCCTGGTCTCCCATGGCATGTGCCTTCCAAAAACACTTCTTGGCTTCTTGAAGACGGTCCAGCTTTTCATAGCATTCTCCAAGGGCTACAATCATCCTAGAATCATTTGGTCTGAAATAAAAAGGATGAAAAGATGCAAACCACCTAATCTAAAAGAATAACTTGTTTTACTGGTAGCTTTTTGGAATTAATTCTAGTGAGTCAGTAGGTTCAATAACGAACAACTGACACAACTGAGGCTATACACTGCAAATTCTAATTTGTTCTGTATGGATCTACACTGAGTTGATATTTCAATAAGCTTGTAATTAAGCATTTAAAAAAAGTTATGGGATTTATAAATATTTGCTGCAGAAATATTTATTTTCCCAGCAGCTACCTTAAGAGAAGACACTTACTTCAGCATCTGGGCTTGTCTGTAATAATACAGACAATAAAATGGCATTTTCAAGATTTCATAGGTTTGCCCCAGTCCATACCAGGCCCTGTAGTCTCTGCGATTGACCTCTGAAAACCAAAAAACATGTAAGCAAAATACTTCAAATACAATACTCAGGTTGACCTCTGAAGAGCAAGAACACAATATACAATCAAAAACAAAACCAGACTGTCACCAATTATTCAGTGTGACTAAACAGTAGTTTTTATCTTTAAAAAAAATCATGATGAGATATATGCAATGTTCCAAGTCAATGAAACGGTATCACCTACCTATTGCCTGTCTGTATGCCTGAATAGCTGCAGATGTATTTTTCATTTCCATAAATTCATGGCCCATCAGTGTCCACGCTGAGAGATAGCGTGGGTTTAGCTTTAAGGCACGTTGAAAGTACAACACAGCTTTCTCATGCTGACAGCGCAAACTGTAATAATTCCCTGCAACCAGTAATGAATATCCCATTAGAGTACAACTCAAGGCCAAGTAAAACACATACACACTATGAAAGGAAAATTGCCATTAAATTGGTTCATATCATATTCAACTTTTTATTTCCTTTTTTTTCAATATACTAAATATATCACAAGAATAAAATCTGATACATCAACACAGTAGTTTTACTATCTACACAGCCTTTTCCCAACTAGGCATAGATGAACAGGTACTTCTATGAACCTACCTATCACACAACATGTCTCCACTCTATACTTGTCAATATCACAGCAGTGATGTGCTAAATGAGCCAACTCTGCTCTCATTTCCTGAAAGGGAATCAAATGAATTAAGTCATGGGATTATGATATTACATACATTACTGTTAAGATGACTGGATGTATCCTTTTTTTAATTAACCAAATCTGAATTTGATTTTTAATACAGTAATCTTCACCTAACAACATCCATATCCATCCATAAGACTTATTCTTTGAAAGATTTAAAATGGATTTATACCTTAACATATAACAGATTAGAATACACATCCATATTTTCAAGCCTGCATGGGTCAGCTTTTCTTAGTTCAGTAAATGCATTGACAGCCTGATCAACCTCTGGAGAAAAAGAAAAATAACTTAACATTAGAAAAGAAATGGATTTGAAACAATGAGATGCTATCAAAAGACATCCTACAATACAAATCGATGTGCACACTGTGACATGTAATACATGGTTTATATTTAGTTTATCAAATTTATTACTTAACTCTGCCTACATTTATTCACTGTTTACTAAACTAACCTCGGAAGTTGTGGTAGGCAATGGCAATTTGTGAAAGCACATAGCTGTTCTTGGCAAAGCCTTGGTCGCGGATGGCCTGTAGAAGTTTAAGACCCTCATCATTAAGCTGGAGTTCTAGATAGGTGTGTGCCAGGAAAAACTGCTTCATCCAGTGGTCAGGTAAGGATAGGGTTGAGAGCTTAAAAAAGGGACACAAATATCTTAATATTATGTCATAGATACAATACTCCAGTCCGCAGGGGCCCTGTGACAAAAATGTCGAAGTGCAGTTATGGGAGAGAGGCATACTTAATATGAGAGCTTAAAAAAGGGACACAAATATCTTAATATTATGTCATAGATACAATACTCCAGTCCGCAGGGGCCCTGTGACAAAAATGTCGAAGTGCAGTTATGGGAGAGAGGCATACTTAATATGAGTACCAGTGCAGGATTGTCATATGCTACCTACTTTTATAATGAAAAGATTTTGGACTTTGCGCCAGAGACGAACACAAAGGTTTGATGGCAGAACAATATTCCTTTGGTGAGGAAGTTGGTCGCTGATATGTCCAATACAATGGACATTTGGCAAAGAACATTACAGGCTCTCTGAGTTGCAAGACAGCCCCTTGGCAGGTTTGGCACTATGCAGACAGCACTGGAAAGGAGCTGTGCGTGGTTTCATTATTTGAAGCTTACCTTTCTCATGTGCCACCAAGAAGAAGATTTTACAGACGCCCTATTTCAAGAAAAGATGGGATCATCACCTTTAGTTCACAGCCAGTTGGCCTGAATACTTTATCAGGATATTTACCCAAGATGTTTAAGGAGGCTGACATTGATAGGAAGGAGGAATATAATGGGACACAGTGGCAAAGTTACTTGCTGTACTGAGTTGTGTAAAGCGGAGTTTGATGAACAGATGATCAAGAAACAGAGTGGTCACACAACCAGTGCAGCAAAGCTATACAACAGACTCCCTTGACCTGGAGCAGCAAGCGACACTTTACAGCCCTTCCAACCCAATTCAGCCCCAGCCACTTCATGCAGCAGCAGCAGCAGCAGCACCACCACCAGCAGTTTAGATACTGAGAAGTTCCCAAAAAAACACAACTTCTGCTCCCCCATCAAGTAATGATGATAAGGCTACCTTGATATTTCATATGCCTTCAAATTATGATGATGATGATTCTTACTCTCTCAACACTGTGTATATCTTTGCAGCACAATGGGCTTGAATAAACGGAAATAAGAACATAGAAAAGCCAAAGGAAAAAATGGTTTTCCACTTATCGTGTTATCGGTAAAAGTGCACTGCGATGGCAGGTGATAGCTATCTGTACAGAAAAAGATGTTCTTTGTCTTGAACCGTTGGTGGTTAGATTCAGATTACTTACCATATCTCTATCTGTAATCAAAGCTGCCAACTCCTGCCATGCTCCCCAGTGAAGAGGTTCACTTTGAATAGCATCTATGAATACATCCACTGCTTCCTTTAACAGTTCCAACTTCTTTAACACCACTCCATACCTGTGCAGAGATAAATATGAAACACATTTGAAAATTATTCAGTTTTAGCCATTAATAAAAGTTCCAGTTGGCAACATCATGTTGTTGTCTTGAGTCTAATATTCTTTAATATAAGTTATCATATATGAGGTCATAGTAATATTCACTAATGGATAAAACAGTATTTCAGAACAAACTATTAGAAATACGATACTCAGATTAATTGCAATTCTTATCATTTCATCATTATGTAAAGTTTCTAGAAAAAGACTTATACAAATAAGTTAATTAATATATTGACTGTAAAACATTTACTTACAAATACAAACAATATCCATCAAGACTATTAGTGTTGTGCTTTTTATGAAGCTCAGTTCTCAGCAGCTTTAGGTGATCATTCTCCACAGAATCTGGGGGACCTGACAAAGACAATATTTGACATAGGGGTACAATGCATGTCCCAAAAAGCAGTACCAACTGCCTCAATAAAATGTTTTATTCCAATGAAGAAATAAAGCTATAAAGCTGAGTTTCCCTTTCAACAGCAAATATTGTGCTTACCAATGGAATCTGTCATATCATCAGTTTTCTTCTTTTCTCCAGCTAAATATCTTGAGAACTTGTTGAGAAAATAGACCTTTGGATCCTCACATTCCTCAGTGAAAAATGCAGCTCTGTCATATTCTTTTAAGTCAAAGTAGCTTTTTGCTAATGTGTACCTATCATATTCTTTGCAGAAAGCCTGCAAAAGATTTTTTAAAATCCCATATTCATGATTGCACAAGTGAATTAAAAATTTAATTTCCTCTTGAAATGAATAATCTCTTTTTTACACTTGCTAAATCTTAATTTCAAACTTTAATATTTTTTCTACACAAAGCCTTGTGACGAGTTTCAAATATGTAATCAAATTCAACTTTCTGTCATAAAGAAAAAGACTTCCAACTCACATCTGAAGAAGTTGGCTGTACTTGGAGTGCATTTGTTGGCACCTGATTCAATGAAAATATCATTTCAGCAGACCTACAATAAGAAAAAACTATACAGTAAAAAATCATAGTTAATTGATATTATCAACAAAAATATGGTGAAAATGTTTTCTTACTGAACTGAAATGGGAAAAAAATGCTGCTAAATGGCCTGAAATTAAAAAGACGAAATCATGAAATCCTGATCCTTAGCTTGTATGCCTCCCTTGTTATAGTTAAGGTCAGAAGAGCTTGTACTGCCACACATCAGAAAAGTGGATTCTGTCAGAATTGATGTGTAGGCTGGAAGGATTTTGCAAACCTTTATTTTTCCAGAAAGGAGAAAAATACATTCCTGTGTACCATACTTAGAAGAAAACAAATACTTAAGCCAATCCACATGAGGATTCAAAGAGAGGTGAGTGAAGCAAATCCTGTGATGTACTTGCTTCACAACTGTGTTGAACACCAACGTCGTTGTGAAATCTCTTATCAAGATCTTTTATGCTGCAACATACTTGAGAAGGAGAGATGTTAAGATCAGAGAGGTCGTGTTAGACCCAATAAGCAAGATGACCTAGTCTGGGCAGACCTGGTGGAGAATGCCAGACCACCTCAGGGGCTGCTATCATATTTATTAGAAAAATTAATATTTAAACTTGTTTTACAGAGAGGAATAGATCTTATCGGGTCGCTACCAACTTCCAGCAGTGGTAATAAATACATATGCACAATGACATGCTATTACAGTAAATGGGCACAAGCAAGGGGCCTTGCCATCGAAAGAGGCCACAGGAGTAGCTTCGTTCCTACTAGATCTTTTTGTGGTAATGATATCTTACATATAGACCATTGTTTTAAATTAAAGTAAGATATGAAATTTTGATTAATATATTTATGAAAAGGAGATATTTGAATAATTTTTTCAATCAATGCAAATATGCAATGGCATATTTAATTGTTTAATCATATAACTGATATTTTACTTGTTTTTATCAGTTTTGGTTTCCTAAAGAAGATGATTAGTGACCAGGGAATGGAGTTTAATAACACCCTTATAGAAGAGATCACAAACTTACTGAAAATAAGCCATCGCAGTGCAATAAGCTAACAGGTAAAAAGTTTGAATTTCTTGATAAATATGGGCCAATTATTGTTTTATGTGCCAAGAAAATGATGACAATAAAACCTTATATTATTTCAGAAAAGATTCAATCAAACATTGGAGAAGATGCACTTGAAATTGAGAGATGAGGACCAGTGAGTGGGATATGCTTTTAAAGCAAGTGGTCTTCACCTACAACACAGCAAGGCAGAGTACAACTAAATTCTCACCATTCTTTGCAATGTATGGTAGGTATGTAAGATCGTTTGGGTCTTAATCTTTTATTATATAACTGTTGATTCACCATTTGATTAAATGCATTAATATTTACAGTACAATGAAATGCCACACTAACTGTAGCTGATTTTTAGCGATGGGAGATAAATTTTGATAATATGTTATCCTCTAAATAAAATAATGTTTCTTCACCAGAGAACCTGCACTTCTACAGGACAGTACTTGAAGTGGGTCAGATGACGGAGAAGACGAACAAGAAGTGAGCCTGCAGGTCCTCCAAAAAGCCATAGAGAGAAGATCACAAGCTATGTCAAAAGCAGGTTAGGCTGCTCTTGAAAATATTGCCCAAGCACAAGAAAGGCAAAAGCAAGATTATGACAGAAGGCATATTATCCATGATGTAAGTAAACCACGGACAATAAACATTTCACTTTCATTTTAGTTTTCTAGTAACTTTTCAAATTTGTTAAAATTGCTACATGTTAATTTGTAACCAGTAATTTATTACAGGTCAGATATTAAGATATTTATTATATATATATGTGTCTCATTAAATGATAAACGACCCATGGACATAAATGCATCTTTAGTCTTTAGTATATGTCCTTCTCATTACAGACAATCCCTTAGGGCACCAAGATGTTGAAAAAGAACATGCGGAGATCAGACTGTAAAGGTAACCAAAACCAAGATCCATGGCTGGGTCCATATGTGGTATGGGGCCAAACCAAAAACAAAGCTTATATGTTGAGGACTGTGGAGGGGGATATCCTGAAAGGAGCAGTAAATGGAGCAAATTTAATATTTGTAGAGTGATATGAATCGAGTGAATAAAATAAAGAATACACAAGTAATAAAATAAAATTTTGAATATAATTTTGTTATTGTTGTTTCTTTATTTTCTCTTTCATTTATTTAATTTGTCGGTTAATTTGTTGGGTGATCATTTTTTTTTAAATTAAGAAATTGAACCGAATAAAGTCTGTCTATATGGAATTAAAAATAACAATCTCATTCTAAACCAAATAAATTACACATTCTTCACCAACATTACAAACACAAAGCAACGTCAGGGGACATCAATTCCTAGTTTACTAGGGAAAATGTACGACTAGGACATCGATGCCCGTCTGAAGGAAGTAGAATACTAAGTAACAGTTGTCTGGAGGACTTCTAATCTCAGGACACGTATTCCTAGGAACGGAGGGCCCAGGACATGCATTCCCAGGACTTAGTGTCCGCAGGGCATTATTTCTTAGGAATACATGTCCTACGAACATGCATTACGGCGGACATCCATTCCCTCCACACCGGCGGGACTGGTGCCAATGGCATTTATTGTTTTCACAAACACAATATATAGATATTTCCACTTAAAATATTATTTGGTGTTAAGTGCGTGCCTTACCATTTTGCACTTTGCATCAAACCCCTCTCGGAACATTCCCGGTTTGCCAAAAGAAGATCCCGTTTGATAACAGAGAGGTCCCACCTCAAAACCTCCGCCATTTTGCTATACTGATATAAACGCGCGAAAAAAATAGTTAACATTGAAAGAGGACGAAGAGCAACATCTTGTATTACTGAAGCACCATCATTTTTATGCCTATATCTTTGTACATGTGTTGACATGCTTAAAGTGGAGGTCTAAATATTTTCAATATATGAATATTTAATTAGGGTCCAGTTTTGGCATATTTCTACTTTTATTTCATTTAGTCACCGTTAGAGGGCGTGCAAGACTTAACCACGGCAATAACCAGTGGAGAAGGAGCGCAATTCCAACTTGATTAAAATTACCAAAGGAAACGCCATGGCAAATGTAAAATGTTTAACTTTAGCCAACGGTGCCAAAATGCCAATGGTTGGACTTGGAACTTGGAAGGTATACGGCTTTATGTTTTTTGTAAAGGGCTTTTTAAAAATAGTGTATTTTCACTGAAATTGCAAAGCAAGAGATACAGTACATGCAGGAAATATTTTGTAGAACCAAAAATTATATGTCCCTAAATTTTTTGTGGCCCAAGGCATTATCATAGCATCAGAATGACTTGTATGATATACGTGTACATATAATTGCCTCTGTCATACTCATTAGCAGCATCAGACTTGTCTTCATTTTTAACAATAAATATTATTTTAATTGCAAAATGTAATTATTGAATCAGTGATTCATGCACCTATCTTTCTGGAACAGTTTTCTCTAATAAATATTTATTTGATTAAGATTTGAAAATGTTTTTTATCTGTTTGTTTTGTGAAATAGAAGAGTAAGGATTTTATATCATGTGCTTTTTTCAACTTAAATATGGTATTGGGGTTCTGGGACAACTGTTACACACATATTTTTGCATACTGGTTGTTAAAGTTATTACCACATTTTATTAATATTTAAGTTGTTGAATTCTTTTCATTTATTCCAACAGGACAAAGGAATAATGGAAGAGTTTTTCTTTCAACATGCAGAGATATATTTATATATACTATTACCCTGGGTAATTCAGACACATGGCTGTGTGTAGAATACACTGTGCTTACATGGTATATCATTAAGTGGTTGACATACGGATTGTCCTGACCTAGTTACACTGTCATTTTAAGTCCGCAAGGCCCCAAAGCTGTCGAGCATTTCAAGAAATATTGCACAGTCATGGTGCACACCATGCTGTCCTTTTGTGGCGTGGACTTGTTGGAACAAATTCTGTTATCTTATCAGTATAGAGTAGTGGCAGGGTTACAGCAATCACAACCTGTAACTGTGACTAAGGCATAGGGTTTGATTGATAAGACATCTTTGACCTCTGCTTCCTTAGCAAACAGAAAATGCTGGGAATATATGCTGTACTACATGGTGTCTGCCATGTTTGGCACTGAATGCAGTACATGTACAGTGATAGGGTTTAGGGATGGGAGCGGCGTCTACATGCAGTATTACGTGTGCATGTTAACGCTCCCTGATGATCTAAAAGTCCACATGCAGTATTATATGTTCATGTTTTTAGATTGAACAGGCAAATATGGTTAATGCCTAAATAAAGATGAATGTTTGCAAAAACTTGCACATATATGTATTGGTCAGATATTATATGGGAGGTCCATCAAGCTTGCATTTCATGTTTCCTATTAAATGTTTTACATTTAGGGTTGCCAACTCTATGGATTGAAATGGGTAGAATTTTTAATTTTTGCTGTCAAGCAACCGTCTTGAAAAAAATTAATATACCTGATTATTGTTTAATTCGGTGGTTAGTCAGTGGTACAGGATGATGAGGGGTTAATTTGATTAAAAATCAAAGAAATTATTATATTTGTACACCTTAATATCCAAGTGCAGTCTGTAAAATGAATACCTCTAGGATAGATGAAAACACAGTGAACTAAGCCAATGTTCCACAAATGCTGTATAGAATGTTATGATAACTCTGTTTTGTTTTAATATTTTATAGCCTGCTTAACAACTACATGTCCAAGTACATTACAGAAAAAAATGCAACATATGGAAAAATAATAATATTATGATAAAATGTTGTGACTTATACACGTACACAATCATATGTTATTCTTATTTTTGTAATGAATCTTAATTTAGGACTAGAAATCCTAGATACACATGTTGTATGGTGTTTGCTGCAACTTTTAAGTGATATTTAAATGATTTCTGTTCTAGTCAAAGCCTGGTGAGGTTGCAGAAGCTGTCAAGAAGGCCATTGGTGTTGGCTATAGAATGATAGACTGTGCCTTCATCTATGGGAATGAACCAGAGATAGGGCCTGCTATAAAGGAAAAGATCAGTGATGGAACAGTGAAGAGAGAAGAGCTATTTATAATTAGCAAGGTAAAAATGGAATGAAGAATAGGAAATGAAGCAACAAGACATGAAATTCCTGCATCAAATTGCTGGTTTTGTGAATCTGTAATAATGAATGTGATATTATGCACCTATTAACTCTTTTTTGATGAAGTTAAGGTTCATTGCCATTGCTAATTCCCTATGCTTTACAGGTACTAGTACATGTACCTGTACTCCTTATTATCTCACAGTAATAAAAATAAAATGTTATATGAGATAATAAACATTTGTTGAAGAATTTTACAGATAATAACAGTATATTTTTAGATATAATAACTGACACTTTAATGAATATTTCAGCTTTGGAACACCTACCATCGAAAAGATTTGGTGAAAAAGTGTATAACACAGACCTTGAATAATCTACAACTGGATTACCTGGATATCTATTTAATGCACTGGCCAATGGCATATAAGGTAAAATAATTTGTGAGATCATAGAAGCAATAATGGATAAGAAAATGATTTTGAATTTTAATTGGGTTAAGCTATACAGAAAAGCAGTGGATCTATGACAGAATATTAACAGTTGATAGTAGTTATTGAATTTTTTTATCAGCACATTGTAAAACTTAACAGATTCACTTGCTTAATTGGATGCTGTGGAAGTAAAGGTTCAGATAGTTAATTATTGTCACACAGTGTTATTGTATTATTATGTTAATAATGTGTTTTCAGTGAATGTCTTATAATTCACATTAATTTTCCTTTTCAAACTGAAAGGAAGATGGAGAAAATGTACCAAGGGATGAAGATGGAAATATAATCCTGTCTGAAATTGACTTCTTGGAAGCTTGGAAGGTTTGATATCACTTAAAAGCATCAATATACTAGTAAGCCTAAAATATCACACCAAAATTTTGAAGGAAGGAGCCCACACCTCCCAGGATCTCTAATTCTTATTTCAATTAAGTATTTTTGTTTGCCAAGGGGTAGTTCATTGTGTTTTTTTATTCTTGAACAAATATACCAATAACAAAAATTGATTCCTCAGCCTGAAAACTAAGAATGATAGTTTTTAATGTTTCATGTAAATTATTTATGGGACTGCTATAGACATTTAATGCACTATGAGTTTAAATTCAATATCTTTACCCTTTGATATAATATTTGTTATCCATGAATCCATTAATTATCATCTTTATCATAATGAAACGGTTAATGTATAGTATTGTTTTCCTTTTACAGGAAATGGAAAAACTTGTTGATGAGGGTTTGACCAAGGCCATTGGGTTGTCAAATTTCAACAGCAAGCAGATTCAGAGAATCCTTGACAACTGCAGAATCAAACCTGCTAACTTGCAGGTAGAACTGACGCACTAAATCTCATTTTGTAAAATTAAAATTTGATTGGAAAGATTATTTCAGATTTTTATTCATTTTTTTCATATAGGGTTCTGTTTCATGTGATCTGGTACCAACATTCATTATGGTATTGGGGATTTTTGATCAATTTAACCTGACTGTATTCCTGCATTAATCAGTATCGAAAACAAATCTTTTAAAGATATTAATCATAGCATTTTTGCAACTGTTTTCAAGTGAAACTATGTAAAGTGTACATATCTTACATTACAGATCGAGATTAATCCATATCTTAGCAATGAACGTTTGGTCAATTTTGCCCATGAAAAGGGATTGACAGTGACAGCCCATAGCTGTTTGGGTTCCAATGATAGGCCGTGGTGAGTAGAAGATAGAACTGAGATACAAAGGGCAGTCTCCATCTAGGTCATTGGTATAGGGCACCAAATGCAAGCAATATCTTAGATAGAGTGGACCGTCTCTAACTACATCTTTTATGTAGGGCACTGAGTGTGAGCAATGACCAATAAAGAGTAAACTGTCTCTCTAACAAGCTGAAGGTCATTGGTATAAGGCACTCTTGACTGTATTAATTGCTATCTTACAGATTTTAAGTTTTAAATCATTTGATTCCTGTTCTTATTTCACATTCTATCCCTTGAAGATATATGAATAATATTTTGCTGATATTTATATTACTCTCATATTTGTTGACATTGCTTGCTGTAACAGTAATAAATCACTTGTGTGATTTGCTGAGAATAGCATGTAGTTTGTTTTTTAACAATTTAGTGTTATTTTTCTTACAAAACATCTCAAATTAAGAGTAGATAGTGTCATGAATTAAAGAGTGAACATACAAAGTCTTTAAACACAGATTGTTTGACAGTTATAAGATAAATTGTACATGTATGAGTTTTACTGATGTTGAATGGTTATGTGTCAATAGTTTAAATGTAGAAAACATGTTATATTTGGCATTCATATGTATTTTATCATTATGGATTCAAGGGCAAAGCCAGATGACCCCAAGCTGTTGGAGGACCCAAGGCTTCTGGAAATTGCCAAAAAAGTTGGAAAAAGTCCTGCTCAGGTATTTATTTCATGATAATTTGATATGATGAAAAAAATATTGATGATTCACTAGCATCTCTTGACATGACCAGTGCAGATATTTGAGAAAGCATCCAGTGTATTCTCAGTAATTGATCTTAAAATGAGTGGCATACAGTGTTTATATTTTCTGCATGTGTTTTCTATATGATTCAAATACCATGCAGTTGACATATTTTTAAGGTCTATGTCCATGGATAGATAAAGCACTACACGTAAATGCAAATTCTCACCTAATAAATTTTATGTTAAGGTTTCCAAATTTTATTCAAAAGCATTCACTACATCTTGTTGAGGGCACAAGGCAAATTTTACCAACCAGAACAGTCTATCAACACAGCTTTTATTTCTGAATTTTAAAAAACGAAAAATGTTAAATTTCATATCAGCCTTCTGTTTAAATACTACTTATAAGTTTATTCCATTGTTGTAGGTTGTCCTGCGCTGGGGGATCCAGAGGGGCTATGCAGTTATTCCTAAGACTGTTAGTGAGGAAAGAATGAAGGAAAATCTGCAGGTGCAGTGTAAACTAAATCACACTGTTGTATCTATAGATAATTCCACTATGCATTTAGTGCAAATTGACTTTATTTATTATGAGGTTATCCAGTACTTTTGACAAATCATCTGAGCTTTTTCAGATTTTTTTTTTCAAATTGTATGAAAAGCCTGCTCTCTTTGTCAGTTAACTCTAAATGGCTGTATACACTAGTATGCTGCAAATAAGACCTCCACTAATTTTTTTAATTCAGTATGCCATTAGGATTTACACTGAGTACATATAAAATATTTATATATTAAATTTCTTTGCAGATTTTTGACTTTGAGCTTAGTGACGAGGATATGAAGACTGTGAGCAGTTACAACCATAATTATAGGGCTTGCCATTTAACATGGTAAATACACATTAACCTTTTAAGTTAAAAGTAACATTTGATATTGTGAGGCACTGCAATTTGTAAGATGTTTGGATTGTTTTTTGACACCTCAGTAATAAAAAAGTTATTATAAGGGTTTTTGCTTGAATTTGAATTTTGCTAGATTTCATATTTACTTTCAGACAATTTTTTATGACTTGTCACTTCTAATGTGTGTTATTTGTAATAGAATGGGTATTTAAAATATATTTTTATTTGACAACAATTTAAGTTTCTGTGAGAAAATAATAGCACTGAAATGTCATCTTGTAGTAATTAGTTCTTTCTATGTTTATTTTTTCTTCTAGGGTTAAAGACCACATATATTATCCATTTAAGGAAGAATTTTAAAAGGAAAGGGTCCATAGTGACAATTGTATGGACTACTTTGCAAAAGGATCGCTTGTTTTGAAAATGTACTGGATACATTCCTTCATGAGTAGTATGAGTTAAATTGTTTTGCTTACGTGACCTGATGAAATGCTATAGCACAAATCTGTACTTAGATTGAGATCAAGACAAAATGAGAAATATGGAAAATAGTGCAATCAAATTGGTAACAAAAATCAAAATATTGTTTATTTTTAGATATAAGCAGTCGTTTTTTTTATAATGACTGATTATGAGCATCATTTGATTGTCTCATTATACATTGTAGATAAATGATAGATTACCTTTTAAAATAGTTGAACTATGGGCTGCTGCTCAGTGAACTTGATATCAGTGGCTTTTGCCTAAAACCAAAGTGCAGGTATTATTTTACCTTGCATATCTAGTTTAAAAGTGCCATTCTTATCTTTGAACTTGTAATGTCAAAATCATGGATAGATGCAGATTTTCTGTATCAAAACTTTATCAATACCATTTTTATTCCAGGTTTTGACTTGAAATTATGTTTATATTTAGAATTGTGTAAATCATTGATCTGTCCTTGATTTTATTTATAATTTGTGGAAATTAAATGTGTTGATTGATTGTAAGGCCCTTGTCTTTTTCTGAAAATTGACCAAGTGTACAAATCTGGTGAGTGGATGGTCACGTTCGTCTTAATTTGAGAGCGGCCCTTATTTTTCACCTTCTTACACCAAGTTACAAAGTAGAAAAAAATGACTTAAAGAAAGATTGCCCATCCTATGTGCTGAAGTGCGTGGGGTGGTGAACAAAAAAGGGAGTTTGTACTCTTTATTTTTATTGCACTTTTATGAAGCATTTCGCATAAGAGAAACGAGGAAAGCTATTTTGCTAAATAAAGACCCTTTCTACCTTACAATACCCTTTAAAAAGATTGTGACAATTTGTCTGAGGAGATTGTGGTAGAGCAGCCGCAACAGACAGCACGGGCACAGCATTGAGAAAGTTCCTGTGAAAGGTGGGAATTCTAACGTGTGGTTGATTACACATTACATTAGCATTCAGCCCATCCCCCAGTAAATTGCGTTTTTATCATGTAACTTCGCTACTGATATGAAGGCATACTAATATCACCTGGCTAATTTCGTGATTTGATGTCATTCTTTTATAACCATTTCTTACCAATCATGATAATAAATGTTAGTAACTTAACATCTTGTTCACAAAAAGATGTGCCCTTTGCATAGATGAATTTGAACATGAACTATTTCTCCAAAATAAGGTGTTAGTTACAATGGAAAATAAATGAGATTAGTCTATCACGAAATCGAGGTCGTTTAATGCTTATCAAAATTCGCGATTCCATTGCTTCACTTGTAGGACCTAAATTTTTAAATACTTAGATAAGCACATCTCTTTCCATTCAAAACCACATTCAGAACCTCCCGGCAGTGGGCTGTACAAAAGAGAACCAACACGGTGGGGAGCAAATTGTGGTAGACTAGCCTCCTGTCAGGATGGTGGGGGGGGGGGGGGGGGGGCGTTACGGGGGCGCTGTAACTCCATACTTGGACATAATGTTATGCCCAAGCTCCATACTACTAAAACTGGGGTAAAACACGTTATAGATCGGGTCTGAACATCATCTGTTAAAAGTATCAGTTCTCTTGGCCGTCTGTCGAATAATCACACGTCTATGCGTCAGTGTTTTCCATTTTAATTTATCGAAATCCTCCATCAAAGCATATTGGGTCTTCTGACCTGTAGTGCGACAGTGACATGATAAAATCGATAAAAACTGTCTCAACATAAAAATATATACAAAATTTAATTAGATTTTCTACCGAATAGATAACACCTAATTCTATGTCAAATACAGATTACACTTGCTTGATATGTCTTTGAAATATTGATCTTTTTTTTTCTTCATGATAGTTAACTCGCCACTACGTTTGTAGTCTAAGTGAAATAAATTATACTGGTATTAAAAATGACACAAGAACAACATAACTGATGTCTACTTTCATTGATTTTGACTAGATTTAAAATGAGATGGCAATTACAACAGACCAACATGCTCCATGCACGTCAAACTTTACTTCAGAAATCTCACGAAAAGAGTAATCTCCCCTTTTCCTTCAAAACAAATTCCAGTACTCGATCTGAGAAGAAATGGTTCTTTGCGGTTAGGCGCTGTTACTCCTTGCCCACACAGTTTATGTACATTGGTTTGTCATACCGTACCGTAGCGTAATTCTTAACCAATGAAAATCTCCATCCTATTGGACCCCCTGGACGCAGCCTATCTCGGACAAAGTGATGAACCGAGCTTACTATCTATGGGTCATAGAAAACTATTTCTGAGCCAAAATAAATATAGATCACCCATGACGCTTTTTATTAACGTACGTTTTTCATCCAACGGGAAAGGACTAAAACCAGGAAAGATGACTATGGTGATTTTGTTGTGTTTTTTACTGTTACCATTTATTCCAAACGAAATAGGTAGGGGAGCCTAAGTGGCTTCTTTTCACCTGGATAGGTGTACTCTGATTGAACTAATTAATTGATATTCTCCAATGAGAATACGTTTGAGTATATGTTAACTGTTACATATGTTTTAAAGTTATATAGTAAGAAACCCGTGGTCTTTGCAACATACGGTGCTATGTTGAAATGAAAATCGGCCTTACAATAAATTAATTGTAATTGCAGGAGCAGCCACTGATCTTGAGAAACAGTTCATGGTAGTGTTTGGACCAAGTGGAATAAATAATCCAATCCCACGAGAGATCCATATTATCAACAATGATGATAACACAGGCACTGTCAATGTGTTCAAAATAGGTGATTTTAAAACGAAGATCTCGATAAGACCACCGGTAATTTCACCATCTTATAAAATTGAATTAAACGAGTTCGTCTCCAGCTTCGGTCTTGTCACAAATTTTAAAAAGAATTAGATTTTGACCTGTTCTTCATTTGAATAAGTTACTACATTATAAGTTCATTAATGTACTTGTGACGTGACCTGTTTTGACATATACAAATACAACTGACGGAGCTTAAAGACATCGTGATAAAATATAAAAATAATGTGCCATCTGAATTTTACGTCGGTAATGTAAAGGTATCATTTTACAGTGAATCTCGATTAAGAAACACTCGAGCCCTTCCGAGATGCAACATTTTCAAAATAACAATACTCTAACGTCTGTAATGTATACAAACGCAGAGACATTTTGATTAAATTGCAATAATGGGCCGCTGTTTATATATATTTACTTACCATCACGTAAGATAATTCAATTGCTGCACAAACTATTAATTTGTTACACTCAAACATCCAAAAACCAAAATAATCTTTCTCTTATATGAGAGTCTAGATAATAAAAACAAAGAACTCAAAAGCCCGGTTACTTCTTGATTACATCAAAGACAGGACATTTGTTATAGAAAGTGACATAAAAATTTCCGTCTTCGCTGTAAACAGGGACAATGCCAGCACGGATTCTTTTCTGGTGCTGCCAGTGGCTGGATTGGGGAAGCACTACGTGGTTCCATCCTGGAGGAGAAAATTCTTTGGCAGTGGATTTGGATCATCTTTTATTGGCAAGTTTCCATATTTGCCAGAATAACATTCTTAAATCCACGTTAAGAATGAATATAAAATTCATATGTTCTTTTTCTTCGTCGAGACATGACAAGGGATTGTGTTACTGTCATGTATATTGAAAGAGAAGGTGAGACGCATTAATTAGAATGGGTATGGATTAAAAATATATTGTCTACTGCATGCTAATTAATACTCTGGTTTAATAAAGTTGCTTATAAGCTTCACTTTTTATTGCGTGTGTGACTGTTTTTCGCCGGACTTAATATTGACTACTATGCGATGAAAAAAGAGCAAATTAATAATACCTCAACGGCATTTGAGCAGCCCAACTTGGGCATGATGCTATAAATGAAAATAATATTCAGAGTGTGCTAGCATTAAGGTATCTTTTTCCTATTTGTTTTTCTATTTGCTTGCTTCTTTACGAAATTTTGTTAAACTTTTTGCTCGGTTAAAGGAACACGGTCATCGCAGTATAATTTTACAATTGATACTAACAGTGCATTCCTTCTTTTTCAAGTTGTAGCGCCAGCAATAATAAGGGACCCACATGCAGATAGTTTTCAAGTGAACTTCACATTTCCATGGAGATCGGACGATCCTGGATACACCAATCCGCTTTCTGTACAAATAGATGGATTCGATATGTCGACATATGAATACAAAGGTTCATCTTTTCAAATTCTGTGTGACAAAGATCTCACAGGAACAATAATCACTTCTGACGAGCCGATTGTAGTCGTATCTGGTAACGAACGTGCATCAATTTTTGCTAACGAAATAATAATGATAAACGGTACCGAATGGGATAAAGACGGAAAGATAGATGTAATAATTAATGGGACCAGATGGCAAAATTCTTATGATCATATCGAAGAAATGATACCACCAGTGTCTTCCTGGGGAAAACATTTTGTTACCGCTCCTTTGGCAGAGAGAACAGCAGGGGATGTGTTTAGATTATTAGGTAAGTAAATTGTCAGTTTTCAGTTTGACATTTTATGCGTAATATTTGCGAACATAGGTTGTCATGTTGGAGCATCACTCATTAAATTTTGAAACTGATCATTGTTTCAAAATCAAATTAAAAAAAGACTTTTTATGGACATTCTATCATTATCAGTGCTGTATTAAAATTTTAATTACATTTATTCAATGAGTTTCTTCTTTATTTTTCCAACAGCTAGCGAGGACGACAGTGAACTGAGCGTACTGAAGTATCGCGCTTCTACATGTCATCGTGGCCCAAACATTTTATCCTTGTTAAGTACTGAGACGCACACAGTTCAACGACAAGGGGAATTCCTGCAACTCGATGTTGGTTCTAATGATTATATGGTCATCAGATCAAGAAAGCCCATTCTCGTTGTACAATACAGCAAATCACGTATGTAATTTAAATCAAGTCAATATTTATTATACAGTGTACCGCTTTGGCATTTTTCAGCTGTAATCAACAGAGCGATTGTTGATATTTCAAATCTATTGTAGATAAATATTTGAAAATTATTATTGTACATGTTTGATATACTGTAACAAGTATAGATAAGATTTAGATTTGTTTGAGGATCGAATTTCATTGTATAAGATTCGATTGCAGCTTCAGTTTAAACCTCCTTATATATATATATATATATATATATATATATATATATATATATATATATATATATATAATTAATTGTATTAAAGGGATAATAACTCCTCATATGAGATCTATATTTCACAATAAAAACATTGTGAATACTCTTAGAAATGTAATATATTCTGTTTTACCACAAAAACGGCAGTTATAGCTATTATTCTGATATCTGAGCTTGTCTTTAGACCACGTGACCTCCATTGATGGCTGTACTCTGTTAAAATCTCCTAAGAGATTTTAACAAAAAACATACTTTTTTTAGAAAAAAAAACAAGGACTAATTTTGAATGTAAAAATGGATTCATTAACCATTGGTAAGTATGGGAAAATTGTTGTTTACTCCAGGAAAATAGAGTTATTATCTCTTTAATGCTTATTTTCAGCAATAGCCGACTTCGCCGGCAGTGATCCCTTGATGATGGTTATTCCCCCAGTCGAGCAGTACCGCGAAAGATACTCCTTTACAACTTTCAAGGGAGTTTTACAAGACGAGTATAACAACTTCATAACCGTAGCCGTCCAGTCACACCAAGCAAGTGGACTTGTATTGGACGGAAGTCTCTTTACCTCGGTTTACGGCCATCGTTGGATGGTACTGGGTGACTCTGGCTTCTCCGCTGCAACACTGCGTATAAAACCCGGATTACATACCATGAATCACTCTGATCCAACGGCAACGTTTATGGTTCTATCGTACGGTTTCGTGAAGTATGAAGCTTACGGCCACCCTGCTGGTATGCGCCATTCCCCGCTGTACAGTTACTGTCAACCCACGACTTCAGTGGCAGGAGACGGCATTGACAACGACTGTGATGGGCGCATCGATGAGGAGCACGATAATGGCGTGGACGACGACGGAGATGGCCGTGTGGACGAAGACTTGGAATACACATTCATGCACGTCAAACCCAGTGGGCCAATTCTAGGAAAATAGGTTCGCGAGCATCGCTGCGAAATTCCGAATGTAAAAGATTTCAATTTCTATAATCGTTCTTTATTTAAATTAAAGTCTGCCTTTAGGGGGCATTCTCTTCGAATAAGTGTCAAAAATCATATGATTTCTTGAACCTATTATTACGCGTTTGCAGAATCCAGACACTGGAGCCTTTGGTTCATTATTCATGCAAATCTCAGCTTAAACTTTTACGAACTTTTAACATAAACGTAGTAGATGCAAATTCTTATTAACTTTTCTTTTTCGAAATATCGTGTTTACCAATTAATTCAGTAGAAAAAATAATGTCATGGTAACATCCCGTGATTACAACTATTCACTTGTAATGAAAACAAACCTTCTTACTTCCATGATACCACATTAAAGATTGCTTAACTTTAAAAGGAGGAGATTCAGAAGTGTGGGAAAACGCAAAGAAGCGAGAAGAGCTTTTCGTTTCTTTTCCTTACAATGCTACTGCTCAAATTGTGATGCTGCTGTATGTGTGTCTATTATAATTTCATATTATAAAAATTAAGATTTAAAAATCAACTTGCGTCTATCGAGATGTGACATGAATATCTGGATAACGTTGTTATGAAAGGATTTTTTGGCATTATCTCTATCTGCCCTCTCTATTTTCTCAGTCACAGATGAATCCCCTCGTTTTTATTTCCCGTGAACGATGTATTTTGTAAAATATGGAAATAAGATTGATAATGATGATTAAATTGACTGCTCTGCTTGCGTACTTGGCTGTCAATTAATTTTTTCACAATTTAATTTTTGCCTTAAGTTCAAAGGATCGTGATAATTTGCTCGAGGAGATTGTGTTAGAGCAGTTGCATGTATGACAGGGACTCTTATTGTGAAATATCATGTCCCCACGGATGGTAGGAATTCTCAGTTGTGATTTTAATTAAAATTGCTCATTAAAATACAGCCCATCTACCAGTGTATCGTTTTTTAACTCATGAATTAAATTGTGTTTTTATCATGTAACTTTGCTGCTGAGGTGAATACATACTAATACTACCGAGCTTACTTTATAATTTATTGTTATATCTTCTCAGTTACCCAACATCGTGTTCACAGAGACATGTGCCGACAACCGATAAATTTATACATGAACTGTTTGCCCAAAATATGGCGTCTGGTACAATATAAGAGAAACAAACAAATCGAGAACCTTTTTTTCAATGCGTTTCAAAAATTCAAGATTTCATCATTGAACATACAGTATGACCTTATACTCGGGGGTGTGGGGGTGGGTACTCGGGGATGTCATTGTTCAGAAACTGGAGATATATGGCGACCACTATGACAGCCAGTGTACATGTTTTTTTTTTTTTAATCGGGTCTAAACATCATCTAGTAAAGATGTCATAGCTACAATATTTGACCGTTGTTTCATTATGGTCAGAGCGTCAGTGTTTCCACTTTTCTCTAGCTATCTTGGGCAAATTTCCTTGCCATTCCTGTCCTCAGATCAGACCATTTTTGCCACGTGTTCAAGCAACCAGCTATATCCACAATTTGTTATGGTGGGATAAATTCTTTCAAGAAGGAAAAAAGGGAGAAAACAGTCTTTGGCCTGTGCCTTTTAGTGCTATTTATCATCTTGCAACATTAAGTCCTTGCTGTACCTGTAGGATTTTTTCCTCCAACATGATGACATTGTACATAAAAGTGGAGCGATCTTTTTTCTTAAAAATACAGTTCGTAATATTTTCATGAAGTCATCCTTTCAGTTTATCGAAATTCTCTATTTAGGCACATTGGCTCTTCTGAATTATCTATTAGGCCCGTAATGCGACCAATGACATGATAAAATTGATTAAAACTATCTCAACATAAAAATGCCTACAAAATTTAATTAGATTTTCCACAGAATAGATAACACCTAATTCTATGTCAAATACAGATTACAGTTGCTTCAACGAAGATATGTCTTTGAAATCTTGATCAGTTCTTTTTTCATAATAGCTAACCGAACACTGTATTTGTAGTTTAAATAAAAGAAACCAAACTAGCATTCAAGAGGGACAACTACACAAGAACAGCATAATTGATGTCTCCTTTCATTGCAATTGAATCAACTTTAAATGTGACAGCGATTACACCAGACCATTGTACTCCATGCATGTCAAATAAGCTTACGTATACTTTAAAGATCTCGAAAAAGAGTAAGAGCTCCCCTTCAGTTAGAATGAATCCAATACTCGATCTGAGAAGAAGGGGACCAAGCCGTCCGAAGATGTTACTCCTTTCCGACACAGTCTATGGATGTTTAGTTTAAGGTGTGAAATCACGTAGTAACCTTGGGGTTCTAAAGTACGGTGCTTAAATTTAGCATGTGCCCAACGCATGGGATATCCTAGTGAGTTAATATCTCCACCGTAGCATTATTCTTAACCAATAAAAATCCCCATCCTCTTTGAGCCCCCTGGATGCAGCCTATCTGAGACGAAGTAATGAACCGAGCTTACTATCTTTATGTCACAGAAAACTATTTCTGAGTCAAAATAAATATAGATCACCCATGATGCTTTTTATAGACGTTCGTTTTCATCCTACCAGGAAGGACTAAATCCAGGAAAGATGACCATGGTGATTCTGATGTGTGCTTTTCTGTTACCATTTATTCCAAAGGGGCTCGGTAAGTAGCTTCTTTTTGCCTGGATACATGTAGGTGTAAGCTGATTGAACTAATTAATTAATATGCTCGAACTAATTAATAGATATTCTCTATATGATGACACGTTTGAGTATATGTTACCTGTGACATGTTTTAAAGCTATACAGCAAGAAATCTGTGGTCTTTGCAACACACCGTGCTATGTTGAGATGAAAATCAGTGAATCAGTAGATTAACTGTTATTGCAGGAGCAGCCACTGATCTTGAAAAACAGTTCATGGTTGTGTTTGGACCAAGTGGACTAGAAAAAACAATCCCACGAGAGATCCACATCATCAACAATGATGATAATACAGGCACTGTCAGTGTGTCTGAACTAGGTGATTTTAAAACGAAGACCCCAATAGGACCACCGGTAATTTTCTCCATCTTATAAAATTGAATTAAACAAACAGATTTAGCTCTTGTTACGACATCTGAAAAGAAGTAGCTCCAGCCTATTTTTTCATTTAAATTAGTTACTTCATTATAAGTGCATTTACGGACCTTACAAGACATCGTAGTAACACATTAAAATCATGTGCTATCTGAATTTTTACGTCCGCCAAGTAAAAAATTTACAGTGAATTTCGATTAAGAAACACTCGAGCCCTTCCGAGATGCAACATTTTTAATAATACACTAACGTCTGTAATGTATACTAACGCAGAGACATTTTGGTTAAATTGCAATAATGGGCCGCTGTTTATTTACTTACCATCACGTAAGATAATTCAATTGCTGTACAAACTGTTAACTTGTTACACTCAAACATACAAAAACCAAAATAATCTTTATCTTATGTGAGAGATCAGAAAATAAAAACAAAGAACTCAAAAGCCGGTGAAAAGATTTATGATAAAAACATATTTGTTTAATTTCAGATTCAGTTAAATCCAGGTGAAGGGAAAAATGTCACACTACAAAATCTGAACAACATCAACAAATTTAAAATGTCTGATAAGCTACTTCTTGATTACATCAAAAAAAAGAACATTTTTTATAGAAAGTGACATAAAAATTTCCGTCTTCGCTGTAAATAAGTACAATGCCAGCACGGATTCTTTTCTGGTACTGCCAGCAGCTGGATTGGGGAAGCACTACGTGGTTCCATCCTGGAGGAGAAAATTCTTTGGCAGTGGATTTGGATCAGCTTTTATTGGTAAGTTTTCAAATTTGCTGGAATGTCATTCTTAAATACACGTTGAAAATGAATATAAAATCTATTTGTCATTGTCTTCTTCGAGACATGACAAGAGATTGTGGTAACTGCCATGTATAACAAAAGAGTAGGCGAGGAGCATTAATTAATTGACCACTGCATGCTAATACGCTGGTTCAACATGCAGAGCTGCTTGTAAGCTGACTTTTAAATGCGTCTGTGGATATTTATCACTTGACTTACTATTGACTACTGTGCGTTGAAATAAAGAGCAAACAAATAATCATTTGAACAGCCTAATTGTAAGGAAAAATAAAGTCATAGTGTGTTAGCATTAAAGAATCTCTATCTTATTTCTATTTTTTCTTGGTTCTGACCGTTTCCTAGCTTTACTGATAGATCAGTTACATTGGAACAGGAACATCGCAGTATCATTATATAACTGATACTAATAGTGCACATTGCCTTTTTCAAGTTGTAGCGCCGGCAATAGTAAGGGACCCAGCAGCAGAAAGTTTTCAAGTGAACTTCACATTTCCGTGGAGATCGGACGATCCAGTTGCAATTAATTTTGCTACAATTCCTGGATACACCAATCCGCTTTCTGTACAAATAGATGGATTTGATATGTCAACTTTCAAGAGCTATGGTTCAACTTTTCAAATTTTGTGTGACAAAGATCTCACAGGAACAATAATCACTTCTGAAGAGCCCATTGTAGTCGTATCTGGAAATGAGCGGACATCTATTTTTGGCAACGAAAAAATAATGATAAATGGTACTGAATGGGACAAAGATAGCACAGAACTTTTGACAATTAATGGAACTAGTTGGAAAACCTCTTATGATCATATCGAAGAGATGATACCACCAGTGTCTACCTGGGGAAAACACTTTGTTACCGCTCCTTTAGCAGAGAGAAAAGCAGGGGATGTGTTTAGATTAATAGGTAAGTAAATTCTCAGTTTTCAGTTTCACATTTTATGAATAATATTGTGAATATGTTGTCATACTTGGAGTATCATTCATTAAATTTTGTAACTGATCATTGTTTAAAAATTTAATTGTAATTTTATTCAATTCAAAAATTTGAAAAAGGCCTCTTTATAGACATTCTATCATTATCAGTGCTGTATTAAAATGTAATGAAATCGATTGAAAGAGTTTCTTCTTTATTTTATTTACAGCTAGCGAGGACGACAGTGAACTGAGGGTAATGAGGTATCGCGATTCTACATGTCGTTGTGGCACAAACCTATTATCCTTGCTAAGTACTGAGAAGCACACAGTTCAACGACAAGGGGGATTTGTGCAACTGGATGTCGGTTCTGATGAATATATGGTCATCCGATCAAGAAAGCCCATTCTCGTTGTACAATACAGCAAATCATGTATGTAACAATTCAATTCAGTATGTATCATAGTACTTGTCGATATTTCAAATCTATTAAGGGCCCCTTTACACCGGACGGCGTCCTTTCTGCGTCCCTTCTGCGTTCGAAAATGTGGTCAGGACGCTCAACGGTCGCCAAATCAATTAAATCGTGTCTCAGTGTAAAGGCGTCTGCGTCCCATGTGCATCCCTTGAACGCCCGAATCTTGATTTTACCTGTAAAACTGCGAGCGACCTGCCTCCCTCCACTGTACGTCTGTTAAGCCTCTCTTCTGGTCCTCAAATCAAACTCGGTCCCTTGGTTCTAAACTGTTTACAAGAGGCTCTGCTCTGGTCCTACACCTGTAAATGTCCATCATGACGTGTACAAACGTGTGCAACCCAAGGCGTCCATTGCGATGTTTGAGCGACCATTGAGAATTCTTGCTGCGTTCTCTGTAACTATAGTGATGCAAGGTCTGCATGGACTGATGATCAGCCAGATGCTCATTGTTATCCCTATAAGAAGGATGGACAGGCGCCGAAAACGAGAAAGTATGACTGACACAACAGAATATTTGAATCCGTTTTCAAATGACGCATTCTGCAAAAAGTTCTGACAATTAATGCATCTTGTAAAAAAGGCAAAATATTCGTTTTATAATAACCTAAAAAATGGATCGTTTCATGAATTAGGGAAAAAACAATTGGAGGCTGATATGAGACCACTATTGCCCTTAGAATTCCTGTCTGGTAAAAAAATACCTTAGCACGGCCCCGTTTGAGAGTGAAAAAAAATGTTCTACGTGGCGAACACTGGACGATCTTTGAGTTTTCATTCTGCAACCAAAGCTATGCTTGTGCGTCCTTTCTGCGTCCATTGAGCGACCATTCTCCATCGCGTTCTCTCTGCGATTGTTTTGAACATGCTCAAAACTTCGCAGCGTCCTTGGCGTCCTCGGCGATGCTTGAACGTTCTTTGTGCGACCTTAGCGATCACTGTGCGTTCTTTGAGCGTCCGGCGGCGTCCTGGGCTCCGTATCTCGAAAGGTTCGCTATGTTGCGCACGTGCGCAAGTGTCTCGATTCCATAACCGATTATATTTCGAGATACGGGGCCATGGAATCGAGACGCTTGCGCACGTGCGCTACATAGCGAACCTTTCGAGATACGGAGCCCTGGCCAGTTTCATGGTCGCACAAAGGACGCAGAAAGGACGCCGTCCAGTGTAAAGGGGGTTTAAAACTAGGTAAATATTCAAAAAACATTACTGTACGGTACTTGTTTGATATACTGAAATAAACTTTCAGAATTGACTTCAATTGCAGAGGATTCAATTCCAGCTTCAGTGTAAACCTTGTCATATTTTTAAAATTGTACTAAAATGCTTATTTTCAGCAATAGCCGACTTCACCGACAATGATCCCCTGATGATGGTTATTCCCCCAGTCGAGCAGTACCGCGGAAGATACTCCTTCACAACTTTCAAAGGAGTGATACAAGAGGAGTATAACAACTTCATAACCGTAGCCGTCCAGTCACACCAAACAAGTGGACTTGTATTGGACGGAAATCTCTTTAACTCGGTTTACGGCCATCGTTGGATGGAACTGGGTGACTCTGGCTTCTCCGCTACAACGCTGCGTATAAAACCCGGACAACATACCATGAGGCACTCTGATCCAACGGCAACGTTCATGGTCCTATCGTACGGTTTCGTAGAGTATGAAGCTTACGGCCACCCCGCTGGCATGCGCCATTCCCCGTTGTACAGGAACTGTCAACCCACGACCTCTGTGGCAGGAGACGGCATTGACAACGACTGTGATGGGCGTATCGATGAGGAGCACGATAACGGCATCGACGACGACGGAGATGGCCGTGTTGACGAAGACTTGGCATACACATTTATGCACTTCAAACCCAGTGGGCCAATTCTCGGAAAATAGGTTCGCGAGTATCGCTGCGAAATTCCGAATGCAAAAGATTTAAATTCTATAATCGTTCTTTATTTTAAATTTAGTCTGCCTTTGGAGGACATTCTATTCGAAGAAGTGTTAAAATCATATGATTTCTTGAACCTATTAATACGCGTTTGCAGAATCCAGACAATGGAGCCTTTGGTTCATTATTTATGCAAATGTTAGCTTTTAAGATTTTTTTATAAAAATTACGAATTTTTGACATAGTAGATGCAAATTCTTATTAGCTTTTCTTTTTTAAAATGTTGTCTTTATCAATTAAGTAGAAAAAACAATGTAATTATAAACATCCCTTGATTAGAGCTATTCACTTATAATGAAAAGAAAAATCTTCTCAATGCCATGATACCACATTTTAGATTAATTTACTTTCAAAGGGGGAGATTCAGAAGGGAGTGAACACGCAAAGAAGCGAGAAGAACTTCTCTTACAATGCTACTGCTCAAATTGTGATACTGCTGTAGGCCTATGTGTGTCTATTATAATTTCTTATTTCAAAAAATAAAGATTTAAAAATCAACCTACGTATATCGCTATGTAACATGAATATCTGGATAATGTTGTTATGGAAGTTTTTTTTTTCTGGCATTATCTCTTTCTGCCCTCTCTATTTTCACAGTCACAGATGAATCCCCTCGTTTTTATTTTCCGTGAACGTTGTATTTTGTATAATATAGAAATAAGATTGATAATGATGAATAAATTGACTGCTCTGCTTGCGTACTGGGCATCCAATTGATTTTCCCGTAGTGTCTGAAGTTCAAAGGATTGTGAGAATTTGCTTGAGGGGATTGTGTTAGAGCAGCTGCATGGATGACAGGACTCTATTGTGAAATATCATGTAGGTAGGAATTCTCAGGTGTGGTTAATTGCTTATTAAAATTCAACCAATCCCCCAGTGTATCGTTTACTAATGTATGAAGTAAATTGCGTTTGTATCATGTAACTTCGCTGCTGAGCTGAATAAAAACTAATACTTCCGAGCTTACGTCGTAATTTAATGAGATATTCTTTAATTCCTTTTCTTACCAATCTTTATGATAATTATCTTCTTAGTTACCCAACATCTTGTTCACAGAGACGTGACGACGACTGATAAATTTAAACATGAACTATTTGCCCAAAATATGGCGTCTGATACAATAGAAGATAAACAAGGTACACTTACCACTAAATTGAGAACCTTTTTAAAATGCGTTCTAAAAATTCATGATTTCATCATTGAACATATGGCCTAGTACTCAGGGGTATGGGGGTTGATACTCGGGGATGTCAGTACAGAAACTATAGATATATGGCGACCACTATGACAGCTAGTGTGCATGTACTTTTAAATCGGGTCTAAACATCATCTAGTAACGGTGACACAGCTGCTACAATATTTGACTGTCGTTTCATTACGGTCTGAGCGTCAGTGTTTCCAGTTTTCTTTAGCTGTCTTGGGCAACTTGTCATTCCTGTTCTCAGATTGGACCATAATTGCCACGTATTCAAAAATCCGAGTATATCCACAACTACTGTTTTTGTCATAGTGGCATAAACTCTTTCAAAAAGGAAAAAAAGGGGGGGGGCAGTCTTTGGCCTATGCCTTTTAGCGTTATTTATCATCTTGCAGCATTAAATGCTTGCTGTACCTGTAGGATTTTTCCTTCGAACATGATGACATTGTACATAAAAAGTTGAGCAGACCTTTTCTATTTAACAATAAGCCCATGTGAAACGATCTTTTTTCTTAAAAAATAAAGTTTGTAATATTTTCACGAAGTCATCCTTTCAGTTTATTGAAATTCTCCATTTAGGCATATTGGTTCTTCTGAAGTATCTATTAGGCCCGTAATGCGACCAATGACATGATAAAATTGATTAAAACTATCTCAACATAAAAATGCCTACAAAATTTAATTAGATTTTCCACAGAATAGATAACACCTAATTCTATGTCAAATACAGATTACAGTTGCTTCAACGAAGATATGTCTTTGAAATCTTGATCAGTTCTTTTTTCATAATAGCTAACCGAACACTGCATTTGTAGTTTGAATAAAAGAAACCAAACTAGCATTCAAGAGGGACAACTACACAAGAACAGCATAATTGATGTCTCCTTTCATTGCAATTGAATCAACTTTAAATGTGACAGCAATTACACCAGACCATTGTACTCCATGCATGTCAAATAAGCTTACGTATACTTTAATGATCTCGAAAAAAGAGTATGCGTCCCCATTCAGTTAAAATGAATCCAATACTCGATCTGAGGAGAAGGGGACCAAGCCATCCGAAGATGTTACTCCTTTCCGACACAGTCTATGGATGTTTAGTTTAAGGTGTGAAATCACGTAGTAACCTTGGGGTTCTAAAGTACGGTGCCTAAAATTAGCATGTGCCCAACGCATGGGATATCCTAGTGAGTAAATATCTCCACCGTAGCATTATTCTTAACCAATGAAAATTCCCATCCTTTTGGAGCCCCTGGATGCAGCCTATCTGGGACGAAGTGACGAACCGAGCTGACTATTTTTATGTCATAGAAAACTATTTCTGAGTCAAAATAAATATAGATCACCTATGATGCTTTTCAAAAACGTACGTTTTTCATTCTACCGGGAAGGATTAAAACCAAGAAAGATGACCATGGTGATTCTTGTGTGTGCTTTTCTGTTACCATTTATTCCAACTGGAATAGGTAAGTGGCTTCTTCCTACCTGGATAGTTGTACCCTGATTGATGAAATTGAATAAGATTCTCTAATGTCACGTTTGAGTATATGTAACCTGTGGTATATGTTTTAAAGGCATATAGTAAGAAACCTATGGTTTTTCCAACATTTCGTGCTATGTTGAGAAGAAAACCTGCCTTAAAGATAGATAAATCGTTATTGCAGGAGCATCCACTGATCTTGAGAAACAGTTCATGGTTGTGTTTGGACCAAGTGGACTAGATAATCCCATCCCTCGAGAGATCCACATTATCAACAATGATAAAGACACAGGCACTGTCAATGTGTTCAAACTAGGTGATTTTAAATCGCAGAACCAGATAGTACCACCGGTAAATTTCTCCGTCTTTTAAAATTGAATTAAACAAGTTCGTCTCCTGCTTCGGTTCTTGTCACGGGTTTTGAAAAGAAGTAGCTTTAGCCTATTTTTTCATTTGAATATGTTACTGCATTTTAAGTTCATTTATACACTTGCTGCGTGATACCTGGCAAAATGATTTGACATAAACAAATCCATTTGACGACACTTACAAGACATCGTACATAGTAGAAAATGAAAATCATATGCTATCTGAATTTTTACGTTGGTCATGTAAAAAGATCATTTTGCAATGAGGAGACATAAAGATCATTTTACAACAATTTGGATTAAGAAACACTCGAGCCTTTCTGAGATGCAACAACATTTTTCAAAATAATAATACACTTACGTCTGTAATGTATGCTAATGCAGAGACATCTTGAATTTGGACCGCTGTTTATTTACTTACTTACCATCACATAAGATAATTCAATTACTGTCAAACTATTAATTTGTAACATTCAAACATTCAAAAACAAAATAATCTTAATCTTATATGAGAGTTAAGATAATGAGAAGAAAGAACTCAAAAGCCCGTGAAAAGATTCATGATAAAATGTGTTTGTTTTAATTTCAGATTCAGTTAAATCCAGGTCAAGTGAAACTTATCGAACTAGAAAATCGGAACAACATCAACAAAGTAAAAATGTATAATAAGCTCCTTCTTGATCACATGAAAGAGAGGACGTTTGTTGTAGAAAGTGACATAAAAATTTCCGTTTTCGCTGTAAATAAGGACAACGCCAGCACGGATTCTTTTCTGGTACTGCCAGCAGCTGGATTGGGGAAGCACTACGTGGTTCCATCCTGGAGGAAAACATACTTCGGCCATAGTTTTGGATCATCTTTTATTGGTAAGTTTCCATATTTGCTGGAATGGCATTCTTAAATCCAAGTTAAGAACGGATATAACATTCACTTGTTATTTGTCTTTGAGACATGTCAAGGGATTGTCGTTACTGCCATGTATACTGACAGTCAATGAAAACGCATCATTTATTTATCAAATAATGAGCCATTATTCAGTCACACAAGGTGAAATAAAGGTAAGAAAAGATCATTAAAATGCAAGGTCACGTGATAAAGTCTCTTTGGTTCCGCCCAGCATCCCCAGGGCCCGCAGTCGCTCTTCCAGTGTCAGACGTGGCATCACTGAACTTTTTTGTCATGTGTCATACTGGATTTGGTGACTACCTTAAATAGGCTTAATTAATCACCATATATTGAACCTGGTTAATTCACACCAATCATGAGACAGGAAAAACACATGATTTTGTAACAGCTGATCACAAAATCACTGAAGCGGAAATTTTAAACATCCGAGTGGTCAGCCCCCTCTCTTACAGGGTTACTACTTAATATGGAATATTTTTTATCATTGTTATTTTTGAGTGCTGATTAACAAATTTTCAGCTTGATTCATCAAAAAAGTATGTCATTGAGTGATAAAAATATCCAGTCTTCTATTGTGAGATATTTTGATCTATAATATCAAATCTGACATAAGATGTCATTCAAAAGAAAAGAACACCCCCAGAAAACCATATCAACAATTTGATGTCAGTATTAATTTTAAGCTAAGATATTAAAGAAAATGATAGCCTCCGGACAGTGATATGTTACACAGTCAAAAAACTCATTACGTTAAATCATGAAAAGTCATCAATAGCGGGTATGACCTCCAGCAGCCGCTTGCAGCGCCCTCATCCTACATGGCATACCCTGTGACAAGTTTTTTTATAGTTTGGATGGGGATATCATTCCAGGCAGTGATATTTGCATGTCGCAGTTCATCACTATTTACCGGCCGATGACCAAAGCTATTAATTCTGTGAGTTACTTCCGCCCACAGACTTTCAATTGGGTTCATATCTGGGGAGTTTGCAGGCCAGGGCAGTTGCTGAACCCATTGGTTTCGAAGAAAAACAGTGATTCTGCGAGCTCGATGTGGGGTTGCGCAGTTGTCTTGGTACACAAAGTTGTTCCTGAAGATGGATCTTACAAATCGAAGCATTGTTTGCTGTAGAATGTCTCTGTAGGAACCCTGGTTGAGATTGCCTCCTAGAAAAACCACTTCAGAAACTGGTTCTGGGCACCGGCATGAAATGCTCCCCAAACAGAGACGTTATCACCCCCTGCTTGTACCCTAGGCAGTACTCAATCATCGTTTTATGCCTCTCGTACACGTCGGCGGACACGTATTCGACCGTCAACCCTAAAAACTCCATATCTGGCTTCATTACCGAAAACGACGTGATTCCAGTGTTTTGGCTGCAAACGCACGTGGTCCCTAGCCCATTGCAGACGTCGCCTTATATGACTTGCTGTTAACAGTGGTTTCCCTACTGGTCTTCGTGCAAAATAACCGGCTTGCAGTTAACTCTTGTTCACGAGGGACCTTGAAACGGGCGTTTGAATGACATTCGGCCACTCTTTTCTGAGGACACTGGTTGTCTTTGTACGACCAGCACGGCGCACTCTAAGGAGAAGGCGATCCTGTCTTCTTGGTGTGATACCCAGACACCCTGGTCGAGGTATTGGAGTAGGTGCCCCTGTTGTAGCATTTCTTTGGAGGACTTTACTAACTGTTCCTGATAAATGTTGAATTGCCTGGCAATGGCTGTCCGTTTCTGGCCATTTTCTCTGAGGGTAAGAATCCCATAGTAAGCTGCGTCGCTAAGCTGTTGTACCATATCTTCTTTAAGATACCTGTCAAGTTTCAGAATGATCCCTTTGTTGCTTCTCTTAATACACTCCAAAGATTGGCCAAACCCATGCGTTTTTATACAAGGGCAGAAATTGCCGAAAAAAACACCCCTCACATTTCTGACCACAGAACATGCAACTGCATGCATCAATTGTTTCGAGAGTTGTGTGGTAATTAGGTAACATACCTGACTACACATGAAGTGACACCTCAGTTTTGGATTTAAAGTAGTTAGAGAGAACATAAATATTTTGTAGAAAATTTATTCGCCAAAAAATAATATTCCATATTAAGTGGTAACCCTGTATGACCAAACAAGTGCATTTGTACTCGTTATATGGTTGGAATCGATTCTCGGTAAAAAAGTACAAAAAGGTTTTCTGATGCGTTTTCATTGACTGTCAGTATATAATAGAAGAATAGGTGAGGTGCATTAATTAGATTGGGTTTGGTTTAAAAATATATATTGTCTTCTTCATACTAATACGCTGGTTCAACAAAGTTGCTTGTAAGCTTTTTTTATGCGTGTGTGGCTATTTTTTCATCTGACTTAATACTCACTACTGTGCTTTGTAAAAAAGAGCAAATTAATAATGCATCATCATTTGAACAGCCCAACTTAGGCATGATGCTATAAGGAAAATGTATATTCAGAGTTTGTTAGTATTAAGAAGTCTCTATCTTATTTCTTATTCTTGTTTCTGAACGTAACTTGATACTAATTGATACTAATAGTGCACATTGATTTTTTCAAGTTGTAGCGCCGGCAATAGTAAGGGACCCAGCAGCAGATAGTTTTCAAGTGAACTTCACATTTCCATGGAGATCGGACGATCCAGATGCAATTCATTTTGCTACAATCCCTGGATACACCAATCCGCTTTCTGTACAAATAGATGGGTTTGATATGTCGATATACTATGGTTCAACTTTTCAAATTTTGTGTAACAAAGATCTCACAGGGACCATAATCACTTCTGAAGAGCCCATTGTAGTCGTATCTGGAAACGAGCGGACATCTATTTTTGGTAACGAAACAATATTGATTAACGGTACCGAATGGGACAAAGACAGCCTAGATGAGGTGACAATTAATGGAACTGGTTGGAAAAATTCATATGATCATATTGAAGAGATGATACCACCAGTGTCTACCTGGGGGAAACATTTTGTGACTGTTCCACTGGCAGAGAGAAAATCGGGGGACGTGTTCAAAGTATTAGGTAAGATCACATACTAGCCTGCATAATTTACAACGCATTATCTATGTGTTACTGTAATACAGAGACCTAACAAGTAAGTGATATCTTATTTTCAAGGTTCAAGAAGTTTATTAGAGGCTTGCCTATGAAATGTAATACAGTAAGAATTTGATATAATACATGGCAGTTCAATACAGAGCCTTAAAATACTACATATACTACAACTTATTAAATTGTTTATTTAGCTAGTGAAGACAACACTGAAGTCGAAGTACAAAGGTATCGCCATTCAAGAAGTCGACGAGATACGAGTAATACGACTTTGCCTTTGAAAAGTAGGCAAGTACATACCATTTTGCGTCAAGGAGAATATCTGTTGGAATATGCGGCTTCTGATGAATATCTAGTCCTGAATGCATCAAAACAGATTCTTCTTGCACAGTACAGCAAGTCATGTAAGTCATTTTCATTTCGTTTTTTTTTTAAGTCAAAAATTGCCCCTTTCCATTCATATTAACGTATAATACTAATATTTCAAATTATTATTCAAGATTACATGCTGTTTCATGCTTTGTGTTGGGATTGTTGCTGCTTATTTCTTTTCCGGAAGTGGAAGATGAACGATGCATGTAACAGTTTAAACTGGAGTTTAGTTTACCATTGACACATAAGTTAGATTTTAATGTTAAGGGTTTGATGTTTTATTCATCGGTTTGGACCTTCGCCATTTACCGTTGTCGGTGACCGTCTTAAATGAACTTCAGTAAAGCAGTTATGCGTTATATCGTGTTTTCAAAGTACCTAAGTAGTTTTGTTAAGATACAAGAAAAAACCTTTAATTTATTTAAGTTTTCCAACACTAAACACATTAACAGAATATTTTAAGGCCACCAAATGTATTACAAATTAGGTTTTCCTTTCTGACATTGATAGAAATTTAGTAACGCCCAATTCCTCTTACTTCCAGCGACCTCAGACTTCACTGAAGGCGATCCATTTATGATGATTGTCCCTCCAGTCGAGCAGTATGTTCATAAATATGTCTTCAACACTTTCAAAGGAGTGATAATGGAAAAGTACTCTAACTTCATTGCAGTAGTAATAAAATCAAACCTAAGGCAAGGACTTAAGTTAGGAGGTTCGTTTAATGAAATCAGTGGCCCATCTTGGATAGAGCTTGGCGACTCGGGATTCTCCGCCGCAACCTTGCATATCAATCCCGGGGAACACTCTGTAAGACACTCTGATCCAACGGCAACGTTCATGGTTCTTTCGTACGGTTTCGTGAAGTATGAAGCTTACGGCCACCCTGCTGGTATGCGCCATTCCCCGCTGTACAGTTACTGTCAGACTACGACTTACGTGGCGGGAGACGGCATTGATAACGACTGTGATGGGCGCATCGATGAGGAGCACGATAACGGCATCGACGACGACGGGGATGGCCGTGTGGACGAAGACTTGGCGGAGTTGCTACCACTGGCCACCACTGCGTCAGCACCTGACCAGACTACATTGGCGTTGACATCAGGTCTTCAATTTTTCACGTCACCTTCAGATGGCAGTGTTATTTCAACAGCACAACCTACTGTGACAACAGATGAACAAGTGACAACCACAGTGACAACCATAAAGACCACTTCAGTCACCTCCACTTTCAAATCGACAGTTTCGTCCGCGTCCGTCGATTCCACCACGTTGGGAAAAACAGGTGGTTCAAGGCAAAGTAGCGACGGGTTGAACCCAGTAATTGGAATAACCACCGGTGTAGCCTTGTTGGTCGCCCTGGGCTGTTCCATTGGACTGTTCGCCTTTTATCGCAAATGTAAGCGTAAAAAGAAAAATGAAGAGGCTGAGGACATGAGTTCGTTCAGTAGACGGTCGTCAGCCGCGACCCTCCTTAACGCCAAAAACGCGGCTCCGAGGACAGCATCTGCCATCCATTTATCGGTGAATGAAACTGGGAGCCAGATTCTAGACACGGACGAAGGGATCGGATCCCTTCATGAAGCCGATGAGGTATTTGCTCTCCCAGAGGAGCAGCCGACCGCCGAACCTTCTGCCGGAGCAAAGCCAAGAGAGGCGTGGTCACGGACTTCCACCCCGACGGAACTAGCGGAAGGTGGCGAAGCGTACCGAGGGAGGCGAGGGAAACGAAACAGCGTCATCCCTTTAACGTCCATGGACTTTTAATTACCTGACCCTGTTTAACATTGAAAGATTGGTTAAAAAGCGTTTAATCAGCTATAATATTGTGCCAGAGCTAGGCCTTAAAATTAGACGACACGACCTATTACATGGGTAGTGTAAAACAAATTAAGATTAGACAGGGTAAAAAAAAAAAGATTCATATCTTCAAAATGGGAGTTCTTACGGTGTCTCCCAGCGACATGACCAAAAGCCAATATATGACAACAATAAGACTAATATAGGATTGCGTGTTCGTGCGCGTTCGCGCGTGTGTTTGTGTGAGAGAATTAAAGGAAAGACATTTTAGTATTTATCTAGCCACTGCTGTCTTATGTAGAACAGAAATGTCATTTTATTTGAGCACTTTCTACTTTGCCGATGTAAAAAAGTAGCCGACTATGTATCAAAATCTTTGTCTTTGTTGCATATCTGCCTTATGAATAGCCGTCAATACATTCTGTGCGAGAAGCAACCCACTAAATATATAGTGATAGTTTCATAAGCTCTCGTACTCATGTAACCTTCTCAGGATTGAGGTATCCGTCAAATAAATTACTATAGACGGGAACGTGCTAAGTGATATGAACACGAAGCAAAATTAGCTGGTCGGCACTTAATATAGCCTTTCACTTTTATATAATTTAGAATGTTATCTCTTTTACACATGCTTTATCATTTTCAATATTTTATTAAATACACCAGATTTGCCAACGCAGCAATGCGGTGTTCTACATGACTGACTTGCTGGATTCTTCAATTTTTGTCAGTCATATGATCGTCTGTGTTAATACGTAGTTTGCTGCATTTATTTTAAAGTCAGGCATTAAAAGCGTGTGCCTACCAAGAACGAGGTGTTATTTTGTCTAGGTTTTTTAATCTCAGTATAGTGCACTATGATGCCTTTGTTTTTCCTGCATTATATATACTGTATATACACAACAAGGCCTACGTATGAATTTCTTTTGAACTTTTTATAATTGGTCGCTAGCTATTTACAATTCTAGACCATTTCAAATAGCATGGCAACATTTATTTACATTATTATTATAACAGCATAACACCATAGTGAATTAATTATAATTTTATACTGTACGAATCAGTACAGTTTGAAGAGAATTGAAGTATTGCTTATCTAATAAGTTACTCTCTTCACACGTACAGCTGCTTTTATTTTATTATATTTTGTTTTATTCTTGGCGTGATACATAACTAGCTCTTCTCAATAAATGGGCTGCACTGATAAACAGTTTCCTATTTATTTAAAACGGTGTCATAAGGCATAAATAAAAAGAGGTAGTAACAATATCGATCTATCCACAGAATGCCTTTTCCTATCAGACAAGCACATTATTGATTTTTCCAAAAGATTAATCCAGTATTTGTGTTTTAAGAGAAAGATTTCCATGTGAAAGCCTTTGGACTGCTCACCTTTAATATGTCGTGTTAACAACAAATGCATGGAAGGTTTTAAAAAGGAAAGGAATTTAAGATCACTTCCAGGGCTCTTCATGGACCGATTTACATTTGGTGAGGGAATGACTCCGATAAAAGAAAATTGTCGTTGATTTACAGTATATATATTGGTAATAAATCAGTTAGCATTCTGTGTTTTTTAAAGCAGTAAGTCTTCAAGGACGAGTTTTCCGCCAACAATTCGTTTACTTGACCTTTTCTCATTGAATAATAACTTAAGAACACGTTTTCACCTAATACAGGGACAGTAATTCGAATTGTGATCCAGATCCAGATGTTTTTTTTTTTTTTTTTTTGCAAATTTCTCAACCATGTCTAAAATCAGCAAACAACCCAATCTGTGTTATATGTTCAACCTTTGAAAAATACAGTATTTGTTTTTCCATTTATAAGTATACGTATATTATCATTTAGCATTTGCTATTACATGTATTTAATCCCCAAAACCCCACGCTCCTCGATATTTTCAATATTCAAACGAATTGATACAACAGTGAAAATTGTGATTAAATAAATAAATAAATTAAACAATAAGTTAAATGATACTCATGGAAATCAGAAGTAAAGATATCAGATTTTCGTTCCGGTTTTTTGCTCTTAAAACGTTCCAGGACATAGATTCATTTGGGAGGGATAAACTTTAGGTGAAGTAATATGTATCAAAAGATGTACATTAGAAAGAAATTATAAGTTCATAGAAAGTGAATCAAGTTGACAGATTGTGTCTATCCAACATTAGATGACTCGTAAAGACTGACACCAAATTCGAAAACTGCTACTTCGACCTTTTGAGAAAGTCTATCACCAAATAAGAAACCACGGATTACGTACACTTTTTATATACGAAAAGCTGCAGCGAGAAACAAAATGATGCTGCATCAAAATTTGTGGACGCATCCAATTTACAGCGGTAAGACCCCCACTGGCGTTCCGGGGTCGCGCTGGTTGACCATCTTCACAGCGTATCAAAATATTAATAGCTCTTGAGCCTGGATAAGATAACACGCATGTTTATTTTTGTTGATTAAAACGCCAATCTATAAGCGTATTCTCACAGGTATATGAGATATATTGGTTGAAAATGTTTTGTCATGTGGCAATTATGAATTGCGTTCATAAGTTAATTCGTAATTTTGAAAGTAATTTCCATAACAGAATTTTATTTTATTTTGTGCCCTCTTTAAACGTATTTACATGGATTTTACTCTAAAAACATGTATGCATAAAGGCAACACTTCCTAGGTAAATTCTAGCAAATAAGTTACTATATCGTTATTCTCAATACGCATGTAACACAAGCTACCCCTAAACAATATTGAAAGTTAACAAATAATGCGCAAAAAATCATTTCAGACTAAATTCGTTTTCACTTCCACGATAATCTGGGGATATCCCATTGCAAAATTGTTAACCTTGAACATAAATCTTTAGATTAGTTGTAGGTCTAATATCTTGGGTTTTATAACCCTGCAATGCCCTATCTAATTACTTGCTCAATGGTCGAGCTTATTTATGTTTCAGATGCTCTAAAGCGTAAAAGAAAATGAAAATTAATCCCAGAGGCTCTATAACTGTAGCCATCAATTTACCTGCCCAATTTTGCTGACATGAGGATTACTTCATAATGTCTTATATCAGTCCTCAAATCTATCCGAATTACTTTTTGATATTTTGTAAATAAAAACTCTATTTAAAGGCTACGTGATGTGAAAATTACGTCGGAGGTGATGTCAAGGACATTTTGTAGCTTTTTAAACCTTTCCATCTTTACTCTGAGAGATTTTTGAATGTAAGTTTTTAAATACTAATGTTATGCTAAATATATAAATCAAGTTATACATTATTTCATGTCCCAAGCAAATTAATTGCACAATATAAAACAGCAGACATTATAGGGGCAATAGATTATAAAATATTAGGAACAGGAGGGGGAATTGCTTGGTTTTTGTCTTTATTTCGCTGGCTATACTTATTTATTTCTTGGGGAGAGAAGATTAAAAGGGGAGAAGGGGGTCCCTCCGAAGCCTCGGTACGATTATGGATCCGCAAGTGTATTTGACAAATGGGACAAAATACCCTTTGAAAGGCACAATAACCGGAATCAATCTCAAATTTTGGTTTCGTGTTGATGGGTTTGGCAACAAGTAGATGTATTTGCACGCGCCATCAACTATTAATTCAATTATATGATAACATGAAAAAAATGTAAACAGTGTTTAAAGACCACCGAGGAGTAAGGTTAAAGATTAAGATCCCACCCTCAGTGAGTCATAACGTAAAAAAATCTGCCTCATCCTATATCTTCATATATTCTTTAAGCGACTGATGACACTAAAACGCGTCATTTCACTTTCATCAGCTGCATGTGCCTTGACAGATTTAAGTAATAAAAGGAAATTGCGGAAATATATTGGCATGTGAGCTATATTTCTACGGCTATTTTCACACATTTGTTCATCTTTTTCTCCTTGTGCTCTTTGTGTTAAAATATAATTTTGTTGTCATAATTATACTGACATTCTTCGAATGAGATATATCGCGTGTAAATCATTCACAGATATATGTTGCATCTTTATGTATTCTTAATGTCCTCTTTATAAGTGACTGGTGATATTAAAGCCCATACGCTCACACACCTTGCCTCAGAAAAAGACAGACATTTCATTTACGCTGAAAAAAGCTGCGTCATTTTTGACAGATATTGCAAATGAAAAGATTGCTAAAACTGGTAATACTGTTGACAAACTTTTTTTCAAAATAAAGACAAAAAATGAACGAGTCAAGCTTGAAATTGAGTTTGATTGCAAGAGTTTCTGAGACTTATCGTTTGCTTGCTTATGGATGTGGATATTTACATGGATGACTTTCCTAACTTAGCGGGATATTACTTATCAGGTGTCGAGTCTAGTGGGGGAAATGTTAATATGTACAAGTGCGCTCTTTGGAATCAAGATATAAATTGTGAAATAATCAACGCTAAGGTAGCGACAGTTTCTTTCGTGGACATGCATCTCTTATTTAAAGACTTATCCGTTTCATTTTGTTTTGGCGCTTTAATGCTCTAAGCAAAAAATAACACACTAGATTTTCTTTTCACAGGTTGTTTATCGGTTGGAGTTTATGGATAACGTTGGAAATATCTATATTAAAGCATGACTAACCATCCCACTGCTTGTTAAAAACAATTCTTGAGTAAGAGATAACGAAACCACAGTTTTTTTAGGTATGTGAGGTACTCTTAGACATTAGCACAGGGTGTCTTAAAAGAATACAGACAAAGAAAAATAACGTACCAAATCCATTGAAGTTCACGTAATCACTTTGCCTGAAGAGTTACGTCTACTAACTGTTGTAGAAATCAGACTTATACAGACATATAGACATGGAAGGGTAGAATAGAACCGTTTGATTAGCAATACAGACATAACATTACCTTTGACAACAAAGTCGTTTTATCTAATTAAAATTTAATAATTTAAATACCATTACTTATTCCCTTTTTATCTATTTACAGAAGGAACGCATAAAGCTCTAACAATAAACAGCATCAAAGTTTTTTTTTTTCTTTTAACGTCAGACGATTGGTAAGAGAAGAAAGCATTTTGTTAGCTGGGAAGTTTTTTTCAATAGTGAAATCTAATCTTCTCTGGCGCATTTTAAAATGATTTTGTTGCTAGTGTAACTAAATCTAACATGCACTTTGTCATTTGACATCCTTTAAAAAATCTTTGTTGAAAAAAAAACAAGGAAAGGGAAAGAATAAAAATGGTATGGCGTCAGTTGATGTATATATTGTACCTTCATTTTGTATGCCAGTTGAAAAGTCTTTGGGTTTGTTACATTATAAAGCTCAAAGAGGAATGAGCTGTTTTAAAATGCAGTTTCTCCTTGATATGTGATTCATTCACCCCTTGTTTGGCCAAGAGTGCACGCTCTTTGCTACAAAAATAGCATAAGTTGGGAACAAAAAGCGCACTTTACAATTCGCCGAATTACTGAAAACACCCCAAAATGTTCTTTTCCATTCAAGTGCCGATACGAGTGTTACAGCGGAGTATTGTGCTATATATGAATGCCTTTTATCTTCACTGGCGCATTTTCAATAATTTCTCTCAATGTAGGACGGTTTTCTAAGATGACCAATTATCATAATTAGATAAACGTTGAGTTTATTCTAATTAGGTGAAAAATGACAGAAAACGATATGATATAGGGCCATGCTGGCCTTTTACACTAAAATTTGGTAAATTTGCTTTAAATATGAATCACAGCATTGCTTTCAGAAAAACTTAGAAAAGAACAAAGGGAAAACAGTGTTGGAGTAAACAGGGATCTTTGATGGTAGCTATCAATCATCCCCGTGTAGAGCCGACATTTTTAGTAGCCAAGCAACCAAAAGGAAATTGAATGTAAATGGAAAAGTAAGATGACAGAAGGTTTTGTTAAAGTACTTGGCTGTTCCGACTATTTTTCAACTACATTGCAATTTGAGTCCACCAAGCCACCATCTGTTTTGCTTGTCTGTCTGTCTGTCTGTCTGTCTATCAATCCACCTTTCTCTCTCTGAGAGATTGTCTGTTGGGTTGTATGTCAGGCTGTCTGTTTGTCCGCTGTCCGTTTGTCTCTTGTCGAGTGTTGCAGTGTCAGACCACATACAAACACAAGACTCTGAGTTGTGTGTAAATCAAAGCACAAATAGTTTTCATAAATGTTATTTGTGTTTTTGTTCCTTTCTTCTTCTTGTCAGGCATGCTCTCTTTCGATTCTCTTCTAACGTTAGCAATTATGTTGTACAAGAACCCATCAATTCAAAAGAGCAACAATTGTACAGACTGCTCTTGTTCCACTCGTTCCAACAACCGATTTTGAAAATAAGGATGTGGATATTACGAAAAAAATTTTAAATTATATATATATATATATATATATATATATATATATATATATATATATATATATATATATTATAACTCATTAGTCGGTTTCTGCCATGTTGCAATTGATTACCAGAGGCGTACATATCACCCGGTGCGAAATGAAGTTCCAGTAGCAGACCGTTTGACCCAGACGTAAAAATCAGGACTGCTATTGTACCCAATGGCCAGTTAGCCTTTCCACCTCGATAAGACGTCAATATTCACTCATTGAAATGCACGGTTGTTACTTAAATGTCTCTTTTATCTCATCTTTGATACGCAATCAGTGCAGTGCCATTGCAAGGGTATATTTGATGACTTTTGGTTATTTTCATAGTGTAAACCAACCGACATCTTGGATTGCTTAATCAATATTGGAAAGAAAGGGACAAAAAAAACTTTTTTTTGATGATACTATTATACTGTAAGAATGTACTCCCAAAATGAAAAGCTTAATTCTATATCTGTGAATATACAAATATGGCTATTCCATTATGTCCAGGTAAGCTGTGCGGCTCTTTCTCCGGTCATCTGGGATTCCGGCTGAGTCACGCAGGCTTAAATTTGCTTGCATATGGATTTGTATATTTACATGGATGCTCTTCCTAAGTGGGGGACACGCCATTTATCACTAGGGTTGCACTAAGTAGGAGACCACTAGTGTGTGACAAATGTAATCTATGGAATTCACATTTGAATTATGAACAAACACAGCAAAAGGGAGGCAAGTAGCAACCAAGGACACATTATGGAATCAATGCTTTTTAGAACGATTATCCCTTTTTTTAACATTAGGTGCTTGATTTTTAATTTAAATCCCTCTGCAACTTTTTAACTCAAAGGGTGGATCAATCTATAATTTTTGCTTTTCATTTCTTTTCCAACATCCAATCTAAATCACTTCAAACTTAGCTTATGAAGTTGCACTATGATAACCAACGGCAAATCTCGTTTTCCAGCAAATAATTCCTTTTTTAATTACAATTTTGCTCTACACGGGAGTACAACTTCAAACACGTTATGTGCCATTTGGATCTGGAAAATATAATTTAAACAAAAAGCTGTCGAATAGACAAATACATGTAGATAAACACACAAACATGGAAATGAATTAACAGATAATTGAAATATATATATATATATATAAATATATAAAGATGCAAATAATTTGGATAACCAAATGGATATTTTTTAAACAAGCAAAATATCGATTAACAATTTCTGCAACAGACAATGGACAAGCAGTATTTTTGACAAATACATTTCATACTTCATTCTTCCTTTTTCCCTTTTCACAGCCATTTTACATGCATTTCAATTAACACCAATGCTCAAGATCTGCAAACAGTTAACAAGACATGAAGATATGGGGAATACATGTTGACGCGGTCATCTGACATCTGCCAACTGGAAAAAAAATGGGATTGGTGATATCTGAACTTACCCTTTCTTATAAAAACCGTCAGTGCTTTATTGTTATCAGTGCAAACAGACTTAAGTAAAGAAGTTATCAGAGAGGCGGTAGGGTTATCCAGTAGAAAAAAAGAACAATGAGAATTTTTCAGCAGAACTACATTTGCAATTTAATTGGGATGTAGTTAGTTCTCTAGATCTTTGTAAGTCTCATTTGGATTTCTTCCATATGATCTATTTATGCAAAATTGCCTGTCATTGGTTATATCTTTTTATATGGCAGCTGAATATGATTCGGTGAGGTTATCATAAGGGGGATTTGAAATATTCCTGTCACCAACTTAGCCATGCTCGAAAATAGCTTCGTCAGGGAAAATGCCTTTAATGCTAAAGATACAACAAGGCAAGGATCTACCTCAGTTTCCAAAGATATCAAGGTCCCTTCACAATGTTATCACCAGCTGCAGATACCGTCTTTGGTCTTCAGATTAACTATTTAATTAAATGTGGCTACCAAGGAGCAGTCGAGCGTCTTAAAAGGGCGATTCTGAAAATAAGTGTACTTTCCACTTTTGTTTCAATCAAAACTATCAATATTTTATTGAAAGAAACAGCTTGAAGATAATGGCAATCATTTTAGCGGAAATGTCCTATAGTAGACTGGCATATCTGCCGCGGTGTAATGTAACAGTAGTTGGTTTGGTACATGTAAATTGTTCTTACCGTCGCTAACCTTGAGGCATTAACACAGTAGCATGGAGACATGTGCTAAGAATAAATCACCGGTTACAAAACTGTGTACGAAAGTCACTGAAAAACAAGACCCAGTCCCGACCAAAACACACCAAAAGAAGGTTTGAAACATGCTTAAGATAATCGGTGTGGTTTTGTTGATTCTTCCTGTCACAGAAGGTGAGTAGTTTCACGATGCTACTATTTTCTGCGTCATGCGTGACTAGTACACGATTTAAATGTTTTAATTGGCTACTCTTTGTTAGTCAGAGAAATCATTATTCTCCAAATACAAATCATCATTGTATATTTCCAAAGTTGCATTCTTAAGAAATAAAACGATATCATTCCATCCAAAACAATGATAAAGCATCAAAAATGCAATCGGAAACCTGCAAAAAATTAATTAATATAAGTGTCAAATGGAGTTTCGGGATTATGAACCTAGACTAATAAAAAAGGGAGAAAAAAGCATTTCACTCTATATGCAACGTATTTATATATTACGATTATTTTGCAGGAACAGAGAAAAACTATGACACCCTTGGGAATGAATTTGTGGTGATGTTTGGCAGTAATCTCCCTACCTCGGCAGGATCTGATCAGCCCGAAATCCATGTGACAACAAGAGATCCTAGGGGAGCTACGGTCAATCTCACTCGATGTCCAACGCTGGTCAAACTCAAAGAACAACTCTCAACGGTAAGGCAAACTTAGTTCTTTTGGCAAACACGGGAGAAGAATTCTTTTCTTCAGACAGATATGTTTGTTTTATTCTTTAATGTGTCTTAGATTTGTTCGAGACTGAATTTTAACGGTATTCTGGCAGCATTGTGCTTTATTAATAAGTGGAGAATATGATGATTTGCTTAATAATAAATGTGCAATTTAAAAACCATATAAATCAGATAAAGATAATAATAATAATAATAATATTTATTTCTTAAAACCGCACTACACTAGCGTCTCATTGCTGTTTACAGGTAAAATTATTAGGATTACAACTTATTATATATATAATAAAAGCTAAGGTAAAAAAAAAAACAATTAAAATAATTAAAACTGGTTAAAATAGTAATGGTCTGAACAATAAAACTTTTTTTCTGATAAAATGAGAAGATATTAATTAAAATACTGTGCAAATAAGAATGTTTTTAAATCTTTTTTAAAAACCTCAACACTGTCAATAGTCAGAATGTGTGAGGGTAATTGATTCCATAAAATTGGTGCTGAAATTGAAAATGCCCTGTGGCCGTAGGTTTTGGTTGTTTTTTTATTATCATTTCTGATAAAACAAGGAGTGGAGGTGGATCTGGTAGACCTGGTGAGACTGGGTGTACTTGGATGAAGCATCGAGTTAAAATATGAGGGGCATTCACCTCTAGTGAATTTAAAAACAAACAACAGTAATTTAAAAACAATTCTCTGTCGTACAGGAAGCCAATGTAGTTCGAATAAAATGGGTGAAATGTTTGATCTGAGAGGGATTTTGGTCAGTAGTCGTGCTGCAGCATTTTGGACAGATTGCAATTTTTCAATTTGATAGGTAGGAAGACCATACAGTAGACTGTTTCCGTAGTCAAGATGTGAAGTTATAAAGGCATGGACAAGCCTCTCCATTTGACTTTTATCGAGGATGTGGGATAGTTTGGAAATTTTTTTAAGACCATAGAAAGCGGCTTTGCATTTTTTGCTGATGTCGGCAGCCATATCGCACCTATTATCAAAAATTACTCCAAGGTTTTTAACCTCATCTTTTACCGTGACTGTACTGTTTCCAATTTCTAATAGTTCTAGTTTTTCCGCATCCTTAGAAAAACGAGAAGTAAAGTGAACTACTTCTGTTTTGCCATCATTGAAAACAAGTGAATTGGCATCAAGCCATTGGCTCAACTGAATAATACATTTCTGGATAGATGGTATTACATCTGATGGCCTGTCGCAAACAATATAAATTTGTGAGTCGTCTGCATAGAGCATAAGGTTAAAACCGTACTCAGAGACAATGTCCTCAATTGGTGACGTGTAGAGAGTGAACAGGATGGGGCCGAGTACAGAACCTTGTGGTACACCACAAGTTAGTGGTGTTGACGGTGATTTGTGAGTGCCTATTGAGACTGATTGTTCACGCTCAGTCAGGTATGATTTGAACCATGCCAATGCAATACCATCTATACCGAAACGATTTTTTAGTCTGTTGAACAAAATTTCGTGGTTTATTGTGTCAAAGGCTGCAGACAAATCAAGTAATAATAAGACCACTTGTTTCTGATCATTGAGTGCCAGAAGAATATCATTGTGCACCTTGAGCAGCGCTGTTTCAGTGCTATGATGTGTTCTATATGCCGATTGAACCTTTGCAAAAAATGGATGAGTATGCAGATAGTCAGTTAGCTGTGTCGCTACTAGGCGCTCCAGTACTTTTGAAAGAAATGAGAGGTTTGAGATGGGACGGTAGTTCTGCAGGTCATTAGGGTCTGGATTGCCTGTGGCCTTTTTTATGAGTGGTCTGATTAAAGCTTTCTTGAAACACCCAGGGACTATGCCGCTTTGAAGAGATGTGTTGAAAAGCTTTGTAATGGAAGGTAGTAATTCTTCTATGCATTCCTTTGTGAGGTTAGTTGGAAGGATGTCCAATTCTGATGATTTTGGCTTAGAGGCGTTTATCAGCTTTTTTATTAGTTCGGGAGTAGCGATGGTAAAATCTCTGAAAAAACTCGGAGATGTAGGAGGATCAACTTCTTGTATAATGGAGTTGTTAATTCCGCTTTCAAAGGATTTTCGAAGTTTTTCTATTTTGTTATTAAAAAACTCCAGGAACACAGAACAAAGTTGCTCATCAGAGTACAGTGTTGGTTTAATGGTTGTTGCTGATTTTTTTAAACCGGTTAACTCCTCAACAATCATAAAAAGACTTTTGGTATCCGAGTTGTCTATGCGTTTTTTGTGGTAGTCAGATTTCAGTTGATCAGCACGGCGACAGTACTCTAGGCGTTTTTCTTTGTGAATTTGGCGATGGACTTCCAGACCAGTGTTGCGCCATTTACGCTCACATTTTCTAACTGATTTTCGCATCTCAGACAGTTCACTACAAAACCATGGCGCTGTTGACTTACTGCGTGTTACTTGAGTATTGACTGGAGCAAGTTCGTCGAGAATGTTGGTTATGGTGTTGTGATATGAATGCAGAAGATTGTCCACATCTTCTGAAGTAGTGTTTCCAATTGCATTGGTATCAGGTGGGAAGGAGTTAAAGGCAGATTGAAGTTTTGCTTTAAGAACATCAGAGTCAATTTCTTTCAGGTTTCTACGTGAAGTCGTAGTTTTAACCGCAGGAGGACAAGCCACATTCAGACAGAATTCTATAAGACTATGGTCTGAATTCAAGTAGTCTGTTGAGTCAGTTGAAAAGAGAAGATTATCTGATGCGCGAGTTATCAATAAGTCAAGAGTGTGCCCTTTTTGGTGAGTTGGGAAATGGATGTGCTGTTGAAGATCTCTAGAAAATATAATTTCATTCAGAAGTGAAGCATCACGGGAATGAGAATTATCAACATGAACATTGAAATCCCCGGCGATTATGAGATGGCCTGGTTTTGGGACGACTTTTTCCAATAAGGTTGCAAATTCACCGAAGAAGTCCGAGATCGGGTTGTTTGGAGGACGGCAGATGAGAAGAAATTGTAGTGTTTCACTTTTTGATGTAAAAACAATGTCTAAAGATTCTATTGATTTCATGGAATGTTTTTGTTTTTTAACCATTTTGAGACGAGGATGGGCTAAAATAGCTACCCCTCCACCTCTCTTTCCAGTCCGACATTCATGATGGAAGGAATACCCAGGTAAACTTGATGTAATCTCTGAGATGATTGGGTCTCTATTAGATTTGATCCAAGTTTCTGTCAGGAGAAAAATGTCCAAGTTTTCTTCGTAGATGTGGGATGACAAGCTGGCTATTTTTCCCGAAAGGGATCTAGCGTTCCATAGAGCACATTTTAGCTTCAGCTTTTCGGAAAGAGACGATGTCCTTTTAATGTGTATCAAATTTGCAGAATTAGATCCAGTTTGTTTTGTCAGTTGGAAGAGTGGCTTTGACTTAACAGTTGTTATGGTTCTTCTGTGGTTCACTCCACCACGTGATCCCCTTACTTGTCTGTTGATGTTTAGTTTCTTAATTATGGTCCAAGTGTTAGCTGACAGACAGTACTTCCCTCTGGCATTTATGTCAATTAGGAAGTTCCTAGTGTGGGCCCATGCATTGTGAGCTGTACCTGTGAATGCCCTAAGGCTCATTTTCTTGGGTGAACAGAATTCTACTTGGTAAAATACCTGGTATTAGCTGTGGTAACAGTGCATACAGAACACTATGACAGCTAAAGATTTGGTTACAATCCTTGTGCAGGAAACAGCAACTGTCCAAATATCACCAAACCAGTGTCCAAACCTCTGTAACTTTGCAATCAGTGGATTCCTGAGCCATTTAAAAAGTGTTGTACAAAAAAATTGAGTGTCAATATAGCTCCTTCTAGTTACAAAAATCATAAATTTAGGAGAGCCACAAACAGCCCGGGCAGCTCAGTCAGTGGCGCCCCCTACATTGATAAGTAAGTTATTTCTGTTTTGTAAATTAAATCTATCCTTACCAGGTGACAATTCAGAAAAACGAAGTCAAGAAAATTCTAATAAATATTCCTGGGGAGGATGGTCGCATGCGGGGAACTGGCTATCAGCCACAGCGCTGTTACGTCGTGGAATCCGACACAGACATCGCGGTGGTGGCGGCAAATCGTGTCAAAGAGTACACGGATTCTTACCTGGCACTCCCGGTGGATGTTCTTGGCACTGAGTACATCATCCCTTCCTGGCCCAAGACACAATCTTATGATGATTCCTTCATAGGTAACGTTTTTTAATGCAGTGATGAATAATTATGAAGGTTATATTTAAGGATTTTGCGACAACAAAATATGTTCTCTTTATTTCTTAGCAATGAAATGTAATTAATACAATACAACGCCATGTGAAAAGTGAAATATATTGGTATATTAATCAATCTGTCTTTTGACATTTCGAATTCAGAACTTACCATGTTTGTATATAACACACAATTTTGTATTGCAGCACTGTCCTGTTCGTCATGGGAAAGAGAATTCGATTCTAATACGACAGTAACTTTCTCATTTCCCGAAAGAACGAACGATCCTATTGTAGTGGAATACAACAATGAGACATATGGACACCACCGCAATTTGACGATGTCATTAAACTCCTTCGATTTTGCTATTAATGACTGGAACAGCCAAACCGTGCAGATACTCAGCAAACAGGACCTGACGGGAACTAAAATCACATCTAACAAGCCTATCGCTGTAGTGTCCGGAAACACGGGGACCAAGATTGGAGCTTTGCCCACCTTTACGGGAGAAAATGGAGTACTGTACGAGGAATCCTACGATCACCTGGAAGAAATGATTCCACCTCTACGTGCATGGGGAAAAAACTATGTCACCGTGCCTGTAGCGGACAGGAAAAAAGGGGACATTTTCAGAATTATTGGTATATAAATAGTTTTTTCAATTACTTAGACTGCCGACTCTTACTGATATGGCAAAATCCTTAAACTGCTGTTATAGTTGTTTCACTGAGTGTGACTTAGTGTGTGGTGTCATTTATCGTTAGCCTTAAACTGACTACATTTCCAAATTTCATCGGATTAAATTTGGTTTTTGCAAAGGAAAATATCGTAATATTGAAGCACGTTTTATATACTTGGAAATCTTCCAAAGAATTGCCTAACTGTGCTACAATAAAAATAAGAATAGATAAGCAATAAAAAGCGTAACATAATTTATTTAACATTCAAGGTATGGACCAGCAATACATTTACTAAAAACTTATTCAAATGATTTCCCTCAATTTTTGCCTTATCATTTCAGCAAGCAAAGATACCACCAATGTGGGCGTGTCATTTTATAGAGGTGCTTCTCTGAGGCAAAAGAGAGACATTTCAACAACCACCGCAAACCTCATTGAAAAGAGGAACAACCTGATTAATAATATGGGAGATTTCTTGCAGTTAGATATCCCTTCTAACGAATATCTTGTCATCCAGGCCGACGAACCCATACTTCTGGTACAGTACTCCAAATCAGGTAATTGTTTTTTCAAGGGCAAAAGATAAGTGTTTGTCAATAAAGATAAGAAAGACCAATATAATAACATATCAGTACTCTGTTATTAGTGAGATGTTGTAGATTAAATACTTTCGATGCAGGCTTGTTGTTTAGATTGGAGACCAAAGCATGGAATCTTTGTAGTGACAGTGGCTTAAGTGGGATTATTTATATAAGGCGCCACACTGTTTACAGGCTGTTTTCATTAAACTCAACGGAAAAAATCATCGTTAAAGAACACTAATTTATCGAAAAAAGAAACGAGAATCTTCATGGGTGCTCCTTGTTAACAATATCATTTCTTTCTTTCCAGCTAATATAGATCGGTCTGAAAGCGACCCCTTCATGCTTGTCATGCCGCCTGTGGAACAATATGACAACGAGTATACATTCGCCACAGTGGCAGGAATAACAAACCCGTATACAAATTATGTAGCAGTTATCATCAAGACAGTTGACAAAAATGGTCTATACATTGACGGTCAGCCTTTCTACAATGGTTCCAGCGACACACCTTGGGTAGATCTAGAAAATACAGGATTTTCTGTCAAAACGAAGGTGATCGGGCATGGCTCTCACAATCTGTTTCACGTCGATTCCAGTAAGACATTCGCGGCGATGTCATATGGTCAGACCAAATACGAATCGTATGGGCATCCAGCCGGAATGCGAGTGGCATCTTTGTATGACTATTGTCAAGCGAAACCTGGCACGGCGGGAGACAAGCTTGATAATGACTGTGATGGACGTATTGACGAAGAACTCAAAAATGGCCTCGACGACGACGTAGACGGTTCCATTGACGAAGATCTGGCTGGAGTCGTTCTGTTCACTGCGGCACCGCAGTCAAGCACTACATCTTCTACTAGTACTGAGTACACGTCTGATGTTTCGGAGGTATATACACCCGCACCAACTAAAACCAAGGATTTTTTGGATAATTTAGGTGAAGGAATGGGAGGGTTCGCACCCGGGCTCGTACTGATATTTGGAATTGCACTGTTAGTGACGCTCAGCTGCTGTGTGTTCTTCGCCTTTTTGCTGTATAAGAAAAACAGAAAAGAGGAAAACGCAAACACCGACCCCGCCCTACCATTGGAGCCAATCCAGCGAAGCAAGTCTGTCCGTTTCAGTACTGACACCTTGTCGCCGTCATCGGGGTCAGGAAAGCGTTTTGAGAACCAGAGAATGAGCGTCTACTCTGTCATATCGGACGATTTCAACTACAGAAATGATGAGGACGAGGGAATCGGAGACAGTGAGAGAAGTGCTACACCTGACGATACGGGCTCCATGGCGAGCACGGAAACGCCCAGAATCGCTTCAGCAGGCGGTGTAGAACCAACCATTGGAGATCTAAATCAGACAGATACTGCAAGGGACGCTTGGTCGCTTTCGTCAAGCCAAGGCAGAGACAGCCCTGGGAACGACTCCCAAAATACGTTTCTTCCTCGAGGCAAACGGAATAAACGCAATCATGTCGTACCAGTTTGGGCATCAGACTTTTGAGAATAAGCTAGAGCATCCTCGGCTGGGTACGCATAGACAAGCGCTTTGGTATAAAGTGCAGAGTTTATCAGAAGGAGAGACAAATGTGATTTTTGAAGTTGCTTCTATATTGTTACACATATAGACAAGCCGCTTTACCATCTTGAATGTTGCAGATAAGAAACGAATGCAGTGACAATTTTATGACGTGGCATACAAATTGCGTACATGCAGTTTCAATGTTGTTGGATACTATTTACAAATATCGAGAACGCGACCCGTATTCCCGGTATTCCTTTCGAATTATGTGGTGAACTATCGGTCATTTACTTAAAATGGCACACTGCGTATCTGGTAGCCCCTTTCCTTGCCTTTCTCTTTTATGCATTAATATGTATATATAGGCCCCACATTATGTACTGTTTTTCAGTTTTGGATTTCAGCATCGCTTTGAACGACTAAAGAGGCTTTTCCTCTGTTCTGTCTTTTAAATACACTTATAGTAACTGGAACAAACTTTTAATTCATCGAATCATTTTCCTTAATATTGCTATAGGCCTATGCATTGATTCTTGCATAAATGTACAAAAAATTGCATATTATGATCGTTTGTTTTGATATTTATTACTTGAATGTTGCCTTCTCCTGCATAATCAGACGGTGTAAGGGATTGATTTTATTCTATTGCTTATAGGTCCTTATAGGTTGGAGGGGTTAGTTTTATTTGTGTAAGTATACAGTAGCATTAACCAAGCGTGTTTTATCACTCACATACGACGGTATTGTTGTATAATCGCCCTATGTTACGTGATGTTTAGTGCAATGTTTCAATAGGTGCTTAGTCTACTCATTTGTCACAACAGGACAGAATAGTTGAAAATCATATTCCAATATAAGATAACAATGCTACTGCTTGGTGCCGTAGTGGTGCGGTTTCTATGCCACTGTCAAAGTAGGCCTACTGGTAAAATAAACACACAACTTTTAGGTAAATCTAACCCGCATAACCAACTCCCACAATGAAAATACAACATTATACTAAATTTTGTCTTTTGTTTTAGAATCTATGTTCGCTCTCAATTCCTCGTTGTACAGTAGCCTATTTAGGCCTACTTTAATGGGACAGTAAGTAAGATTCAAGTAGGAAAATCTTAAGAAATTTGTAATGCCCTTGTTAAAATAAAAACGTCTGTCAAATTACATAGCTATAGGTGACTAACAGGTTTGAAAAATAGTTGATAGCTTGTTCAGCAAATATTTATTTTAAAAAATTTTAAATAACATGAATCAATCATGAGAAACAAACGCAATGGAGTAATTAAAAAATAAGGGTGGGGGCATGACAATGGTTTTATTGTTTAACTCCCCCAATAGCCTTTGCAGTTGTGTTAATCACTGCTTCCACATTGAAAATATTATCATCAAAATTATAGCTTTCTCAGAGCAAAATTTTCAAAATTTAGTACCTCTCTCAGATTTGTAATTTGGAATTCAAATGACAATTTTGGTGTTTGGCATTTTGGCATCTATTAAAATACATGGATACACAGAAAATACATATGAGTATCTGAGTCAAAGGGCCTACCGATTGAAGCAACTTAGCGCATATTGAAACAAAATGCAGTAGTTGAGAAGGTGTCCTTGACCTATTTCAGCGCTTCTTGCAGGGTCATTATTTAAACTGATAATGTTTCGTTTCGGTAAATACTGCGTGTTTGGTGGTACAAGGGTGATACAGGCAAGTTTGACAGTTTTCGTAATCGGTATAGGTTACTTGATTCATTTATGAGAGGCCTCTTTTCGTGTGATGTTGGTAGAGGGCGATGACTTTGAAGAAAGTGCTCACTCAAAATCCTGTAAAAACACAACACCTTGCGCTACTAGTATCTGCATGTTTTTCTCAGTTTGCGAGGTACTTAGCGTTGCTAGTACGGTTAAAAATTGGACCAACCTGTCTATAGGTCTGCACTCTTCTCAGGAAAGTTTCTCTCCTCAACATTTAAATTTTCAAGTTTTAACTGCATTGTGTGGGCTGCTGGCACTGCTAGTACTTGCTTTTAAATTTGTTGGGCTAGCATTTTGCTCAAGGAGTTCAATAACAGATCATATGCACCTTGAATAAAGAATTCCAATGTAATTTTTTTTTCTTTCAATTTAGATTAACAAACTGGGACTCACAAGCAAATTTTATTCCTCACTATCTACCTCTGAAATGGAAAAGATCAAGATATCAGATCACCTGATATTGAGGCAAACGATAGATCAGACTAAAAACCAAAGCGGAGGTAAAGCTAGGCCTCTGGTATTGTTTTTTCCATGGATGAATGCCAAAGCAGCTGCAGTGCAGAAATATTGTGATATTTATCATGAAAGGGGCATGGATGTTTTGATTGTCTCAAGTTCTGCTAAGCATTTCTTATGGCCTGAGAGTGCTGGGCCTCTGGCTGCGGAGGTTTTAGACTACACAAAGAAACATCACATTCACCGCCCTCTCCTTATTCATGGATTGTCAATAGGAGCATACTTCTTCACAGTTTGCCTCATGCAGATGATAATGAATCCACAGAAATACAAACAGTTAGAGCAACAAATCTGTGGCCAAGTCTATGATAGTCTCACTGTTGGCAGCGTGCAGAGGATGGCACTTGGAATTGCCAAATCAATCACCAATAACCAAACCTTGAGTTCCTCAATCAAGGGCTCCATTTTGACCTATTTTGCCCTAACCCATAGCCATACTGTGGCACAGTATGACAAATTGATAGCCTTGTTTAAGGAGAAGCCACATAGGTCTCCAGCCTTACTATTTTACTCCCTAGATGATCCAATGTGTGATCCAGATTCGATGGCAGATATTATTGATACATGGAACAAACTGGGCATGTCAGTTACCCACAAATGTTGGGAAAGATCTAAGCATGCTGGACACTTGAAGCAGCACACTGCAGACTATATTCAAACCTTGGACACATTTCTCAGACAATTAACTTTTGATATTAATCCAAAGTCTAAACTCTGACCATGTCATACATTTTGTTCTTGTATCAGTGTCATTTGTATAGGAGTGGCAGAGTCGGCATCATTACTCATACAACCCTGGTCGTTTCAGCTGGATGATAGTTTTTGGACCTCGGCACTGAATCCATTTTAATACGTTATCTAATAATCTAAACTTTGTGCTGTCGTTGTCATCGTTCATGACATAAATATGCTCCTACTTAATACCAACCCTCCCTAGGCAGAATCGCAATAAACCACCTGTTGTTTCAGTAACTGTAAATAAATCAATTGCAAATATTTTGAATAAATTAACTACTAACGACAGGATTGTATCATGCAAAATTTATTGACAGCTGATTAATTTTTACTTAGTTTCATTTTATCTTCAATAACAGGTGCCTGTAAAAAAATTTAATCCGTAAACGGCAATTCATGGTTTACGCTGGCACCCTAGCAAGCACGAAATGTCCTTTGGCTATGATCTAAGACACCGTCAATTACAGAAGAGGGGTGTAATAATTAGTTCCCTTTGAAATAAATATGACAGACGCAAACAAAACCATTTACACAGAAGACAACATCTAATTCACAAGTTTTTTTTTTTTTTTGTTTTTGAAAATGTCTCAAATTACATCATGTTTTTTAAATCCACAGAAAAATGCAAGTCTCAGAAGCACACCAAAGTGTTCGTCCTCGGTGCAAAATAAATGTTACATATTCTCTTCACGTTTTTTAAGCTGGATGCTATTATTAAATTGAATGAATCAGATATGTGACCACCATCAAGTTCTAAGGCATGTGCTGGATCTTCTTTCTGATTGAATGATGGCTGTTCTACTTTAAAGGAAGTGGGAATTGTCATAAGCAATCTATGTTATACCAGTTTCCTGGAATTCTACTTAAGAATGGCAATTTTCACTTTCTTGCACAAAACGATTTGCATGTCTTTTCCCAGCTCCTTGCAATTAAAATTCATCTTTGCTTTCCACTTTGGTTTCAGCAAAATTCTTGAAACGCTCGATGACATGTTCTAATGAGTGTTCTCCATGCACCTGGTTGTCTCTGGTACGGACATTGACAGTGTTGTTCAGCTGTTCCTTCTCTCCAACAACTGAAACCAGTAAAGAATGAATTAACTTCACAAACACATATTACAAATGTTACTGGAAAACTAAAAGCAAATTTATCAAATTTTATCTTTTGTGAGTTTCCCTGATATATTCACTTCAGGAAAACCTACATTATAAATTGCAGTATCTCATAAAGGTTACCGTTTGTTGACACAAAGGTAGACAGTCAAAATAAAGTCATTTTAAATTTTACTAGTAATATTTAATTTTTGTGGTTAGTTAAGTTCTTTTGAGATCAAATGGATCTAGCATTTCTTTGGCACAATCATAGATGAATCCAGTATACAACTGAGTAACGACCTGTTATCAAATATTTTCTGCAGTTCTTTATTTGTCAAGTAAAGATTGTTTATACTATAGACACAATGTCATTCCTAGAGACCTTTAATAAATTATAAATACTGACCAAAGATAAAGTTGTACTGTGCAAGTTGTGCATTCCTGATCTTCTTATTCATGGTGGTGCCAGGATCCAAGTCTAAGTCACAATTAAATCCACTGTCATGGATCTCTTTTTTAACCTGCAAACAAATTTTAAAAGGAGTCAACATAAATGACATATTTTTAAAGATAAACTAAAGGAGGGCTCAAGCAATAGAGAACATATTTAAATTCCATATATAGATTGCCTTTAAAGATTTTTATAATAGCCACTGCTTTATCCTGCTGTCATAGGATTAGAATTAAGGATGAAGATAGGGCAATACCACTTTTAATACACGACTTGGAAAATTACCTTCTTTGCATAGTCATCAAATGGTGATGCTACTGGAATCACAATAGACTGTCTTGGAGACAACCAGAATGGCCATTTTCCACCATAATTTTCACACAAAATGGCAATCATCCTTTCCACAGAACCTAGGATAGCACGGTGAATGATCACAGGTCGTTTCTTCTCTCCATCTGCTGCTTCGCTGTTGATATGAAAAAGAATTTTAAACATGTTTATATTTAGTTTCCGACTTTCAACTGGATATTCTTTATTCAAGGTTTTAAACTCTCCTTAGTTTTAATGTAAACAGCACTGAAACACACATAGTGTATTTTAAAGAAATAAATACTAAGATAAGACTCTTTTCAATTTGCAATTTACAATATACAATCTTATACATTTCCATTTATATTATGTGTAAAAACTGTGCTTAGAAAATATATAACTAACGCATTTAAACCAATTTTGACATCCCATATAAAAGGGTAAGTATGATACAATTGAAATGAATATTAGCAAAATCATATTTCTCTGGTCAGTGGTATCCACAATAGCAAATTTTCCACTGCTTACCTAACGTAAGTCAAGTTAAACCTCTCTGGTAGCTGAAAGTCCAACTGTATGGTGGCACATTGGTGGGATCTTTTTAGGGCATCCATGATAGTGATATCAATCTAAGATGGAATTAAAACAAGTTTCATGATGTTTAGTCCCAATTCATTTAGTGGTTTAGCGCACAATTTTGTACTTTTTCAAGGGAAAAAAGATTTTGTAAAAAAAACTCAAACAAGCCAAAAAGATACTACTTATTCAAATCTGTATGATATTTTAAAAATGTATCATTGATAATGTAACTGGGTTTCCATAAATGACATTACTTGAGAAAAAAACTTTACCTTTGGTCCATAGAATGCACCATCCCCTGGGTTCAGTTTCCATGGGATGCCACACCTGTCCAAGCTGTCTGCAAGTTGCTAAAAATAAAAATTTAAGTCATTATTTTGAAAACAAAAAATTAATACAATGACCAATTACAAAAGCACTAAATCAAAGCGAGAAAAATGGTACATCTTAATTACTCACTCTACACTTCTTTTGCTGACTGTGATGATTTTTACTTATTATATGGATTACAGAAACAATTTAAATGTTATCCAGAACAGCATCTTACCTTCTCAGCTTTATCCCACACCTCGATTTCTCCAAGGTACTTGTCAGGTCTGGTGGAGAGATATAGTTTGAAGCTAAACCCGAACTTGCCATATACAAACTGCAAGAAGTCTAAGCAACCACCAATTTCTTCCTCGAGCTGAAGAATAATACATCATAATCAAAACCATACAGAGACATGAATGACACGTATTAACAAGCCTGTTATCATTTCTACAATTCAAGATCACATGTGCAGAAATACAACACTGAACCAAACAAAGAAATGTGCAGAAATAAAAGACTGAAAGCTGCATATATAAATTATAAATAATCAGCAGAATAAATATATGGCTCATAATAATAAAATACTTTTCAAACTAATAAACTCCTAACACATACCTGATCAAACCTGCAGAAGATATGGGCATCATCTTGCTGGAACCTTCGGACTCTGGTCAGTCCAGAGAGAGCACCTGACAACTCATTCCTGTGCAGCACACCAAAGTCAGCTAACCTCACTGGAAGCTCTCTCCATGATCTGGGTCGGTGATCAAACATAAGACTGTGGACAGAGAAAGCAGGAGAAAGCCATTATAATTCAACTTAATAAAACTACTTTGAACAGCTGTATTTAAATTCATTGTTTTTATGTATATCATTTTTCCTTTTTTAAATGAATTTTGAAACTCGAAAATTGAACTGTAAAAGGTATTTACTGTAGTTTATGACAAAAAAAAAAAAAAAAAAAAACTTACTGATCACCCTAATCTGTACATTGTCAGAAAATGTTATCAGTCTTTCTGCTAAATTCTTTCAATTTTGACCGATTTCACTTCATTAAACTCACCAGTGTCCTGGACAGTTCATAGGTTTCAGACCATACTGTTCCTTCTCCACATCAAACTTAAACATGTTGTCAGAATAGTGCTGCCAGTGGCCAGAGGTCTCCCAGAGACGACTGCTGTAGATATTGGGGCTCACCACCTCAGTAAAACCACGCTTCCTGTATTCAGTCTGAAAGGATTACAAAAATACTGTATAGATATCACGTCCAAGAAAGAAGTTGATACTTATCCACAATATCTGCCTTTAACTCTGTTTGAATGTCTTTAAATTATTATCAGGGCAATTAATCAATTTCTGAATCTTAAAGACAAATTTATTGAATTTTCAAGGGTAGAAGCTTACTGACTGATTTTTACCTTTTTCACCCCTTTTGAGAATTCTTGATTTTAATTGTCATGTATAAAGGTGTTTTTGAATAATTAAAACCCAAGCATCCCATCTCACCTTGATAAAATCTACAAGTGTGTTATAGATGTGAGCGCCACGCGGTAGGAAGAATGCACTTCCAGGACTCATTTCATGGAAAAAGAACAATTCTTGTTCCTAAAAAATAATGTTATTTCCAATGAGATTGAATGCATCCAAACCGTTTTTATACAAAACAAGTGAACATCAATTTCATAAGGTTATATTTTACACACACAAAACATCGCAAATTTGACAGCTTGCATGACTTTCCCCATATATTTTGCAGGGCTGCAAGGTGACAAACGCAAATGTCAAACTGCAACATTTTAAAGTTTCTCTTCAAACATTCATCCGTTGAGAATGAATCTTATATTTTCATGTTTTTTCATAAAATGTGAATAAATAAACAAAGCAAACAATTCATTACAGAATTCCAAAGCACAGCGTTTAATTTAAAAGTCTACTTACTCTCCCAATCTTCCTGTGGTCCCTCTTAGCTGCCTCCTCCTGAAACTGTTTCCATTCCTTTAGTTGTTTGGTATCAGGAAAAGAAATTCCATAGAGACGTTGGAGACTTTCTGCCTCAGAGTTACCCTCCCAGTAAGTCGCAGAACTTTTGGTTATGGCAAAGGCTTTTACCTTGCCAGTGTGCCTGACGTGAGGCCCTCGACACAGGTCAATTAAGGGACCACATCTGCAATAAGACACCAAATCAAAATTTAACCTACTATTTTGAAGGTTCTTAACAATGACATAACTTACTGTAATAAGTTCAGTTTGTGGATCGATATTTACTAAATATATATCAAAATATTATTCTAAAGATTAAATAAAAAACCAATAACAATTCTGAGAGAAAGGTAAAGCTGTGGAGCCCACCTGTATACAGTGGTGGTGGGGGTGGTCACTTTCTCATTGATGATCCTCTGCTTGAATTCATTGTACTGAAAAGGAGAACTGTAAATTTACAACTGCACTTTTTCCCTCCATTACTTTATTCTTATAAACTGAAATAATTTCAGATAAACTTTCAGAAATATTTTTGTTCTTATCTTACCTGAAAACTTGACTTTAATAGTGTTTCCACAATTTGAATTTGATGACAAAAAATCATTTTGTGGGTATAAAAGTGAAGAAAATACCTTAAACATTTCCAGAAGATCTTCCTTCTTCATTTCTAGCCTTTCAAATGGCTGTTTGTCTTTCTGAATAGACTTCACAATCTGCTCCAGTGCTGGATAGTCTTTTTCTGACACAACCCTTCCAAAACGAAACATTTCATTCTTTTTGAGGCAAATGCAATTTCATAATGATTTCAAAAAAATAATACAATGACTAAGCGGATCATCTGTTGAAATCAAATTAAAGCCCAAATCTCTTTTATGAAAGATCATGTTGCATTTGCCAGGGAAGTGCAATGAACCTTTCTTTCATTTCACTTGCATGGCTTTTAGCTTTTAGTTCATCAACATGAAGTGTTCTGTGACTGGACTTTTTGAAAGTTTCTAAAGATGAAGTTGACACCCAGATGACATACCTTTACACTTTTTCTGGTAACACAGATGTGATGCCAATATGCATTAAAATAACAGCACATGTACATAGAAACACAAAGGCAATTGCAATATGTACTTTGCCATGAACTTACCTGTCAGGTGCCCACATATCGTAATAAAAGCCATTCTCAATGGGTGGGCCATAGCATAGATGCCCTCCATAGTGTCTCTCCATAGCCTCCCCCATCATGTGAGCACTGGAGTGCCAGAACACATATTGACCTGAAAAAGAAATTAATTTGAGAAAATATGAAATTTGCAGTTAATGTATTTTACCCGGTTAATGTTATTTAAACTTCAGCAACAGTCTCTTGTAATATCTTTATAAACAAACAGAAATGGCCAAGCTGATCTGCATTTAGTCCCATAACTCCAGAGTTGTGTGGTCTTGTGTCACTTGATAAATTTAATCATTGTCAAATATTTTTTTCTTCACTTAAGAAATACTTGGATATTATCTTGAGCAGCATTATGACCAGTCATCAGTGCTTACCTTCTTCATCATCAAATTTGATGATCTCTAGCTGAGCATCTTTCTCCAATGGTCTGTCCAAGTCCCACAGTTCACCATTGACTTTGGAAATGACAGCATTGTCGGCGAGGCCTTGGCTAGAAACAATGCAAAAACAGAACAAACAAAATAAATACTTGACCGAAGAGGTTTATATGTAAGAGAGTGGTATATATATTTAAAAGATGGCATAGGCTAAAACTGAATCTGCGACAGTACCATAGCATACAAAAAAGTATGACTCCAGTCAGTTTACATACCTTATTCCCCTGGCTACTTCATATGGTGTTGTGCGCCATGACTGCCCATCTACAACTTTCCCATCTGGCAGAGTCACTTTGATAGGTTGCGGCTCTTGTGCAGCAACCCATGAATCATACTCTGACTTTAACTTGTCCCATAACTTCTGGCGATGCTCTATGAAATCTGGGCGTGGGTCGAGCTGAAAACATCCACTTTAATTCATGAAACTTTTTGAAACATTTTCACCTGGCAGACTTTACATCACAGCACTTATAACTCAAACTTAATTTAGAAACACCACTGTAATCTTTAAAAGGGAATATTAACAAATAGTGACAGACATGCATTTAGAAATATCTGACTGACACATAAATGATCATAAGCTACCTCTATCGGTTGATCTCCAGCACCCTTCTGCTTGGCTTTTTTGCCCTCATTTTGCTGTTTTGCTTGTGTCTGAAATAAATGGATACAGAACCTTGTTAACACAAAATTGTGAATATGGGAACACAGATATTGTATGTGTAACAACCAAAAAAGAAACTGCCTATTTTATTTTATCCAATGTTAATATTTAAGTTACCTTGTTAGACCAAACATCTGTCTAAACTGAAGTCTTTTTATACGTAAACATGTAAAATTTACATTGATTTTAATCCCCAAGTAAAACAATCCCAATCCTACCTTTTTACAAGAATGTGTAGTACTACCCTTTTATGAATCAAAATACAGATAAAATGACCATTCCAATAACTAAAGGGATTATGACCAATCAATTAAAGTATACAAAAAATTGACTGAAAGCAAACAAGTGCATACATCAGTCATGGTTTTTGTTGCTCACTTCCTCCAAGCCACCAAAAGCAAATTTTTGTTTAAAATCCAACTACTTTCAGATAGCTATCGTCCTTAGGTTTCCACTGCTGCCGCGGCTTCTCTCAGTAAAACCAATGACAATTTTTCACAATTTCCTGGTTAAATACTATATATCAAATATACCCTGTCAGATTCATGAATTTCATCAGCCACTGGCCGAGATGAGTAATGCACAAGGCAGTGCCTTATCTTTAGTGGGAGGTGAGAACACCAAAACTAATTACAGCTGTAGTTAGGTTGCATCAATTCTTAGACTTGTTGGGGTCAAGCATCCAGATTTTGACTCCGTCTACAGTGGATGATGCAATGTTTTCCTATTCAAATACAGTATCCCACTAAGCAGCGACAAGACCGGTTGCCACGCTAGTGATGTTAAAAACACCATCAATCAAGAAATTGGTAAATATTTTCCGACAGAAAATGCGTATTATAAAAACGCCTATTTTGAAGTAAACTGATATAAAAGCATGCCATGAGTCAACTAATCAATGAGCAATTTTAATGACGGCCGATGTGGAAGGAATAGTTCACCAACCCCGTTCATGTTTTTGAAGAAGCTGTATCCTATTCTCTTGGTTATTCGTAACAAATTGGTCTTGGCTAGCATATCTAACTTTCAAAAGTATCATAAGATCATGCCTTTTTCTTTCCTTGTACACTCATTTGTTGAACGTCGGCTGCCACTTGGTCGGCCACGTTGTCCGCCATGTTATTTTCCGGTGTACAGTTGCGCTTGCGTGAATCTCAACTACCGCAATATTAGGTTGCGAGGCACCGTTCCAATGAATACATAGGCTATTTATTTTAGCGAATCTTATTTTATTATCTAAAAGCTTTGTTCTTTCCCAAAGATATTTAGATCTATGCGTTAGCGACGCGTTAATCCAATACTTGCACGGTGCGAGTTATTAGTTCGAAAGACCACCATTCCACCATAATAATAATAATAATAATAATAATAATAATTATTATTATTATTATTATTGTGGTGATGGAATGATGGTCATATTATTAATTTTTGTGAAATAAAATGCTCTCAGATAAGAAAGTGTATTTAGGCTACGTTTAGGGCCTATGTTTTAACTTTGAATGCCTTCTATTTTAAAGTAGCCTACCAGTAGGCCTACCTGTTCGCAGGCCAAAAACATTGGGCTGTTGTAAAGAGTGAATAGGTCCTGTTTCGTACAAGAATGTCTTATTTTAACATATGCTTTTGTGTTTGAGTAAGAATGTTTCGAAGCGATTCTTAAACATGGGAATTTAGGCACGAGACACCAACACTGATATGATTCAGTTGAAGGACTCTAACCTTTGAGCTACAGCTCTCCACATGTCAGTGCGCTTATCATAATAACCCAGTGCCACCAATACAAATACAATGTATACCTCGCGTCTAGTACACATATTTTGCTCACATTACATAGTCTGTCAGCATGCCTTCCCTAGGATACACGCACAGTTATTTTTTCAGCTTCCCACGACAATTGGCGGCTAGGACGGAAGACCACAAAAAAATTAGGGCGAATGTTCTTCGATTTTAGGCCTATTAATATTAGTTTGACATAAGACCTAATCAAATGATCTTTATTTGTTGTAATAATGGCTTGTATTGATATTGCTTGGTGAAGTGAATTACGTTTGTTTCATTATTTGTTAACTCACTGTAGGTCACAAAGTGGTAAATGTCACAAAGTGGTAAATGTCAAATAATTTCAATTTACTAATCTACGGAATAATCTGTGGGTCTCCGTAACCTTGACTCGATTTTTGCTATGTAAACTGTACCGTACTGTCATGACAATTTGAAATCATCACGTTATCTTGTGATCCAACTGTACACTATCTGTCGGCTTTAACTTATTTCAAATTAGTAAGAGTATAAGTTTACCTGTAATCAAGATACGTCCTAGTCACTATATTGTACAATTAGTAAAAAATAAAAGCTGGGCCTAAGCCCCAATTTTATTCTAAACTGAGTCCAAGACCTAAATAATTAAGTTACTGCTTTGCGGTTTTGTCATTTGCTGTATATTAGTGAATGTATTTTATTCCATAAACTTCCATCCAGCATTTTATTTTACCTGGTATCTTATTGTTTATTATCTTCTTTCTTCAGGAATGTCATAGCCCATGCCATAGCCAATCCGATTTTAGTCTGGGGATTCGTAGCTCTGCTGGCGCATTTCATTCCCAAAGATATAGTTGTGGCATTAGTGATCACTAAAATGTTATTTTGTCTGGCGCAAGATATCAAATGTGGGGTGAGAAGATGAGAGCCATTTTTTTCTGTTATTCAATTTTCAGAATGATAATTGTTTGACAGGTTTTAAAGTAAAGATTGAACACAAGAGAATAATCCGAGAAATGAATTCATAGGCATATGCATTCGTATTCTGGTGACTGAAGACTTTACTCCAGACTTGAAAAATATTCTTTTTTTTTTTCAGTTCATCTACAGTGTAATATGGGGCTTGACAGTATATCACCAACTGTACATATTAACTCCTGTTCCTTTACTTGCTATAATAGCAGTTATAGGGGTGGGAGTCGTTATCAGCATCGGTGTAGGGCACTGGATAATAGAGCAGGAGTTGCCCCATGGTAATTCATTATTCACCATCATTTAGCCTTTGCCTTTATCTAATTCAGTTTTCCTTAAGTCAATAAAAAGTCGGCTATATCATTTTTGATTTAAATTTTGCTGATTTTAGTAATAAAGAATCATGTGTAGAATTAGGATTCAAGACTGAAATCAATGGACCAAAACGATTATTTCATAGGTGCTAATATGCTGAAATTCTGAAAAGTCACCCACACACACACATGAATCCAGGGTTAAAGTGATAATTCATAGCAATAAAACTAGCATATCTGTTATCCTCGTGTAAACTTTTTTCCTTGGAAATCAGTGCCAACTAACTTAATATTTGCATTCATTTCAGAGAGAAATCACCCAGCTGTTAAAAGTGACAGACTCCTGTTCAAATTCTGTGGCTTTCTGAACGAAGTGTTTTTGGCTTCTTTCCACTTTCCGGTGTTGTTATTGTTACGATGTGGTCTAATGTCAAAACTGCGACAAAAAGTCAACAAAGAATGCTTTAAGACGCAATACAGATATAAACAAATAAAGCAAATGGAAATGAATTAAAGCCATGTGTATTTAACTGTCATAATGACTTGTGTTTAAAGTCAACATTATATTACATCAAATCAGATACTACTATACTACATGTATACGCCAGCCGATACGTGGGTCTTGTTGAGGGTTCTTTGCATGCTAATATATTACTCAACTAAATTGAACTGAATGGCCAGTTTTCTTACAGTTTTGACTTGGTATAGAACTCACGTGAGAAATTACCAATAAATGTGTCAAATCTTATAACAAAAAAAAAGAAGTTTTACATACACTATGGGTGAAAATAGGACATCAGATTAAACCAAAAGTACCTTAACGTACCTATTCAATAACATAAAGAGGTGTCGAGTTCTTACATCTACGTTTAATTTATATAAGATAGTAAATTCTAGTAATTTCTAGGGGCTGTAATCCGACTCGGGAAAGGCTAGGTATCGGCTAGAGTTATTCACGGAGAAAAAAGTTCCGCAACACCGCAGTTTTATTTCCAGAACCAAAAATATCAATTTATTACCAGGACATTGCCTGGTTTTATGGAAGAAACTGGATTGCCAGAAATCGCCAAAACTTAAATTTTATTGATATAAGGGGGATAGAATAGAATGCAATTTCGAATGATAATTAAACGAGCCTCGTGCACATGCATGCAAGTCCATTAAAATCAATTCGCAAGTCTGGTAGTTATTTTGCCATCTGTACAAGCCTCTTAACGAAAAGAAAAATTAGAGAATATAATTTTTATTCAATCTTTATATACAGTAACATCCAATTTCAAAAGTACCTTAGTAATAATTAATGAATTATGTAAACGAAATTAATCAATAAATGTTACTATGATTTAAAGTTTGAAGATTTCCATTCCTGTCTTTATCATCTAACATCAAAACGCATAAAGTCCGATAATGCTGCTCTTGTGGCTGGAAGCTGGCTGGAAACAGGCTAATTTTAACTTTATCCAGGGGATGAAGTCATAAATAAAGCGACAACCCTTTTACAACTTAAAACATCCATCAAAGCTTGAACATAGTTCTTTCTAATGATGAACATAAAAAAGTTCGGGTAATATGATTATTACTCAGACACCTCAACGATTAAAACCAAACTGACATCTAACTCTTTGAAATATTTCAGATCTCACATTAGACTACACTTTATGGCCGTCTATGTAGATTTCAATGTGAATTTTTCGATCCGGAGAAAAAAGTGCATTTGTGATGAATTGGACATATTTGTCAATTATAACACTTGAGAAAATCATAATATTAGTAATATTAATAATTTGCGATCCTCCATCTTGAGAGATGACTGTGTGCACCCAGCCATCCCTCACGAGGAGCAGACTGTACAAAAAATATAATGAAATATTTTCTCAAACGTAATATATTTCATTATAATAGATTTTGCACAAGCTGTCAATGTAAAATCTCTTCATGTAAAAGCATTTACATGAAGTCAGATTTTACAAAGATGCGATAGTTAGTTGAGATTAGTGTGCGGATTATGATCTTCTCAAACGCTATACTGACGAACAACTCCACATCAACAGCACAAATTTGAAAAATGACTACATCACTAAGAATGAAATAAACACAACCGACCATAAGTGGTGTAACACCAGTTTTGTGAGCAAAAAACCATCTGCATTTAGAATGTGGATAAAGCAACTGGATATTCAATTTTATTTTTTTAATAATTATAATAACTGTAGAGGCAGACAAGCTTTTTATACAGAACCACAATTCATCTTATTCAATTGATCACTTATGGAATTATGAATGATCAGTTTTTCTTAAGCTATTGAAATAAAACGTTTCGCTGTCATAAGTGAAAAAAATAAAACTTACTAAATGCAATTACAATTACACCCAACTCATATCTGCGACCCATGAACCGCAAAAATTCTCAACATCCAAAAGATACGAGTACATTATTATATTGCATTCCTCTTAAATTCAGTATATAGCTCTTCATTACCGTTCCACATTCTCTAAAATTTTTTGCAGACAAGTCGTGTCCTTAAAAACCAAGACTGCTAGGACGTCCGATCATCAATGAAAGTGGCTACAGAGGCTCGTTGCTAGCGCTATATTGTGTTTCACATCTTGGACATTTAGGCTAGGATTGATATTATCTGCGTTCAGGCATTATTTCAGGAAAATTGCCCTTCCGTAGCCTACAAATGAAATGTAACACGTTCACAAAATATCAAAAGCAATTGATATCTTGCAGTTATTGCAACAAAGAACATGCATGTTACAGGTATTTACACACCGTTAACACTAATAAGTATTTTGATATTCCAAAAAGCTTTGGTTCTTCACATGATTATTTTTTTTTTATTTCTATAATACAACACAAGAAAACCACATTATGATAAAGAATAGTGCTTAGATTCTACAAAAAGAAAGTGACTAGAAAATAAGAGGGATGAAGGAAGGCATATGAATCACGAAAACGCCTAACGATCTAAACAATATAAACAGATGAAAATACAAGTTTACCTGTACGATTGCCTTTTAGTATCACAACCGTTACACTGAGGGTGAGGTTGGGGGGGGGGGGGGGGGGGTAGTAGTCCCTGGACTCACTGGATGCTCCCAAATCCGGCCACCTCGTAGACAAACCATGGCAGGACTCACTGAACGCTTCCGCAGTGCATCCACTTCTTAGACGAACCATGGCAGGACTCGCTGGATACATCCCCAGTGCAGCCACCTCGTAGACAGACCATATGGGAGGACTCACTGAACGCTTCCCCAATGCAGCCTGCTCGTAGACCCACACCATGGCATGACTCGCTGGACGCTTTCCCACTACATCCACCTCGCAGACAGACCATGGCAGGACTCGCTGGCACTAAGGATTGATCGAAGTAGCTGAAGTGTAGATGTGGCCCTCTTCTCCTTGCAGTTGTCAGTGGTACCTCCATCGAGAATCGCCATAATCGAATCCTGTTAACAGAAAGAAAAACGGATTAATGACTTTTCCAACCTATGTCAGCACTCTGCAGTCAGGCTTACCTTTAAGAGGTTTCCATCACATATGCCTTGGGCGCTTCCCTACTGCAGCCATCTCGTAGACCCAGACCATGGCAGGACTCGCTGGAGACATCCCAAGTGGAGCCACCTCGTAGACCCAGACCATGGCAGGGCTCGCTGGAGACATCCCCAGTGCAGCCACCTCGTAGACCCAGACCATGGCAGGACTCGCTGGATACATGTCAGCACTCTGCAGTCAGGCTTACCTTAAAGAGGTTTCCCTGTCATATGCCTTGGACGCTTTCCCACTGCAGCCATCTCGTAGACCCAGACCATGGCAGGACTCGCTGGCACCAAGGATTGTTCGGATGTGCAGATGTGGCCCTCTTCTCCTCTCAGTTGTCAGTGGGAGTTCCATCGAGAATCGCCATAATCGAATCCTGTTAACAGAAAGAAAAACGGATTAATGACTTTTCCAACCTATGTCAGCACTCTGCAGTCAGGCTTACCTTCAAGAGGTTTCCCTGTCATATGCCTTGGACGCTTCCCCAGTGCAGCCACCTTGAAGACAGACCATGGCAGGACTAGCTGAATACATCCCCAGTGCAGCCACCTCGTAGACAGACCATATGGCAGGACTCACTGGCACTAAGGATTGATCGAAGTAGCTGAAGTGTAGATGTGGCTCTCTTCCCCTTGCAGTTGTCAGTGGGAGCTCCATCGAGAATCACCATAATCGGATCCTGTTAACAGAAAGAAAAACGGATTAATGACTTTTCCAACCTATGTCAGCACTCTGCAGTCAGGCTTACCTTTAAGATGTTTCCCTGTCATATGCCTTGGACGCTTCCCCAGTGCAGCCATCTCGTAGACAGGCCGTGGCAGGACTAGCTGAATACAACCCGAGTGCAGCCACCTCATAGACAGACCATATGGCAGGACTCACTGGCACCAAGGATTGATGGAAGTAGCTGAAGTGTAGATGTGGCTCTCTTACCCTTGCTGTTGTCAGTGGTAGCTCCATCGAGAATCGCCATAATCGGATCCTGTAAACAGAAAGAAATACGGATTAATGACGTTTCCAACCTATGTCAGCACTATGCAGTCAGGCTTACCTTTAAAAGGTTTCCCTGTCATATGCCTTGGACGCTTGCCCACTGCAGCCATCTCGTAGACCCAGACCATGGCAGGACTCGCTGGCACCAAGGATTGTTCGGATGTGCAGATATGGCCCTCTTCCCTTTGCAGTTGTCAGTGGTAGCTCCATTGAGAATCACCATAATCAAATCCTGTTAACAGAAAGAAAAACGGGTTAATGGCTTTTCCAACCTATGTCAGCACTCTGCAATCGGGCTTACCTTTAAGATGTTTCCCTGTCATATGCCTTGGGCGCTTCCCTACTGCAGCCATCTCGTAGACCCAGACCATGGCAGAACTCACTGGATACACCCCCAGTGCAGCCACCTCGTAGACAGACCATATGGCAGGACTCACTGGAGGCTTTCCCAATGTAGCTATCTCGTAGACCCAGACCATGGCAGGACTCGCTGGAAGCTTTCCCACTGCAGCCATCTCGTAGACCCAGACCATGGCAGGACTCGCTGGCACCAAGGATTGTTCGGATGTGCAGATGTGGCCCTCTTCTCCTCTCAGTTGTCAGTGGGAGCTCCATCGAGAATCGCCATAATCGAATCCTGTTAACAGAAAGAAAAACGAATTAATGACTTTTCCAACCTGTGTCAGCACTCTGCAATCGGGCTTACCTTTAAGATGTTTCCCTGTCATATGCCTTGGACGCTTCCCCAGTGCGGCCACCTTGAAGACAGACCATGGCAGGACTAGCTGAATACATCCCCAGTGCAGCCACCTCGTAGACAGACCATATGGCAGGACTCACTGGCACCAAGGATTGATCGAAGTAGCTAAAGTGTAGATGTGGCTCTCTTCCCCTTGCAGTTACAGGGGTAGCTCCATCGAGAATCGCCAGAATCGGATCCTGTTAACAGAAAGAAAAACGGATTAATGACTTTTCCAACCTATGTCAGCACTCTGCAGTCAGGCTTACCTTTAAGAGGTTTCCCTGTCATATGCCTTGGACGCTTCCCCAGTGCAGCCATCTCGTAGACAGGCCGTGGCAGGACTCGCTGGCACCAAGGATTGATCGAAGTAGCTAAAGTGTAGATGTGGCTCTCTTCCCCTTGCAGTTGTCAGTGGTAGCTCCATCGAGAATCACCATAATCAAATCCTGTTAACAGAAAGAAAAACGGGTTAATGACTTTTCCAACCTATGTCACTCTGCAGTCAGGCCTACCTTTAAGAGGTTTCCATCTCATATGCCTTGGGCGCTTCCCTACTGCAGCCATCTCGTAGACCCAGACCATGGCAGAACTCGCTGGATACACCCCCAGTGCAGCCACTTCGTAGACAGACCATATGGCAGGACTCACTGGAGGCTTTCCCAATGTAGCTATCTCGTAGACCCAGACCATGGCAGGACTCGCTGGAAGCTTTCCCACTGCAGCCATCCCGTAGACCCAGACCATGGCAGGACTCGCTGGCACCAAGGATTGTTCGGATGTGCAGATGTGGCCCTCTTCTCCTCTCAGTTGTCAGTGGGAGCTCCATCGAGAATTGCCATAATCGAATCCTGTTAACAGAAAGAAAAACGAATTAATGACTTTTCCAACCTGTGTCAGCACTCTGCAATCGGGCTTACCTTTAAGATGTTTCCCTGTCATATGCCTTGGACGCTTCCCCAGTGCGGCAACCTTGAAGACAGACCATGGCAGGACTAGCTGAATACATCCCCAGTGCAGCCACCTCGTAGACAGACCATATGGCAGGACTCACTGGTACCAAGGATTTATCGAAGTAGCTGAAGTGTAGATGTGGCTCTCTTCCCCTTGCAGTTGTCAGTGGTAGCTCCATCGAGAATCGCCATAATCGAATCCTGTTAACAGAAAGAAAAACGAATTAATGACTTTTCCAACCTGTGTCAGCACTCTGCAGTCAGTCTTACCTTTAAGAGGTTTCCCTGTCATATGCCTTGGACGCTTCCTTACTGCAGCCTCTCGTAGACCCAGAACACAGCGGGACTACCTGCACCAAGGATTGATCGAATGAGCTGAAGTGTAGATGTGGCCCTCTTCCCTTTGCAGTTGTCAGTGGGAGCTCCATCGAGAATCACCATAATCGAATCCTGTTAACAGAAAGAAAAACGGATTAATGACTTTTCCAACCTGTGTCAGTACTCTGCAGTCGGGCTTACCTTTAAGATGTTTCCCTGTCAAATGCCTTGGACCCTTCCCCAGCGCAGCCACCTCGTAGACAGGCTGTGGCAGGACTCACTGGCACCAAGGATTGATCGAAGTAGCTGAAGTGTAGATGTGGCTCTCTTCCCCTTGCAGTTGTCAGTGGTAGCTCTATCGTGAATCGTCATAATCGAGTTCTGTTAAAAGAAAGAAAAACGGATTAATTACTTTTCCTACCTATGTATGTAATAAGAAGAAACCTGGAATGCATGAAAATATGTGCTGTGGCACTACAACAATATAGCCCATAATAGCAGAAAGCCGATGATGTATCCTGCGAAGATTCCTGAGCGACGATTCCTCGTGAAGAGAAGCGAAGGTTTTAGCTGGCCAGCTAATTAGAGAAACGTCGAATCCACCGTCCAGACAGCCGTGTGATCGTCGATGAGCGAAGCGTTGACTTGGGACGAGGAAAAGATTCGGAGAAATGTGAGTTGACTCCTGTGTCCTTTTTGCTTGATACGGGGCGCAGTATATGGCATCCTTCCTGTTGCTCCAGATCTGCTTGCGTTGAATGAACGCAATTTCAAAATTCTTTCAGTGATGTAAAGTCACATGGTGGCGTTCCAGTTGTCACTAATGATCAATTTGTTTATAGGGGGTGGCGTTTGATAGTGATGCTCATAATTGATTTTAATATCTGATTAACATGTACATTTTATTTACTATATTTATTTTGATTTTTCTGTTTATCATTTTATTTTATAATAAGAGCAATGTGCATTAGATAATGACTTCGAAATGTACAGGTAAATTTGATGACAATTTCTGAGCAACATACCTTCTCCCCATAATTATAATGGACACGATGTCCGTTAAAACTGGATCAGGTAGACGCGAACATCTCGCAGGCCACTATAGTACGTGCGTATTTGACCACTGATCCAAGATGTGGATAATGTAATAGGTTGTAAGGTGACTGCATTTTCGAGGCAGTCCCAGGGAACATGTTTGTTTTGATTGTAGTGAATCAATTGAAAGTACACTGGGCTTAGCATGTACAGCCACCTCTGTACCTTGAAATACATGTTGTAATCAACTGAAGTGTTATTCTGAGAAATGAAAAACAAGTTAGGCCTATTGTGTTTTTACGAAACGAGAGAAAATAGCAGTAGGTCAAATGAAAAATCTTGATTTACTTATGCCAGTCAGAAGAAACAAATGAGTATTTTTCATATATAGCGTCTACTAATATAGGTAATAATTAATAGCGGACGCCTCCCTTCATGACTTTCTCATTTATGCGTTTACATTTTCACCGAAAATCTCAGTCGAAAACTGCACTAATACACTTTTTAACATTGTTATAAGTCTGAGTGGTCACTGGCATCCTTTCACGTCTCCCTGGCGATCACATCAACCAAAGTTGTCGAACACTAGAGCTTACGTGTTAATTAGTCAATTTCTTATTATCAATGTTTTCATGGCCAGGCAAACAATAGCTCTATTTGTGTGTTTTTTCAGTGAGGTGGTCTTTGACTCGACCCAGCTTGAAAATCGGGACTTGCTTCGCCTGCCACGAGAACACTCACTGTTTCTCCATACATAGGTCCATTTCACATTTAAAAAATTCATTAAGAATTATCGAGAGAAAATATGTTTGTCTGTGTGAAAAGATGTACTGCGGTACCCGAGCGTGCATGTTTATAAATAAATAAGTAATAAAAGTATCTCTATAGACAATGATGACTTGCTTCAATTACAGTAATAAGAGATTACAGACAGTTGTTTATATTCCACAGGGTTTGTTAAGAAATAAATGAAATGTTAACAATGTAGAGCATTGATGTTATGGATATATAACAGGAGAAGTGCATGTCAATCATCCGGAGTTTCAGAGACAACTAGACTTATTCTCAGTGATTCTGTAAGTTTAAGTAACAATTTAAGAACCACAGGTCGGTCGAAACTCTTTTATTATCAGGATGCCTGTGGGGTTTCATGTTTTCTTCCAAACTTTGAAACTCGGGGTTAACTGTATGAATGGTAAGCTCCAGAATACTGTAAGCTTGCCTCTGTTATCAAATTGCCCCATGTGAGCGCACTCAGAACAGATGATCCGCCGACTAAATATGGCCAACTCCACTTAAAAAAGCGATGCTGCTAATTCCCTAATGGTCTCCTCGCCTCCACATGCTCCATCCGCGGAGCCCCCGCCCCCTTAAAATAACCCTGGATCTGCCCCTGCCTTGTTCAGCGATATTGTAAATATAAAACGAAAAAATGCATTCCTGACATTAGACCTATTTATTACTATCATATTATATGTACACATTTAAGTAACTGCCAGTAACATTTGCTATATATGAGAAGGGTTTCGGCTGGATGATCACAAACACGTACAGTGAATGTAAATGATAATGGCTTGCCATTAAAATGCCCCTCATGTGTTTATTGGTATATGAGACAAATGAAATATTTTCAGGTTTACAGGATTTTTCCCTTTATTCAAAATCATAATCATCCATGATATTAGTATAAATGTTGCCGTCATCATGACCAGGGTCGTAGGAAACCCGTTCTACTGCATGTTGTACTCATCTAGACGCCAACTAAAGCATAAGTTAGACACTTTTGATAGACTGAGAAAATGGAAAAATGTTATTTTTCAAAAAAAATCTCTCTCTCTTTCTGTTTATATATATTGTTACTTTCGAATCCAGGTCTTTAAGGTAAGGTTTTAAAATAAGGAATGTGTTATATGTAGCATTTTACCAGTGGGAAGTAACGTTGCGGGTATGTGACAATCAGGGCATCTGTAGATCGCCAGAAAACTTAAAATTGTTTAAAAGAGGGTATAAGTTTCCCTGCATGCTGAGCTCGGTTACTCAAGTTTATATACATTTTATGGTTAGTAAAGAGAAACAGAACAGTAAGCATAAGCTCTAATTATATACAATTATTGCTTTGTGTTATGTTATTATTAAAACTAATAAAGCAAACTGTAAATGAGTTTATTTTCTTTCACATTTCTTCCAACGTTGGGATTGGGTAAGGTAATAAAATGCTTTCCATCAAAATATACAACAACAGTTTCAGCTATGACGGTTTATTAAATAATGTCCCCTGATGAAGTATGAATATACTGGCAATTGCCAAAACACATATACAGTAGTTCTGTACACAATTGTTTATATTAGCCTATACATGACCAGCAACTGAAAGCAAAGCATGAGGATATCTCACCTAGCTTACAGTGCATACCAATATGATGCTCTCTAATCCATAAATAACACGAGTTATTTGGAAACCTGATAATTCATTTGTGGTAAACAAAGTAACAATAAAATATCAACAGTTTTCAATTTGTAAATTTTGTTCTCTTCCCAACAATCAGATCTGTCTACAACCATGTAAGCTCAGGCATTTGGCATCTGACTGGCACCTGTTCTTTCCTCTCGTCATACCATTATTCACAAAATTGTCACAAATAAGAGCATATGTATGATTACTTTACCAACAGGGAAGTCTAAAAGTGGCATGAAAATAATTACTGCTGCTAAAAGTTCATTCAGACAAGCATTTTTCGAGAAAATTTTCTATGAACAAAATGGCGGTAGACTCTTGTCTACTGCGGGTCACTAGACAAACAAAGAACTAGGTTTTCATGTCGCAAGGATCATTAACCAATCAAGGTGACAGCCAAGCCAAGGTGCTCCTACCCATGTGACTGGTTTGCTAAGCAGATCACTGAAGGCAGATCACGCAACAAGCATTTAACACCTAAGCACTATGTGGTGTAACTGGCTGCTACCATTTAGCTAGAAGAGTTCCAGCGATAATTTCTGTATGTAATTCATGTCATCACTCAGCTGACCTCCAGTACAGAGTAGTGCGAAGTGGCAGAAAACACTTGGATCCTCAAAGAATTATATCATTAAAAATATAACCCTGTGCTTTTAAAGTTACCACTGTTCATCATCTGTTGACATGATATATGACCTCTTCCTGCTCCATTGGTACTCTTTGATTGGCCAATACCCGTGGTCTGCTTAGGAGCAAAGGAACTACCAATGGTTCTCCAAGCTCGATATGAGCTTTTTCTGTGTGTGACTCCTCATATACTTTATATTGGATAAACAAAACTGCATGTAATGGACCCTAGAAAACAAAGAGCAAATCAGTGGAGTGATTGGTGATGACTTTGATTTCTTAAAATATTAAATCAAAGATATAGTCAATATTAATGTATCTGTTTTTGTCAAAATGAATACAATAAAAGTTCTGGAAAGTAATTGCATAATTTTAGATTAAAAAAACAAATGCTCTTTAACAGGTGAGGTGTTAAACAAGACTCCATAATAAACTTACACGAAGATTCTGGATGTCATTGAATTCTGATTTGGCAATATATGGCCTGGAACTTTTACATGATTTCTTGCAACGATTTTGAGTACTGTAAGCCTGAAATGAAAGCAGTAAAATTCTTAAAATAACAGAACAGATGCAACACTTGCAAAAACAAGTTAACTTTATTTTCATTAATTTTCTCTAAAATAAATTGATTTTCTTACAAAGTAAATTTTAAAGTGACGTACATTATATATTCAAAAACTTTAAATGCACAAATTTTGGCTTGATAGCCATAAGATACACTAATGTTAAATTCCCACCCCCCTTTATTTCAAAATGGGGGGTAATAATAGTAGAACCAAGTAATAAAGGAATAATTTATTTTTTGCATCCATGTTTTAGGATTTGCCACTGATATTTAACTTAAAAAACATTTTACTCCTTTTAGAATGTTACTTTTTGATGATACTACATAAAATAATCCGAACTAAAAAGTTCAACACAGTGTTACTCACATCAACAAGGTGCTCCACCCATGCTGCCACATTACTACAAGCTGCTTCATCAAGTACTGTTGTATGCACCTCTAGCTGGTTACAGAATGCTGCTTCAAAGTCTAGTTTCACTATAATATTACTTTCAGGAGATCTGTAAGTTGTTGAAGGGGGGCATTCTGAAAGAAAAGGTTAATATACAGTATATGAGGTACTGTGCAAAACATAAAATGAAAAAAGCGACTTTCACTGAAAATGTTCATAATGACAGGCAGCACTACATATGGACAGACAACCTTTAGCAGTGTAAACATGGAAGACTGACAATATAATACAAAAATATACAAAGTTTGAGCCCTGAAAACCATTTTCAAACTTGACCTGTACTTTTCCCCTATGACTAGAAATTTTAATTAACATGGTTTTCTTTTTATCGCATTTACAAGCAAAACATTTGTGAAAGGGTACAGTGACACCATTGATGACAGTGGTAACAGACATACTAGTATGAGGTGTCTATCCATAAAAAAGTAACAATAAAAAATTAATAGAAAAAAATTCATAAAGGTAGAAAAGAAATGAGTTAGAAAGAAGAAACTACATATGACATATTATTTTGTCACAAAAGGTGTATTTCATTCAATTTCATACTTTTCAAATGGTATTTATGAATACCAATTTATATGATTTGTCACTTTAGCACATGAATCTCACCCCATGATTGCTGCCATCGTAGCAAGTTTTTGTCAAAACGTTGTGTAGATCCTCTAAAGTCAATTGGATCTGTAAAACTTCTTGCCTCATTGAGGTTGGTTCTTACTTCTGGAAACTGTACTTCTTTAGCAAGTGCATCTTTATTCACAGCTAAAAAACAAAAACCAGAAATAGCCATGCAAAATATAAATAAATTAAATAAATAAATAAAAGTTAAATTTCAAATTATCGTAAAAAGTAACATAATGATTTAAGGCTTATTTCATGATTTTATCTATCCAAATGCTTTTGCCTGTTACATTAATATTATATTGAAAAGCAAAATAAATTAAATAATAAGTCCCTCATGTAACAGTGGGTACAAAGAACAAAGGTAACAAAATTACAACCAGACAGTTTTAAATCTCACCTTGTGCTACTTCTTGAAACATTGTGCTGACCATCTTCTTTTGCTTAATCAATTTTTTAAGATGCTTGACAAATATGCCATTCACTGAACACAATGAGGTATCAACAGGCATCAGTGGTTCTTCTTCATATGCTTCCATGGAGAAACTGGTTGCATAAGCAAACACCATGTTGCCTCGGACTGCAGGCTTGTATATTTCTACTGATTCTGTGGCATGGACATTTCTGAAATTCACAATTTTATTTTGCAAAAGATACACAGACATAATTAATAAAAAAAATTACTTATAACTTGAATCGGGAAAAGCAATACATATGTAACAAAGATGTTATTATTTGACTGGTTACATTCAGTTGCACTGGAAATGACAATGAATTTATGCAAACATATGTGAGGTGCACAAAATACATACTCCTTCCTACATATATCTAGCATCATAACTGCCAGAGCTGGGTTCATTTCCTGCATTTTCTTCAGCACATATTCAGCACAGACACAGTCATTAGCACCATACCCAGTGCTGGCATCAGAGGGTACAAGGTAGCACTGGCCCTGCTTTTCAAAACCATGTCCAGCAAAGTAGAACACACCTGACAATAATAAAACCAGCAAAATTGTTTAGTCTTCCGTGAAAACAAACCTGGATCTCCCTGTTTGTTACAAATATCCCATTCATATGAAACTATATTTATACTAGAGTGTTCAAAGTAACTGCTAAATACATGTGACAAATGAGTTTAAAATGCTTGAATTTAAAAGCACTCAGTCAAAACTTGATCACATTTGCATAGAAGTAAAAGCACTACGAGTGCAGTAAATCTTACCATAAACACCCTTAAACAGCAACTTGCAGAATTCATCAACTGCATTTAAAATTTGCTCTTTTGTTAAATTAATGAGAGAAACCACTTTGAAGTTCATCTCTTCAAACAGATTTTGTAAGTCTCTGATGTCATTTGGAGGAGCAATGAGGTTCTTTTCACATCTATAATGATGGTTTCCTATTAAGAGGACAACTTTGTCTGTTGCTGAAAAGCAAAAGAACTACAGTGAGAAAACTTGTTACTCTTGAACAAATTGGCAATTAAAGTGAAATTTAACACTTAACAAGCAAGTCAATTATGCAATCATAAAATAGACTTATTTCCTTTTCTGCCCTTATTAGTGCTGTTTGAAACTTTTTACATGTAGTTTAAGTAGCATGGATTTATATTTTTTCATGCACCTTTATGCAAGTAACTGTTTGACATCCAGTTATAATTTATATATAATAAGCACATCAATTCGTCATAGTCAGCATCACCTACCAGTGAATTCCCTATTATCTGAACAGAAAACCTCCACTTTGGCCACCTTGGACAGTGCCTTTCCATGTCTATTGCTAACACTGCACTGATAAATTCCTTTATCATCTACCGTCACATTGTTCAACTCGAGCCTCGGGCCAGCATGACCTGAATAAATATTTGATATATGAGACAGAATTTTAGTCAGTAAAATATTAATTTTAAATTTTCAACTTTATCTATAAGCAGTTTTGCCACAGATTATACATACTGATATATGTACAGGTACCTTCTATGGGTTTTCCATCTTTATACCATTGAAAAGCAATTGGCTCCATTCCTATTGCTTCACAATTCAACACTGTGGTCCCTCCTTCCTCCAGTTTGCAGGCCTTTGGAGACTTGGTAATGGTGGGTGAGATGGGGACTGGCTGAGAACCATAGGCTGAAATCATGAAAATAATTGATATCCACTCTATTTCTATCACTTATCACATTATCAAATCCACATTAGCTACTTCATTAAAGGCATAATAACTCTTCGTATGAGACCTATATTTCACAATAAAAACCTTGTGAATAACTCATAGAAATATAATATATTCTGTTTTACCACAAAAACAGCAGTTATAGCTTTTATTCTGATATTTGAACTTGTCTTTAGACCACGTGACCTCCATTGATGTCTATACTCTGTTAAAATCTCTTAAGAGATTTTAACAAAAAACCAAACTTTTTAGAAAAAAACCAGGGACTAACTTTGAATGTAAAAATGGATTCATTAACCATTGGTAAGTATGGGAAAATTGTTGTTTACTCCAAGAAAATTCATTTTTTGGCCGAAACGAAGAGTTATTATTGCTTTAATTATTTGGGAATTTCAAAGGAACACATACACAGTATCAAATATATGTTGTATTGGTGCAAAAAATACTTTCCAAATTTTAGTGATCAAAGGAAATGTCTGAATCAGTTGAATAAGTCAGTGGCATGTTCTACTTCAGTAACACCATTATGTGGATGATCTGTTAAAAAAATTAAGTAAATACCTAGCTCCACTTGAACTTGAACTTCTTTGCTCCTTGCCTCCCCATATCTGTTTGACACAACACACTGGTATATTCCGCTGTGATCAGCACTGGCACCACTACACTGGAAGAATATAACTAACCAATAAAGAAACTACCCCTATAAACTAGTTGAACATTTAACGAATTAAAACTGTGAAACTGCATGTCTATAACATCTCAAAAAGCTTTTTTTTTTGGTCAAATCATATATTTTTGTGTTTCTTTGAAAGTTTCATTCTAGAGGTACATATCTAGGTTACAGTTGTTAATTCAAATATTAAACTTATTTAAACTTTTGGGGGAGGCAGATTTTGACACTAGTATATTCCACATTATCATACAAATTACTGAGGAATGAAAATGTTGTGAAGACTGACATAAAATCTCATTCCAGTTTCCACATGAAGAGGCTGGCCATTTCTATACCACTGGTACTTAAGAGGCGTTTGTCCACTGGCATCACAGACTATTTCAAATGGTTTCCCTGCTATAATCTGAAGTTAAAAATAATTGAAAGGAATATGTCAACTTATCTTTGTCAACTTATCATTGCAAGATTTTCTGCAAATACATCTTATTATTAATTACCAACACATAGAAAAAGTCAATACAAATAACAAAAGATAAAATGTCACACAATTTTATATAGCTTCCACCTTACACATTTTGAAACCCAAAAAGCAAGCCCATTTTTTAGCCAAATGATCTATGAGTAAGCTGCTTTGATATATAATTACAAAACTATAAGTTTATTTCACAATCTATTTGTTAACTTCATCAAACTTTTCCTCAAGAGTAAAACTTACCCTGTTGTCATTCAGTTCCGGTTGTCGAGCTATGTATGGTGCATTAGGATGAAGTGGTGTTACATAAGACTCAGTGGGTGTCTGAGAGTACAAATTTTCGCATCCTTGATCTTTGGAGGGGATAATAAAACTGTACATTATGCAGCACAGATTTAATCGATGGGTTGTACCCCAATTAAATAGCATCTTCAAAGAAATTTATGTACTAATGTAATATTAAAAAAAACAAACACTAAAATTCTTGACAACATTATTTGCAAAATAAGACATGGATTATAATGCTCTCTGTCATATCAATTAAGTCTTTAAACCTATATTTAGTCCAAATTTGTCTTTTAAAACCATATGACCAGAACAAACTATCCTACCTTGATTGTAATTGCAAGGCTTAACTTGAACCATTGCAGGCTTGGAAAAACATACACCTTCATTCCCACGGTTATGAACTCTGCAGACATATCGCCCTTTGTCTCTCAATCTGAAATACGTAAAAAATGTTATTTTCTTTACAACTATACAATATGCAGTTGAATGCAAACAAATAACTAACTTCATCATAAATTTCCACTTTTTTCCATTTAAGTAATCCACTTTATGCATGTGAACTAATATTCTTATAAAAACAACAAAACCACTTTCCTACTTTTTATATTATAAAAAACATTAAACCACAGGGGTTGTGTAAAACAAAATATAAAGATGTGGTATATCTCCAGTCTGCAACATCAACCACTGGCCTGACTGTCAATGTCAGTGAATATTGGACATGGCCAGGGAAATTTCTGCAAATATTACTGACCTGATTTGGCCAGTGGATTTTTTACAGCTATAACATGAACTCCAATTCATTCATGCTAAATGTTGAACTCTTTTTTCTAATAACCTTTTGAAAAGCCCACTTTTTGTTCTTATTTGTAATAGAAATTAACCTCAATGTGTTTATTTAAGTAATTTTTTAAAACTTTTTTCTAAATTGAACTCAGGCCAGTGAATATTGGTTCAGGCCAGTATAGTCTCAGACCCTGGTGGTCTGGAAAGCCTGTTACTTCAAAAGTATTTGGCACAGACTGCAACTCACATACCATATCTGGGTCTCTTGTTCTTGACATCCACTGCAGTACAAGTCAGATAGACCACTAGTCAGTAAGATGTATGTGACATCCACTCCTGTTTCCCACTCGTGTACATCACATTCATCTTGATGACTTGTGGTATCTTTAATACTTATCATCATACTTTATGGCAGGAATACGCAGGAGAGATACACTTCCACTCAATACTTCAGCTTGTCCGTTAAACCACTGATACCGAGGAAAAGGAAACCCAGTAGCTTCACACTCCAGTGTGAGCGTATCACCTTCCTCAAGAACTACACTGGCCACTGGTTCCTTGCAAATCTTCACAGGTTCTGAAAAGTCAACAGCACTGATGTGAATTAACAGTGTGCACAGGAAAAACAAAAGCACATTTAGATATACCAGTAAACTCCTGTATTTCATTGAAAATGTTTGTCTTAACAAGTAGGCATACATCCAGCCCCCTTCAAGAATATTTTAGAAAAATCCAATGTGTTTTTCAAATGAACACTCGTACACAATCATGCCCTTACAAAAAAAGAGAACAAATTTTTCCACAACAATTTTTAATCTATTCATATTTTTAATACTATGTGATACATTGACAATTATGTTGCACTGCCTTTACCATGAGCAATCAAAAGTTCCAGACATTTTTCATTTTTCATGGCCCACAGATAGGACACTAATTGTTCCACAGTGCGTCCACGTGTGCCAAGCCTCTGTAACAGTTTCTGAGAAGGACTCTGATGAGAATGTATGCACATTGCTATTTGTTCCACTTCCTCTGGTCTACAATTAAAGACGTTATTATGTCACATTAAAACAGTTATATTATAAAGGTACATTTTCTTTGGTCTGCAGTTATTTCTCTCAATGTCTGATCTAGATTACATCTTCCTGCTTCTTTCTCTACACTCTACATAGTTTAATAGACAGGGAAAGCAAACAGTTTTATTCACATTTTACTTATTTTAAAATGTTCATTATCTAACAAAGTAACATTTTGTTCATTGTCAAATTATGAATAATAATTGGAATATCAAGCTTTTTTTCGGACCTGAATGGACTGTCTGGGATTGCTGCCACAAGGTCCCTCCATCCTTGTGTAGAAGATGGGGAAGCATCCAAATAATTAAATAATTTCTTAAGGATGAGAAAATCAATGTCACAGATGTTAGTGTCCTTTTTTATAAGGTATGTTCTGTCTTCACTCTTAAACATATTTGAACCATGAACTGTAAAAAAAAAAGACACAAAAATATAAGTTTAAAACTGAAAAAAAAACTGCATTTCAGACCTGCAGGGGTATATGTAAATGCTACTTTACTGAACCACTTAAATCTGCATTATTCCTACTTAAGGAAATAGGTAGCACGAAGATTTATACGAAAGCACCCCTATTAGCGATATGTACTACACTATACTATGTATTAATAGTACATATCATATTCCGTAACACACATGAAACATCGAGCTAGACTTCGGGCAAAGCGACACAACAAGATCTTTGCTACATTCTCTTAAATAAATAAAACTTTTATGAATCAACAATTTCAACTTGTTAAACTTTAAAGATATCCAAAGATATCCAAACAACAAACCTGTATTAAACACCACCACTGGACTGATCTAGATTACATCTTCTTGCTTCTTTCTCTACACTCAACAAGGAAATAAATCTAACAGGGAAATCCCCTATCGTGACGTCATCGCTACTGCACCTAGATATTTCATAAATCCATTAAAGCAAATTATTGCTATCCATACATTTTTAGAATAAGTGTAGATCTATTCTTTTAATCTAAATCCTGAAAATTATATCGTTCATTTTATTCTCATTTAAACGAGATCTGTTATATTTATCCGCCTGATAGACTCGTTCTAAAAAAAATATCTCGTATTGTGTTGCTTAAAACGAGGCTATTCTTTCTTGCCAACAAATATTCATTGGTATGGCGGCGTTTTTAAATGCCTGAATTTGTAAAGTTAGATACAAACGTTTAGGGTAGACTAGGAATACATATTTTCAAAAACCAATGGAATTTTAGAACTTTTCAAAGTAACTTTTATCAAGTAAGTGTATATCATTAGGATACATTTGATTTTAATAGCCGGGGGGGTGGGGGGTGTTTCTGGGGGTTAGAAAGAACCACCCCTTTTGCTGGGAAAAAGTCCACTCTGGGTAAAATTTGATCTAGGTACATGAAGTTTTTATGGAAAAAGGTCCAGCAAAAAGGGCGGTTCTTTCGAACCCCCCGATAACCCCCCCCCCCCCCCCCCCCCCCCCCCCCGGCTAGGGGCCTGGATATATACGTCATAATAATTAATATATACGTCATAATAATTAATATATACAGGTGACACTTAACATTGCCTCAGTTTTTGGTCCCACATGCTACACAAATCATGCCTCATAACACCCTGTGTTAGAAACTCTCGTGGCTGTATGTGCTGTCACTCACAAATGTAAGTACTAACACTACTGAATAGCTGAGATAAGTTGAGTGTGCATATGGTATTTGTATGTAGACAACATCTTATAATTTGTTTGGCACTGATTACAGTAATCATGTCTGGAGAACTTGATCTTGTATCACATCGGGCAGAAATATTTCGCTCAAAACTCATTGAAGACTTTCATTTGTTGGATGGAATGGATGAAAGAGGAAAGATTGAAGCTCCAAAATATTATTCAAAAGATGCTTCAGGTTGGTTTTGCTTATCATTTTATTCTTTGTAAAGATAAGCTACATGTAAACATTGTACATTTACTTGAATAGTTTAAAAGTAAATGTAAAACTAAATGTCTGTTTAATATTTGTGTAGGCATTGAATGTTTTCTACTGATGCTCATTGCTGCTAGTTTGAAATGACCTTTAATTTTTTATTGCACCAGGATACAGCAAATTTGTGATTGATAATCATTATGTGTGCTATGGATTAAACATTTGAACTTTGAGAAACTGAAATTGGAGGCCATACAAGAAAGAAAGAAATATATAGTGAATTTTTTCTGGGCAAAGTACTGGTAATAAGAATTCATGTGGTTTTGAACATTTAGATGTGTGAATAAGGTGAAGTTGGGAAGGGCACAGGTAAAAACTCTAAAAAATCCTTTTTTTTTTTTTTTGCTTCAACCTCTTTTACACTGGATGGCGTCCTTTGTGTGACCATGAAACTGGTATTGCTGTGGTGGTAGAAAGGAGCCACAAGCATTGCTTTGGTTGCAGAATGAATTCTCAATGCTTGGCTAGTTGTTGGCATGTAAAGTATTATTTTTTTACTCTCAGACTGGGCCATACTATGGGACGCAGAAAGGGTGCCATCCAGTGTAAAGGAGGCTTTCATCACCCTCCTCTCTTCATTGTCAGTGGTTCACGTTCAATTTATGATTCGATTTTTCTTAGATCCTCTTAAATTTAAGAAGATTTTGTTTGAGAATCCTACTGGACTGGTTCGCTTTCAAGTGTATTCAAGCAAAGATAAAGTGGTTCTCAGCAAAACGGACAGAAGGAGGAATAGGCTGGTCAATAAAAATACAAAGAACCCACCTTTGAACATGTGGGCAGACTGGATTGTTGAAAATATCCTTTTCAACAAGATAATAATATTGATTCTTTTCAATATGCTGATGTTCACAAATATGAAGTGTGTAAATTGTAATTTGGAGTTTAATTCTTTTATTTGTGTTAAGAAACTGTGGGAGATATCTTATTTATAGTTTACTGATAACATATAACAATATAGAAAATATTTATACAAAATCCAGATTGTTTGTTTAGATAAGAAAAGAAATAGACTTTGGTGATGTAATAAAGTGCTATATTTCCTTGACTGCCATTCAGGTTCTTGGTTCCAGAATACAATTTTGGGAATTATTTTGCTTAACACTGTTGTCTTGGGAGTACAAGCAGGTAATATTTATGTATTTTATTATACTGTTTTATCCATTCCTGTGATTTTACAATTTTCCATGTATGAATATCACTTTTTTCTGTGCACTGAATAAATCCAGTTTAATATTTAATTAAATGTTCACAAAGTTATTCAGTTAATGCTACTATAACAATAAATACATTATTTAGTATGCTGTGCAAAAAGGCATGATGTGGTAATCGTGTATTGAAATGAAATTTTGCCTTTTTCAGAGATAAGTGAAAACAACTCTCCTGATGTCAAACACCTACGTACCATTCTAGATATATTTGACTATGTATCTCTATTTGTGTTTGCTTTGGAGATTTTTCTCAAGTGGATTGATGATTTTATTACATTTTGGCAAAATGGATGGAACATATTTGACTTCTTGGTTACCTTCTTGGTATGTGTATAATACAGTATACAAACAGTATATGATTTTAATTTTATTTAAATAGACCAATATAGATATAACAGTTTGAATATAAACATGCTTAAAAGGTCATACTCACAGATGAAACTTAAAATAAGGAAGATATTTATTAATTTGTGACAATGTTAAAATCAGAAAATCCTGTCATGGCATTACATGAACATTTTCTTCCATTTCCAGTCTTTCATCCCAGAGATAATGAAGTGGACCTCTCCAGTTAAGAATGACTCTGTAACCTCAGAACTTAGTGTAATTGCTGATAATTTGAGAGTTTTCAGAATTCTCAGATCCTTGAAAATGGTTTCACGTTTTAGACAAGTACGTTTAATTGCACTTGCAGTTGCTAAGGCCTTTCAGGTAAGACACTTTTATTGAAAAAAATTTAAAGAAAATTAATAACCAGCATGAAAGACATCTTTTACATTGTTGGACAATTATAATTTAACTAAAGACCGTGATTTGGTCTTTACTTTTTGTAACAGCCTTACAGGGCTATGGTACCTATGTACTATAACTAAATCAAAGGCTGGACAATATTGTATTATGTACTAATTTGGCAAATTGTTGGCAATGTGTTTATTCTAATTGGAATTTTTACTGATTTTTTTTTTCAGTCCATGATGTTCATTTTGCTGCTCTTGTCTATTTTTGCCTATATATTTGCCATAGCAGGCGTGATCTTCTTTGACCAGCATTCCCAGTCAAACAGAACTGATTTGCTGTATAAATCGAGCTTCAGGTATGGAAAATGTGTGCTAATTTTATTCATTTATTATTATAGTTTTTGTATTTCTATTTTATTTTTTATTCTATGGAACACAAAAGCATTTTCACTTTATCTGTTTAGAGAAGTTCATATTAGCATTCAGATTAGTATGGTATCTTTCAGTCTCTTAATTATGCTTATGTTTATAAGTATTGATGCTTATCAATTTTTTTTAATCAAGATTTATTTTTCTTTATTGCAGCAGCCTGCTGGCAGCGTTAACCACTCTTTTTCAACTGTTAACTTTGGACCACTGGCATGACATATATAAAGATGTGACGCAAGTGGTAGATCCCATGTTTTCTGGCTTCTACATCATATTGTGGATTTGCATTGGATCCTTTATTTTCAGGAACATTTTTGTTGGCATTATGGGTAAATAGACAAAAGTGCTAGTTTCTCCCTGCCTTGATCTTGTCTAGCATTTACTTTTAATTTTAGAGTTACAGTTTGGTTCATCTGCGAGTTCAGAACTGGAAAAAAATCATGGAATCATTCTTTTTTCCTGTCTTCAAACATATGTCATTGATCTGATTTTGATTTAAAGAAAATTAATAGTTATTGAAATTGTTCTTAAAATTTTAGTGCAATATAACAAGTTTTTGCTATTACAATCTGATCTTTGTAGAAGATATTGCTGTAGCATAGTTCATGTAATGTTCAAGACTATTGCATTTCATAATTTATTTTTTATTTCAGTCAACAATTTCCAAAGTATAAGGAATGACTTGTTTAACGAAGTGCTAGAAATTGAAGAGCTAAAACAACAGAACGAGAAAATTGAAAAACTAAATGAAGAGTTGGAAAAACAAGACCAGTTATTAAAAGGGCAAAGGTTAGTATTAAATGATATTTAAAGGTTAGTATTTAATGGTAAGTCATACTGATAATGTAATAACAAACTGTTGGATGTTGAAATTGTCATTTTTGTATTTATGGTAATTTTTATTTATGGGGGCAGCTACAACAAAGCTTTCAGTTGCATTATTACATTATACAATTTTAAAAATGTTATTCATAATTAGCAAATTGGCCAGATTAAAGATAATTTGTAATTATGAGTTATAGAAAACATTTCTTTCAGAGATCAAGCACATGCTGTGATATCCCAATCAAAGTTGTCATCTACTGATGAAACTCAGACACCAGGGGACACCTTGAAGCCAAAGGATGAGTATGTATAGCTGGGATTCTGCTTATGTTGATGGTTTTACAGAAATAAAAAGCTGTGTCACAGAGTTTATTTAGAATTAAAAGTCATCCACTTCCTTATCTATCCTGTACATTAAAAAGAGGCAGACTGAGAGTATTTTGCAATGTTAAATTTGAAAACCATTCACGTGGAATTTCTTTTTTCTTCTCAAGTGGAAAAACAAAAGATATGCAACTAGAATACAAGGAACTCAGCAATGCTCTCAGCAAGCAGTTTATAGCAGGTGACAGAAGTACAAAGAGTAAGGATATATTATATTATTCCAACAAATCATGTTAAGTTAAAGGCAATATTCCTATATGATTAAGAACTATGAATTCAGGTAAATATAAAGAACTATTTTCTTGACTGTTTTAAGTTTGCCAGAAATAATTAGCCATGTAAAGGTTTAAATAATGCTTTTTACTGTTACTTTCACCCTGAGCTTCAGAGATAACTTGACACTAACCTCTTCACTATAGCCTATCTTCATCGTGTCAAGTTACCTCTGACGAAAATAGTTTGACCTAGTTTATATAAGCCAATCGAATCCATGTTTCAAAATTTTTCACCAAAGTTTGGTGAAAACGCTGATTGGTTGAAAATCCAGAATTATGTCCAACGAGAAAATTGTATTTCGTTGCGTCCGCATTACCGTCAATCGGCACTCCTCGGCTGATTCCGCAAGCTCCATACTAACAACAAAGTTATTGTCGAGTGCGGAGACATCTGAGTAGTTCCGAGTGCATAAACGTACACAAAGAAAGCATGGCCTCTCCTACAAGTGACTACGTAAAAGAATGTGTAAACTTGCAGGGTTCTGCCGAGGCCGCGATTCTGCGAGATTCTCGCCAAAAAAATAAAATTCTCGCACAAAAATTACCAAAGATGCGAAAATTCTCGCATACAAACCGAGTGGGGGTGCTATCATTGTTCTTGAGATGATAAAAGACACATTGAGAGTGGCGTCTAAAATTGTTTATCTAAATAATCATCACCGGTATAAATTTCTTCGCATCGTCCGCTGCATTGACTTGTTAACACAGTGTAGCTAACGTCGTCATATTGCGACGTTTCCGATGTACCCTCGTAAAAGATCGTTTCAAGCAGCGTCGTCATTTGTTGTCGTAATATCAATAGTACCTCTTCATGACTACAGTCCAATCGGCAATCCTCGTGTGACTCCGCTGCACTAAAGTTAGTTGAGCGATTGAGCGGTTCTCTCATTTCGCGGGATAGTCAACCAATTATAGACGGCGTGACAGTGATATTCAGCCTGATGAAGCGTGGTTAAAATGGCGGATTCCTCGTCGAAAGCGAAAGTTAAAAAACAGAGATCGATTTTAAGCTTTATGCCAAAGTCTTCGGCAAGCGGTGAAAAATCAGGTCAGACTCCTGTTAATCCCCCCTCAGATGAATCCGTCTCTCCGCCTGACAAGTCTGAGAAAAGGAAGAAACAAATTTCTGAAGTTGCGACTCCAGATGAAACTGACAGTTCGTCGACGATAAAGGTATGTTCATTCCGTGGCATTTTTATTTTACGGTTTGGAAGGACACTTGACACTTCGTTTGAAAATGTGAAAGAAAGTAAAAAAAAAAGGTAATAGGCCCGTTTTTGATACGTTTATTCCTCTATATGTGAGTATGAAAATTGAAAAAAAAAAAAAAACGTTAAAAAATGACGGGTCCCGTTTCTGATATGTTTATTCCTCCTACTTGAGTATGATAATATGAAAAAGAAGTTTAGGTCCGTTTTTGATGTTTATTCCTCCTATGTGAGTATGATAATATGAAAAAGCAGTTAAAAAAGTAAGGAGGCCCGTTTTTGACATGTTTATTCCTATCACTCTATAGTGTATATATATGTGTGTGTGTGAGAATAAAAATTTGAAAAAAAGGAAATGTTTAACTTTAATGAAGAAGTAAGGAGGCCTGTTTCTGATATGTTTATTCCGCTGTATATGTGTGTGAGGATACTAATTAGTAATTTGAAAAAAAAAAGTTAGGGCCTCCTAATCAAGGATATTTTCATAGAATGCACTCAACCAAATGTGTGACCTATATTTTTTTACCTTAGCCTTTATTTTAAAAAGTAGTCAATATTGTGAAAACGATAAATCAAAGATAAAAATGTCCTTCCCAAACACTATTATTCAATTTTTCCTGATAAAAGTGTTAATTAAGTCATGATTAATCATCAAAACCTAAAAATTATTTTGGATTGTGGTGTCTGGTTCCAGAAATTACAAGTTTGTAAGTAGGAAAAATTTTAACTTTTCTTTAATTTTAGGTCTGCAGACCAAATACCATCGAAGGGCCTGAAAGAAAGAAACCGAAAGTAGTGCCACAGAAATTTCAACACGATTGGTTAAGAGATTATTCTTGGCTCCGCTATGATAATGAGGCAGATGCTTTATAAAAAAATCATTTGCAACTGTATATACATACAGCCTATGTAAAGTTACTTTCAAAGTTGAATCAGTTCAGTTTGTGAACTTTAATAAAATACCAGTACAGACTAGCAGTGTATGTTTTTACGTAAAATATCATTTTTCCTGATCTCCCACTATTTCTCAAAATCTCCCCAACTTTTAAGCTCAGAGGGGAGAATTCTCCCCCCTTTTTTGAGACCTTGGCAGAACCCTGGTGTAAAGTTATCTCTTGATTCTTTGCAAAATATGAGTATATCGGAATTGAAATTAGAGCAGTTTGAAGCCCTGCATCATTATCTACTGAGGGATGATGACAGATGATGTATTTTACGTACTGTTCACAGGTTACAGCAAGTCCCTGATATTCAGCCTTATCTTTGATTGGTCCGGATTTGAACAAAGCGCGCTTTGACTCGTTCGCGTTCATTGGCTAGATCATTCAATGAGTCATTGAGGGCGGGCTTCAAATTTGATTGGCAGGCGGTGCGGGCAATCGAATGTGGTCAGAGGTAACTTGACATGATGAAGATAGGCTATCGTGAAGAGGTTAGTGTCAAGTTATCTCTGAAGCTCAGGGTGGTTACTTTGCACTGAAAATTTTAATTTACTGCCACGCATGAAAGAATTTAAGATATCTACTTGTAGAGATAAATTTGTATTTCAAATTTCTTTAATATGAAATATTTTACAGCCTGGCAGGCCACAGTGTTAGAGAACATGGAAACATTGTGCAAGAATCCCATAGATACCATCTGGCCCCGAGATACCTTGTTCCGCTACTTTTTACTGATGGAAACACTACAGGAGAACCTCACAGAGAGGCAGGAGATTTTGAAGTTGGCAGGTAATAGATTTTACATATCATGTGCTGGGGTAGCACTAGCAATTTTTTCACTAAGCCAAATTGCCACTGTTTCATCACTTTTTTTTCTCTAAATGGTTTAAATTTGACAAAAACAAGTCAAATCAACCCTTTTTTTTTTGTTTAGCCAGTTTAAGTCAGTTTTAGCATTTGGCTAATTTGGTGAGTGTTAGCGCTATCCCAGATGTGTATCAAAAGTTTCTTAATAACTTGCTAGAAAACTTAAAGTCACTGTTATGCCTATTTGATATTTCAATTTCATTCAAATTCCAAAATCTCTGATTTTCATAGCAACAACTATTACATATACACAGTAGCTGCCCTCCTTGCTGGTCTTAGTCTTACTGTTTCTTCTCGTTTCAGATCAGTGTATTTTAAACATGCACGATACCTAAGAGAACACACAAAAAAAGTCTTGGGGCCCCAACTTTCAGTTTGGATAAAGAAGTTCAATATAATTCTAGTGATGCTATTTTGTCATACTAATACTAATACTCAAGTGGCTTGAGTTGTGAGTGATATTTACATCTTCTTGGAATGATAAAAGACCCCCACCCCAACAAGGAAGCTAGGTGATGGTATTTGGGGCAAAAAAAAAAAAAAAAACAAAAAAACCTTCTAGTACCTTTTTAATATGAAAAACTTCAAAAGTCTGTAAATTAATATGTTATGACCACTGTTGGTCTACATTTAATTCATATTTGTGATTAAAATTTTATTTAAGCTTTGAATAAAATATTTATTATGGTCTTAAGTGATATAGAACAGCTGTTTCATTTCTACAACGCATTTTTGTTTACTTGTATTTGTTATTTGAATAAACAAAAGCAGTTTTCTGCGTTATATTGAGGACTTCATTCGCTTTGTTTCAGATATAGAAATTGAAAAACATTTTATCAAATTTTCAAATGGTTTTTGATAATTATCTGAGTTCAGAGGCATTAAAATTTTATTTAATGCTAATAGGTGCATAACTTCCAAATTTGAGTATTTCCTAACAAAATAATCTTTATTTCCATTATAGTTATAAACATGTAATTTTGCTTGTAATAAGATCTACATGTTAAAATGTACAAATGCACAGACACTGCAGTAGTTCCCAGAAGAAAATTGTTTTGTAAAACCAAAACAAATAAATTATATATATATATATATATATAGATATAAATATATGCATTATTGTAAAGCATTAAGGACGGAACAGACATGAATATTTATATTCATACATTCAAATAAACTTCAACTGGATTTCACTAGCATAGCAGTAATATGTAAGCTCGATATTGCACATATCTTTATGAGCTGCTACATTTACTATACTTTAAGGAAAAGTGTGTGGAATATTCATTCCTATAATTCCTACTATTTATTCACAAACCCTGTACTAATAAATAAAGGCTAAGAGCCTTTTGAATAATGAAATTATAACTTGTTCAAAATTTTCATTCATTTTTTTTTTTTTTTCAAATATTTTCAGCAAGCAGAAATGAAAGATATGTGTTAAATATTCATTAGGTTTAATCGAAGAAAGAAAGTTGGGTATATTTAAGCGCGAGACAAATGTTGCTCAGTTGTTAGTTAGAACTAAATAACTTTTGGATACCACAATACTTTCCTGCCAAAATCGTACAGAGGGGCCCTTTACCAATAATTAACCACTGTTTTTGCAAATAACCCCAGTGATATTCTTAACAACCCCAACAAAAATTCAGATCTTAATAGCTCGCATGCAGTGTCAGATATGGGTCTTTTTATTAGCTGTATTTACCTGGCAACACTTATTTTATTTAAATCATTTCCTTGAATAAACAACCCATTCAAAGCCTAGGATAAGAAATCTTACTGCTAGTACATTTACATAGTAAAACTGAAAATTAAGCACTGGCATGATAATTTTTTGCACAACCACCAACCAATTTTTTTAATTACAACATGAATATTTCACTTGAAAGTGACTTAAAATGAGTAAATAATGGGTTTATTATGCTGATAAAAAGAGGTTTGATGGACAGCAGAACAATAGATTCAAGAATTGTACTTTGAGCAAATGCTTTAAATATACCATTACTTATACTACCATTGATATTTGAGAATGAATGCTAACTTGCAGGCATACTATGATAAAGACCAGATTTGTCTGAATATTCTCAATGCATATTCCTCTTTCAAAACCCTGAACTCTGCAACTGCACTGCCATTTCTATAACTTGAATTGATCTTCGCATTTGGCTACACTGATTCATATTCCTTTTGCCAGGCTAGGTACTTATCAGCCAAGGTTCTGGCCGATGGCTTAGTCCTTTCAAGAGCGGTTAAAACATCTTCTGTAACTACCTTGTCCAGTTTGACATGGAGTTCATCCCCTGAAAATTAAATAGACATTTGGGTTCAATCTGAGTGTAAAAAGACAAGACAATTTTTAGTAAAAATTATTGTATCAAAGACGTGTCAATCACATGAAAGGCACAGTATAAGCATTACACCAATGACTTTCTTAGCTCATTGATAATACCTTCTGTATGTTTTCAGAGGCATGTTTATCTTACTGGGTGATCTGTGTGTATGAAAACCAGAGAACTGTTTTAAGAACTATAAACATAAATATTCATGACCAAGATCTTAAACAAAGATGTAAATCAAATGAATGGCATAATTTTTAGGTTGATGCATGCATGAATTTTATACCTTCCGTATGGTTTTCCAAGGCATGAAATATTTTCCTGACGGGACGCATTGCAGCCTCTTTGCAAACTAACTTGATATCGGAGCCACTGTATCCTTCAGTTTTCTGTAATTTGAAATAAATAATTACATTTTAATCCAAGGTTTTTAATAATGCATACAACCTTGAAAAGTGATAAAAAAGCAATCTTGCATTCTTAATTTTATCTAAGATTAGGAATATATTAAAATAGAAATATATAAAACAATATTAACACCTATATATATTGCTGGATGAAAACAACATGAATTATATTCACATTAACATTATTCATAGTAAAATATAAAATATTATAACATGTTGGATTTACAACATAATATTTCACATATGTGTAATCCACAGATTTACAGCCTTGAGCTTCTTACACAATTACTTATAGAGTACTGAATATATGACTTATATGCCATTCCCATGGCATCATGCAAGTGTCACCACTTTTCCCATTCAGTGTAGAGTTATGCTGTTCAGACACCAGCTCGGTTGCAATAAAGGTGTATGATAAGGTTTAGAAAAACTAAACTGACTCCATTGGGACCTGGTTTCAGCATGGCCCAGGACTCACCTCTGCCAAACTGTCATAATCTAGTTCTGATAATAGTTCCAGTCCCTCACCAGCTGGGGTCACGACCTCTGGTAAATGATGGTGGAACATAGCTTTCCTTGCCTCTATTGTAGGAAGGTCAACTAATATCCTCTTTTCCAATCTCCTTAGCATTGCATGGTCTAGTTCCCTGAAATAGAGGCAAGACAGTGTATCATGGCTGCTTGAATTATATGCTTGTGTACCAACTTCAAAGTTTTCTTGACGATAAATTCCTTATCACAAATATCACTTACACTTAGTTATCAGTGTTTTACCTCATATGTATAACAATATAAACCCACCATGGTAAATTGGATGCTGCAAGCAAAAAGACTAGATCTTCTGTTTTTGCTAATCCATCCATTTGCACCAATATCTCTGTCTTCATCCTTCGACTACCTTCATGCTCCCTGAAAGGGAAAAAAATGATTTGGTGTAATATTGAGCATATTTTTATTTTTTTTTGCTGTATAAAGTTAAATAAAGTTGCAGCTAACCAATATTGAGTTTAGATATTATCTAAGGTGTCACATTTGTTTACCTTTTATTATTTAAATGTACCTTCAATGCTCATACTGTACCGGTAAATATATACTGTACTGCCAAGTAGAGCTGGTAATACCATCTCTTAAATAACACATTGTCATTTACAACACAAAGATGGTTTTAACAGAAGAGGAGAAATATTTAGAAGAAAAAAGTTGTACAAAAGAATACAATTTTGTAAAACTATTTCGGAAAGCTTTAAACTTTGTAACCTACCCTGACCCTGCTCCTCTAGTACTCATCAGAGACTCTAATTCATCTAGAAATATTGTGGATGGAGCATAGAACCTTGCTAGCTCAAACAATACCTAGAACAATAAACAGTACATATTTCGTCACTACTTTATAGCCGTCTTTGTAATCCTATTTTTTAATCATTTTATCCACAGTTACTTGGTCAGTTGCTGAAAAAAGTAGGCAGCAAATGATAGACTTGTGAAGATTCTTTTGTCTATAGCTATTTATATTAGTTTGATCTTATCATCCAATATTTCATCTGCTTGCAGTCAGATTTCATCAGGGAATGAGGTTGTGACAGGTATGACAACCTGTCACCCCCTATGGCTGCAAGCAGATGAAATATTGGATGGTAAGATCAAACTAATATAAATAGCTATAGACAAAAGAATCTTCACAAGTCTATTATAATAACATAGCTAATGAAACTGTTCTACAGCAAATGATAGGTTTTAATCAAATATTGAAAGACATTACCTACCCTGACTAATTTTTCTGAATCACCCCTCCACTTGCTGACTATACTTGAGGCAGAGATATTAAAGAATGTGGTCCCGCACTCAGTGGCAACTGCTTTGGCTAAAAGAGTTTTACCTGTGCCTGATAAAGAAAAGCCTTTTATTATGAGGAAAGAAAATCAATATAAAGTCGAGCCATTTCAAGTTTCAAAATTTTAGTCATTGACTTTGTTGACAAGATCCTAAAAGTGGACATGGGTACAATTGCAATAGAAAGTTATGATTATCCATCATAATGAATTAAACATGTTTTTTGTCTATTAATCATGTAGGGAATTCCTTGTTTTATTACATTCTTGATACCAAATAGGCATGCAGAGCCTGGGCTCATTTATATTAAAATGTTACCTGGAGGACCATATAAAAGAAGACCTTTCCAAGGTGATAGAATACCAGTGAACAATTGTGGATACTGAAAATACACAGATAATGAATATATATATACAACTTAAAATTTTTCTATGTATAATATTTACAAGTTTCATAATTTAAACTGATTTTCTCACTTTCTACCGATTCTAATCAATAAAAGGTAGGCATATGTAGATTTTTAAAATTATTTTTTATTCATGTAAATATATTCACCTTTATTGGATAAACTACAGCCTCTTTGACTAATCTCTTGGCTTCACCTAAACCAATAATATCATCCCACCTAACATTTGGATTACTGGAAAATATATCCTGGAAATAAAAGTATGATTGTAATTTGCAGAAAATGGCATTAACAAAAATGGAACAAACACTGCAAAAGCACACAACAGAAACATACAAAAACTAACTGCATTGAAATGAGTATCCACTAATAAAATAAGTACAATTAAAGATATACTGTTCAAGCTGATAAAACTAAACAGCAACTTGATGAAGTAAATAACTGTCTGACTTTGTCAATTTTTGGAGGGATAACTTGTTGATATACCTACCCTACTGATGACTTGAGCAAGTTCTCTCCACTCACTATTATACCCCATGTACCCACCCAAAGGTTTTAATAACCTGTCCTGAAATAGGAACAATGCAGTCAGTTAAAAATGCCAATCATAAAACCATCTATATGTACATAGTGTGGGCTTTAGTAATCAAACATAATTTTTCTAAATTATAATTGTGATTTAAAATAAAAGTTAAATCTCCATTTACTCTTTATGACATGTGCCCCATCAGGAAACAGAATGATACAGATGATTATATTTCACTTACCCCAAGATCCCCCCCATCCTCTGCATTTAATTTTGTTGCATCATTTATCATGGCACGGATGTCAATGATTTGTCCAAACTGAAATTTAAAATCAAATAAATAATACAAGAAAAAATACAGTGATTCAAATTCGCAATGGAATGTAAATCAAGTGAGGAATTTGAATCTTATAAAAAGTTATATTTATCATTAACCAGTAATTATTTTATTGTAGTTTTTTTCTCTTGGAGTGACAACATTATCTTTCTTAAGAATGCTGTTTGATCAGCAAATACTTTAACATACAAGGCACAAGGGCTTGCTTTTGTTGAAACCTCAGTTACGGAAATTTTAACTATTAACTAACTTTAGGCTTGGCTTTTTCTGGCTGTTGTCCTTGCTGTGAGATATCTGTTGCACTGTTGCTACCCTGTACACAAAGACCTTTCAGACCCATTGCCAGTTGGTCAGAGTCTTGTCCATTTGTACTGGATCCATTGACCTGAACATATATACAATAGACTTATGTATAGTACCAAGATTTCATGGGACATTTTACAATACATTTGTGATTGAAGTTATTAAGAAATCAGCATATCACTCTCAAATGATTCAATGGATCCACTTCCATAAATTCCTTACATATATATATAAAAAAAAAAGATTATAGATTGTCCACTTGCAATCATTAGACAACTTGAGATCAGAACTTTCAAAACCACTAATTAATAATGACAAGAGCAGGATCTAGCCAAACCTGTTTTCTTGGAGGAGCTTGTGGTGGTTTTCTAATAGCACCAGACTTGGGTCTCATTCCTGCATTTGGAGGACTATTTGGCCGACTATTTTGTGGAATGCGTGGAAGAGCAGGTGTACTGTTGCTTTTACCATGTAATCTGAAACATTGTAATAATAATAAAAAAAATAACAACAATAACGATAATAATAATAACATATTAACGTACAAGTAGCATTTTAAATCTGTCAAATTGTTCAATATGATTTATAATTTTAAAAAATTAAATTATAAATAGCCACAACACCACATATCAAAAAATAGCATGTAAGTCTTGAGAAAAAAAAAAAAAAAAAAAAAAAAAAATATATATATATATATATATATATATATATATATATATATATATATAATTTATTTATTATTATTATTATTATGAAACTTACAGTTTATCAAGAAAAAAATTGGTTTTAATCAATTTTTCTAGAAAAACTTAAAGATAAAACTATTTTTGTTACTGTTTCCATCTGTTTAAAACAACTTGAATACAAATTTATTTTCGGATCTATTTTTCAATATCAGCTAGCCTGATCAAAATTCTTTGCCCCTGAAAATATGGGCATGCTAATCCAGTTTACATTTATAAAGCATGTCTATGACAATATGATGTTTATCAATTACAGCTTAATTTTGACACAAAAAATCTTTTACATAAAATGTGGTACAATAATATAGAATGATCTAAATTATAATTTGCATTAAATGGTTTATGCACCCTTTCAGTTTTGTAGCCCTAGTTTTTCTGTCTCTGTCATTTTCAGGAGCTGCAACAGAAATAATTGCTCATTCATTACATAAAGAACATTTTCACAGGTTAGGTATCTTTAATGACAGTATTCAAGAAGGCTTTAAAGAAAAAAATATCACTTCCTTACAATCCAACTCTAAGCCAATGCCTTTGTTATGTTTATGGATTGTTTTATAAGGGCATATTGTAAATTATAGTTTCATTTAAGGTAGCATCACCTTAAGGAAAACTCTAAAAAGTTTGATACAATATATCAATATTTACAGGTAAAAAGTACCTACCGCTTTGTGTCAATTTCTTGGTTATTTTAGGATATTTTCCCAATTTCACAAAGTAATAAGATTCATATTCCATAAGAATAGTTGCCAAGTCAACATTATCACAAACTTCATGTCTCTTCAAATCTATGTTAGTCTCCTTGGACAGCGTGTCTGCAGATTCTAGGTACCTGACCAAAAAAAAAAAATTAATTAAAATCAAGTGTGTGTGACATTTTAACATTGTGCAATATAAATCTGAAGATAGATCATTGATTTTTTTCTCAAAATTTCAGTCAACATCAATGAGATGGGTTTTGTCTGTATTTTTAGTATTTCAATAGTAAGTATAGTATAAGACCCCATGGATTAGTTTGCTTTCATTTCTTATTATTTAATAAGTTGTGCTTTACATACCCTTCCTCTGTAAGATAGTGAAGTACAAGAATCAGCAGATTTTTCTTTCTAGTTTCATTCCTAAGCTCGTCCTGAAGCAGAAGTTGGAACAATGATTTACTACATTATATCACTACTAAAAATTAAATATATGAAAACTCAATCATTATTTAAAGTATATTTGTACAGTATTTTCTAGTTGGCTGTCTATTACTAAAAAAAGACCCTTTTTATATTTTACTATTACATAAAGATATGCCAACATCTTTTTTTCCTGAAGTTATACTAGTATTTCACTATCAATTTTCTTTATGTCAGATAAACAGAGTCTGGGGGAAATCTTGAGTACACTACGGTCTATTTGCCCCGTCTATTTAACACGTACACAATCAGATCACATTTTAGTTTATATGTGAGGGCTCCCCTTCGACTCGAAATTTGCTTACGCATTATTCTCAATTCAGTAGTATTTGGACAATTCATTTAGCATTACTATTAGTGCTACTACTATCAGTACTGTACTCGTTGCATTTGTAGTGAGGCGATAATTTACAATTTTAGTTTAATTACCAAGCAGACGAACAAAGCTATATGTTTCGGATTTAAGATGTTAGCATTAACATATTGTTGTCAATATATATATTGTCTACCCACCGCTTCTCTGGCCTGGTTAGCAGACCGTATCATTTGATAACTTAATTCCGTCATGACAGTAGGACACATACTGTCGAAAAGCGGTGTACTTCGGCACGTCATGATTGTCCATTTGCTACGTCCGCGCAACAAAATAGCTCGAGAAGGGCGACTCATTGAAAATGAGTACGTTGCGCGTAAATCTATATTGCAAAAAATCTACTGTGGCTTGAACTTTTATATTTTAGAAAGTGAATAAGCATTTGTTCTTCTGTCGAAAAAGAGCATAGTTTTACCAATAAACCGTCAAGTAATCTTACCACCGCGTACTGAATACAGAGGACGGAATTTTTTACAGAACCAAAAACGCATATGTCTAGGGAGGGACTATAATGCGAGAAATTTGTTTACAAATATAAAATTCGCTTAAATTGCGAAAAAAGATTGCTAAAGTATAAAGGTTTTCAATTTTTAAAGGAAAATCCCGCACACTCTTTGGTTTGTCAGTCTCGACCGAAAATCTGGGAAGTTGTCAAAATAAGCGGAAATTTACTCCCGCGCAAAACCATCGAATATAATACCCATTTTTGCCGTCTTTCAAGCAAATAAACACCTTTATTCACTCTAAAAAGTTTCAAACTAACCTCAAATTTCACATAAGGTGCTGTGATCCACACTTTTCTCCTAAGCAGCAGACTACTGACCTTGAACTGGTTTGATTCGTAAATATCATGTGACAGAAGTCATGTGACATGCGGATTGGGCCTTCAAATTATGCATTTCTTAAGTCCAGTGTGATCACAAATAAGGTTTTCGGTTTATTAGGGCAATGATTGCATGAAATAATAAAAATACAACTTAAATTTAATGCCGAAGAACCAATTTTGCCTCTCGTTTTGCGGGAGTTTGTCTGACCTATTTTCATTGGAAATCCCGCAATTTTATCACGAGGGTGGACAGGTGGAGTGAATTGTGCGGCCAGTTTTGAATTGCACCAAAACTTGCGGAAATTTGTGACCCACACATGTAAACTATATATGAAGATTATAATGAGGTAGGTATAGATTTTCAACAGAATTCAGAAGTTAAACTTTATACGAAAAAAGTGTATGCCTTCCCCCCAACTTCAAGATCATGTACGGTATATAGTACATTCGGATATGCCCAAGTTGTAAGTTATAGTATACAATGTATCATACATGTAGTTTTGTTAATAGGGGGTGTTGTTCATTCTGCACTGTGTGACCTACCCTGAATCATTTACATCAGTTTAGTCAACAGATTTACTTAATAACGATACGAAAGCAGTTTACCAGCGCGAGCACCTGCCAAGATTCATTTGATAAGTATACGGGGTACATGTTTAATCTTCAATTATACACTTCTAATTGTTATACAGCTATATCTCAAAGTACATTCCACAATGCAAATCTACAGTAAAAAAATTTTGAGCATCATCATGTTAGTTCCCAGGAAAGCATTATTATGTAGTTCATGATAAACTTTGTTGTAACGGCCGTGCCTTATGTACCCCCGGTACCATTAACTATGTTGTGCTCGGCTGTGGTCTTCTGTATAAGTTTTGATACATGTTCTCAATTTATGTAAATGAAAATGTTTATCTTTAACCATGGTCTCTAATAATTTATGTTGTAGTGGTATTTTTTCATTGCAGGTGAAAATGAAGAGTTTCATGCAAGTAACAGGGAAAGTGGGTTCTACATAATGTGAAAGTGATCATGATGATATCAATTAAGCAACCTTTGTTTATGCATTTATTTCTATACCTCTATTGATAGAGATATGAAAGATATATTTACTGAGTATTTGGACAGATCTAAAGCAACTAAAGGCATAGACTTGATAGTCACTGTATTTTTCAATAAAAGTTGATAATTGCAGAAAACCAATAGCCCATGGTTTACCACTTAATTGTTGGCTTATAATATTCAAACAGAAAGACAGCAAAGGAATGGAAAATGAAAAAGAAAAAGAAAAGAAGGGAAACAGACATTTTGCAGTTTAGTATACATTAATCATGTCCTCTCTAAGAATTCATGATTTTGTAAAAAAAAAAAAAAGCATGCAAAATTATAATTTTGTGATTAATGTTGAAAATGACACTGCCAGATAAAATTGTTCAACATGTTTCAGTATGTTGTATATGTTGAATAAAGGATTTTAAAGAAAAATATGCTTTTTAAAAATACTTATCTGCCAATTGAAATGAGGAAAACAATCCACTTATCTTATCAATGTCACATAAAACACAGATAACATTTAGAAATACATATATTAGCCAATTTAAGCTTGCACATTTACCACTGAAAATTTTGACCAGCTCCTAAGATGTTGTTTTTGTACAAATATCAGTCGTAACATCGTAAAATGGAATTGGGACTAAACCTCATAAAGACAGCAACATGTATCAACGTAAAAATAGAATTACTGACCATATTTAACACAAGTATTCGCCAAAGTGCAAATAGGCGAAAATGTAAACAAACATTCAGTTGGGCTCGTCTTGGCCGATGCATGACGTCAAATCCTGAATTTTACACCATCTTCCTACGAAAACAGCTGAGGCATTTGTTTACAAGGATAGATTTGAATAAAAATTTAGCCACACAATTTTGACTTTTAAACACATTATACAGGCTCTGGAATTTCCCGCACACTCTCTAGTTTGCAAATTATAAGGAAAGTTACGATGTTGCCAAGGAAAAATGTCACCGCGACGTGTGAGTTTGGCGAACATAAACTCGGTCAAATCAAACATTTCAAAATAAAATATTACATGGGTATGAAGCTTAAATACCCAATTAATATAACATCTGATTGGAAGTATTAGATATTTACTTCTGCAGATAATATTGACATTTTTCGGTCAAATTTCCACTGTTTCACAAAACGAACGCGACGTAACGTAATGGCGCGTGAAAAAACGACGTAAAAACCCTACGCCGTGACAGTATGTGTCCTACTGTGATGACGGTTGTTTACGGTCGTGAAGACGAGCTAATATGGCGATTCATTCCCAACATGCAACAGTAATTGCGATAGGTGAGCAAAAGTTGACCTCGATAAACTGATCCTGCAGAGCTTGGAAAATGTTTGGATTTTGTGTTTGTTTGGGCGTTTTCTCGTATATCTAATAACGAACAAATAACTAGAACAGAGTGTTTTAATATTGCGTAATCCAAAGGAGGACCCCCTGCACCTTATGTCTATTTGATATTCGAAAGGGAAATGTGAGTACTTGACGAGGTAAGTCTTAAAAAGGGAGCTGTCTGCATATTATTACATTACTTTCTGCCTACATTGCAATTGGCTTCAGTTGTTTAGGTGTTAATCACCAATTTAACGAAGTAACACAATGAATTTAAGCCTGGACAGCACTGCATGTGCAGTATTCAGAGGTCTAATGAGAATTCGCATAAAGTGGACATACTTCTACTTACACTGATTTTCTAATATCAATTAAGTTTGAATTAGCAAGCCTAATATTGCTTAATAAATTATTTGATGTAAATTATTTCAGATAAAGTCTCATGCACTGGTTCAATCATTCAGTGTGAAAGTGTGACACTTTCAATACCTGGATTCTTATTTTGAAAAGTGCAGTCAACCAATCTGCATGATGAAGAATGACGACAGAGATCATAAGAGACATCAGTGCAATAAGGAATTAGCATCAACAAAAGCACCATTCAAAAAGGCAAAATATGCCTGGCAAATAAAAAGGACATCTTCAGAAAGTACCTCCATGTGTGAAACTAATGATGTCATGAATGTTGATGATACAATACAGAGAGCCAACCATGACAATGTTTTAAGTGACCCTGCCAGCAGAAGGTCAGACATGTTGGCAAATCCCCATCCTGCAATACGGACTGCTACCTCATCTGAAAAAAATATGCAGTTATCAGAAGAAAACTGCAGAGAACATAATGACTCGATTAAACAGAAAACAAACATAAACTGTCAGCCAGATGAATCCAAGGCAGAGTGCAAAAATTCTGAGTGTCTGAGTTTTATTGAAGATTCCATATCCAACAGCATTTGTAATGACCTAAAGCAAACGATTGATAAGGCAGATGGAAGAAAGTTAGATACACAGGAACCAGCTGTAGAAATTATTGGTAGTTGTACAACAGAGACCCAGATTATAGAAATACACGATCTCCATTCACTACCCCCAACATCTTCAAATGTATTGGAAGATTGCAGAATTATAGAGAGAGTGTTATTACGCAAATGGCAAAACATGCACTGCAGTAAAGCACTGATTGAAAATGCTATTAATAAGTCACTTGAAGAGATGGGTGCAACTCCTGAGTCAAGTCATGATGAACAACATGCTGAAGAAGCAGGTATTTTAACTGCTATTCAAAGACAAGGACTGACAACAGCCAGGCCTGCATTAACTGCAGAACAACGTCAGAGAATTATGCCCATGTTGGATAGCCTTACACAGGCTACTGAAAACATACTGACCAACAGAGCATATGCTTACTCTGCACTGAATGATGAGCAGAATATTTCGTATTCCACAAGTCGGCATACAGAGACAGCAGCTGGTGTTGGGGATACTGATGATACTTCATCGGTGGAAGAATCTCACTTCATGGGCCATATGCGAAGTGGCAATGGTAGTAGAAGTGACTGTGACACAAACTCTGTACAAAATGCTGGTACCGAAGCTGTGGAAAGCGTAAGCTCTGAAGAGGAAGATTCTCAAAATTTGAATTTGGTTTCTAGTGTACCTTTTCAAACACGTTACAGCTGTGAGGATGATGTTTGCTTGAATATTGTGCAAGGGGAAGAAGTTCCACAATCTCCTAGTCATTTTATGGATGCTGCAGTTCTCATGGCAATTGACCAGCAAGGCCTGACATTACAGAACTATAGTGATGATAATTATCAGTAGGATTATTGGCAGCAGTTTTAACTGTAAAGTGTTCAGTCACTTACTGTTTCTACTTTTTGAAATGGTTAGCACATGCGAGAAGGGTGTACATTGGAACTGTAATGACCTATATCTGGGGAACTGTAATGACCTATATCTGGAACTTTTACAGGCAAAAGTAACAAAAATATTGTCTTTGAATTAAAGACTGGGTTTCCATACCTAGATTGATCTAACATAATTGACCCATCTCCAAGGCCTTTCTCGCTAAGTTGCTTTCAGCTTAAGTGGCTTAGATGTCTGGCATACCTACTGAAGCTGCATAATGATAATTAATTACCCCCTAGCAGCTTCAGTAGGCGTGACAGACATCTTAACCACTTAACTTGATTGCAATTTTACAAGATTCCCCTTGGAGATAGATTGATCCACAATTAGTACGATACGGTCTGGGAATAGACCCTAATACTGTAAATATCTTTATGGCATGGACTGAAAACTATGCTGTTTTTCAATAAATGTCAATAGAGTATGAATTATGTTGTCATGATTTTATAAAGTGTTTTTTTTTTTATTTTCAATAATCATAGTATAAAATCATAGTATCACGCTTGAAAATATGTAAAATAAATATTTTCAAAACTATGACAGATCTTGAAAGCTTTATGAAGTTTTGCTGAATTTTGTAATCAGTTTCTGTTCTGTGATTATAAATGCTGCACAGCAGCAACATTTGAAGCACTAAGTACTAGTATTTTATTTTTCCCATAAACTAACCATTGTCCAAAAGGACAACTGCCAGTGAGAAGTCCATAAAATTTGGGAAAACAACAGGCATTCTAACATTAACCAGCACCTTTTTCACACAATTAAATGAGCAAGAAAAGGTCATCAGATACATCTTATTGTAACTCTGAACATCTCTGGTAAAAATCATAGGGAATCCCATGCTGAAGATGGCTTGGCTGCAGTTGTGACAGTCGGCAGTGGGTGTTCGCAGCTTTCTGTGGAGTTCCTTTGGAAGATCATTGACACCAATGCCTGTGAAAGAATTAAAATCATAAAAAATCTCTAGAATTTCATTTTAGTTAATAATCAGTTTAATCATGCCTGAACATTCTGAAGTTTTAACATTCATGTTACATGGCTAAAACTGAGGATGTTACACACACACACACACACACACACACACACACACACACACACAGTAAACAAGGAAATTTCAAAATGATGCCTTACCTTCACATTTAACGGAGCTAAACAGTACTCTCATGCTCATTTCAAGCAGGCTGACAATTTTATTTGTGCTGTCTCCAACTGCATGGATATCTTGTGGTAAGAAAACAGTCTTGATCTCCGTTTCTGAGTGGGGTATAGTCAGGTGAGGACGGGGTATTGATGGATGGACAGAAAAGTTCCTCCTGCTACAACTGAAATGAATACAGACAAATTGAATGTTAAATTTAATGTAAATTTCTATTAAACATTTTGCACTTACAGACAGGCTATTGAAAGTTTTACATAAATTTGTTTCTCAGTAAGAAATGATGGCAATATTGAAGTAGGAGTGTCAAGACTACAAAGTCCATAAAATATTGCCTGTACCCATTAAATCCAATCTGCTTGTTGATAAGGTTCCATGGCAGACAGTGCAAGTAAGGGTTGTTATCAAAATACACATTTTTCAGCGAATCGATATTTCCTAAACCTGAAAGTATATCATAATTTATATTTTGAGAATCAAAAGTGGGCACAAAATAAAAAAATATTAAGTACAAAATAAATAATTCACAGAATCTTTTTAAATCATCCTAATAGTAGACTAGTAGTATATTATATAATATTTAAATTTCAAATCTATAAACTTTGAAGGCAAGTATGGCAAGTTGAATGTAAGTGACAGTTTTTATTACCTGGAGGGATGCATAACAAGCAATTGCCAGAGGCTGAGAGTTCTTCCAAGTGGTGCAGATGGCAGATCTCATTTGGTAAATATGATAGTCTGTTTTTATCCAGCATTAACATCTGTAGGTTTTGGCACTGTCCTATCTCTTCTGGAAGGTGTTGGAGCCTGTTACTCATAACATCTAGGGTAGACAAGTGCCGCAGGCTGAATAACTCTGGGAATAGATAGTCAATATATTTAGGGTCAGAGAGGCAGGTCAAAAAGACAACCATTGTGATATAAAACCAGAACACATGGTGCTTAACACAAAATTATTGTTGGTGACAATACAATAAACCAGTGAATATGGACATTTGTTTAGGTACCTGAACAACAATTGCAAAAAAAAAAAAACTACCATTTAGACCTTTTAAAGGCAAAAATCTAACAATTGGCAAAAAAATCACAAGCATACTTGTTACATTACCATTGTTAGTGTTTCTGCAAATATATCTATTTATCTCTACTTGAAACAATAACAATAAAAATAAAGCAAAGTTGTCATTTGTGTAGTACCACCTTTTGGCAGTATGGAAAGTTCATTGTTGGCTAAATGCAGTGTTGTTAGCTGTGACAGGCATCCAATACTGACTGGGACAGAGGTCAAGTGGTTACAGCTCACATTCAACGACTGAAGACTAACCAGATCCCCAACACCTATAAGAATAAATAATCAAGATAAAACTAGTATTCACTGATCATTTATAAAATCTCTTAAAAACTATAATTGCACCCTTCCATAGAAGCCATGACAAATATCTGCAATTTTTTATCCTTTAAAAGTAACATATAGTATTACTTACCATTAGGGAGTTCATTAAGTTCATTGGAATGCAAGTACCTGTCACAAATTAAAAGTGAATAAAATTAGTTTTCCCCCAATATTTCTGTATTGATATAAATCATATTGAAACTTATCGATGCATGGATTAAATCAAGGAGTTATAACTCCTTGATTAAATTAATCCAATCTTGCCATTTTTCAGAAAGGTCAACATGAAGGTCACTTTCATTTTAAACCACGTTCTATCTATCTATATTCAAGGAGTGAAGTAGTGTTTCAAAATGCATTATTTATCAAGTGTGTTATGTATTACATATAATACATGTATTACTTAAGAATTAATACTTACAATTCTATCAAACTGCTCAATTTTCCAATATCTTCAGGCTGTTAAAATAATGAAGTAAATCAACACTGTTAAACCGGTAATCTAGGAATACAACAGTACAAAACAGTCAAAAACTAGGACATTTTAAAACAAATACTTTAATAGGTGGACCAGCATTGAAATCTTGCACAATTTTCATGTAATTCCAAACAAGATATCATAAATAAGAGAAAATGTTCATTTGCATGGAATTGAAACAGATATTTATTTAGCACATCAGTATAACCCAGTTGGCCATAAGCTAATGGTGAGAAAAAAGTCCAGCTTATGCTAAATAAATATAATTATTTTAAAGATAAATGAGATCCAGAAATTATTTTTTCTTAAAAGAAAGGTTTTCCCCTTCATTAGGAGTGTTTTATTGCATGAATATATATAAAGACAAACAAACAAAATTATATTTTCATACAGGGCTATGATACATACAGAGCTAATGAAACTGTTCTCTCAAACAAAATTATGGCATTTTCTTTCCACAATGTTGTGTACATCATGTAGAAGTTAGGAAGCATGCTGAAAAGGGTTCTTTCTTGTAAATCGCAAAACAGATAAATGTTCTGGTCCAGATTTCCTTGACAACACTACATTCATTATAAAGCCATTTTCTTCCATTATAGACTGTATTTCATCAATGTCATTTTCTTTTATAACAACCAGGTAAAACACACCGCATTTTGACAACAACAGGGGAACCTGTGGGAAAAATCTGTCCATCACTTCCCGTCCCCTCTCTCCCCCTGCCCATGATGCTTCAATTCCAGAACTTCCCACCTCTTCTGGTGGTGTTACCACATATGGTGGGTTGAAAATTAATATGTCAACATTGCCCTGAAATCTGTACAGTAATGCTGAAGCTAGATCTGTCAGGACAGGGTTCAAATCAACATTGTTTTGTCTAGCAGTTCTTAGTGTCACAGCAGTGGCCTTGGGATTCACATCACTACAGACATGAAACACTTTCATTTTCAGTATCTGTGCCAGGAAAGTACTGACAATACCAGAGCCACATCCAACTTCTAAAGATACACTTGGGTTTAGCATTGTTATGATTTCTATGTCTTTCTCCAGTGCATCCATAAGTAGAAATGTGTCCTCGGCTGGCTCATAGATGTGGTCATAGTCATTGGCATTTAGATGAGAAATATCAGGAGTTGGGAAATGTGAAAATTTCTCCATTGGTCCATTTGTTTGATTCATGAATATGAATAGTTGGAAAGGGTTCACATCTCATGCAGTATGCTGAAGCAAAGAAAAGAGATTCTCAGGTCACTTAATTTAGGCAAAAAAATGTGTCTACAATTTAGTTTCAAAGGATAACAACAGCAACAAGAAAATTTGTTTTAAGAATAATTACTTTGAGATTTGGTCTCTTTTCTTTGCTTTACTTGCTTTTATGACAATGAATATTTAACTTTGAAGCAAAATAAGACAAATGCAATTATATTAAACTCCTTTCATTATGTTTTATGATAACATTTATGTGACAATCAATTGAACTACTTACCAGCTTTTTTATAACATTTCTTTTCAAATACAGTCTTTGTAACTGCCTTAAGTCTTGACATTGAAGAAGGCAGCTTGGTAATTCTGTCAGACCTTTATAATTCAGCTGCAGTATGGTGTTGTTGTTTTTCTGTGCATCCAGCAACTCTGGGATTTCATCCATTGACATTCTGCTACATCTCTGTAATAAAAGATTTAAGTGACAAATTTCTTTCACCCAGCACTGATGAATCTCTTTCAACTTCGTTTCAACAAGGAGTTATAACAGATAACTCCTTGGTTTCAAGGCTCCAGTACAAAATGAATACTACCATGAATTTGTATTTATTTTTAAATAAGAAGAGACCAAAAGTGTTTTCAAACACTTTGGACCAAGAAAACTTGTGCATTTACCTAAAAGACTAACGCATGACATAAATAACTGATTAAATCGAACATCAAGTATCTGATGGAGTCACAGTGACCGTTACACGATGAGCTGGTTTTTCAAGACTCAAATCAAGTCCTTGTACTTTGTAGGTAGGTATATCAGAAAAATTTTCAAACTGATCAGAAAATTAAAATACTTATATCATCTGAAAGGTAATGCAAAAACCGGATGAAATCATTTGGAATTTTTTAAATATTCCTACAAGCAACAAAGATATTGAAGTTTTTTAACTGCAAAAATCCACCAAAAGTGTCCACACTTCTCAGCTCAAAACCTGTGCCCACTGACCAGCAATGATCACTCAGGCGCAGCAGAGCACCCTGTGTGTCTTTGTGTGCTCAGCCTATTGTCTGGCTCACATAGCCTGTGACTAATCAGGGCAGAGCTATTTCCCTGTGGTAATTTTCACATCATGTAATATTGCGGATTAAATTAACTATACTTCGCAACCTTCAAATTTCATGATTTTTCTACATAATATAGCAAATTTCATAAACTTTGCTGGATATAAATTTCAAAAAGATGATACCAGCACTTACCTGAAATTTTTTAGCATTTTGTAGAGGCAAAACTTAAAACAAGCAGAACCGAAACTTGTCAAAGACTGCAACATGGGAAAATCATGTGACCGGATTTTACTCTTTGATTTACAACTTATTTAGTTAATGGCTTGTATTAGTTTTTTTACGCAGCGCTAAAAGAGAGATTTAAAAAAGGGGTTCCATAGGCAAACTGTCAGCAGGCCGACTTCAGTTTAACACTTCACTGCCCGTGGACAGTTACGACTGTAGCGCCCCTAGCGGATTGTGATCTACCTATTGTAGGGGGACACAGTCATATTTTTGTTAGGGCATATTTACTAGACCACCACGTATATTGTTAGCTTTGCTTTGAACAATTCTTCCCAAAATAATGGGCTTTTAAGCACAATCTTAGATTCATACCACCGTGCACTACGTAGCTGCACGAACATACCCCTTCTGAGAACTGCTTCTGCCTGCAAAGAGCGTGTGTTAACTTGCTGCGGGATTAAATTCCCTCCATCTCTTAGCTCTCTTTTCTTAATATTACATGGAAAAAAATTCTCATATCTTAAAACTTTTAATTATTATCTATTAAGTATAATTTTAATTCAGAATACATATATCAAAATTAAAATAATAAAATCATCATAATATATCAACTAATAGAATATCGCAAAGAAATAAATCCGAGCCCTTTAAAAATGTCTGCGCCCATGAGGTAGCAGCATTTGCTTCGGAACGTCCAGCTTTTCATTAACAAACACATTTTACCAACCTGATAAACAACTACTGTCGAGCGTTTTATCGTTTCTTGAAGAAACTTAAATTATGTAAGTATTTGTCATCTTTTTTCATAAGTTAAAGCAAGGAGGTATAGGACTTGGTTAATAGCTTTACTCAGGGGTAATCCTAGAGAGGGGTAAGAAACGTCCATTGTTCTCGTCAGTGAGGCTAACCAAATTCAGGGTATGTACGCACAGACAGAAAACCATGTATTGTGGGAACGTTACCAATGAAGCCACTGGTAGTACTAGTAGATATCAGTCTGTAGTCTTGAACAGGCACCTCGATGACCAGTGAACAGTTGTCAAAAACAAAAGACCCAGGTGTGGTAAATCGACTACTGTTCATGCGTGCCGCAAAGACCAAGCCTTATTGCCCCTCAAGGTCACAAACCAATATCCGGTACTGACGGTTAGACTCGTCATAATCATATAAGTAGCGCGTTTCCACCTCCTGCTTTACTGGTACATGTACCCAGTACTAATTAAGGGTCTTGAATTTGGATATCCCTTAAAATTCCTTCTTATTTTTCTTTCAGCAATGGAGCCAAGATAATGCTGATCTGGCACTGCCTATGGAGGTTAGATGGAAATATCTATTTTACCAACTGATACCTTTTTTTCAGCTGACGTAAGAAAACAAAATAGATTTTATCAGTTCCCCTGTGATTGTTTATTGATCACTAATTTCTTGATTGATGTTTATTAGCAATCCGAAAACATACCAATTTCTGATCTATCTGCTTGTGTTATCTCCCACTTTTCATTTTAAGTGTTTCCTTACTGGGTTTCAGTATTTGGGGTAAGATTTAAACACTTTTTTATTTGATTACGGATTAACGAGTTGGGGGTTAATTGCTTATTAATTTATAAATTAATTGATTTACTCCATCTATTTCAGATTTATATATAATATTTTATCCAGGATGTTTCAGGCTGTTTCTCCTGAAAATTTCATTGAATTATCTTGATTTATTATGGAAACGGTAGACGTTTTTGTATAACTCTTCAATTTTGATGATCACAGTTTTTCACAACTCATAATGTTAAACAAATAGAAAAATATGTGTCAAATTGGGAAGAGTATTTTTGCAATATCTTTATCAATTTTTGGGCTACAGACTTGAATTTTCTATCAAAATTCTTTTTTTAAAACTTATTTATTTATTTTTTTTTTTCGTGGTCCATCTGACTGCCTTGGTTTTAGGAGGTTGTAACATACCCACATGTAGCAAGACTCTACTCATGTCTTGTTTCGTCACTATTTGCAAACCTTCAGTCTGTATTAGGTTATTGCTTACATATTTTCCAACAACTGTATACAAAAAATCATATCGATTCAGATTTCGGGTTCAAATTTGAATAAAGTTGACAATATCTATATTATCATAACAAATGTTTTGTTTTTGGTTTATAGCCATAAGCCATGAGGAACTTAAAACTTGCAAAGTCAACAGCAATCCATCTGCCAGAGATCAGTAATTCTCAGCACATAAGTGTAGACTATGACACGGGTATATTGTATGCTGGAACGAGGCATGGGGTGATAGGATTTGACCCAAGAACAAGACAGGTGAGTAAAAATGTCAACAATGTTAATGCATCTGGTACATATCAGGAATCATAAAGAGGGCCGCAAATTAGTACTGCTATATATGGTTTTTGATACGTACTGGATATGCTTACACATGGGAGTAGAGGACTCAAAAACTGTAAAATGATGAACAGTTTGCACATCCACAGAATGTTATGCAGGAGTTCTTAGATGTTTATCTTACCCCTTATCTCCTTAACTCACTCACTTCTATAAAGCTGACCAGTTTTCCCTTCAGAATCATGATTAAGGTAAGATTCATCTTGGTGTCTACCATTTAGGCTGCTGGGAAATTAAACACCCACTAAAGAAAAGCAACCTACTACACAGAATCATGTACAATAGAAGTTGCATGACCAACATGATTATTCAAGAGTTTTTTCAATGTGGGAAACTATTTCTTACTAATTTCTCACAAAAAGAAGTCCATTCATTGTAGCTATTGCTCCCTCAGGTTGTTTACAGATTTATTTTGATTGTAGTTGACTGGCTCCACATCTTTGGTTGAGGCTGGATACCTACCAGCTGATGGCAAGGGTAAAATAGTGGGACTGCAACATCTTTCTGATCAAATGTCTGTATGTGTGGCTACTTATGAAGGAGATGTAATCATCTGGAACACAGTATCTGTCGAGGTACATTGAAATGTGTTTTAAATATAATGGATTTTTTTATCATGTTTGATTTCTTTTACTTTGGTTCAAAATTCAAATTATTGCCCTGGGGCACATGCATTCATATCGTAGTAATAGAGATTAGTATAGGTTACAGAAGTCTCTGCCTGTTCTGTATGGTGTGTGTGTGTGTGCGTGCGTGCATGAGTGTGTGCGTGCGTGCGAGTGTGTGTGTGTGTGTGTGTGTGTGTGTGTGTGTGTGTGTGTGTGTGTGTGTGTGTGTGTGTGTTAGCAAAACCTTATGACCATTAATGGCTTCAAAATGTGAAAATGTCTTGTTTTTTCTCTACAGTTGGAGAGTGTTGGCAGCGTGGAGAGTGGACTGAGGTGGATGAGCTGGAGTCCAGACCAGGAACTGGTGGTACTTTCCACAGGTAATATATCTTGTTGTTTATACTTATATAAAAACTTAGTCACAACATTCTGTTTCTCTTTCATCTGTTGTAAATATTGCAGCATTGGCTTTTCACTGTGCCTGTTCAGATTTGTTTGGATTCAATTCAAATTTAAGCTGTAGTAATGATGCTTTGCACAAAAACCAACATCAGATTAAATCGATTACTTTATCATGGATTATATATTTAAGTTTTTATCAATAATATTTATGTAAATAATTCTTTATTTGTGGAATACTGGTACTTAACAGGCTAGGTACACTTCTTGGAAAAGAGGCTTGCATAATAAAATGTGCAGTTAACTTTTGTCAAACAAGGAACTGATTATTTTGGTACTTATATCACATATTTTTAACTACAGGAAACAACACTTTGATTATGATGACCAAGGACTTTGACCCACTGACAGAGGTACCAATGAATCCTGAAGGATTTGGGGAAGGTATGTGTTCTTGAGATGGAAAACTAAAATTGTTCATATTTCAGTTATCACATATTGCCTTTTTTTACTAGAGAGTTGGCTTTCAGCACACGTTATTAGGAGTTTGGTAATTTTTATATTGAAAATAATTTCATGAATTTCGGTTATGAATTGATATATGATTATAAACTTACAGAAGTATATTTTTAAGTGTTTAGAATGTAGTGATTAAAAACTTATTGCAGTGCACTGATTTAGTCATCTTATCTTGATTTTTTCCAGACCAGTTTATCACAGTTGGGTGGGGGAAAAAAGAGACTCAGTTCCATGGATCAGCTGGCAAGGCTGCTGCTGTTCTGAAAAAAGAAGTAAGCTCACTAAAAGTAATTTTGCTGATGGGCTATTTTCTCATGTGCCTTTCTGTCTTCTACCCGCTATATAAAAGTGGGATGCTGCATGTGCATATTTTTCTTTCAAAACCAATCCTGCTTATTTTTGAAAATCACCAACCAAATAATATCAAAGCGTGTGTGCTAGAATGTTTTTATTTAATTTGTGGCATTCTTTCATGTTAGTGATTGGTAAAGATATTCCACATTCTTTATTTTACCGTTACTGTAATATTTTTTATTCAGGCATTAACACCAGCTCTTCCATGGGATGATGGCATGCCTCGCATCAGCTGGAGGGGAGATGGTCAGTTCTTTGTGGTTAGCTCCATCAGTCCAGATACAGGTAAATCGCAAGAAAATATTTTTCAATCACAATAATATCTGTATATAACTTATATGCAGTACAGATTGTATTTTTCCCTTCTTCTTGCTTTAACATGGTTTTAAGCTATTCTTATTTTAGTGTTTTTTACGTCTTTATTTTTCATCATATACTTGCATAGATATATGGTCACTGTATTCCATTCAATATGAATAAACAAATATCCCAATGAATGAAACTACTTTCTCAATAACCTTACATATTTGAACCAGTAATTTAAGATGGCAGTTGTGAGTGGTTAGATTGTTTTTCAGGAGCTAGAAAATTACGTGTTTGGAGCAGGGACTGTGTCTTACAGTCTACCAGTGAAAACTTGGATGGATTGGAACATACCCTGTCGTGGAGGTGAATTCCTTCTCTGAATTTTTAGCACATGTGTATTTTATTATCTTTTTGATTTAAATTATGGGATTTCTCTGCAAGTAAGGTTGATGTAAAATTTCCTTTTGGGTGTTCAGAAGAAGCTATTGCTTCATTTGTACGTGGCAGACATCCATTTTGTTGTGAACTAAAACAATTTGTGATAAAACAAAGAATGTCCAGGAATACTGTTTTTGGCAATAGATTCTACAAATGCTTTTATTTTTTCATTGTGTTGCAGACCAAGTGGCAATCTGATTGCCTCAGTCCAGAGAAAGCCAAACAAATATGATGTTGTGCTCTTTGAGAAGAATGGGCTAAAGCATGGAGAATTCACTATGCCTTTTCAAAGAGATGAAGTTCTGGTATGTACAATATATATGGCACAGCTGATGTGTACATTTTACACATTGGTTTTTTGTGGCTTGTGTTATTTATGTTTCATGGTATAGAAGACAAAAATGGTTTTGTTTAGTTTGCTTCTTGCAGAAGCTTAAGGCTTATGAAGTTCACTTTTTAAAAAGACCATTTTCTTCCTTAGATAACCGAGTTACAGTGGAACAATGATTCCACAGTTTTGGCTGTAGTTTGTGAGAAGCTCAACAATGGTGAAGACGAGGAAAGTTCTAGGTCTTATGGTGAGTAATAAAAAGTTTCAAAAAAGTTTAATATTCTCATCACTGGAAATTAAGGCATATGAAATAATGATGAAGCCTTTTGGTTAAATTATTTGCTTTCTTGGGGATGCAAAATAGCTAACAGATTCTTTTACTGCTCTTAAAATAATCATTTTATCTTAATTTCAGTTCAGTTATGGACTGTCAACAACTACCATTGGTATTTGAAGCAGACACTGATCTGGGATAAGTCACAATTTGACAAAGCTACTTCAATATTGTGGGACCCAGAACATGCATTAACGTTGCACATTGTGTCCAGTGAAGGCAACTACATGCAGTACACATGGTCCTTTGCCACTGACTGTAGTCTTGGAGGCAGTGAAGATGACCAGGCAAATGTGGCTGTGATAGATGGAAGTAAGATGCAAAGTTGTGATACAGTCAGGGTTTGACAATCAAATGTTTGGTTAAATAAGAACTGGATTTATAGCTTGCCGAGTAATTTAAACTTTCAGTTTGTGACTGCATACTGTAGAAAGGAATCATGTTAGATTCTTTGGATAAGGAACTTTTCACAATTGCAGCCAAGCAATCAAGTAGTGAATATCAAATTTTAATTTTAATTTTGAATTTCAGGTCGGGTTCTTATTACCCCATTTAGGTCCATGGTTGTGCCTCCTCCCATGTGTGCATATCACATACAGCTACCTGAGCCAGTCAATCAAGTCGTCTTTGCCCAACACCCACATTCTGATAGAATGGCAATCCTGATGGCAGATGGAAGGATTGCTATATATAATTTTACAAAGGAAGGTAATAAGATGGTAGATTTACTGCATTGTTAAGTCTATGACCAACAAAAATCAGAATACTATCTTTTAAACAGAAATGGTCCATTAATTTTTAAAGTTATAACTTGATATATGTACAATAATTTACATGTAAAATACTTTAATCTGTTTTGCTTTATTTTGAAGTATATTTTGTAATTTCTTATTATCAGATCAGGATTCATTCAGAAATAAGAGTGCCATCACACATGATGCTTCAGTTAAAATACAAGCTGGTGGTAATGGTTTCCAAATGCCGTGTGTGCCACCAAGACTAAGTGGAATCTTCAGGTACATATAAGAAGCTCTTGAGAGTTTTGTCATATATCAAAATAATCTTGCACCCAATTTGAATTCTTTACCCATCATTTGCCTATCATTTCAAGGAACATGCCACCATGCTTATAGGTATTCCTAGATTGCAATTTTAGTATAATTTAACTGTTTATTGGGTCACAGTATTTCCTGAGGCCCTCTGACTAAGGCCATGATTATTATTTGAATAATTATGTTCATCAGTTTAAATTATGTTTCAATACAGGACACTCAATATCTTGATTTGATCTTGGCAAAAGTGCTTTTGACATAGTATCTGTCTAAGTTTGGACTTTCTTTTAATGCATAAGACAAAAGTTATAAAAATACTAGATTAAATTGTACAGTTTCACATTATACAAAAATTATCTTGGATATATAACACCATCTCTCATGTAGAATTTAAACTTTTTACATATTATTTGATGGCATGCCTATTTTCATTTCAGTGCCCATGTTGAAGAGAGTAGTAACCAGTCTAATCATCCATTGTGGATCTCTCACCTGGTGTGGGTGAATCCTACTTGTATCCTCTTTGTCATGTCATCAAATAGCGGGAACTCTTCTTTATGTCAAGCTGAACTGATTGAAAATGCAGACAACAAAACATTTATTGTACGGTATGTTCAGATTTTTTTTGTGAGTCCTTTTTCCCTCTATTTAAAACTTTCCTGTTAATTTTGTTGTGTCACTAAACGTGTTGGTTTTCATTATTTTTATGAATTTTTTGTTAATGCATGGTAACCAGGAAATAATATAGATAGGTACTTGGCATGGTATCATAGAAGGGATTGTAATACTATGTTCAAACTGATAAGATCAACTGAAATGTTCTTGTTCTTCTTATCTGTAGTGAAACATTTGAGCTAGAAGAAAAGGTTATTTGTATGTGCAACTGCCCCAGTACACATGTTGCCATCCAATTGGCCAGTGGCTCACTTTTAAAATATCAGCACGGTAAGAATATTAAAATATATCAAATGTTATTTCTTTAACAGAATGATTCTTTGCATTTGTAGAACTGCAAATGTTTATTTGTATCTGAGCCCAAAGAGCTACACACCTCTGCAGTAATTAATTTTGAGTTTTGCCATAATAGAACATTGTAATTTTTTTTACAAAAGTAAAGCAAAAATATTTGATTATAGTTTCCATATAAATTTGTGTTTGTAATTACTTAAGATTTTAAAGCTTTTATTTGATAAATCTGAATCATGAGTTGCTGTGGGTCTAATAGCCTTTTGTTTTTTTGAGTATCTTTATATTATAAATCTTGATATAAAATGTTTGTAATAAGTGAGGCCTGTGAAAAGTTTGAGATACAACTGATAGTGATACTAATATTTTAAGATATGATGGTGTAATTATTTTTATACATTATGCTAGATAGTGGACTCATTTTGCCATGGGAATCTTTGGATGGACATGAGGTTCACTTTCCACAACCATGTATGCAAATGGCTGTATGTACCATAGGAGAAGAGGTATATGAGATATTTGAAAGATTCTGCTTCCATTTTGAACTTATTTGCTTCAAAAGACAAACACCAATGATGTTTATTTGTGTCATTAATTCAAAATGAATGGAACATAAAACTTTTAATTTGCACAAATAATTTTTTCCCTTCCAATGAAATATCATACTGATTATAAATCACTGCTATGTTTTGCAGGAGGTTGTTATTGGTCTAACAGAGAGATACAGGTGCTATGTAAATGAAATGGAGGTAAGTGACTTCTGGAGTAAATAGTTTTCATTGTGATCGCTTTAATCCATTCCTGTTGATATTAGGGTTGTGGCTTATTACTTTCAAAAATATTATTATTATTATTTTATATAAGGAATAAGAAGACTAAACTTTGAAAACTATAATATTGCAAATGCAACCTTGGTTACAGTTTAATCCTTGTTATTTTCAAAACTACCAGAAAAGATGAACTAATCTCAGTATATAATTTGATATGTTTTTAAGAAAATAAGAGATAACTTTAGAGATTAGCTGATTATCACTTCTTTTTTCTAATGACAGGTAGCCTCTAATTGTACCTCATTTGCCATTCATGAATCATTTTTATTGCTGACTACACTGTCTCACACTTTGAGGTGTATAAGTCGCAGCATCAGAATTAAAGGTAGGTCAATTTTGTTATTTTAATACCCTTTCTCTTATTTATTGGAATATATATATTTTTGCTTTATTTCTCCTTAAAATGCTAAATTATTATCATGTGCAAAAACAACATAATGCCATAATGCCATAACTGACCAGTGACCAGTTCATTTCTGAAATTAATTTGAATATAACTTCAATCTGTTATTGGAATGCATTATGTGCATTTCAAACCTAATATCAAACAAAAACACCACCCCTGGCTTTCAGTTTTTCTGGGGTTAATCAGTGAGGGTGCTTTTATCTGTAAGTTGTCAAAAAAATTTTTTTTCAGACCTTCCATCTCTCTCTGATGGTAAGGCACATCCATTTGATGAAAGCATAAGAAGAGTAGAGCGTGGATCTCGCATTGTGACAGTTGTGCCCGATGATACAAAGTTAATCCTACAGATGCCCAGAGGGAATTTGGAAACCATTCACCCAAGAGCCTTACTACTGTCTGCTATCAGAAAACATCTGGATAGGTAAGTCATTCATACCTCTTACGTACATTAAGCAGTAACAACTTGATGTTTCTTTGTGCATAGATTTTAGATTATGACATTTAGATGTTATTGCTTGAATTTTAAATCATTATTGTTAGATGTTTGTAACTGATGAGGTCATGTTTTTATATTTGTTTAAGTATGAACAAATTGTTGAATCCTTTTTGGTTATTAATAATCAATTTTTATGTCATTTGTGTTTTCCATATTGTTTTAAAGGCATAAAATACTGTTAACATGCATATTTAGGTATACATTTCCTTCAAAGATTTGAATTTTGGATATTGATTATTGGTCTGTAACCCTGACATTTTATTCTGCCCAGGTTGGAGTTCAAATTAGCCATTGAACTGATGATGAAGCACAGAATCAATATGAACTTGATTTATGACCATAATCCTGAAGTATTTCTGGAAAATGTCAAGAAATTTATTCAGCTTGTTGACTCTCCAACGCATATTAATTTGTTCCTGGCAGACCTTCAGTAAGTTATTTTTATATTAAAAAAGCATCTGTTTGTCAGATTTTAGCAAATATTCAACAAATGAAATGCATAAATTTTCCCATGCAGTATCACCCTTTTATTTTTCTTAGAATCAGTTTGTTATTAATAAGACATTTTACATAAAGACAACATGTGAACACCTCTTCAATAAATATGAATGTTAGATATTTTTGAAAGTAACACATTGATATTGTTTATAGAGAAGAAGATGTTACTATTACTATGTACCCAGGGATATATGGTAGGGTAAAACCAATGGAAGATGATGACAGCAAACCAGTGAAAGTGGATAGAGTGTGTGATGCAGTGAGAACAGCATTAGAGCAACTGAATGCTGATAAGTAAGTACAAGTGTTAAGTAGAAATCCCAGGCGTAGAATCTTTTCTAAACAAAATTAGTAATTTCCAGGATTGTGCATTTAAGTGCCATTGTTGATAAGAAAAGTATAAATACAACTCATCTTTTTAGGTATTTCTTGTGCATTTTGACAACACATGTGAAAAAGAGAGTGCCAGAACTGGACCTTGCCTTGCAGAAAATCAAAGATTTAAAAGGTGACTCTAACAGTAGCAAAATTCACAGAAGGTCTGAAAATACATTTAATTTCTCATTTTTTTTTAGACAGATATATTTGGTCTGGTTTATTGCAGTCCAGGATAAACAAATATCAATTTGAAATTAATTGAGTATTTCGGGTCTATTTTAGGATGTTAAAAGAAATGGCTAATGTTGTTGATCTTAAATTACAGTATTAGGCATGGACCATGTACTACAGATTTATCATTGGTAAAAGCAGAGTACAGTTTTCAGTTTTGAAATTGAGACCAGTTTCTAACCTAATTTTAACCTCATTTTAACCCTGGAACTGGCCCCTGAACTCTAATTGCATACCAGCATTTTAAGTCTTTATCTAATTTTCTTAGAAATAAGACATTTCACTGTCTCAATTTGTAGAAGTTTAAGATATTGATATTGGTACTGCTTCAGGTTGTTACTATGTCCTCCATTCAGGAGACTACCATTATTGATAGTAAGCTGCTGATTTGAACCTGTACTTCTGTTTCATTTCCATGATTTCTAAGGCAACAATCCAGTGGGAATGAATGAGTCTCTGAGACACTTACTCTACCTTGTGGATGTGAATGAGCTGTACGATGTTGCACTGGGCACATATGATTTTCACCTGGTATTGATGGTGGCAGAAAAGTCACAAAAGGTAATTTGTTACCATCTGGATATACTCCTGATATGTGGAAATGTTATCTGGAATAAATCATGTTGTTTGAATATGGTGATCAGGTACTAACAAGTGCAGTTAAAAATTTGAAAGTTCAGTACAATTTGTTAGTCAGTCTTGACAAAGTATTATTATCAGTATTTGTTTTGAAAGAGGTTGAAATGTGAACATGCACATCTAACAGATCAGTTTTTTCAAAAGACATTCAATCTAGAGAAATGCTAGTATGTTTTTAACAGAGTTTGTTTAAAAATGATGTTCTTGAAATATGTTTTCTAGGATCCCAAGGAATATTTACCCTTCCTGAATCGTCTGCAGTCCTTGGAAAGCAACTACCAGAAATTTACAATCGATAATCACCTGAAGAGGTATTCTTCAGCTCTTGGACACATTGCCAAGTGTGGTGAGTGTATCAGAAAAAAAATTATTTTTAAAAAAAAGTTATGACACAAACATTTGAAAATTATGTATTAAATGTTTATTTTTGTTTAAGATGGCCTGTGCTTTTGTGTAAAAGCTTGTTTCATGCTTTAATTAATTGAAATTTCTAAACCCTACTAATTATTAGACAGGTGAAAAATGGTTGTCAAAATATGTATATTTAAAGGAAGTATATAAGTTTAAGACTTGATAGAATCAGTGAGGACTAGTAAATTGTTTAGAACTCCAGGAAATTGTGTTGATTTCATTTTTTCAGGAAATCCAGTATATGATCTCTTACACTGATAAATGATCAAATTTTCATCAAATGCAAGAGGGACACAAATACAAGTACTACTAATCATTGAACTTTCGTATTTCACTCTGATTTGGAGTTAAAGAATCGGTTCATTTTGTTTATAGTTTTATGTGTTTGATTGTTTCATCCATTAATTTGTACTCTGTAACTGCATTTAGGTCCCAGTCATTTCTCAGAGTGCCTTACACTGGTAAAAGATCACAGCTTATATGCACAAGCTCTTCAGCTCTTTGATAAAACCACCCAGGAGTACATGGTAAATCTTTTTGTTTGATTGCAATTTTTTGTTAAACTTTTAATTTGCAAAGACAAAGTTTTTTGCTCCATACAAAAAAATTGCATCTGTGAAAGTTTTTTTGGTTTGTCATTGAACACGTTTTATTCCATTTTTATAAGTATCATCAGTGTCCAAATATTAACTTCAGGAAATTGCCAGTGCATATGGGACACATCTGTCTGACAAGAAGCAGTATGAAGATGCGGGGCTAATGTATAGCAAAGCAGGGGACCATGAGAAAGCTTTGAATGCATTTGTAAAGGCTCTTAGCTGGAGAATGGCTCTCATTATGGCTGCAAAGCTACAGTATGAAGAAACTAAAATGAATGACTTATCTAGAATGCTTGTCAGTAAGTGCTGTATAACAATTGTTCAGATGACTATTAAAAACTGATATATGGATGCCTGGAGGTGAAATTTTATTTGTAGGTAGTACAGAAGATTTAAACTGTAGATGTTGCATTTTTTCTTCTTGTATTGTTTTTTTTACAGTACTGAATTAAGAGATGTATGCATTGAAATTGCAGGGCTGTTATAATTTTTATTTTTGTTATTTTATGATTTTATTTATTTTCTCCTTTCAGCTGAATTGAAGAATGCTGGAAGGTTCACTGAAGCAGCTTGTATCCTTGAGCAGTATATTAAAGTAAGTTATGAAATCATGGTGTGATACCTTCATTATTAGAACCCACAGTATAAAGCTACAGATCAACCAGTAAGTCTCATTATCCATTTTTACAGGACATAGAAGAGGCTGTTGTAGTTCTGATTGAGGGCTGCCAGTGGGAAGAAGCACTGAGACTGGTAAATACTTGTTTTATCATATATCATGAGTTGAGGAAAATCCAGAAATCGGTTTTGAAATTTTGGTGAGCAGTTTGTTCAGTTGGAAATTGATATCAATATGTTATTCATATGGTGTGAAATTTTGTGAAATAGTATGCCAGTTGCATGCTTTCTATTGATGTCATTTGCTCTAATTTTTTTGTAAGTGGTAATGCATTTATATCTTCAGGTACAAGCAATGCTATCCTCATAAAACATTTTGTCAATTTCTCTTCCAGATGCACAAATGGAAAAGAACAGATTTTATTGAAAGCAACTTAAAAGCTGCATTATTGGAAAAGTGTGAGCAGCAGCTGAATTTCATAGAAGACACTCAAGAAGTTTTTCAGAAGCACAAAACTCGCTTGGTAATTGTTAGGAAGGAAAAGGAAAGACAGAGGCTTGAATTGCTAGGTTGAGTTTTTTTTATATTTTTAATCTTTCACAATAATTCTTTGGTTAAATGTTGCAAATGATGTAAAGATATATGTATATAATGATATATTTATTCACATTTAACTTTAGATTTTTTTCTTGCCCTGGTAAAAAAACAATAAAAGAAGTTTAAATGAAAAAGTATAAATAAAGATGTATTTGTAAATTGATCAAAATGATTTCATTGCAGAAGGCTGTGGCACATATAATGATGCAGATGCAGATTTATTCTCTGATGCTAGTAGTGCCACAGGGGAAAGTATTCAGTCCTCCAAGTACACCACCAGTAGTCAGAGGTCGTCAGTAGCCTCCAGGACATCAGGGTAGGTCACTTTCACTTTCTTATTCATACTGAGATCTCATTATTAGTTTGGATATCACTTATATTTATTTACCAAATAATAACAATAAAATAATGTTAAAATTCAAAAATATCTGGCTCATCTGTTTGATTTGTACTCTGCTATGGCTGGCTGTTTTTATTTTAGGTTAAACTCTTCTCTTGAAAGCACTTATTTGCTACAGCTTCTGGTGAAATATTAGTATTAATGTGATGAACACTGTTTTCAGAATCTTGATGATTATATTTAATTTTTTTTGTTTAAAACTTTTCAGAAAGTCATCTAAAAATCGCAGAAAAACCGAAAGAAAAAAGTGGAGCCTAAAAGAAGGCAGTGCACACGAAGACTTGGCCTTAGTGGAAGCTTTGTCCAACTATATAACTTGCACAGAGCAGATGAAAGGTAAGCACAGGATGCAGACAGCTAAATTTGTCACATTTTCATTTGTTTTTACTTATGTGTATTGATTTGTGTTTAACAAATTAAGCAATTAAAGTATTGGTTAAATAGCAGTGTGGGAAAATCAGACTTGCATCTAGCCCAATTATTCAATTTGTGATATGAAAGGATTACTTACAAATTTCTGATAACAATTGTTTACTTCAGATGAAATAAAAAGTCTTCTGCATATGCTTGTGATGTTTGATTATGAAGACCAAGCCAGTAAACTACAGAAAAACTTTGACCAGTTGCTGCAGCTCATTGAAAGGTCGATACCTACAATATGGGATGGCAGTATGGAGGGCACGAATCAAACCAGTCAGCTGGTAGGAATTTTCTTTGTATGCTATATTGTGACATTTTGTCACCACAATCCTGCTTTTGTTCTACATTAAGATTTAATTTGTTGATAGTTGATTAAGATTTAATTTGATGATGGTTGTTAATATATATGTATATTTTTTATAAAACAATGGTTTATTCTCACAACAGCTTATAAACAAATAGTGCACAATCTCTCAGGGACCATGAAAAATATAGTGCCCAGTGAGTGGAAATGGGACCCCCTTATTTGTATTTACTAAGTATATACATTTTTGTGCACATTTTTTGTGTTTTGTAGATAATTAAATATCTTATTATTAAAACCTGTAATACGCATAATAAAATTAAAGGGATAATATCTCTTTGTTTGAGATCTATATTTCACAATAAAAACATTGTGAATAACTCATAGAAAAATAATATATTGTTTTACCACAAAAACGGCAGTTATAGTTATTATTCTGATATCTGAGCTTGTCTTTAGACCACGTGACCTCCATTGATGGCTATACTCTGTTAAAATCTCTTAACAAAAAACCAAACTTTTTAGAAAAAAACCAGGGACTAACTTTGAATGTAAAAATGGATTCATTACCCATTGGTAAGTATGGGGAAATTGTTGTTTACTCCAGGAAAATTCATTTTTTGGCTGAAACGAAGAGTTATTATCCCTTTAATGTTTTGACAGCCTTAGTTTTAAAGTTAACATTTATTGTTTTTCTCTGTCTTTAGATAACTGGACCAGATGCAACGGTGAATAGCATTCTACAGTCTATGCAACAGGAAAGGCAACCAAGAGATGAGCCACAGTTAGGTAAGATGGATATGGAAAAATATTATCCATGCATTTTTGTGACAAAATTCAGGGATCATGTTATATCACCTGCCCGTGTGTCCATTTGTCCATGCATTTATAATTTTCCGCTGTCTCCCCTGAGATCATTAGAATAAGGAAGTTGGAACTTATAATAAGTGATTGATAGACATTTCATCAGAGGTGTTCATTGCCCCGTCTGAATTTTAGTGCTGTCTGGGGTTTGGTTTTCCCCCTGTGAGCAGATGATTCTATTTTTCTCATTATTTTTGCTATCTCCTCCTATACCATTGGAGTGAGAACATTGATTGACAGAAAGATATAAACGATGCCACCAACATGATAGTCTCCCTGCCTCCACATGCGCTGTCGCTGCAGGGACCTAGCAATTAAACCTCTGAGCCAAGATTTAATCCATTTAATGACAGGTGTGGAGGCAGGGAGACCATCTGGAATTGGCGGCACTGCTTTTGAAGTGTGGTCGGCCATATTTAGTCAGCAGATCAGTAAGTACTCGGATCATCTATTCTGAATGGCCACATTTATGTGGCGAATTGCGGGATATGTGATGGCTAGCCATCAACACCATGAAGTTTTATAATTATTTAGTTAACTCATACTTAACATTTTAATATATAAGAGGACAATTCTACTAGCATGTATCTTGAATTGATTTTGATGTTATCATAGACTTGGGTTACAACAAGCAATGCATCATTAAGTCATTTTATTTTAAATTTCAGGTAGCCACTTGAGGATTCCTCCTACAATCAACAAAAATAAAAATTGGAAGACGTGCATTTGATGAAATGAAAGAATAAATGATCATGTTGAAATATTTCTTTATAGTAGAGGACTCATAGATACATAATCATTTTTGTAAGGAATATTCATTGTTTTGAACAGTGGTAATTAATTTAAACAAAAATCAACTTAAATCTTGTACCATTTCTTGACAGTTCAAACATATTTGATGTTCAATTAAACAGTTTGTTGTACTACATGAAATCATGTTTTGGTATATTGTGCTTGTGTATCAAGTGACTGGGTCTGAAAGCAACTTGTCTGCTTTACAGTATGGTCAGCATGAAAATGACACAACCTACATTGGTTGTGTAGACATAACGAGAGAATAAAAAAGTTATTATGTTATACTGACATCGTACAGTATTTTTTTTTTTTTTTTTTTTTTTGGTTTCTGACAAACACAGAATTCTTGAAACCTTCCATAAAACAGCATCACTTATGTGTTGGTTAAGGACCTTTTAATTATCTCAGATTTTTAAAGTTATGGCTAGTGAAAAATTATACTTTTTACCCCAGGAAAATTTGTAAAGTTTTTCACAGGAAAATCTTACACTGTACACCTTTAATGCATTCAGTGGTTCAGCTCTTCTGGCAAGATCATGGACAAAGTTGGCAATTTATAATTTTTAAATATTTTCCCTCTAAAAAAAGGAAACCCCTCTTACAATAAGCATTTAATTAGATGGAAGATCATAGTCATAATTTGAAAACAAATTGTGGCACTTTTTTATTGGATAACAAATTGTTACATTATTTGAAGCTCATATTGAAAAATTTCCAGTGTGCATTTGTAATCACCATTTATTTACAATATATATTATTAAGTTATGTTGAATATTTCACTTCAAAAGATTTTGATGTTGAAGAATGTGAGCTATACCATAAGTCTTTCATATTGTATTAACACTGAATTAACTACAAACACTTGTTTTGCTAGCTGCTCTTATTTCACTTTTTTTTTCATAGATTGTTAGAGAACACATTTTGAAATAATGATCTTCATTTTAAGCAACACCTGTAAATGATAAACATTAAGTGGTCATATTTTATGAGGCTTACAAAACAAAAAGATTAAAGGGTAACAACTCTTCGTATGAGATCTATATTTCACAATAAATACATTGTAAACAACTCATAGAAATATAATATATTCTATTTTACCAGATAAATGACAGTAATAGCAATAAATCTGAAATATGTGCTTGTCATCCGACCACGTGACCTCCATAGATGACTATACTCTGTAATAATCTCTTAAGAGATTATCACAAAAAAAAAAAAAAAAAAACTTTTTAGAAAAAAACCAGGGACTAACTCTGAATGTTAAAATGTATTCATTAACCAATGGTAAGTATGGGAAAATTGTCGTCCACCCCAGGAAAATTCATTTTTTGACAATTAAAAATGAACAGTTGTTATCCTTTTAAGAATAATCTTTTGGTGTTGATGCAAGTCCCAAAAAAATTCCAAACCTAACTTATGTTTGCTCTTCAACTATGAAATATGTTTAAAAGAAAAGTGATAGAATAACCCCTGATGCCAAATATCAGGGCCATATTGAAGATTTATTATATATTTTTCATGTTTTTACCCTCAGCATAAAAAATTATTTAAAAAATACAACACCAGCTGTCTGTATTGGCTCGAGGTTTTATTAAGTCCAAATTTGAAAGCTAATAAGAGTAAAAAGTCCTTTAGTGAAATATGTGAAAGATGTGGGACTACTCTTAACATTTACAGCAAATTTTCAAAAATTGCACCAAAGCCCTTAATAACTCGTGCATGTATATTTAGAAAGAAATTGAAATTAATTCATTTATTCCTTCTTCTTCTTTTGATATAACAACTTCGTTTATATCAATGCACATTTTGTGATACATGAACGCGTTTGGAAAAAAATTTTAAACAGGAAGTAAACAAATAACTATAAACAAAAAGGAACAGTACCTTTGACCGCATTACTTTCAGCCAATCAAATTCGTCCAATTTGTGACTGCGGTCTGAAATGGGTGCAGGGGCAATAACATGGCCGAACCTCCAGGAGACACGTCTGACCCTGCAGAATTAACAGAAGAGTTTGACCCTTATTCAGGAGAAGTAGAAAGAGTGGATGAAAACTTGGACGTGTCTCTAGCCGCACCGCCCGAATCACAGTAAGTGTCTTTTGCACCGTGGTTGATTCGATAATTTCTCCCCTGCTTGCCGCCCGAGTTTCACTCATTCCTATTCGTGGCCTGGTCGAAGTTGGTTTGTAAAATATTCATGTAAAATACATTAAGCCTTTCATGAGACGATTATACTGCGCTTAATTAATTAAACATTGTTTTTAGTCTAGATTGAGGGGGTGGGGTGCTGTTGGCACGTACATGGAAATTTTCAGCATACTTTTATGACCGAGTTTATGGCCGAATTTATTTTAATTATGATATATTTACTATATAAAAAATTGAGTAGTGTGGAAATCTCAACTAATGCTTGGACTTCACATCTTTTGTAATGCTTTCTGCAGAATGGAAGATTAATTTCATGCAGCATACTAGCATGTTTAGTGAATTTGTTACTTTTAATGTAATATTTATAATCGTTACCATTAGTACAGTATCTGGTGACATTAAAGAAGTTTTTGAACATGGAATATTGATCATATAATCTTTTGTAATAAAAGATCAAAAATATTTGGGGGTTTAATGATTTCAATGTGAGTTTCTATATTGTTGTTTCCACACTAGAAAGCTGTTATTTAATAAAGCACATGCATGCATTATCTATATTATGTTGCGAATTATGATAGATCGTCTATCTTCGATCAGGTGGTACCATGGCCGTCTGGACAGACAAACTGCTGAAGATAGATTACGCACAAAGGGAGAGAATGGCTCCTATTTGATAAGGGAGTCTGAAAGAAAACATGGTCAATATGTCCTCTCATTTCTTGGAGAAACTGGAATCAACCACTTCAGGTATATTATATTGTTTGGTGATTGGGCAACAAATTAGTATCAACTTTTAGGCACGTTTGTCCCAAGAGACTGAAGGCAATTAAGATGTAAGGTAATTTAGATCCAAAACAGTTTACTATAAAACGTGCACTTGATAACAATTATAAATAAAATCAACTGGGAAGTGTAGTAAAAAAATTCCATTAAATCATACATCCATTGAAGACTGTAATTAATGGACTTCTGAATGTGGGAGGTATATCAGTGATTGTTTCCTTCTTCGAAACAAACTATCAGATTACCATGTGGGCCAAGCAACTTCCTTTGTTTACAGTTCTGCACAGAATCTTTCTGTCAGGTAAAATCTTGTGCCATAATTTGACTTACTTCACATGTTCAGATGTCCATAAATGGCAATGTATATTGTCTATATCATTCATGCAATAGCACTTAAAGTGTATATCAGAAAATGTAAAATAGGAGTGGTAACACATGAATTCCGTGCATTTTTGAAGTGCAGTGTTGGGAATTAACACTGGTCTCTTGGCAAAAAAACTGAATATCAGCAAAACAAAAATAGAACAAATCACTTGTCTGACTGACCCATGGTAAAATTATGTGACACCCACATTATCTGAATAATTCATCAGCTGTTCTCTAAATTTTCTGCCTTATCATTTGGAATATAAGCATTCTTAATATGAACGTGATATTCATTATGTCAAGATTCTAAAAAAATGTGTTTTATTGGACTAGTTAAAAGAATTTGCAGCTAGCAAAATTTTTGCATATTGATATCCTTACTGTCGTTTGAGGTGCTAATTTGTTATATTGGATGAAAGGAAAGTCCCAATTATCACAGGGCTATACAAATCACAGTAAAGGTTAAGTGAATATGTTTTCAACATTTATATCATTCATCAGAATTATGTTCACTGTAATGTTGAAACGTTTGCCCCAGTTATAAGTAAGCTAACACTTGTTTCATATTGAGATAATAGTTGCATAAGTAGATTGTGCTAATGTGGAAATAATGGAAAAATTCTTGCCAGTTTATGAGTTTAATAAAAACATATTCTTTTCAGAATTACTGCCATGTGTGGAGATTATTATATAGGAGGGCGCCAGTTTGATTCCCTGTCAGATTTGATTGGGTATTATACCAAGGTATCAGATCTTTTAAAAGGGGAACGGTTAAAAATGCCCATTCCTCCCCCAGAAGTAAGTTCAGTTGTAGTTATCATGTAAACATACTATATTTCATAAAAGAAGGGATATGTCATATATTTCATTAATGAAAAAATACAGTTTTAGTTACTTAGACATAAAATATTTCATTGTAACATATTAATTAAATTTTTTTAATGAAATATCATGACATATAAAATGTTAAATGAAGAAGACTGAAATATAAAAAATTTAATGAAATGAGTAATCAACAGTAGAAAAATAAAGATAGCTTAATGATTACATTTTATGAAAATAATTTGTTTTTGTTCTTATGGATATTAATAGGATTCCAATTACTTGTGTGATTTTTAAATATGATTATCATTTCAGCCTGTAGATGATAAGCGGCGAGTTATTGCAATATTACCTTACAACAAAATACCTGATACAGATGAATTAAGGTAAAATGTTAACGAGAAAAATGATTTCCAAAATTTACACCCTTTCTTCACTGCCAGATTCACTATTATAGAAATAAAAATTTGATCTTTTTTAAGAATCAAGAGATTTGAAAATGGATGCATGCCTATTCTATATCTAATTGCTGCAGCTTGTCACTTGACCTGTTCAGTAATGTTGTTTGATACTTATGATGAAAACATTAATTATTATTGAAGTATGAGAGAATGACTGTTCTCATAGGTCCAGTAGTGTGATGTCACAGAAGCAAAGACATTACATCTATCACTGGCCTTCTCATGAAATCCAGCAACAATCCATTGTTGCAGTCATTAGTCCCAAAAAAAGAGCCTCAGTGATCCAATGTACCATATATTTCTTTTCAGTCAGCATAATTATTTATAGATAATCTGAATTATTTTCTTTCAGCTTCGAAAAAGGTGATGTATTCTTGGTACATAATGAATTAGGGGATGGCTGGATATGGGTAACATCTCTTAGAACTAAAGAGAGTGGCATTGTGTACCAAGAGCTGGTCGAAGATCTGGTAAGAATATTTTGCTTTTTCATTATATTGTTTATAGCATGATTGTTATTTGTACAATTACAAAAACAGGCAGCGGTCGGTTAAATTCTTATTGCTATTCTGGTTTGTTTCTGAATAGCTCACTGTGACTGTTAGATGCTAAATCCTCAACTCGTCCAAATATTCTTGTTAAAGGAAGCACAATGTTTGTCTTTTAATATTTAGAATGGCAGTGTTGATCTTGTGGAAAACAATCTTTGGTTTCATCCGAGTATTACGAAACAAGAGGTCTCACAGAAACTTGGTCAAGGTAAGACATCAGATTGCAGTAATTAATTATATCTTTTCATTCAGTAATATATATTGGTCAAATAATTGAGATGAAGAAAGAGTTGTTGAGTTTGATCATTTGTTTTAATGTGATCTAACTTTTTTACAGCTGGTCCTGGTAGTTTTCTGGTCAGACCAAGTGAAATGTCACCTGGTGACTTCACACTGTATTTTTATGTTGAAAATCAAATTCAGAAGTTTAAAATATCCAGAAAAGGGAGCCAGTTTGCCTTAGGAGGAAGATATTTTGAAAGGTATGTTTCTATAATGTCTTCTGGTGTGTTGATGAAAGTCTAAATACCACTGTGACAAGAATTACAAAAAGTACTTTGTCACACATTCTCAGTCATCCTACTAAATGAAGCAGTTGTATTGTAAACTATCTTTAGAAATTTGGGCTAGGTAATGGGTCCCAAAATATTGCTGTACTAATTTGCCACTTTTCCATCTGTCAGTTGAAGCTGGCTTATTGGCAAATTATTTTCCAAATCATTGTGCTTTGACAATCATGTCCTTCTCAAGATTTCAATATTTGATATTAAATTACTTCTCTGGAACTCTTTAGGAAATTATCACAGTTACACTTGATCCAAAATATGTGATCTATGTGAATATTTTGTAGTGGAAAGACAAAAGAATAGGATGGCTTCATTGAATGGTGATTCTGATGCTCCTTGTTTCAGTATTAGGGCCATAATAGGACGGTACAAAAAAGAGCAAATTGTTGAAGGGCACACTTTAGGAGATCCTGTTCTACGGGTAAGATATCATGATCGGGGGAAGTAAAGATTTTTATGTACAGACACAGATGTGTCTGTACATATAGCCATCATCTGCGTCTGTCGTCGCCGTCGCCGTCGTCGCCGTCGCCGTGCACTTTTACCGATAACACGATAAGTGGAAAACTGTTTTTTCTTTTGGCTTGAAACTTACAGAACTGATGAATATTCATAATACGCAGGTCAAGTTCGAAAATCAGCATGATCGGGTCATTTTTAGGGAAGTAATGCTGTTTTTCACTTTTTTCAGCATATATGCAGCACCGATAACACGATAAGTGGAAAACCATTTTACCTTTTGGCTTGAAACTTACAGAACTAATGAATATTCATAATACGCAGGTCAAGTTCGAAAATCGGCATGATCGGGTCACTTATAGGGAATTTATGCTGTTTTTTCACTTTTTATGTACAGACACAGATGTGTCTGTACATATAGCCATCATCTGCGTCTGTCGGCGCCGTCGCCGTCGCCGTGCACTTTTACCGATAACACGATAAGTGGAAAACTGTTTTTTCTTTTGGCTTGAAACTTACAGAACTGATGAATATTCGTAATACGCAGGTCAAGTTCGAAAATCAGCATGATCGGGTCACTTATAGGGAATTTATGCTGTTTTTTCACTTTTTTCAGCATATATGCAGCACCGATAACACAATAAGTGGAAAACCATTTTACCTTTTGGCTTGAAACTTATAGAACTGATGAATATTCATAATACGCAGGTCAAGTTCGAAAATCAGCGTGATTGGGTCATTTTTAGTGAATTTAGGCTATTTTTTCTCTTTTTTCAGCATATATGCAGCACCGATAACACCATAAATGGAAAACCATTTTACCTTTTGGCTTGAAACTTACAAAACTGATGAATATTCGAAATACGCAGGTCAAGTTTGAAAATCAGCATGATCGGGCCATTTTTAGGGATGTTATGCTGTTTTTTCACTTCTTTCAACATATATGTAACGCTAATAACACAATATAAGAAAAACAAATAGGCCAATTGTCATTATACTCACAGGAGTAGTCAAACTAACTAAAACGCAGGTTGAGTTCCAAAATCAGCATAATCGTGCCATTCTTTTAGAAGTTATGCTGTTTTTTCTTATTTCCTCAGATTGAATTGTTAGGCATATTAACAGTCTCATTATTGAACTAATAAGATACGTAAAAGTGTTTGTTTGACATTTCCTGCATCTCAATAACATTGTTAGTTGATTATGTAAAAATGATGGTAAACTTGTTATTGTGTATTATGTTATAAAGCGTCAAAAATGGAAATAAACAAATATCATTGCAGTTTGTCAGATTCAATCATTTACTATATTCATTATCTCAGAATGGAGGAAATTGGACATTTAACACTGTTCTATTGATATTTTTCCCATCTCATCAATTTTCTTAGTTGATCATATACAAATGGCAGAAAACTGTTTATTTTGTTTTATGTTAAAAAAGTGTTCTAAAAATGGAAGTAAACCCATTGCAGAACAGTGCTGTCTTGTTTCAGCATATATGCAGCACCGATAACACGATAAGTGGAAAACCATTTTACCTTTTCCCTTGAAACTTACAAAACTGATGAATATTCATAATACGCAGGTCAAGTTCGAAAATCAGCATGATCGGGTCATTTTTAGGGAAGTAATGCTGTTTTTCACTTTTTTCACCATATATGCAACACTGATAACATGATAAGTGAAAAATCATTTTACCTTTTGGCTTGAAACTTGCAGAAGTAATGAATATTCATATTACGCAGGTCAAGTTTGAAAATCAGCATTATCGGGTCATTTTTAGGGTAGTTATGCTGTTTTTTCACTTTTTTCAGCATATATGCAGCACCGATAACACGATAAGTGGAAAATCATTTTACCTTTTGGTTTCAAACTTACAGAACTGATGAATATTCATAATACACAGGTCAAGTTTGAAAATCAGTATGATTGGGTCATTTTTAGGGAAGTTATGCTGTTTTTCACTTTTTTCAGCATATATGCAACACTGATAACATGATAAGTGGAAAACCATTTTACCTTTTGGTTTGAAACTTGCAGAACTAATGAATATTCATAATACGCAGGTCAAGTTTGAAAATCAGCATCATCGGGTCATTTTTAGGGAAGTAATGCTGTTTTTTTCACTTTTTTCAGCATGTACGCAACACCTTTGTGCTATATGATGGTACTGTATGGATGACAGTCTATAAAATTGTCCCTTGGGTGATCACTAATTAAATTAAGGTCTATAAAGTCACTTGCCTACTCATTAATTTTCAATTGGCTATTAAATGAGATTACATAAAACACTCCTTGAGATTTCCCTGTAAAGTCCCATAGGTTTAGCTCTCTTAACTGTGTCACAAAATTAGGATTTGGTGATAATTGTGCAGATAAATGGTGTTTAACATTGCAAATAAATTTACAACAAAAAGAATGTGTTATGCCAACATGCTATAGATGAATAACAGTGCTTTATTTTTCTCAAACTTGGTGGGGTTATTAATATCAAGTTAATACAGCTAGATTAAAAGTTTGAATAGCAGCTTTATTGGAATTTTTTACGTTTTATTTAAAAAATTTTTTTAAATTATTTTTCAAACACAAGCATCTTCAAGATGTGATTTTATACTCCCATCCACCAGAAGTGCTGTGCATTTTCTGTATTTTTGTATATAATTGTTATTTCTTCAGATTTAATTCTTAGGCATGTTAACAGTCTCATTATGGAACTAATAAGATATGTAAAAGTGTTGTTTTGACATTTTCTGCTTCTTAACAATATTGTTTGTTGATTATATAAAAATGATGGTAAACCTGTTATAATATTGTGCATTGTGTAATAAAGTATCATAAATGGAAAGGAACTCATCAAGCATGAGTTAAATAAGAAAAAGAAACTATATAAAAAAATGAGGATTAAACCTTCAGAAAGGAATGAAAATAATTACAAAAATCAGGCGATAAAAGTTAAAGAATTAATAATTAAAACAAAAGAATCATTCCTTAATTCTAAAATAGAGAGCCTCGACAATAAAGGTGATGATAGTAAATCATACTGGACCGTAATGAAAAATATTCTTGGGAAACAGCGATCGTCTTCTATTCCTATTCTCAATAACCCGAGAAATGGATCTGTCGCTTCTACTGATCAAGAAAAGGCTGATGAATTTCTGTCCTATTTCTCATCAATGTACCACTCGGACTCTGTAGCAAATGTTGGCGAAATTCTCTTTCCTGTAAGAACTGATGCTTCCCTATCTCAGATACAATCCACTATTAGTGAAATTAAATCGATAATTGATGATTTAGACCCATCTAAAGCTAACGGCCCTGACCTGATTACCGTCAAGATGATAAAACTTACCAAAAACTCCGTGGTGAAGCCCCTAAATATTCTGTTCAACGCAATTATACAGTCTAATACCTTCCCCAACATCTGGAAAATTGCCGAAATTTGCCCAATCTTTAAAAAAGATGATAAAAAATCTATTTCAAACTATAGACCAATTTCTTTACTTAGTATTATATCTAAGATTTTAGAGCGAATAATATATAATAGAGTGATTAACTTTATTCTGAACAACAAACTCCTATACCCTAAACAATCCGGCTTTTTGAAGGGTCATAGCACAGAGCACCAGCTCTTGGCGATTCATAATTTAATTACGAGTAATTCTATTAATGGTTATGACACCAGAGGAGTCTTTCTCGATATAGAGGCTGCTTTCGACAGAGTTCCCCATTCACTCCTTCTCCTTAAACTCAAGTCTTACGGTCTAACCGGCAAACTTCATGCACTATTGTCATCGTACTTGACTAATAGAAGAGTTAAAGTACGTGTTGGTGGGAAATCGTCTAATTTATCTAAGGGAGGTTACATAAATACAAGTGTACCCCAAGGTAGCATACTTGGCCCATTACTTTTTCTCATATATATAAATGACCTCCCTGACGGACTCTCTACTGATTGTTTCATCTATGCGGATGATACTTCCCTCTTTATGCCCTCGCGTCGGGGAGATGTTGATTCACATGCTATATTACAAGGTGACCTACGTACCATTGAAAATTGGTCCAATAAATGGAAACTCAATTTTAAACCGGCAAAGTGCCGCGAAATTATATTCGGCAAAGAAAATGATAATAGTACATACCCTGAATTGTATATAAACAATACCATGATACCTAGGACAAAGAGCCACAAACACCTGGGACTAGTACTTGATTCAAAACTAAATTTTAATGATCATACTGATTATGTTTGCGAAAAGGTTCAACGGGCCGTAAATGCACTAAAACCTCTATACTGCAAAGTTAGGTCCAAACATTTAAATGTTATATATAATGCCTTTATCCAATCACAATTTGATTACTGTGACATCTTCTATCATAACTCACTCCAGAAGAAATTATCGAAACTATCGTCTCTTCAATACCAAGCCGGCAAAATAGTACTGGGAGCCTTACCTAGCTCTTGTACCTCCAAAATATTTGAACAACTAAATTGGATTTCTCTATTTGATAGAAGAAAAATGCATGCTCAAAAAATTATGTTTTCAGTCATGGCGAATTTGGTCCCCTCCTATGTTTCTGATATATTCCGCCCATTCAGAAACCCTTTTCCAATCATAACCCGAGAAAATAACAAAAGAGACTTTAAACTTCCTCCTAAATACCCCCGTACCTCAGTTAACTATTTTCTGATGTCTTCATGGGATCAACTCTCCTCCTCCACTAAATCTTTACCTTCAATCTCATCTTTCAAGAACTCGATAAAAAAACACCTCACTGCTGGGTCGCTTTCAACAACAACACTAAACTTGAACAGAAATCATGAAAAAATTCTTAACAGAGCGAGGGTCGGTTGTTTATTTAGAGCAGAATTGTTTAGGCATAACTGGACTACTATTGATACACCACACTGCACCTGTGGTGCCCTTGAAACCCCTCTTCACTTTTTCTTCAGATGCCCTTTACTCAATTCAAAGTACCCTCCCCTTTACCAAAAAATAAATGAAACTCTACATGCAAGCAAGACCTCTTTCAAAACACAAAAAGAAAAGCTGTCGTTATTTCTCTACGGTCATAAATCCTTATCACCCACCCAAAATGAAATTATCTTCGACACTGTTGCAAATTTTCTTCTCGTAAACTTTGTTATCACTTAATAGGTATTATCTCTTTTCCTCTTCTTTCTTTCTGTACTTTACTTGTGCTCCTGATATATATATGAAGTTTTACATTTACTCTGTTGTATATATGTATATACCTATCCATTTGTTTTATTTATTTATTTACTTATTTAATATAATTTTGTGGAGAGCATATAATGCTTCCAGCGCCTTGCCTCCACTTCATTCTTTTGAATAAACGTTGTTTAAAAAAATTGCAGTTTGTCAGATTTAATCATTTACTATGTTCAGCATCTGCAAATGGAGCAAATGGGACATTGAAAATTGTTCTATTGCTATTTTTCCTATGTCAGCAATTTTCCTAGTTGAACATTTAAAAATGACAGTTTATTGATCATTTTGTTTTAAAAAAGGTGTTGAAAATGGAAAGAAAATCATTTCAGTACAGTTATCTCTTGTTTACATTTTGGCATTTTGAAAGTGTGACTCTGAACTTCCATGGCCTTGAAGACCTTCCCAAATCACATTTTCTGAATATTCATGATACTTTTATTTTTTTATAAAAAATTTGTAGTCATTATGCTGTTAAGTATTATGTTTTATTGCATGAAAGTTGAAGAAAACCCTATTTTGGACACTGCTGCCAGGATAGCGATTAAGGGAAAACCATGTTACTTACGATACTGAAACTTAGTGAAAAGTTTCATAAGACAGAAGTGCGCAGCTTGTGTTTGAAAACCAATGTGATTGTTTTCTGTTTTGGAGGCAATGCAGGTTTATAGAGTGCTATACTGGCATTTTCAAGTTTTGACTTATCACTCCCATCTGCCAGGAGCCCTGTACTCTTACTTTGTAACATTTTCTGTATTTTGTTAAGTTACAAGAATGATTCTTAGGATTGACATACAGCCCAAAAAAAAAAAAAATTAATTATATATATATATATATATATTATGAGTTTAAGCAATTTTTTTTGTGTGTGTGTGTAATTTTCACTGTACCTCATTCTGGCATTTCCAAAGTTTAACTCTTATCAGCCTGACACCTTAGGGACTATTTCCAGACCCTATCACGCTAACTGTGGATCGATCTATCTCCATGGGAATTCTCGCTAAATTGCAATCAATGTAAGTGGCTTAGTTGTCTCTCACGCCTACTGAAACTGGCATGCCAGAATCCTAAGACTCTCAAACTGAAAGCAATTTAGTGAGAAACCCCTTGGAGTTGGATTGATCCTGTTAGATTGATCTAGGTATGGGAACTTAGTCTGATGCTTGATACACATTTTACTTTCATCCTAATCCAGTGTTATGCAGAATAAGAATTTGATGTTGGCTATGCAGTTACAGTAAGCATAATACATTAGTTCATCAGAATTGACAGTATCCTATTTCCTGCGTTTTTATTTTCTGGTTTTTGTCTGTACATTTGACAGCTTTGCTGCCTTGTTTCAGCATATATACAGCACCGATAACACGATAAGTGGAAAACCATTTTACTTTTTGGCTTGAAACTTACAGATCTGATGAATATTTATAATACGCAGGTCAAGTTCGAAAATCAGCATGATCGGGCCATTTTTAGGGAAGTAATGCTGTTTTTTCACTTCTTTCAACATATATGCAACGCTAATAACACAATATAAGAAAAACAGATAGGCCAATTGTCATTATACTCACAGGAGTAGTCAAACTAACTAAAATGCAGGTTGAGTTCCAAAATCAGCATAATCGGGCCATTCTTTTAGAAGTTATGCTGTTTTTTCTTATTTCCTCAGATTGAATTGTTAGGCATGTTAACAGTCTCATTATTGAACTAATAAGATATGTAAAATTGTTTGTGTGACATTTCCTGCATCTTAATAACATTGTTAGTTGATTATGTAAAAATGATGGTAAACTTATTATTGTGTATTATGTTATAAAGTGTCAAAAATGGAAATAAACAAATATCATTGCAGTTTGTCAGATTCAATCATCTACTATATTCATTATCTCAGAATGGAGGAAATTGCACATTTAACACTGTTCTATTGATATTTTTCCCATCTCATCAATTTTCTTAGTTGATCATATACAAATGGCAGAAAACTGTTTATTTTGTTTTATGTTAAAAAAGTGTTTTAAAAATGGAAGTAAACCCATTGCAGAACAGTGCTGTCTTGTTTCAGCATATATGCAGCACCGATAACAGGATAAGTGGAAAACCATTTTACCTTTTCCCTTGAAACTTACAAAACTGATGAATATTCATAATACGCAGGTCAAGTTCGAAAATCAGCATGATCGGGTCATTTTTAGGGAAGTAATGCTGTTTTTCACTTTTTTCACCATATATGCAACACTGATAACATGATAAGTGAAAAATCATTTTACCTTTTGGCTTGAAACTTGCAGAAGTAATGAATATTCATATTACGCAGGTCAAGTTTGAAAATCAGCATTATCGGGTCATTTTTAGGGTAGTTATGCTGTTTTTTCACTTTTTTCAGCATATATGCAGCACCGATAACACGATAAGTGGAAAATCATTTTACCTTTTGGTTTCAAACTTACAGAACTGATGAATATTCATAATACACAGGTCAAGTTTGAAAATCAGTATGATTGGGTCATTTTTAGGGAAGTTATGCTGTTTTTCACTTTTTTCAGCATATATGCAACACTGATAACATGATAAGTGGAAAACCATTTTACCTTTTGGTTTGAAACTTGCAGAACTAATGAATATTCATAATACGCAGGTCAAGTTTGAAAATCAGCATCATCGGGTCATTTTTAGGGAAGTAATGCTGTTTTTTTCACTTTTTTCAGCATGTACGCAACACCTTTGTGCTATATGATGGTACTGTATGGATGACAGTCTATAAAATTGTCCCTTGGGTGATCACTAATTAAATTAAGGTCTATAAAGTCACTTGCCTACTCATTAATTTTCAATTGGCTATTAAATGAGATTACATAAAACACTCCTTGAGATTTCCCTGTAAAGTCCCATAGGTTTAGCTCTCTTAACTGTGTCACAAAATTAGGATTTGGTGATAATTGTGCAGATAAATGGTGTTTAACATTGCAAATAAATTTACAACAAAAAGAATGTGTTATGCCAACATGCTATAGATGAATAACAGTGCTTTATTTTTCTCAAACTTGGTGGGGTTATTAATATCAAGTTAATACAGCTAGATTAAAAGTTTGAATAGCAGCTTTATTGGAATTTTTTACGTTTTATTTAAAAAATTTTTTTAAATTATTTTTCAAACACAAGCATCTTCAAGATGTGATTTTATACTCCCATCCACCAGAAGTGCTGTGCATTTTCTGTATTTTTGTATATAATTGTTATTTCTTCAGATTTAATTCTTAGGCATGTTAACAGTCTCATTATGGAACTAATAAGATATGTAAAAGTGTTGTTTTGACATTTTCTGCTTCTTAACAATATTGTTTGTTGATTATATAAAAATGATGGTAAACCTGTTATAATATTGTGCATTGTGTAATAAAGTATCATAAATGGAAAGGAACTCATCAAGCATGAGTTAAATAAGAAAAAGAAACTATATAAAAAAATGAGGATTAAACCTTCAGAAAGGAATGAAAATAATTACAAAAATCAGGCGATAAAAGTTAAAGAATTAATAATTAAAACAAAAGAATCATTCCTTAATTCTAAAATAGAGAGCCTCGACAATAAAGGTGATGATAGTAAATCATACTGGACCGTAATGAAAAATATTCTTGGGAAACAGCGATCGTCTTCTATTCCTATTCTCAATAACCCGAGAAATGGATCTGTCGCTTCTACTGATCAAGAAAAGGCTGATGAATTTCTGTCCTATTTCTCATCAATGTACCACTCGGACTCTGTAGCAAATGTTGGCGAAATTCTCTTTCCTGTAAGAACTGATGCTTCCCTATCTCAGATACAATCCACTATTAGTGAAATTAAATCGATAATTGATGATTTAGACCCATCTAAAGCTAACGGCCCTGACCTGATTACCGTCAAGATGATAAAACTTACCAAAAACTCCGTGGTGAAGCCCCTAAATATTCTGTTCAACGCAATTATACAGTCTAATACCTTCCCCAACATCTGGAAAATTGCCGAAATTTGCCCAATCTTTAAAAAAGATGATAAAAAATCTATTTCAAACTATAGACCAATTTCTTTACTTAGTATTATATCTAAGATTTTAGAGCGAATAATATATAATAGAGTGATTAACTTTATTCTGAACAACAAACTCCTATACCCTAAACAATCCGGCTTTTTGAAGGGTCATAGCACAGAGCACCAGCTCTTGGCGATTCATAATTTAATTACGAGTAATTCTATTAATGGTTATGACACCAGAGGAGTCTTTCTCGATATAGAGGCTGCTTTCGACAGAGTTCCCCATTCACTCCTTCTCCTTAAACTCAAGTCTTACGGTCTAACCGGCAAACTTCATGCACTATTGTCATCGTACTTGACTAATAGAAGAGTTAAAGTACGTGTTGGTGGGAAATCGTCTAATTTATCTAAGGGAGGTTACATAAATACAAGTGTACCCCAAGGTAGCATACTTGGCCCATTACTTTTTCTCATATATATAAATGACCTCCCTGACGGACTCTCTACTGATTGTTTCATCTATGCGGATGATACTTCCCTCTTTATGCCCTCGCGTCGGGGAGATGTTGATTCACATGCTATATTACAAGGTGACCTACGTACCATTGAAAATTGGTCCAATAAATGGAAACTCAATTTTAAACCGGCAAAGTGCCGCGAAATTATATTCGGCAAAGAAAATGATAATAGTACATACCCTGAATTGTATATAAACAATACCATGATACCTAGGACAAAGAGCCACAAACACCTGGGACTAGTACTTGATTCAAAACTAAATTTTAATGATCATACTGATTATGTTTGCGAAAAGGTTCAACGGGCCGTAAATGCACTAAAACCTCTATACTGCAAAGTTAGGTCCAAACATTTAAATGTTATATATAATGCCTTTATCCAATCACAATTTGATTACTGTGACATCTTCTATCATAACTCACTCCAGAAGAAATTATCGAAACTATCGTCTCTTCAATACCAAGCCGGCAAAATAGTACTGGGAGCCTTACCTAGCTCTTGTACCTCCAAAATATTTGAACAACTAAATTGGATTTCTCTATTTGATAGAAGAAAAATGCATGCTCAAAAAATTATGTTTTCAGTCATGGCGAATTTGGTCCCCTCCTATGTTTCTGATATATTCCGCCCATTCAGAAACCCTTTTCCAATCATAACCCGAGAAAATAACAAAAGAGACTTTAAACTTCCTCCTAAATACCCCCGTACCTCAGTTAACTATTTTCTGATGTCTTCATGGGATCAACTCTCCTCCTCCACTAAATCTTTACCTTCAATCTCATCTTTCAAGAACTCGATAAAAAAACACCTCACTGCTGGGTCGCTTTCAACAACAACACTAAACTTGAACAGAAATCATGAAAAAATTCTTAACAGAGCGAGGGTCGGTTGTTTATTTAGAGCAGAATTGTTTAGGCATAACTGGACTACTATTGATACACCACACTGCACCTGTGGTGCCCTTGAAACCCCTCTTCACTTTTTCTTCAGATGCCCTTTACTCAATTCAAAGTACCCTCCCCTTTACCAAAAAATAAATGAAACTCTACATGCAAGCAAGACCTCTTTCAAAACACAAAAAGAAAAGCTGTCGTTATTTCTCTACGGTCATAAATCCTTATCACCCACCCAAAATGAAATTATCTTCGACACTGTTGCAAATTTTCTTCTCGTAAACTTTGTTATCACTTAATAGGTATTATCTCTTTTCCTCTTCTTTCTTTCTGTACTTTACTTGTGCTCCTGATATATATATGAAGTTTTACATTTACTCTGTTGTATATATGTATATACCTATCCATTTGTTTTATTTATTTATTTACTTATTTAATATAATTTTGTGGAGAGCATATAATGCTTCCAGCGCCTTGCCTCCACTTCATTCTTTTGAATAAACGTTGTTTAAAAAAATTGCAGTTTGTCAGATTTAATCATTTACTATGTTCAGCATCTGCAAATGGAGCAAATGGGACATTGAAAATTGTTCTATTGCTATTTTTCCTATGTCAGCAATTTTCCTAGTTGAACATTTAAAAATGACAGTTTATTGATCATTTTGTTTTAAAAAAGGTGTTGAAAATGGAAAGAAAATCATTTCAGTACAGTTATCTCTTGTTTACATTTTGGCATTTTGAAAGTGTGACTCTGAACTTCCATGGCCTTGAAGACCTTCCCAAATCACATTTTCTGAATATTCATGATACTTTTATTTTTTTATAAAAAATTTGTAGTCATTATGCTGTTAAGTATTATGTTTTATTGCATGAAAGTTGAAGAAAACCCTATTTTGGACACTGCTGCCAGGATAGCGATTAAGGGAAAACCATGTTACTTACGATACTGAAACTTAGTGAAAAGTTTCATAAGACAGAAGTGCGCAGCTTGTGTTTGAAAACCAATGTGATTGTTTTCTGTTTTGGAGGCAATGCAGGTTTATAGAGTGCTATACTGGCATTTTCAAGTTTTGACTTATCACTCCCATCTGCCAGGAGCCCTGTACTCTTACTTTGTAACATTTTCTGTATTTTGTTAAGTTACAAGAATGATTCTTAGGATTGACATACAGCCCAAAAAAAAAAAAAATTAATTATATATATATATATATATATTATGAGTTTAAGCAATTTTTTTTGTGTGTGTGTGTAATTTTCACTGTACCTCATTCTGGCATTTCCAAAGTTTAACTCTTATCAGCCTGACACCTTAGGGACTATTTCCAGACCCTATCACGCTAACTGTGGATCGATCTATCTCCATGGGAATTCTCGCTAAATTGCAATCAATGTAAGTGGCTTAGTTGTCTCTCACGCCTACTGAAACTGGCATGCCAGAATCCTAAGACTCTCAAACTGAAAGCAATTTAGTGAGAAACCCCTTGGAGTTGGATTGATCCTGTTAGATTGATCTAGGTATGGGAACTTAGTCTGATGCTTGATACACATTTTACTTTCATCCTAATCCAGTGTTATGCAGAATAAGAATTTGATGTTGGCTATGCAGTTACAGTAAGCATAATACATTAGTTCATCAGAATTGACAGTATCCTATTTCCTGCGTTTTTATTTTCTGGTTTTTGTCTGTACATTTGACAGCTTTGCTGCCTTGTTTCAGCATATATACAGCACCGATAACACGATAAGTGGAAAACCATTTTACTTTTTGGCTTGAAACTTACAGATCTGATGAATATTTATAATACGCAGGTCAAGTTCGAAAATCAGCATGATCGGGCCATTTTTAGGGAAGTAATGCTGTTTTTTCACTTCTTTCAACATATATGCAACGCTAATAACACAATATAAGAAAAACAGATAGGCCAATTGTCATTATACTCACAGGAGTAGTCAAACTAACTAAAACGCAGGTTGAGTTCCAAAATCAGCATAATCGGGCCATTCTTTTAGAAGTTATGCTGTTTTTTCTTATTTCCTCAGATTGAATTGTTAGGCATGTTAACAGTCTCATTATTGAACTAATAAGATATGTAAAATTGTTTGTGTGACATTTCCTGCATCTTAATAACATTGTTAGTTGATTATGTAAAAATGATGGTAAACTTATTATTGTGTATTATGTTATAAAGTGTCAAAAATGGAAATAAACAAATATCATTGCAGTTTGTCAGATTCAATCATCTACTATATTCATTATCTCAGAATGGAGGAAATTGCACATTTAACACTGTTCTATTGATATTTTTCCCATCTCATCAATTTTCTTAGTTGATCATATACAAATGGCAGAAAACTGTTTATTTTGTTTTATGTTAAAAAAGTGTTTTAAAAATGGAAGTAAACCCATTGCAGAACAGTGCTGTCTTGTTTCAGCATATATGCAGCACCGATAACAGGATAAGTGGAAAACCATTTTACCTTTTCCCTTGAAACTTACAAAACTGATGAATATTCATAATACGCAGGTCAAGTTCGAAAATCAGCATGATCGGGTCATTTTTAGGGAAGTAATGCTGTTTTTCACTTTTTTCACCATATATGCAACACTGATAACATGATAAGTGAAAAATCATTTTACCTTTTGGCTTGAAACTTGCAGAACTAATGAATATTTATAATACGCAGGTCAAGTTCGAAAATCAGCATGATCGGGTCATTTTTAGGGTAGTTATGCTGTTTTTTCACTTTTTTCAGCATATATGCAGCACCGATAACACGATAAGTGGAAAACCATTTTACCTTTTGGTTTCAAACTTACAGAACTGATGAATATTCATAATACGCAGGTCAAGTTTGAAAATCAGTATGATTGGGTCATTTTTAGGGAAGTTATGCTGTTTTTCACTTTTTTCAGCATATATGCAACACTGATAACATGATAAGTGGAAAACCATTTAACCTTTTGGTTTGAAACTTGCAGAACTAATGAATATTCATAATACGCAGGTCAAGTTTGAAAATCAGCACGATCGGGTCATTTTTAGGGAAGTAATGCTGTTTTTTCACTTTTTTCGGCATGTATGCAACACCTTTGTGCTATATGACGGTACTGTATGGATAGCAGTCTTTAAAATTATCCCTTGGGTGATCACTAATTAAATTAAGGTCTATAAAGTCACTTGCCTACTCATTAATTTTCAATTGGCCATTAAATGAGATTACATAAAACACTCCTTGAGATTTCCATGTCCCATAGGTTTAGCTCTCTTAACTGTGTCACAAAATTAGGATTTGGTGATAATTGTGCAGATAAATGGTGTGTAACATTGCAAATAATTTACAACAAAAAGAATGTGTTATGCCAACATGCTATAGATGAATAACAGTGCTTTATTTTTCTCAAACTTGGTGGGGTTATTAATATCAAGTTAATACAGCTAGATTAAAAGTTTGAATAGCAGCTTTATTGGAATTTTTTACGTTTTATTTAAAATTTTTTTAAAATTATTTTTCAAACACTAGCATCTTTAAGATGTGATTTTATACTCCCATCCACCAGAAGTGCTGTGCATTTTCTGTATTTTTGTATATAATTGTTATTTCTTCAGATTTAATTCTTAGGCATGTTAACAGTCTCATTATGGAACTAATAAGATATGTAAAAGTGTTGTTTTGACATTTTCTGCTTCTTAACAATATTGTTTGTTGATTACATAAAAATGACGGTAAACCTGTTATAATATTGTGCATTGTGTAATAAAGTATCATAAATGGAAAGGAACTCATCATTGCAGTGTGTCAGATAATCATTCACTATGTTCAGCATCTGCAAATGGAGCAAATTGGACATTGAAAATTGTTCTATTGATATTTTTCCTATGTCAACAATTTTCCTAGTTGAACATTTAAAAATGACAGTTTATTGATCATTTTGTTTTAAAAAAGGTGTTGAAAATGGAAAGAAAATCATTTCAGTACAGTTATCTCTTGTTTACATTTTGGCATTTTGAAAGTGTGACTCTGAACTTCCATGGCCTTGAAGACCTTCCCAAATCACATTTTCTGAATATTCATGATACTTTTATTTTTTTATAAAAAATTTGTAGTCATTATGCTGTTAAGTATTATGTTTTATTGCATGAAAGTTGAAGAAAACCCTATTTTGGACACTGCTGCCAGGATAGCGATTAAGGGAAAACCATGTTACTTACGATACTGAAACTTAGTGAAAAGTTTCATAAGACAGAAGTGCGCAGCTTGTGTTTGAAAACCAATGTGATTGTTTTCTGTTTTGGAGGCAATGCAGGTTTATAGAGTGCTATACTGGCATTTTCAAGTTTTGACTTATCACTCCCATCTGCCAGGAGCCCTGTACTCTTACTTTGTAACATTTTCTGTATTTTGTTAAGTTACAAGAATGATTCTTAGGATTGACATACAGCCCAAAAAAAAAAAAAAATTAATTATATATATATATATATATATTATGAGTTTAAGCAATTTTTTTTGTGTGTGTGTGTAATTTTCACTGTACCTCATTCTGGCATTTCCAAAGTTTAACTCTTATCAGCCTGACACCTTAGGGACTATTTCCAGACCCTATCACGCTAACTGTGGATCGATCTATCTCCATGGGAATTCTCGCTAAATTGCAATCAATGTAAGTGGCTTAGTTGTCTCTCACGCCTACTGAAACTGGCATGCCAGAATCCTAAGACTCTCAAACTGAAAGCAATTTAGTGAGAAACCCCTTGGAGTTGGATTGATCCTGTTAGATTGATCTAGGTATGGGAACTTAGTCTGATGCTTGATACACATTTTACTTTCATCCTAATCCAGTGTTATGCAGAATAAGAATTTGATGTTGGCTATGCAGTTACAGTAAGCATAATACATTAGTTCATCAGAATTGACAGTATCCTATTTCCTGCGTTTTTATTTTCTGGTTTTTGTCTGTACATTTGACAGCTTTGCTGCCTTGTTTAATATTTGTGAATTTTCAATGAATTATTAGACAAAGAATATGTACATGTACACATATATTATCCATATGACAAAAAGCTTAGATATTTTGTGATTGTTTGAAAATGTCATAATTTAATGCTTTGGAGTAGAAGAGATAAATTATTGGCGCATAAAGCAAAACATGGCCTTTTAGAGGCCACTTATACTTTTTATGTCAACGTCATTATGATTTTAGAAATATTCTTTGATCATTGAAGATTTGTTAAAAATTACAGAATGCAACAGAAGGTGATGAATGTATCCATGAACTGGATACAGATGAAACGGATGCAAGAACAAGACAGATCTATGCTACAATACGGCAGATGCAAAGTAGTGGTTCAAATTTTCTCATCAACAGAAATGATCACATTGTCCTGAAAGGATTTTTGAACAAAAAAAGTAAGTCTCTTTATGTCTTCAGAATTGCCTGAAATTGATATGGTATTAGTAAGAATTTTATTTATTAATAATAAGGCTGCAGGTACCTTGAAATATTTACAAAATTACTAAATACTAAATACTAGAAACCATGTAGTTATGCAAACTTCAAAGAGATATTTTTACCAAAAGTCCTGGTCAGTATCACGATTAAGTTAATGTCCTTATGCTTCACAGCTTGAAAACTTCTGTATATTATGTGCAATGATTGTAAAATTGAATTCCCTTTACCTACAATATTCTCAATTATTGTTTTAAGATCAAGAGATTTTTCTCTTGCTAGTTGTGACAGATATCATCTTTGCATATTCATTATGGGTCTTTTTTGACGTTCAAACATGGTTTTGCAGAGGAGGATTCTTCCCTTGCCCAAATGTCTCGTAAAAATTTGAATAGACGTTGACAGCCCTAGCATTTTACACATTCCAAAAGTGTTCAAGATAACCCTTTTCCCATCAAACCACTGCTGGTGCTATTCATTTGTGTGTGATTTTCCAGCATCTGCAACTTACAAGTTCATATTTATCCCAAAGGATGAGTAAAAAATATTAAAATTACAATTTTTGACTAAAACAAGGTATTATACCATTTAATTCATAAGGAAAGATATCTGTTGTAAGCAATTTTTATCAGTGAGTTAAATAATGTGATACCTTTACATTTGCAGGTGAAAGGGGAAACAAATGGAAAAATATGCACTTTGTACTGAATGGGACCGAGCATCAGTTATACTTTTTTGAAAATGATAAGGTACAAAGATCTACAAATTCCTTGAAGTTATATTGTCTTAAGTGCTTTCTTCTAAGGATGGGCATCCAACATTGCATTTCACTTTTTTCGTGTTTTAATTTTATTGTTGTTATGATTTTAAATGAATTCAAACTACTGAGTAGGGTAGGTTTTGAAGTAAATTACTATTGGATAAGTAATGAAATACCCAGAATTACTTTTACAGCGCTCCAAACCAAAAGGTCTGATAGACCTCAGTTACAGCTCACTTTACCCAGTTCATGACAGTTTATTTGGAAGGTAAGAATCCATTCTGAAAGAGATATAATTTAACCATAATTACTCATAGGTTAATTTATTTATTTTTGTTATTATTTGGTTATTTTTTATTGATGTTGTCATTTGTCTGACTAGTATTAATACCTGCAAGTTGATAGAGTTGACAGTCTTTGTAGTGTTCTTCTAGTATTAACACAATCTGTCAGTGCACACTTTCACTTTTTCCCATTCATCCCAGTTTAATCAGTTGACTTTTTTATGTATGTGGGTTTTGTTTCTACCTTTTTTCGCAGGCCCAGCTGTTTTCAGCTGGTGGTTAGAGCCTTAAACCACTTTTCAGTCCATTATTTGTGTGCTGAAAATGCTGATACTGCACAGGTAATATTTTCTGTTATTTCCTTGCCTTGACTTAAGTGATATTTGGTGAATATTGAATATTTCAAATTTAATCTCAGATTATCAACACCTGTAGTTAGACCACAGTTAGCATTTTTTACATATCACATTAAAATTTGAACTTTGGAAATTGCTAGCAAATGTACCATTATAATAATCTTTAAAATTCAGCGACAATTTACACTAAACCCTAAAAAACTACATAGGTCTGTTGTTTTAAAATTATATATATATAACCTGTCCATATATTAAATAAAAGATAAGAGTTAGGCATCATAAGGTTCTTTTACAATATTTCTGATTAAATTTTGTTAAAATTATTTGATAAATGTAGGCCTATTTAATTAATTACAAACACTTTTACTTTACAATAAGTTTTTTCTTTTCAACATAGGAATGGGTGCAGGCTCTGAAACCATACTGTATCAACACCACTCCTGCAAAAAGTTCCTTAAGACAGCTATTAAGTTTGAACATTCATGTATTAGATGCCCACCGTCTTCCTGTAAAAAGTGTGCCTCATCCCTACTGCACAGTTTCAATAAATGAGGTCAAAGTTTGCCGCACAGAGGCAAAAGAGGCACCAAATCCAGTATGGGAAGATGAGTTTGTTTTGGAGTAAGTATCAAGTGTGAAAAATGTGGATTTTAAGTGCTATTAAGTATGCATCGTATAAAAACAATTGTAGTACTGTTAAGGTAGTGGTAATTTAATCTTAGTTTGCAAGCGTGAGGCTGGATGGATGGGTGGGGTTGGCACACTCCTCTATTTCATGTTTCTTAAGGACATTACAGAAATCGTAGCTCCTTGCCTTATACTTGGCAATTAGAGGTTTATGTTGGTTAGATGACTAAGAACCATATCTCCAGCTTGGTTGGATCTTCATAATAGACACAAATTTAAAATATTTCATATGTTGAAGCATGTGTTGATGTGTTTTGTGTGATATTCTTTCATTTCTGGGAAGTTTGATATAACTTTTGTACCCCCACTTGAGTGGAATATAGTATTAGAAATATTTTAATTTAACCAAGTCATTTACAGGGATATTCCTCAAGATATCTATAGTTTTACTGTCATTGTTCACAATAAGGGAAGGAGATCCAAAGATACAGAAGTTTGTAAGTAGAATTAACAATGTTCTTAAATAATTCATAAAGAATATTAGTGAGGCTTTTTGATAATAATTTTTAAATTCTCTCCATTATTTTGGAACAGACTTTGTACTGGCATTTAGATGAGTATAAAAGCAACTGTAGCCGCATTCTCTAATGAAATATTGGAGCTGTGATTTTTGTAAGTTTTAGCTGTGTATTTCAAATAAAGTGTTATTCTCACTTTGAGTGTATGACACAGCGGATGAAATTCTATGTTATTTTGTTAATGTATTGTAGTATTCAAGACTGTCTTATTGAATGAGCTGAACCAGGGGGAGTACCAGGAGGAGTGGTACTGCCTGTCCCCCACAGCAGTCCAGGCAGTCAAAGGCAGGAATGAGGAAATGGGATCAATTCGAGTCAAATGTAAATTCTTGCATGAGATTATCATGCCAATCAATGAATACTCTAGTCTGAAGGAGGTGAGACCTGTATAATTTGTCAAGGACTGGTTTCTCCAAAAAAAAAAATTTGCCAGAAATTTTGTCTTGAGTTTTAGATTAAGATGTGTTTTCTTTGACCAGATTTAAATCTGTGGAAGCCTAACTGAATAAAATATTATGCCTGTTTTATAACAGGAAGGATGTGACTTGTGTTTCAAACCAATACTTAATTTAAGTGGACTGCTATGGATTTATTTTGAGGTGAAATAGACCACATATTTTTGTAAGTTTAGACCAATTTTATGGACCAAAGTAACCCTTCTTTTTTTTTTTTTTTTTTTTTGCGAAATCAGTCCCAGGCTTGTTTAATACCGACTCAATCTTTAGCCATTAAGTTAAAAAAAGTTATATTAATGAAGAATGAGTGTTACGGTAAATTATTCACACAAGTTCCTTCTCCTGAGAATAAAAGAAATTTATTTGTGTATATTAAAAAGTTGAGTATTGTTAATATCAGTTAATGCGTAGAATAAAGTGTGAAGTTCAACATAAATACATATCCCTTTGTTCCAGCTTCTGTTAGCCAAGGACTTGGAGGCTGTAAAGGCATTAACTCAAGTTTGTGGAAATGATAGGATTCCGCTTGCCAAATCCTTATTAAATATCTTTCGCAAAGAAAAACAGGAGTCTCATCTTATTCGCACAATGAATGACAGGGAAATTGATAAAGAATGTAAGTTACAGCTGGTAAAACTTAAAAAAGTAAACTGAGAGAATTTAGTGAAATGTTCCAGACAGACCATAACTTTAATCTTAGCCCTAAATTTAGTTTCCTTATATCTGGGATTTAATTTCATTTTCCTAATACCGACCTGAGCATTTCAACAGAACTCAGAATTCTGTGTTTTTTTAATTCAATTCTGATGAATCCTTAGATTCCTCTTCTCTGAGATTCAATGAATGTTCAGAGATTTTTTTTTTAAACCTAAGCTCATGTCTGTAATATCTGAAGTTAAAATTCAAATATATGATGTGGCATTAAAGTTTTGAAACTGACAACAAAGGATATATCACTTACATTTATATTAACCCATAGAGACCATCACCAAACATGCAGTTCTTTTCTCATTTACCCCCAAGGCTCAGAACAGCATGTATGTGTATCTTGGAAAATTTGACATTTTGTTCCCTGTTATAAGGTGATTTATGAAAAGAGTATTGTGCACATTGAGCTATGTTTTTGGCTCTCATTTTAGCTATTTAAGGGAATTTTTTAATGTAAGAGGAGTGAGAAAAACATGATTTTATAGGTGCAAATTTCAAAACTAGAAACAGAATGGTGACTTCTCACCATCTAAAAAATTATGATAAATTCCAAACAACTTAAACACTAAAACAAGAATCATGCTTCATTTTTCTGAGTGTAAAGTGCACTTATGTTACATCATTATGAACAATATATGTGCATTGTAACATGCAGTTTTTGATATTCCCATGTAGCTTTCAAATAAGAATTCAATTTTAAAACTCCTTAATTCTAATTACTTATATGACTTCACATTTATGAAGTCATCTTCATTTAGCCTGAAGTTTTGGCTTGCTAAAAATGTTTAATTTGTGTTGGTTATGTTTGCAAATAAATAATCTAGGGCCAAAAACTTGTACCTGTGCACACTAATTGGGGCCCAGAGGAGGCTTTTAGGTCAGCATTGTATAGTCCCTGTGGGGTTAAGGTTTGGAGATTCTCACTTGACTTCCGCCTTATTTATTATTTTTTTTAAGAGCCTTAATTTTGATTCTTTTGTTTTACAGGTACTGTATCAAATTTGTTCCGTGCAACTTCCTTTGCTACCACGCTGATGGATCAGTATATGAAGATGGTTGCTACAGACTTTGTGCATCATGCTGCTAAATCATCTGTTATGAAAATTATAGAGTCAAGGCAATCATGTGAGGTATGAAAAGACTATCAATAATGACCCGATAGCTTCTTGTTGAATTTTGATACCAGGTGTTTTTGATACTCTCTTGTATATCAGAGAAATGATATACGTGTAACATTATTGAAAGATTTTTATTTACAAACACTTTGTATTTGGATGTATATCAGTCACCTGAATTTGTCATTGATGGCAACATTCCCTTTCCACATTTATATGTTCAAAGGAAAACTCTTTTTACTATAATATTTTTCAGTTTTTGTGGATTTCCATATTTAATACAATAATAGGATAACAATATTTTCATTGTTCTTAAACATACAAGAGTGATTCTTAGTGCTATATACTAAGGGAATTCCTTCTATGTTTCAGCTCAATCCAACCCTTCTTGACAACCCAACAGATGCTACTGCCAATAAAGAACACCTCTTATCTGTGCTTAAAGATGTTGTTCGAAATATTTTCATGTCAACAGACAAGTGTCCTTTGTAAGTAACATAGAAATAGTCCTTTTTGCATAGAAATAGTCATTAATTTTTTTGCTGATGCAACTGTTGTACCGTCAGTGTAGAGCTGAAGGTGGCTTGGATTTACACCTGTTTATGATTAACAGTTACTGCAAATAATCAATTTGTTGTTGCTCTGAAAATGCCTTTATGTCACAGTAATCTACTTACCATAGCAGTGGTACATACTTACGAGGCAGCTATGCCTCTCTGATTCTCCATTTTCATTCACTGCTCTGTCTGTGTTCAAATGTTGATCATTCTGATATGATGTAAGCAATTAAAAGAAAGCTATGCACAAACAGTAAAAACAAATTTGTTTGCATAATTTGTATAAAAAAACTAGTAAGATGCAGCCAATTGCAAATACTTGAAATGTTCTTCTAGGGTGCTTCGATATATCTGTGGATGCTTGCAGAAAAAAGTAATTTCCAAATGGCCAGAAGATGAAACAGTAAAGACAAGAGTAGTTAGGTAGGCAACTTATCCAACTAATTTGTATTATGATAAAATAGGTTTAGAATACATTTTGTTGCTTTGTAAAAAGGATATTATTATTTTATCAATAAAGAAAATATTCATAAATTTACATGAGTGTATCTTGCTTTGAAATGGAACTGGACACTAAAGCAGTGAATCAATATCAGATCTTGTTCATTGTTTTCAGCATTGTAAATTTAAACCCTGTGATGTTTATAAATCATAAACCTGCAATTTTTTGACACAAGTAATTGTCCCTCTTCCCAGCGCAAGATATGTTGTTTAATGAAGATGAATTTGTTTCTAGCGGGTTCATTTTCCTGAGGCTGTTGTGTCCAGCATTACTTAATCCCAAGTGTTTTAACATTATAACAGGTAGGATTTCCCTAAAAGATAATTGTTTCATTGGCCAACCTTGTACCCTTGACATATCACTCAGTGTTTTAGGAGCTAGAATTAAAACCATTTATTTGTAAGTCTATTTTGTTGAGAAAAGACTTGGCCAGTGAGTTTTTAAAAACGTTATGTCAGGTGGGATTTCTTTCTAATAAAGATCATTAATTCTTTGTTCTTTTCTGCCCACTAACACGTTGTCTTTCTATGGTTAAAGGGTTACAGGAGTAAAAACCATTTCTATTTAAATTGACAGATCTTATGTAGAGAAAATGGTGTTAAGAAAAAGTTTGACTTGGGCCATATGCTTTATTTTTCATCATGAAGAAACTCCTTCAGAAGTGGCAGCTAGAAGTTTAAAACTGGTGGCAAAGTCCCTGCAGAACCTAGCAAATTTAGTGGAATTTGGTGCAAAGGTAACAGGACAATAAGAAATCCTTTAGATGCATTAGTGATTTTGGATAATTTTTCTGAAGATTATAAAACAAGATGTTAGTCTAAGAGTATTTTATTCCATCAAGCAAAATAGTAAGGAGAAAATTTTAACAATTGCATTTGCTGAAGTTTAAGTGCTCTATGTACATGCTTACATAAAATGGCACTTTTTAAAAATATTATAATGCTTTTATTTTAAATAATGTAGTTGCCTGTCAAATTTTCTATTTCCCAGGAACCCTTCATGGAAGTAGTTAATCCTTTTATCCTTGGAAACAAACAAAGGATGGTCATGTTTCTGGATGAATTGTCTGTAAGTGTTGGTTAAGTAATACAATGTTTAAGTTTTAAAGTAATAACAGAAGAAAATGCTATTACAGTTTTGTAATGAACATGTTTTTAGTCAAATGTTTTTGCCAAAATGTGTTTAGCATATTAATGAAGGTGCAAAATACACTCTCTCTGTCAGAATAGAACAAGAGGTTTTACAAAGCATTTTATAACTCACAATATTTCATCCATTAAGTAAAGTTGAAACAGCACAGGGGGTGACCTTTAAATGTAGAATGAAGACATAACATGTTTATCATGTGGCTTTTGACATTACCAGTTAAGGTAGCACAGGTAAATTATTGTTATGACCCTGTTCTGAAAACTTTTGAACTGCAACCTTCGAGTTTATTATTCAAACCACAATAATAGGAAAAATAGCTTATTCTTATTCTCTATAATTATCTTTGAGTTTTGTCGGGGTAAATTTGCATTAGGTTTCAGGATATTCCAGATACATCATTCATACATCAAGGACTTTCTGTATAATTGTGTATTCTCAATGTTTGTGTGATTATATTTCAAAATATATATTTTTTGATATATTTTAACAATACATATCAGGATTTCCTAGCTTCATCAATAGCACAACAAGAAAGAGGCATGTCATGTACATGCAAATCTTATATATTTCTATTGCATTTGGATATTTTTGCTCTAAATATCAGAATATCCCAGAGTACCCTGTAGTGGGTGACTACCAAGTGGCAGATATTGGAAGGGACTTGGCTAATGTGCACCAGATATGCACTTCCCATGCTCAGGAGCTTCAGGCATTAGACCAGGCACAGGCAGCACAGGGGGATCAGAGGAACCAGAAGAAACAGGTAGGCCACTTTGAACAGTATTCAAAGACCCCTAGACCTTTTTATAGCAATTTTTCTGGAAATTTCAATGCTTTTCTTTCAGTTACCAAATGTATTCAGAAACCACTGACCTAATCTATAAATACTCCATATTCTATAATTAATTTAATTTCGAAACTTCTAATTTTTTTAGGCAGTCTGATAGTGGAAACTTGTAAATTTAACTTGTGATGGTTGAAATTAGAAATTTTATGTCATAAACCTGTTTATAGAACTAAACATCAAGCATTTTGGAGATGAATGTATTTGATAAGCATTCATGGTTTATCTTTGTATCTCATGTACCTTTATCTTTGGGGCCATTCAGAATAGATGATCCGAGTACTAACTGATCTGCTGACTAAATATGGCTGACCCCACTTCAAAAGCAATGCTGCTGATTTCCAATGGTCTACCCGGCTCCACATGTGCCATTAAACAGATTAAATCTCAGCTCTGAGGTTTATTGGCTAGACCCCTGCAGTGATGGCGTGAGTGAAGGCGGGGAGACCATCATGGAATTGGCGGCATCACTTTTGAAGTGGGCTTGGTCATATTTAGTCGGTGGATCAGTTGGTACTTGAATCATCTAATCTGAATGGCCCCTTTGTGTCTTTTGCTGCAGTGTACCTTTTTAATTGCCGAAAATGAGTTAGGTTTTTTTATCATCCCATTAATGCATATTACACATTTTACTTCTGTTTCAGCACTCATTAAAAAGACTCGTGACTGTGACAGATATGCTGACCAAGCATAAGCAGCACTATTTAGGTAATCTTTAATGACACTTTCCATATGAAATGGGGTTGTATCATTTGGAGGAAAGCTGTGCCTGTCCTGCTGACGAGTGCAAAATCCCAGTGTAGAATAAAGGTTTAAAGGAAGAGTGAGAATCTGACCTGGTACAGTGCATGAGGAGCATCCCTCTCCCTGTCCAAAAAAAAGGAAAAAGGAAACAGACAAAATAAAACAGGGTTCTCAGGCCTGTGGCATTTTGTTTACCTGCAATATATGAGTTGGCATTTATTGGAGGATGCATAAGTCTTTCCATGAAGTAGAGCACTGCAATACATTATGTATAGGAAATACATGTGAAAAGCTGGAAGAAAGGCATCATTGTTCAAGTTTATTCACACTTTCACATCATCATCATAGGGTCACACTTTTTATTAGATGCTTAACAAGTGGTTTTTGTCAGGCTGTGTTGTTATGTTGGAACAAAAATGGAAAAGTTTGCTAGGGCATCATGATGAAAAATGTTTTTATTAATGAAAATGAGCAGTTCATTATACTATCAACAATTTAGAGCAAAAAATCCATCAGATGCTGCAATAATTAAATAAATTGTCGATAACATAGCCTGTTTAAACAAAACCTAAGAGGCAATTTTAAATAGGTTGGCCTTACAAATGGTGTCAATGTCATTCTCTTTTTAGAGAGGGAAAAGCTCAAATAAATATGCATGCTCAAAAAAGGAGTTCATAACAAAACACTTGGTTTATACTGCAATATATTCTGATGATTGATATTTCATATAATAAACTTTATTTTGAATTCATTAAATGAAAAGCAGTTATTCTTGAGCATTTAATAATGGATGCCTATTATTCTTGAAGCATTATCATCAGTAAATTATAGGATTTGAAGTTGTCATTATTTTTCATTTATTTATTGCATGATCAATATGCCAATTGTTGCTGTTATTGTTCCGAATATACTTGAAATAGCAATTTGTGTTTCTTTTAAATGTTATACAGAAAACCAAGCTGTCTAAATTGGAACAGAGAACTGTAATGTTGCTATAACCAGCCATAACAACTTTGGTTTCAAGGTCAAATCATAACTCGTTATGCACAAATTATTACATTGTTTTTAAATATGGTTAGAAGACCTTGTTTTATATGTGCATCTCATTATAATTGAAACAAATGAAGCAACTGAAATTGCAGATGGGGTTTTAAAGGTTGTGTGTTAGCATCATGCATGGATATTCAATTATTCAATTATTACAGACTGTAATTTTACTTGGTATTTTTATATAATATTAACAGGAAGATGCAAGGTAGTCAATTATTTTAAGTGGCTTATCATGCAAGGGATGCCACATTCTACTTAATACGTAAGGTACTTGATTATTCAGTTTTCTACTGATACAATGTTTACTGTGTTAAGACTGAATTTATTCAACACAATTACCAAAATCAAAACTTTAAAGCAGTTCCATTAAATATGATGTTATTTTTTCTGCTATATATATATAAAAAAGTATTAATTGAGAAAAATAAATTAAAATAAAAAGAAGATGAATACAGGTTGAATGGTGGCACTAATGACAATATGATTACATTTGTCTTTGTGTTAACTTGAATGTGAAATATACTTTATCCATTCAGGAACTCATTAGTGTATTCAGATGGTTACTATCTTCTTAAGTCCTTTTCACATCAAGTGGTACTAAATTTCACAAGTTCACTTCCGCCAATTTGGTAGCTCTGATTTTTTTTTTTTTTTTTTTTTTCACGATTTTTAGTTTTTGCTACTTTCACCCAGGCTAATCTACAAATCAAAATTTTTCTAGTAAACTGGTCTGTGTTGAGTATGAGGGCTACTTTAGGTGACTCTCTTATGTAATACTAATAGCCAGGCTATTAACTTGTCATTCTCTTAAACTGATAAAGAAAACTGGAGTGCTCGATGAGAAAAGGGCTTAAGTTGTTATCTATTGTACTCATGCTGCAGTTTTACTAAACTTGTTCAAGCACAGCAACATATAAGAAGGCCCTTCAGTGGGTTTTCTTTATCTATACTTATTTGTAAGAAAATGGGAACATCTTTCTGTATTTGTATCATGTTGTTTTAAATAATGCCAGATATTTATTTTGCTTAGGGATGGAACTCTTTGACCAGATATTTGCAATATGGGTGCTGTACAAAATGCAGTCAGTTGTCTTTTAAACAGATGAGCAAAATAAAGACATGTCTTAAGGGACAGTTTGTGGGATTTTTTTGTAGTAGATATCATTTCAACTTTCAGATAACTTTTTGTAATTCATCAAAGGTATCTTATGTTTATTTTAAGCTAGAACCCACCAAAAAACAGGAAAGAGGTATTCTTCCTTTGACTAGGCCTTTTGTTCTGCTTTAGCTGTTTTGATTGCATCGTTTGATTATAATCATAACTGTGAATAACCTATTTTCTGTTTGATTCACATGATTTCTCCATGTTGTTAAGTTTTCATCAAGCAGTTCCACCAAATTGTTTTTCCTCTAAATGTGCAAATTTTTTCTTTAAATATGTGCTTATGGTCTCATTTGCTTTCCAACTAGTAACTAAATTCTGCATAGAAAATCTCAACTGCTTATTCAACCAGATTTTGTATAGTGTCAGTACATTATGCAAATACGTAATTTGTGTAACACTGTTAAATTAGTGTACTAATAAGGATCAGTTCTGTCTGTTTTATCGCCCACTTATTGATAAAATTTTCTTAAAAATTTAACCAATAACTAACTTAATGCTCCATAAATGAACACGATTAATTGCTCAGTCAGACTGTATGAAAAAGCCAGCTCAACATACATTCAGTTCTGTGTTATGCTTTGCTTACCAATAATCCATAGCATCATTCCCCTCTTGTCTATTGCCTGATTTACCTATGACATTTTCATAAAAAAATGAACCTGTTTTAAATTATGCTCTCCACAAGTGATCACACCTGATTGCCTTCTCAACATTAACGTTAAACCAATGTATAAGGGAATCTAATACTAATTGCATTATACCTTGGATAACAGTCTCCAAACACATCATTCACCACCACATGGCAAATTAAAATGCATTGAAGGTATGAATGCATATTATTACATTAAAATCTACTGCAAAACATTAAAAAAATTAATATCCAAGTATCCAAATATCCTGTTAGTTGTCCCTTCTGTATATAAGTTTTCTGTGTAATTACTAATCTAAAAACATGATTTATTTTACTTGAAAGCCTCAATGGCAACAGCTAGTCTTAAAAACTTGCAAACTTCTGCAGTTTGCAGGCTGTACCAATTACATTGATTTTTTGCCATGGACCTTTTCCTTTTGTTTGCTGGGTCCTAGTTTTAAGCAACAGAATTACAATCCTTGATTTAATATTTCTTCTAAAGTTGAGGTGAAAGTACTGTGATAGTATTATCTTTTACATTGTTTACTGCACTGAAATCTGTTGTTGTGATCACAGGTTTGCTTGATTTGTGCCTTAAATGCTGAATACCATAGTCTGTCTGATCTTGTCATCGTTTACAATCTGATTTATTACCAGTTTATGTTTGCCTGACTTCCTAATCAGTCTAATGTATTGCACTATTTTTTTTTCTTTTTTTTTTTTTTTATTAGCTCTTTGCTATTTTCACAGTTAAGTTGGGAACATATATATATATATATATATATATATATATATATATATATATATATATATATATATATATATAATTGTTTGGCAAGTCTTTTGACTTGAGAGAGGCAATATTGGTGCTGGTAAAGGCAATCTGGTGATATGAAAAGTAAGGCTCAAGTCCACTGGTCCTTGATTGATTTTTGGAAACATTCGTTGCCCTGACTGGTTTCAGGATGATCCCCAGCATCGATAAAGCAGCTGTTGTTGTTATTGAACAGGGGATAGTGGTAGGCAGGGTTGGTGTTCAAGGGAGAAAGGAGGGAATGTCCATCCCTGTACCATTTGTGGATATTGATCTCTCAGTTGCTGCTTGCTTTGACGTGTCTTTCAGGAAAAGGGCAATGGTAAAATCTCACTGCTCTGTTAACCCTCATATGCTGCCTATGATTGACTGAGCCTTGACACCTATCTACTTTTCTTTACTTTTGTTGCATTTATTTATTTATCAATGCTGCTGGATTGCTCCACTTCTCTTACCATGAATTTTGCTTGTCAAAGAGCAACTTAGACAGTGATATGGTTTTAGTGTCTAGCATTCTGTCCTTTGTATAATTAAACAAGCCACACGAGAAAATAAGTTATTCATAAAAAAGATATATTTGAATCCCCACTCAACTGTATTGTAACAAAGATCATAGCTTTTACTGTAATCAAAACAACATCAGATTTCAGTGCGTCAAACCATACTATCACAAATCGAGGATATACATGCAATTATGACTTTATATTCGTATTTGCAGGTAAGAAAAACATCCCCCCAAAACATGCTTTATGGTTGGTGTACATAGTTATATCCCTTCGGTTTTTCTTCTCAAACCTGTACTGTTTTAGAACTGGAACCATTTTAATATGTTAGTCTGTGCTATATTATTTTACAAAAAGGTGATGGAAGTAAAACATACCCCAATATTTTGATGCATTTGTGAACATGGTGCAGTTCATATGTTGTAATGCAGATATTGCTTCTGCTGGAAGGTGCATATCCACATAATTATCCATTTATATTTTCTACTTTTCTACACTTGGGATATTGTGAATAAAAGGAAGTCATTATTGGATACTTTGTGTTTTTTTTTTGTTTTTTTTTTCACTGCATTTATGTTACTCATTATTTGTTTTTTGAGCCTCAGATAACCTTGCCAAGTAGAAGCCATGAACAAATGTAGACAAGAATGTATAAGGATTATTTATTATTTTCTCTCATTTTTGATCAAAATTATCACACAATCACAACTCTTCAACATTGTCACCTTCACTAAATAAATGCAGCTGGAAAGAATCAAAGATCAAAATGACCTTCATTTGTTGTGAATCCTTTTATTATTTGACAAACAGCACAAACATGGTAATGATACATGGATGTAAACAAATGCCACCCTTTCCTTTCAAGAAGCAAATACACACTACATTAAATTAATACTCGAACTGCCTTTTCCTATAGTATAAAATGTGAAGAAATAATAATCAAAGATCTTCAAGTTTCAAACCATAACGGTTTAAAACTAATGATTTATATGTAATGCATAACCAGAGAAAAAACTAACAAACAGCAAATGTGTACCTTCTCAAACAAACGTCAGTGGATGGTGACAGCAACTTGAAAATTCACTTGAAAAAAGAGAAGGACACAAAAATATTTTCTGACATCTGAAAATGTGCTCAATATATGTCTGTGGCGTAACATAATAACTGAAAACTTGTTTTAGTCGAATTAATTTCTGGAAACTTGTCACCCTGATGGACTTACTTACATCCCTAGTGCTTCAAAGGGAAATAAATTTTTCAAGTTTTTCCACAGAAGACATGTGAAAGGCCACAAAAAGTTTAATTTGTACATTATTGTACGTATATATTATTGGCCTCAATGTCCACAGGACATTTAGAAAGTTTTCTAAAAAGACTTCTCATGCATTACCATGATTTACTTTTGAGGTAAATATTTTACATCCCCAAGAGAAAGAATGGTGCCGACCAAGACTGCTTCGTCTGCATCTGGCACAGGCATCAAACCCTCAATCTGCCCAGCAAGTCCTGGGCACACGTGCTCAGTGAATGACTCGACAGAATCAAATGATGTTTGACAGTTTCCACACACGTATTCAATGACATTCTCACTGTTTTGAACCTGGATCACTGGAGATTGCTGAGCAGAACCCTGATCTACTTTTTTACACAGTTCTGGTGCTACCTCAGAAAAATCTCGCTCCACCTCAACTCTCCTTCTTTCAGTTCCTGGAATTCTGTATTTCCCCATCCCTTCATCTAATTTTATCGTGGAATCAAAGATGACAATGCCAACTTGGTCTTTATGTGTTGTTGTTAAATGTCGTTGAATCTTCCCTTTAGAGATGCTTCGATATGAACACAAAGAACACATAAATGGTTTCATATTCATATGGGACATCAGATGCATGCGTAGTGCACTTGAAGTTGTGGATCCGTAGTTACATTGATCACACTGGTACAACTTCATTTTTTCATGAACAGCCTGATAATGCTTCGATACGCTGCTCTTTGTCACAGCCCTGTAAGAGCATTGTGTGCATTTGTAGTCCTTTTTATTCTGGTGTATTTTTATATGTTTTTGAAAAGAAGACCGGTCACTTGTCCTGTACAGACACTCACTACAAGAAAACTGTTTGTCATCTGTGTGGCGTTGTTTGTGACTCAGCATGGCGGCACTGTATGGTGTGGAGAATGTACATCCTTCAAAATCACAGATTAAATATTCCCCTACAAATGTGAAATTGTTCACTTTATTTTCTACAAAATGTTCATAAGGAAATAAAATGCATATTTACAACAAGTATTCACAACAGTAACCCTCGATTCTTAAAAATATTCCTGGGAATCAGGAATGGATTAACTTCTCAAAAAATATTTCAAATATGATAACTTTAACTGATAAATACATAAGTTCTTACTTCTTCACTAGCTTTTGTACCGTTTTTGTTACAACAAGCCAAAAGAATACAAAACATTTTTTAAATTTCCTCAAATGAAATGAATTTTACATGTCATACCCTACAGTTCTGTACTTCAGATCTGACCATTACTAGTACCTGTGTGCTTTCTATTGTGCTCCCTCAGCATTCTTAACTGTCTGCACTTATAGCCACACTGCTCACAATGGTATGGAGTCTCGTCTAAAAATAAAACAATAGAACTTGCTAAATTTATGGTTGCTTCAGCACATTTGAAACTTAAATTACCTTAGAACAATCAAGCTGTCAATTTTCTGTACAACACAATTTAATTATAACAATGCTGCATGAAAGCAATAATCCTATAAAATTCAAAGACACTTGACATTATCCTGTATCATAAAAATATAAATCAAAACCAATTTCATTAAATTATACTTATAAGTACTACACATTTCCTCAACTTGCTAATAACTTCTGCTTAATATATATTATAATCATAATCAATGTACCTGTGTGTATCCACCTGTGTCTTTCCAAGTCTCTCAGGTTCCCTGCTTTATAAGGACAGAATTCACACATGTGCGGCTTTTCATGCCTGGCTATGTGAAGTTTGACTTCTCTCAGTTTACATGTTTGATATTCACACAAATCACAGCTGAAAGTAAGGTGGCTTCTTAGATGACGCAAAAAATGTCCCTTTTTGGCAGATGTATAATCACATAGGTCACACTTCAGATGGTCACACTGTGGAAGGTCTTTGTTGCCTTCACTTTTGCTGCCATATTTTTCCATTAATTCAATGTCACTCAATTTGTCCATTTCCTTGGCTTTGGCAATGTACTTTGCAAGTTCCTTTGCTCCCCAAGACTGGTTTTCTGGATCAATTTCTTTATCATTATTTCCTGCTTGCTCATCCTTTTCTTCTCTAGTTTTTGTTTTCTTCTTTTTACTCCCCTTTTGCCTTGCTCTCTGCCGCTTAGACCTAAATACAGAATCAGGTGTCTTGTCTTCAACGTTTTGACCATTGTCAGATGTTTTAGCATTCATCTCAGATGTAACATTTTTTTCATTCCCTGATTCAACCTGTCCCCTGTCAAGAATCTCTGAATGTGTTTTCTTATTACCATCACCCTTGCCAACATCATCATCGTCATCTTCATCATTTTCTATAAAACACTGACCATCATTGACATTAGTAAGAGTGTCATCCTCACCTATAATACCATCACCAATGTTCTTAGGACTAAGACTAGCTCGCTGTGTTCTTTGCCCACTTGTACTGTCATCAACGTTAGTTTGCACAACTGATTGTGCACTGGAAAAGATGTCAAATGAAGCATTTGCTTCATCCGAAACAATGCTTTCTATGGCAGACATGGTCTCCCTTTGTGTATCAGACATATTTTGTGATGGAAAAGGTGCCCTTTTAGCTGTTGTATTTTTTAAATTCCCTTTGAAAGGATCAATTAGTACTACTTTAATGTCTTCATCTAGTTTTATACTGGAAACTGTGAACTGTTCAGGGTCCACTGAAATTGGTTCTGGTGGAATCTGGGCTGGGTCTATATTCCCATACACCTCCACATAATGTTTATATTTCTTGTAATCAATTCGCTCCACGGCAACCATTACACAGCCAGAGTGGAGCGGCTTTCCTGTACATGAGAGCTTGTGGTCCAACAGGACCCTTTTTGAACCAAAGAGTCCACTGCATTCTCCACAACAGTGGAAAACACTATCTTTACCTATAAATCAAGTCAATGGCAAATTAATATATATAATCAGATTGACTGATTGATCAGTTAACAGTAATCCTTTCTAATTTTCTCATATCTTATAACGTGGTGCTTCCCTACAATCAAACACATACAAAAACATAACTAGGATCTAGTGTTTTATGTTGATTATTCTGAATAACGTTAAGAGTAAAAACAGGATATTACTATAAAGTAAGGCTGTCGTTTAGGACATAACTAAGAGTGCGAGCTTTTGTAAAGGCAAAACTGCCATAAGCATGAACGCAAGGAATCAAATAGAACATATTTTAGCAGAAGTATATTAAGTTACTACACCTACCCATTGTCTGAGGTTACACAGGTTATTCCACACTCCAGTACCTGCAAAAGCCAATATAATTGCAAAAAACAAGGTGGTTGAGAATAACTTGAAGCATGACTCCCACGTCTTCCACTAAAATAAATACATTAGTTTAAGTACGGAGAATATAAATGTTATTATTTCAGGAGGCAAAATTGGTTTAGCTTATTCATTCACGGTTTGCAGTTTCACTTTCAACTTGGATAAATTTTCATGTTAATCACTGTGATATTATATACCAATTTCCTTTCAACAATAAGTTTTTGCTGAAGTTGTTGATCGTTAAGTACTATGGGTAATAGGCATTACTAAGACGTTGCCTCAGTTTTCGGTACCGTGATCTTGTAACGCCGAAAACTTGAGGCAAACTAAGACGGTAATTGTGAAAGTGATTAGTTCCCCACTCCGGTTATACCGGAAAGAAGGTTTGGGCAGGGTAAGTATCAAAGAAAGCAGGAATTGTGGAGTCCAGATGCATTTTCCTTACTCCAGCGATAAAGCACTACATATCAAAATGCCTGGATGAACATTGCGTGCACTTAGTAAACATATTTAAAATCATCTTTAATCGTTAAGAAACTTGGACTTACCGTTGACAGAAAAGTTGACCGATTTTAATTTAGTGATTGGCAAAATGGTCTCCTCACCATTGGTATTTCTTATTGATAATAGTTTCCCATAAATTATCCAAAATGTATGGTAGCTTACCTTTTTACATCATTTTCTCTTAAATAATCATAAAAATCAACTGTTAATTTTTATTTAGTATAGATTAGTTCAGTTTTATTTATATGAGTCAATTTTAAATCTCAATATATACCAAACTAATTATAGGTGGTGAAAATAGCTTTGTACATGGATATGTTGCAGTCATCATGGGTACAAAGCGGGGAAGCTGCTAAAGATAAATTCTTGTTTCTTGTGTTTGGAAATATATTGCATTAGTATTTTGGTAAGTGCCTTTTAGTAAATACATAGGTGTTCTGTCACTTATCTTCTATTTACGAAAATACAGCCCGTTTAATCCAAGTCCAAATTGCGGAACCGCCACCGTCCACAACTAGTCAACTGATGAACATAGAAGGGGGCCATACCAATAACCGGTGTGGCGTGTACCGCTTGGAGCGTGAACAATCCGTTCTGCTCATGCGCACAAAGCGCAGGCAAATCTGAGAGACTTCCGGCGTGTACAGTCCGTCTCTATAGAGTCATCAATACATTCGTAGCCTTTAATAAACATGTGCTGTTGAAAACATACTGCAAATTCAAACATAATCTTTAGAAGTATTAATATCTAATAGACGTTCACCTCTACTGAGATTTCCCTCAGGTGCCCATATCAACACACTAGCCTAGTAAAATCAATACTAAAATAGCAGCCAGCAGCTGAATAACGACGGTCCGTCCACGGTAGGTTCATCCATACGTCGAACTGTAATTTGCCGCTGATTCTCTATCAAAATTATCAATTAACACATGAATTTTATCCCCATCACAGTAAATGTATAATGGGGTAGGAAATGAACTAGCCGAATATAAAAGAACAGGTGAATAAAAACGGGTCATTCACGGAACGGCTCATACACGCGTCTGCTGCGTGTACAATCGGTTAGAACGGATGGTTCACGCAGAACGGACCGTACACGTGACACCGGAATTAAGGAAGCAACAAAAATACGTTTTGTTGTTGATTCCGGTAATTGAAGAATTGATTTCGGTAAATACCTTGATTTCGGTAATAAGTATGACATTACTTAAGGCAATGGTTATTTAATTTGGTACCCAACTTAAAAAGGTACATGGTACATCAGAGAAAATCAGAATGTGCCAGATACAAACACAAGTTATATCACCTGAAAGGTCTTCTTTTATAGAATGTGATACTTTTGAAAATTTGAATTTAACTGTAAAATTTAAGAAAACATCACAGCTTATAAAAAGCTTTTTGCTGGCAAATGTGTCATTTCAGCCAGAAAGCTGTTACTGCTGAACGCATTCTGTCTCCTTAAAAACATACTTCGCCATGATCAGTTTTCATGGCGTTGGTTGCATGAGATCAGAAATGTTCTATACTTTCACATAGTATAAAAATTTAGGTGGAGAATAGAGATTTTTGTATAGGTTGTCAAACTAGGTGCCTCAGTGGACTGGTCGCAGGCGGGTCACTGCTGCTGCAGGACAGGATTGACTGTGGTGCTCGAGTGTGTTCTGATATACCTAACTTAAGGAGGCTCTCTCATATTTCAGAAACATCATATCTGCCCTTGTGATTTTGATAAAAATTGTAAGATAAAACTTACTCACCATTTGAGTAAAGTATATATGAAAAAAAATTAGGGGTAATCCAGTTTGTTATCGAGAGGTAGCATCTCCAAAAACATCACAGAGTTTGTAAACAAGTCATGTGGATACATAACATTGTAAAAGTCCAAGCCTCATCGAGCCTTCTTCACTTAACGCAACTTTTATTGACACATTTGTAATCTTTCAAACAAACTAACAACAAAGTTTTCATTAAAGAATGAATTACATATTTTATTGCATGATATATTATATTTTGATCATTAGTCGCTGTTGTAAAAAAGTACTCAAGCTTATATAAGAGAGCCTCCTAAAAATGAGCATTGAATGTAGACTTTAGATTAAATTGGTGGCTAAAAAGCATCTCCTTCTTTGCAAATCTTGAACATATTTCTGTACACCCACTACTTTGATTTATTTTTGTCTAGAAAATGGACTGAGGATGGATAACACCATGAAGACCAAGACTGGGACTATTGCCAACTTTGATTCTTGGTTGGAAAAAGCAGGACAGTCTTATTCTCTTTTATCGGATGAAGAGAGGAACAAAGTTTTAGATCATTTGATAACTATAAGTACGCCTTCTCAGTTGTACCACCTTTCACAGAAACTTGATGATTTGGTAAAAAGGGACTTTCTTCAGTTGCCAACAGAGGTGTCTTTTCATTTGATAAGCTTTCTGGATCCTGCAAGTTTGTTGACATGTTGCATGGTGAACAAGCAGTGGAATAGAGTTATCAATAGCTGTGGTGATGTTTGGAGAAGAGCATGTCAAAGCATAGGTGTGAAATGCACAAAGGAGGACCAAAGTGGGCAGTATTACAAAGAACTCTTTTTGACTGTATCTGCACGTTTGCAGAAGATGAAGAATGGCAGTGCCTTTGAAAGCAGAGTTCTGTATGGGCACACAGACCGAATCATGGCTATTTTCTACAGGGAAGGAAAGTTGGCTACAGGTATGAGTTCATTTTTATGGTTTTCTTTAGGAATGAGAAAGCTCTTTAAAATTTAATGCAATGTAGAAATGAATGAGTGGGTTTCATTATAAATACAGAAGATAAAGCCACAGGCAATGTTCCTTCAGCTGTGTAGAAACACACAATTGTCAGTTAAAAGTTAAACTGTACACCTATTTTTCACCTGCTATTCACATATTGGTATGTTATTAAGTATAGCATCCACAATGTCGTCATTATAATTATTTAATATTATAATAAATGTAATTATTTTTCTTTATTTAGGTTCTGATGACCACACAGTCAGGTTATGGGATTGTAAAGATGGACAGTGCCTAAAGGTTTTTGATACTCACACAGTGGCAGACCTGAAATTTGATGACCATTATCTTGTTACTGGCTCTTTTGATAGCACAGCTGCCTGTTGGGAGGTAGACACAGGCAAAAAGCTACGGCAATATCAGGGCCATGTAGCAGCTGTATTCACCATCGATTTTAACACAGACTTAAACATTCTAGTAACTGGCTCAGCAGATAACACAGTCAAACTCTGGTCATTTGATACTGCCAATTTGTTGCAAACGTTCACCAGTTACAGTGACTGGGTGACAAAGGTTGTTATCGTGAAAAACACCGAGATGCCATCACTTTATCACATCATCTCTGCGTCCTCGTCAGATGGGCCGACAGTTACACTGGCAACATTGGACCGTGATCATGAAACCCAGGGAGGGCTAACGTGGAGATTTAGGCACTATGTCCCCCATTTTCAGATCAAAAATGATATCCTATATTTTCCCACTGTGACTTCTAAAGGTGCTATTATGAAATTAGAACAATTAGACCACACCACAGAGGTATCCAACACATCATATCAGAAGTTCTGGGACAGCAGTGATGTTCATGTTATATTAGGAATAGGGTCCAAATATTTTGCTTTTATATGTGGTGAGCCCCCTGTATTAAAAGTAATAGAGACACCAGAGATCAGAGCCAATGGGAAATCCATGGACTCTGCAAGAGGTGTTGTTATATCATCAAAAAATATTCCGAATGTCAGGTAAGTGACATTTGAATTAGTTTTGTCTTTTTTACTTGCTAGTATGAATGTTATTTTTTAAACTAGGAATAGTCAATAATATTTTCTCTGCAAATACTTTTCTTTGAGTGGCACTTATTGGTAGTTGTGATGATTATACATAAACGGCACATTTCATGTAAACACTATCAATAAAACTGTAGATATCATGTATCATTTAGGTTGTCCAAAAGAGGTTCCACATTTACCCTGGGTGAAATGGGATGGTTAGATGGAATGAGTGATGCCAACCAAAAAGGAGTAATATTTGCAGCAAGCCTGCAAGACAATGGGGTATACATCTTGAAGTGGAAGAGGAGAAAAAAACAGAGAAGAGCAGTTCATTTTGACTTGTAAAATCAAAAATATTTTGACAGAATTTGTTTTAAGAGTGAAATTAAGGTATCCGAGAGACACTGCTTAATGATACAAGTTTTATTTGTTGACCTGTTTTAATTTTTGCTGTTGCAAATTCAGTTTATTAAATCATTTTACTCTAAATTTTATCTTAATTTATTGGCATTTTGCTGTCATATACTGGAGATTATGTCTTATCATTTATTTAAACCATACAGGCTTTGTAAAATATTTGGTTTATAGGTCATTGCAATTTTGTTTTTCTTGTATTACTAATATGAATTGAGAAAACCATTTGTAAGTAGACATGCCTAATTGGTAAAGCCACTTTTTTGTTGTAACTAATGATGTTTCAAATTTCATGCAGGATTGCCAATGGAAATGAAGGGATTGGACTGATTCATGAATTTATTTGATATAATTTACAAAATGTGGTTTGATATTAGGTAAAATCTCACTCTTAAAATTGTGAATGCATCCTTTGTACAAGTTTCATAATACATGGTACATATTTCTTAATGTAATACCAAAGTAAAAGGCATGGTTGAAATCGTTTTAGTTCTTGTTTCACCAAATGGTCTCTTGTTAAGTCTGAACCCATTTTCTATTCACTGCACCTTTGCTCAATACAATTTTAACTGAAATGTTTGGCAGTGAAACACACATTTCAAATAATTGACTGTACACCTGTTTTAAGAATCTGACCTTATATTATCACCAAAATAAAATAGAATATGAAAGATTTCTTTTTATAAAGAAAATTAATAAATGCATTTAACTGGGGACGTTACTTGCTATAACTTTGTCTGTGAAGATATGTAAATAAATATTACATGAATAATTTCGCAGTACATCTTTAAATGAGGTATCACAGTCATAGATCACATTAACAACACTTTTGTGTAAGGTTCTAATTAATCAATCTGATCATGAAAATGTTGCCTGTTTTAAAAGATAACATGTATAAGTAAAAAAATTCAGTATGATCAAATTATAGACTAATAAGCTGTGTTGCTGTATATCCTTATTTCTCTTACAATTATACTGAAGCAAATAGAATCCCTGAACTTCAGTATGGAGCTATGATTCTTAATTGATTTTATAACTTCATAATTAAAACATGAAACAAGACCCTAAAAGGTTTCAGAAGGAGATTGATCCAAGAAACAAATAAACCATTGTGAAATTTGGAATCATCTTTTGATCATATTATAAACAATTGTATGTGCTGCACAATGTACAGCATTATGAAAAGCAGCACATTTGTCTTATCAAATTACATCCAACTTTACGAGGTCAAATTTTGGACATGTCAGTATAAATCTCTCCAAAAAGTGTCAGTTCAAAATTTGAACTATTGCAATGCTTATATGTCCATATAAAACCAAAATTTACAAATTGGATGGCATCTTTGCCCATGCCTTAATAACTTGATGTGCTAAAGCTTGTGGCGGTGGAACAAAGAAGCCATCTTTGTGTTGACCTGTGAGCATCAGCAGTATTTCCTCTCTCGTGAACCACCTGGCATCATCAATTTCTTCCTTGTCCACCTATAAAGAGAAATATTTCTAAGAACAATGTTTTTTACTAAGGGCTGGCTTTATATTTTAGACAATGGTTTCGTAATTTTTCATAGGAAGTCCCATTAACCGTGCATCTAAATGCTGCTGACATAAAATATTTATGCATGATTTAGATGCATGGGTAATGTGACTTCGTATGAAAAATTACGAAACAATTGTCTAAAATATTTATACAATTGTTCATTTTATTGGTTTTGATATTTTGCATATTTCTATATGATGAAATATGATATTGTCCATCATTTTATTATTGTTATTATTACTTTGTTCACAAAATTTTGAAAAATGCCTTTTTCATTCTGTACACCATGAATTAAAGATAAACTTTTTATCCTTTATCACCTTAATATTTTCACTTGTAGCTTTGGCATGGCATCCAATCATCAAAGTGCTGGGGAATGGCCATGGCTGACAGGAGTGGTAGTGCACTTCTCCTACCCTCACTCCACTTTCTTCAAATGTTTCCCTGCGCACTGCATCCTCCATTGTCTCCCCTGCAATATATATTTGAGGATATGATTAATCCTTTGCCCTATGATAACTCCAGTAAATTGAATCAAGTCCTCTCATAATTGGAATAAGTCCTACTCGTATGTGTCTTTTCCTAAAGTCGAGAAGTTTTTAGGAATGTGATTTTGTACAACATTCATTAAAAAAATATGTTGAAAAAAGTGTCCATGGCACATATATAATAGTTCTCAAAAATGAATTATAATTTTCTGGCAAAAGCATTTTACTAGTATATTTAAGTTTTTAACGTTATCCTACCCAGTAGGAGAGCTTGGTTGCAACTACATGTAAAATATGCATTTGTCTTTGGGGTCATTGCTAACTCAAAAGTGTGTGTTATAGGTGGTGGAGTTTAAGGCAAAAGTGAGGCCCCGGCATGGTTGGAACTATTTTAGGGTTTATAGTTACACTGTCAGCTATATCAACCCAAAAGGTTTACATCAAATCCACAGGGCTATAAAATCCAATAAAACCATTCAGTTGGACCAAACCTGGTTCCATAAATCCAGCTAGGCAAGAAAACATTCCACTTGGAAATCTCTTTTGTCTTCCCAATAGACACCTGCGGCCATCTTGTGATATGACCAGCATTATTACCACTGGATCAACACGTGGATAACTAGTGTTATGGACACCTGAGGCATGAAATATATAATAAATATTATCATTCAATACCTGGTTGACATGAAAAGATTGACAAAAATAATAAAGAAAATTGTAATTTTTCATTTAAATTGTACTTTAAATAAATATGTCGCAAAGACATCTAGTCATATAGCCCATATCAATCAACACAGATAACTGATCTCCAAATTAACTGATGTACTAAACTTTTTACTGGCATGTAAATTCACAAAGATTTTACCTTTGAGTGAACTGCAATCTTGGTTCTCACAAATCCTCTTATAACCACTTTCCTCCATTCTAGTGGGACTACCACATGTGGAACAGAATTTGTAGCGAGCATGCCAGTCAAGCAAGGACCTGGCTTGGGCATAAATGGCAGCATCTGTTTCAGGAAGCACCATGGCTGAACGAAAATCTGCTGATAGAAATTCGGCTTCAGGATGGAATGCTTTTGCTGCTTGATCATAGTCTTCAAATTTCCCTGTAAGGTCCACTGCAAACCATGGAATGCCCTCTGCTCCTAGTCTATCTAATGGCTTGCCTTGGGCTGGTTCCAAAATAGGCTCAATACCAAGGAAAAGCAATGGTGGGGTGGGTTTGCTATCAAGAAAGTTTGATATGTCTTCATAAGATAAAATACAAAGTTTTTTCCCTTTCCCTTTCATGAACCCACTGCTTAGATGACCAGATGTCAGAGTCAAGGGTCTTAGTTCTGATATTATAATAAATTTCGAATCTGACTTTTTCATTGCCTGGCTAATCCATTGTGGATTCTTTCTTTTATCTGCTGCCCTGTCAAGGATGTGGTGGCCAAAATAATTTATGACCTGCTCACTGCTCTTAGCAGTTTCTGGTTTCTCTTTGAGCACTTTAGCAGCATCTTGGTGGTTCCAAAAAGATGCAATATCCAATGCTGTCTGTCCAGTTGAATTCATTATAGAAGGGTCACTCCTGCAGAAAAGAATGAGTTTCAGTCTTAATGATGATGAAGATGGAGAAGATAGGCAAATAAAATAAAACAGATATGGTTGTTAACTTGACAGCAAAGCCTCTTACCTTTGCAGACATCACAGAAAGTTGGTACAGAAGAAAGAAGCAAATTAATAGTTTTCTTAATTCAATAAAAATGATTCAATAATGCTATTCTCACACTTCACCTTAAGACAGAAAACGTCTGTAAACTTAAAATAATTAGAATCTTATGTTTCACATATTTTCCAAAAGAGGTTTGATTAAAGTAAAATACGAAGTAAAAACACATGATGCATGATCTTTGAAAAATGACTAAGGCTCAATTTAAAATATATTCAATTTACATTTAAAAAATAATAACATCATGAAGAAACGGTCTGATTGCACCCACTTGCAAAGTTCAAGCAGTCAACAGGAGTGTGTAGAACCACTGCATCGTCTGCATTGAAAAATTGCAAAGGGCAATTCAAACATTTTGATGCTAATGTTCACAGTGGAGCTGTCTACTTCCAGGGGTAAATTTAAAGCATTTCTTTATTTATTCATTTATTTTTGTTTTTGAAAATGCAGTATGATTACCCTCTCTCAAGCAGTTTCTTCAATATTGCAGATTGTCCATTCCGAGCTGCAAACATTAAAGCTGTCCAACCTCTCTCATTCTTTGCATCCAGGTCAAGATCCTCTGTAAATAAAGCTATCTATACATGAACTGGATAATTTTTATAAGAACTGAAAAAGATTTTTTGTGCCTAGTACAGTATTATATCCATTTGTTAAAAAATGTTACAAATTCAATAATGTAAACAGTTTTGAAGATATTGCAGTGGAATTTGGACATTTAAAAAACTGATGCTGTAAATATAAGCTGAAAATTTCACAACTCTACCTTTCTTTTGAAACACTGGAAATTTTTAAATCTTAGTTTTTAAAAATACCATGCCGGCCTTTAAGTTTTCTGACAGCTAGGTGCCAGTGTCTGCCAGTTTTGACACCTGTTTATGCATTTTTGATACAATGATAGTATCCTTACTGTTCCACTTTAATGCTTGAAATTTTTGGGGTTGACCAACAAAAACGGATCAAAATTTGGGCAAAAATTCCATTTAAATCTTGTGAACTGTTGAAGTTATTTAACTTTGAAATTAGAAATGTTTTTTATCGATTTAGTTATTTTCATTCTTTTATTTTATTTATGTATTTGCTTATTTATTGATTTATTTATTTATTTATTTATCTAATAATATTTATTTTAGCCACCCAATATATAACATAAATTCATAATCTACGTGTACCCTAGCTAATTTTAAATCCGTTTTTTCTTTATTTATTTTATTTTTTATTATTTTATTATTATTATTTTTCTTTCTTTTTTGTGCCACACACTTGTTGCAATGAGCTTGTCTAGTTCTTGAGTTTTTCCACCAGCAGCACACTCATTGATCCTCTCCATCATTTGCTTTCTAATGTCGCTGGCCATTATTACTGCTGGAATAATGCTGAAAAGATGTTTAGAAAAATATTTTAAATAAGGTAAACAGATCAGTAATTCAATAATGAAAATGTATTTCACTATTACACAAACCCTTCCCAGTCCACAGGCTACAGTGAATTACAAAATCAGTTTCAACGCTGAGACTCGGTCTGTGTGTGACACATTACGATACGGATTGTCATTTTTAAGTTGAAACCGATTTAAGGTAGTTGCATATGTTGATCAATTACATTGTCTTTTGAAAAATTCACCTTTTTTTCACAATGCTGAGAATAATATTGTTTTCAATTAAGTAATACCAACCGTTTAAAATTGTGTACTATTGATGTTACAGCACCGGCAGGTGATATCAACAAGAGCATCTCAAAGTTCAAAGTTCATAAAATAATCTAACACGTGATGTTCTGTTGAACATTCTAATTTTCACTAATAAGCAAGCCCATAAATAACACTGCTATCTTTTCATTTATTTTTATGGGTTACAAAATCATTGCCTAAAATTAAATATTATTCTTATAACTTCAAAACTTGTAAATTAAATAATGACATACAAGATGGACTTTTTGCTTGCATTTGTACCGTTTGGACACCTTGGCGTGTTTTGATTGGCTAAAAGCTGGCACTTCCGTAAGCGTGGAAAGTCGACCGGTGTCAACATGGGTAAGTTTAGTCCATATAATATTTAATTTTAGCACTTTTAGCAATATTTGAAAGTTATGCTGAGCTCACATGCTACACAAAAAAGGCTGTTATCTCGTGTGTTACCATCCACGAAGAAGACATGGGTTTATTTCGAATTTATTGTAAAAAGTAAAGGGTCTTTAGATATTAGTGAGAACTTTGAATTATGAGAAAGAAACAAGAATTTCGAATTAAGAAGAAACTTTTACTCCCTTCAAAAAAGTAGTGGTCTTCGAATTGAGGCTTAGATTCTGTAAAACCTTTCTTTAACATTTTAGGTATGCCTAAGCTTTTATTTGAATATTTGGTAGTGTACGTCACATTGCGATTTTTTTTAAATTAGTGTTATATATTTTTCCTATTATTTTATAACCATTGGCATTGTATAAGTCAAGTATATCATGTTTAAAGTAAAGTGTCAGTTTAGTCGAAGTTTAGAACAGAAGAACAGCCCAAGTCTTGCATCACTCAAGTATTCTCTCTAAACTGAACTTTTTGCTGGATCCCAATCTACAATCACTTTACAGCTCACTAGGATACAAGAAATTAATCTTAATCCAGTGGGGCGTGAATCATTCGGAGCGTGAACCATCCGTTCTGCTCATGCGCACAAAGCACAGGCAAATCTGAGAGACTTCCGGCGTGTACGGTCTGTCTTTATCAACTTTAATAAACATACACTGTTGAGAACATACTGCATATTCAAACATAATCTTTAGAAATATTCATATCTTATAGTTGTTCACCTCTACTGCAGTTACTTTCAGGTAGCCATATCAACATACTAGGAAAGTAAAATGAATACAATAATACATGTAGTAGGCCAACAGCTGAATAATGACGGCCCATCCACGTTAGGTTCATCCAAGCGTCGAACTGTAATTTGACGCTGATTCTCTATCAAAATTATCAATTAAAAATTCTGTATTAACACATGAGTTTTACCTAGAAATATCCCCACTATAGTAAATATATAATGAGGTGGGAAACAAACAAGCCACATCAACGCACAGGTGAATAACAACAGATCATTCACGGAACGGCGTCTGCTGTGTGTACAATCGGTCAGGACGGATGGTTAGCACAGAACAGACCATACAACTGATACTAGCATGAGTAGACTTATTATTCAAATCTCAACTTTATAAGCACAATTGGTTATCATTAAACACCCCAAACTCTCTATATGGAAAGGCTGAAACTCCACGATATTTCTTCTTTAAACAGTTGAAATACTGTAACTTCTACAAAGTACAGTACCATTGAAAATATATTCGGAGGTGTCTACATTCACTTCAGAATGCAGCAAGATATGACTAACCTTTTTCTTCATGGTCACAAATCACTAACTTCTAGTCAAAATGACAGAATTTTTGGAACTGTTGCAAAATTCTTAATAGACAGTGTGTGATTTCACACTCTGAACGAGCCACTCGACTGCCCTCAGGTTGATCCCTACCTACTCCCTCCCACAGCTGCCTTCCAATGTCCCAGGCCTTCTAACCTCCCCTGTCATGAACTAACTTTCAAATTACTCTTTTAGTATTCAGCATAATAAAACTTTTTTTTTTCTTTTCTTCATCATGAATAGATATTTATTAGTTAATTGGTTACATTTTAAAGTTTTCTTGAGATGTTTAAAGTGATTTGCCTTCTTTATATGTATACTACAGTACTATATAATTCTCGTGAACTATTAAATATGACTACAAAAAAGTAATGTGTTTTAACTCCATTTTTTTATGAAAGAGCATCTAAATTGGAGGTCATATGTGGAAGTTTATATTGGCATTAAATGATAAATTTTTGTGGGGGTCATCCCCCCTACAAAAAAAAAAATAAATAAATAAATAAATGTAATGCAAAATACAGATTTGGATACAATGTCTGGTGTACATTGAATTTATAAGCGTTATTATTTTGAAATATTCTTACATTTATGGAAAGCTGCTATGGCAACTGTGTTCTGCTACATAAATCATCTTTTGTCTTTTGTGTGACTTGTATCAAGGCTGACAGGAGTAAGCACTTCTGTTGTAGGTTCTGGTTTTCAAAAATGATCAATCATCTGCTTAAATTTCATATTCTATATAATTCTGTTTACTTGTTCTGTTTGACCATGTACCTCTATGACAATAATAACGTTTTCATGTCATGTTTTCAGGGAATCAGACATTAGTGCTCAATACTTTTTTTCATGTTTTCCAGCTGTCTCCAGTGGTCTCTCGTTCTTGATGTCTACAGCAGTAACAATCCTTATATTTGGGGGAATGCAACTTTACAAGTCACAGCTTGCTTCAAAAGAGTGGATGACCATTCTGGGAGGATTCATAGGATCATGCCTCTTCATCTTCTTGTTAACAGTATCCTTACACTTTCTGGAGAAAATTACTATTTTATATATATATACACTACTATATATGTCACAAGGCAAGATTGAAATCCAGGCAGATTTTTAATCTGCTTAGCCAAGTTTGAAATTGCATATTTTCACTCTTGATGTTCATCTTAGGGACCATTCAGAATGAGAAGAGCCAAGTGTTAGCTAGGCCACGACTTAAATATGGCGGACCTACATGAAAAGAAGACTGCTTAATCCTGTAATGGATTCTCCATCTCTCCATCTCTCACCCCGACCGGTTGAATTGAGCCGGGAATTAATTACTGTGCCCCTGCAGGGACGATGCCTAGGGAGGCGTGTGAGAGGTGGAGAGACCATTACAGGATTAAACGGTCTTCCTTTCATGTAGGTCTGCCATATTTAGGTCGTGGCCTAGCTAGCACATAACAGGGTCGATTCAGCAAAAAATGTCCACAATAATAACTGAGACTCTGGTAGAGGGTACCATCAATCCATGTAATGTAGTTGCTTGTTTTTCAAAACTTTGGCAAGTTACCAGTTTCCCAGTGATGCTCAATAATATTATCAAGCCCTACAAGTTTAATGTCAGCTATGGCAAATGTGGTTATTGACTAAATCATGACTTCTCTGAAATTTGAATTTTTATCTCACATAATCATATAAATAAGTGGGATGCAGGGCTTGAAATAAACTATTTTGAAAATTTACTTGTCCCACTTCAAAGTCTACTTGTCCTGCTCCAAATTCTTGGGGAGGGGGGTATAAAAAATAATTAATAGTTTTATATTTTTCTAGTCACAGACATTCCTGCAAGGAGAGGGACGGGGTAGAGGGTTCTCGGAAAATTCTGTAACGAAAAGGTACATTTTGGTGGCCTTTCCACCAAGAAAATTACAATAATCATCAGGGCTTGAAATAAGCTATTTTCAGGCCCATGATTAAACAGCCATGCTGTCGGCAAAATTGATCAGGTTTTCTTGAGGCACCAGACGATTTCACTGATGCTCTAGACAATCAAATGATTTATTAGCAAGTCAATTGCGTTTGCAGGCAAGTAGGACAAAAATTCTAATTGCCCAACTGCAGAAATCACTTACACCAGGCAATTAATGCCATGCCCTGGGTTGGATTTCAATCTTGCCTCCGACATAAACAAGTTCTTACCCAAATATATACAGAACTCCTAACAGATAAGCTCCTGAGAGGCTGTTTTAAGTCGATATATTCATAAGTATGCAACATGCACAGTGCATTTTATAAATAATATGATACTGTAGATTTTTAAAAGTTGAAATACAGTATTAATATAAAACAAAATTTATTATCTTAACAAAATCTGTCATTAAGTTGTAATCGGGTATTTGAAGTCTGACTTTTAATGAAGAAATGAATCAGATAAATGATACCTTATTTATATATCTGAAAGTTCGAATGTTCATAACTTGGGGTCACTCTGTATTTTGCACAATTATCCTCTTAGGTGCTTATGGTATCCATCTTATTATAATAACAAGCAGCAGTTATGTATGCTTGATTCTTTAACTACTTAAATCAGGCAGTGAGTAACCTAGAATCAACTCTCTTTGGAAGTGGATTTCAGACCAAGCTATTTCCAGAAGGTATGGTTTGTTTTAGCCTCGGCTACAGAGCCAATGCAGGCATGCTTCTTCATTTAAAAATGTGTATACTTGCCCACTTTTTGAATTTGAATTTGAACAGAAATTGATTTTACTACACTGGTCATTCAGTTTTTGGTCTTGATTACTTCAATTGTCTTTGTATTCAACTACAAACGAAGTCTGATAAGCATAGACCTATGGAGATATCATTGTTGTAGGTGTGTTTTGTCTCAACTAAAGCATTTAGAAAATTAAAATATGTAACAGAATATTATAAAAGTCGTTTCAGTTTTAATTTGAAAGTTCAAGATTTGTGAAATTAGATATATTTTTTGCATTTGTTCAGTTACTCATAGTTTGCATGCATGTGGGCTGGAAGGGGGAGATGAAGGGGAACCATACAAATAGTATGCAGCCTATTTATGACCCTAAAAATATAAGCTGCCTTATTCAATCAGTTGTAGTGCAGCTCTCTATAAAAGTGCTTTTAAGCATGTTAAAACATCAAGAGACACAATTGATTGTAAGACCCTATTCCCATAGGCACCATGGGTCTACGTAGATGGAGTCAACTTTGCAGAGACTCACTGAGTGCAATTAGCTTAACTGGATGACATGCCTCCTCTTGTTACCAACAAATTCGTGTAATCACCAGCTTTTCTGTATTCTATTTAACACCACGAGGCAGCGTGTTAATCTGTTTAGCTAATGGCTGATCCAGAGTTTTCGCAGAGTTGGTTTTGATCTATGTAGACTGATGGTTTCTATGGGTATTGGACTCGGGGTAGTTTAAGATCATGAAATATACTGCCAATTTTTCTAAGTGCATTATCTCTTTCGTTGGGAATATTGTGGTATCGGTGGTCTTACTGCTTCAAATGTACCTTTATGCACATCATGGTTAAAGGTTTATGGGATTTCATCTGAGCTTTTCTCTTTGTTAAAAGGATTTACGCCTCTGCACATTTCTGCATATTAACTCAGTTCATGGTTCAATGCAGGCACATATTAGTTTCCTTTTAATACAGTATTTTTGGACTTTATGGTATATTTTGATTATTGAGAGATGTTTTTTAAAAGCACATAGATTGTTACTTTGAGCAAAACGATTCACTGAATGGATGGCCATTATCATTTATGGCCTCTCTGATCAATAACAGTTGATGGGATGAACTGATACAGTTTCTTTTTAATCTACAAGGCCACAAGTGTCAAAAATAAACCTGGGATCTTTGTTTTCATGTATTTTTTCAACTCTTTTAAGAGCGGGAAACATGCATTTAAAATGTCTTTGTGTTATCTGCTCTGATAATAATCCTGCTTCACCCACCTCCATTTTTTTAACCAAATTGTTTTCTTTTTCTGTCTCAATTTCCCTGGTTTTGAGAGGAAAAGTCGACAGCATCAAATGCATAAACAAGGAGACAGTATGTAATTTTTTTTGTTTTGTTTTTTTCAGTGCTGTTCTGTTTAGCTGTAGCCATGTTTGCCTCTGGTCTGGTCCACAGAGTATGCATTACAACATGGTAAGTGCAGTGTAAGGTATTATATACTTAGCATTGTGAAAACTGGCTGCAATGATAAGATAGCAAGAATGAGGATGATAAGCAGTTCAAGCGTCTTTCTGGGTGCACTAATTATGTTGCCATTGTATAAACCACTGTTTTCGGTTACTGTAACATACTTCGTATTTTTAATCTTGCATTTTTAATGATAACCATAATATATGTTGTTGTTGTTTTTTTTTTTGTTTGTTTGTTTGTTTGTTTGTTTTTTTAAATGGTTTTTTTATATGTTATTCACGGTGCTGATGCCAAATATTCCATTCTGGCAGCTTATTGCTCTCAATACTAAACCAGCTGTTTTGAAATAAAAAAGTTAATCAGCACCTAGCGTGTGGCTAATGAGTAAAACTGATTGTCCTCAGAAAGTCATTCTTTCCTCTGTAATATCAACGTGTAGCCACTCGTATGGAGTTCCTGTGCAATAAATCAAGTAGACTGGGAAGTTGGTTGTATAGGAGGAAAATGAGTACTCCATTTTAAAATGATAAGGAGAATGAATTGGACATTTTTCCAACATACATTGTTGGTATCTTGAAACCATTTGACACCCAACTCCTCCCTAATACACATAATCACTGACACAATTGGATGAGCATCCACCTTTCCACTATCATTTGAACAAGTCATTTGAACAAATACAGACTAAGAGTCTCTTTGAAGATATTGTGAGCAACTGGACTTCAACTTTTTTTCTTTAAGATGTTGATGAAAGCAGCAATTTGTTAAAAACCTGCTAAGAGATTTACTGGATGTTAGATTGCACAAGTCAAAAGTATTAACTAGATCCCCCTGATTATGAATAATTGATTAAGATATGATTAGATTTAGATTTTTGAAGGTTTTTTTTTCTTACACCTTTCTTTAGATTATTAAATGGTTACACTTACATACTAGAGTAAGCCTGACAGTCTTTAGCTGTATTCACAACCAAAGTTGATGTGTGGACTATCCAATCTGTGAGTCAAATTTGGCTGACCTACCGAAAGGCTTGCTGCATTAGGGGATTAAGCAGCTTGCTTTCAAGTAGGTCGACCATATTTGATGCACAGATCTGTTAGTCTGCATATTAACTGGTTGTGAATACAGCCTTTGCTTTACACTTGCACCTACATATTGCCACCAGTTTGATTTATGTGTCTGATGACCTTAGCAGATGTTCTAGTACATGGTTGTGGTAGTTTTGGAAGATTAGCTGTGTTACATTGATTCTTTGAAGAAAGCATTATGTATACATCAAGGTAGTCCATCAATCCCAGGCTCTTGGAACAGAAATAAAACAAGGAAACATGTGCTTAGTCTTGCTATGTACTTAAAATGAATTGCATTTTATACTCTATTAATAGGACAAGGCATTGAAAATTCTTCAGCTGTCAGTTAGGTTTGAGGTTTACATTTTTTTTTCAAAGACCAGAAAAAAAATATTGTTGACTGATTTCACTGTTATCACTGCTTGTAAAGTCAGTAGATAATTGGGTTGCTGATTTCTTAGGTTAAACATATTTGATATAGAAAAGCACAAAGGGGCCAGACCATGAAAACAATGACAACAATATAACAAAGGGCCTTTGTTCTTCAGCATGATATAAATTAAGCTGGAATTAATTTCTTTTTAAAAAAGGCAATTTTGTGATTACATGTGTTGAAGGTCATACTTATTACATACCTTTTGAGTTGACAGTATGGCATTAAAAATATGCTAGGTGTTAGATTGCACGAGTCAAAAAATATTAACAAGATACCCCTGATTATAAATAATTGTGATTTAGATATAGCTAAATGTAGCTTTTTGAAGGTTTTTTTTTAAATCTTTCTCCTTTCTTTAGATTAGTAAATGGTCTACACTTATATTAGCCTGATAGTCTTTGGCCAACTTCACAAAAAGAGAAGCCATATATTACAGACACTTGTTTGTCATTGTTGTGTCAAAAGTGGGGTTTTGGATTTTTTAAAGTGCTGTTGTTTCATCATATATACCAAGTGGTGAATTTAATTTTCATGAAATGTGTATGTTTTTGTTTCAGTTTCATCTTTTCCTTGGTAGCCCTTTACTACATAAACCGAATTTCCCAAGGGCTTTATGCACCACCAGTGCCTGTGGGGACAGCAGCTACACCAGGCAAGAAAAAGAGAAACTGAACCTTCATCACAATGTTGTAGTCCATACTTCTATATGTATCAACTACTTTAAAGTTATAAGTTTGAGAAAGACCATAGTGTGTGGCTAATATGATAGACAGCAAAAGGAGTAATGTTGATTAAGGCAGAACGGAAAAAACATTTAGTTAGCATGAACAGGAATGATGGCACTTACATGGATTGTGAAATCTAATCATGGAAATGAACTAGAAAAGCCTGTTTTCATTATTCTCTATTATATTTGTATATGACATCCCAGTATAAGACATATTTGAAATGGTTTTAATATTACATTCCTTGCTGGTAAGATTATTCAACTAGACCAAAGGAGCTACTGATGGCAATATTTTGCAATGCATTGCAGAAAGAATTTCAGAATTAAAAATTATTTCAGAAGAACAGATTGTATTTTGGTTGTCCAGGGTATATTCAATGCTAATCATACTTAGCTGGGGACTGCGAATGATTGTTGAACCAGTAATTCTTTTCTTCCTGGTAACTAGTTTAATGCCAATTTCTATATTTTCATGTCATGGATCAAAAGATTCCTGCAAATAGCATTTAACTTCTACATGCAATCTGCCATTGTATTGTATTGTATTGTATTGTATTGTATTGTATTGTATTGTATTGTATTGTGGCAAGAGCTTCTTCCTCCTACTCTGATTTCCAAGGGTCTAACTAGTAACTGATTATAAATTGCTTCTGGGCTCTCTGCCTCTTGTCTGAAAAACAGTTTTGTGCCTTTGGTGTGCAAAGTTATTACAGGTGAAATAATCGACCATGATTATAGTTCATGCTTTTCTTTCTTCTACGAACCCCAATCTTTTGGTTTTACAGCAGGGGACGAGAGAGAAAAAACTTACAGGCAAACAGTTCATATTAGACCTCTACATGGTAAAATGATGATTTCCTGGCCATTTTTACATTTTTTTCATCACAAAGGTATGAACCATTTCAAACACTGAGAAAATTGCGATTTACAGGATTGCCAATTAATAGGACACATTTTTGTTGTGATAGCTGCCATAAGTTCACCAATCGTTTGAGGGTTGTTCTGGTACACATTATCCTTGAGATACTCCCAGAGATAAAAAGCTGGTGGGTTCAATTCCAAAACCGGTTTATATGGTTTTACAATGTACCTTAACTGCTATCTCTGGGAAAAGAGTGGATGAATTCAGGCTTGCACAATGCAGTTATCGTAGGTCAGCTATCGTACCTCAGTTGGAGTTAATTTTCGTTTTCTTTCTACTGCGACCCCAATCTAGAGGTTTCCCACCAGGAGATTGAAGAGCATAACGGAGCTGACAACTTTACTCTTATTGACTGCGTGTGGTGAGCCTGTTAGTTCTCTTTTCCGTGAAATATGCCTCCCGGGCCGAAATTTAAAGATGATTGCTTGTGTTGAGTGGTCTCTCGAATATGACTTGCTTTACCAAGAAGAGCATTTGAATTGAAAATGTAGCTTGGGGTAAAACAATTCAAATTTACCAGCCAAGGGTAATGTTTCAGTTATCTTGCAGAAACACTTCTAATATTTTGACGGCTACCGTAAAACTACAACGACATATCCTGCAGATACTTTATTTATGTTGACATATGCTCGTGAAGCAGAAACAGCGGTTGCTCAACTAGAATTATTGGCGGCAGAATTCTCGGTAAAGGTGAAATCTGTCATCGCCGCCAATCGCGGACTCGGTACGTTTCTTTGGTATTCAATTTCAATTTATTCAATCCTTTAGCCGTGGGGCTCATTAGAATAATATTCAATATATCAGAATGTGACACAAAATTATTTTTAAAAACTTAACAAAAATAGTAATAATAATAAATTCAAACGACACTAATCTTAGTTTGGATGCATATTTTCCTTTTTTTTTTTTTTTTTTTTTTTTTAGAAACATTGTTAGCGATAACAATTTAATAAGTTGGAAACCGCTTGGTATAGTGTTTTTTGGATATTGATTTCTCGCAGCCTAACAGACGATTCATCATAATCACCGCGTCGATCTTGCATAATAAACAAATACAATGGATTGAAAATGCATCTACTTTTATTTTTCTGAGGCGCCCTAGCTTTCAGCTTTTGTGAATTTCTTCATGGACTCTAAAACGGACATCACAGGCGTTGCTTATTGAGTCAGCTCGTGCTCCGCCTCGAGCTACGTGTATACATATAAAGCAGCAGGGTTCTCCAATGCATCTGCCTCATTGAAACACCAACACATCAAAACAAATAAATAGGGAAAGTCTCCTATTAACCTTGGAGTCTTCCAAGCGAACATTGAGAATGGTTGTTTCCCGGCGGCGCTCTCTGATGGTTTCATTAAAAGAAAGTGGACAGAACAGCCAACAGAAAATGTCAAAGAAAATATAATGATCATTCTACTTCTTTGACTCTTTATAATATTTTTTTCTCTGCAAAAACATACAAATGTCAATAGTCCCACTCATTTTTGTTTTTCAATAACACAAAGTGCCCTCACAATCTCAGTAAATCCAAATCCATTTATTTTCCGCATCGACTTGGGAGCGGTTTTATTAAGCTGTCGTGAGATAACGATCAGCGTTCGATATATTTAGCTATAAAAGTGAAACGGAGATTAAGCGACAGAACGAGAAATCGACCCACGAGCGTAAAGCCGAAATATTCCCCTGCAAACGTAACATGTTGCGCCATGTTTTGTTCTACCTGATTAGAGAGTACCTTCATAAACGTTCGACATTATCAAATGGATTTAAAAGAGTAGAATGGGTTACTGATATACTGTTTGACACTTTGTAATCATTTTTTCCTGTTCACCAGTATTTATGACATCACATCTTCTACAAAAACAGCTGCCAAGTGGTTACGAAATACCACGAGTAAATACAATATCATAAATTTACAAGCAGTGCCGCATCACTTGTATTTTACACTCCGAAAAAAATATGGAGAGGGTTTAAAGTTTGTTCGGGATTTCGAAGAAAGGGCTTAAAATGGCAGTGTTCTTATTGTACCAATAGCAGTTATGGCGTGGTTAAAATATGCAGCACATCTAGAATCTAGCATTCTGATCAATTTGACATTCCATCGTTTACGCTCTATAAAAACGATTCGTGTTTTGATTTTTGTCGTCACGAAAACCATGTAAAATCTAATGTTACCATTATGACATGTCAATCAATTTACTTAGCACCTCAACTTGTGTGCACATTTGGATACTTGATCTTTCATTTTCCTCTTTACTAAAATGTTTTCAAATGTTGGCCAAAAGGAGAAATGCCAGTTTTAATTTTGACCACGGTGCTTCAAAACGATCAAAATGCATATGTAAGCCTGGTCACTGTATTCAGTGACGGAACACCATCGCAATCCTGCAGTAGATTACTGTAACGCTTGAGTGATTCAAGAAAATGGCTAGCTTTAATTTTTCCGACATCTCATCTAAATACAAATTTGGACTGTTTCGCTGAAATAAGTTGTCCGGAATCAATGCTAGTGGACACTGGAATCGGAAAACATAGTTTAGGAGACAGAATTCTATGCTGACAGCATGCCATGGCTGTATGATCTGGAGAGGGGTCGTGCATTGCACAGTCTACAGTGTTATGGTTTAGGCAGTCACAAGTGGCAATTTCCAGACAGAACTCGTGGTGATTACAGTGATTGGCGGAAATCTGACTGGTCGGCAGGACAGTTGAGGTCTTTAGGACAGCTCTTCTGCATCAACACCCAAACCTACGCTTGCTCCAGCAGGACAACACCCGTCCCCATACTGCCAGGGTACCACAGGCGTAGGCCTACATGCAGCAGGAGCAGATCCAGCCAGTGTTTAGTTCGGACATCTCTCCCATTGAGCATGCCTGATGTGAACTGGGCAGACGGACCAATAACCGCCAGCAACAGCCCACCACCGACATGGAGTTAAGAGCATCACTGGTGGAAGAATGATGAAGGTTGCCCCAGGTCTTCAATGAAGGTTTCGTACGGTCCACGAACAAAACAAGCAAATATCTGAAAAAATCGCACTTATCAAATGGCTTTAAAAGAGTAGAACGGGTTACTGATATACTGTTTGACACTTTGTAATCATTTCCCCCTGCATTTAAACGCCCTATTCACCAGTATTTATGACATCACATCATCTACAAAAACAGCTGCCAAGTGGTTACGAAATACTATCTGACTGGTCGGCAGGACAGTTGAGGTCCTTAGGACAGCTCTTCTGCATCAACACCCAAACCTACGCTTGCTCCAGCAGGACAAAACATTCAAATATCTTTAAAAAATCGCACTTTTTTTTTTTTTTTTTGCTAGTATAGCTACTGTGAGGCTGTCAGTGTCTGGAATTTTTTTTTTCGGTGAGCTGCGCTGTCTTACTGTCGTCGCTGTTGCCGTCGCTGCGGTAAAACGCAGATCAAGGTCAAAAATCAGCATAATCGGATAAAAGTAATTGACTTTTGTGGTGTTTTGTGATCATTCATCAATTCCCACTAAAACACCAAGGTATTATGTATGTACGACCGTATCATGGGACACTATTTGAATTTAAGTAATCAATCAGCGTAATGCACTGAATTAAACGGGTTAACACGCGATGAAAATATACACATTTCCCAAGTTTTCTCGGAAAGAGCATCCCTGGAATTGAAGCGAGTGCTTTTGATCATTTGAGCAATTTTTGTCTGTATTACCAGCAATCTACCCTAGTGGAGATGGGGGCTAGTTGGACCCCGGCCTCGTCAATTTATGAAAAAAGTACATACGAGGTAAAATTTTGATCACGTAATTTTGAAAGTGGCCATATCCCACAGTGCAAAGAAAGTGTCGGTCGTAAAAAAAGTTTCACTTGAGCGGTGTGTCCAAATGAAAGTTTTCTGTACCTGAAAGTAACTTTCATGAAGACATTTAAATATATATATATATATTCATAGCCTTGTGATAGAATAAAGGATGCGTACAGGGCATCAAACTAAAATTAAGACTAAATTTAAACTTTCGCAGAAGTGTCTAAACGTAGTTCACTATCACGCCACGAGGCAAGTTGTCCCACTTGACGTGTGTTTTTGTCAAATCGTGTACCATAGGGCATTACAAATGTAAATCAACGACGTTGCACCTGTAGATAAGTCCTTGGTGCTCGTGCTAAAACCAGTTTTTGGTACTGTATCTTATTCTCAGTTGGCCCTAGAAGGCCAAAATTGTCTAGTTGGACCAACTAGCCCCGGTCTCCCCTATTTGTTGCTTTAGTTTTTCAACATACATGTGCATTCCTCACAGTCAACAGTAAATTAGCATTAGTACAAGGTTTGCGATAATGAAGTAGGCCTACATGCTGAACATAAAAACATCATATAAGCTTTGCAAGTGCATTTGTAATATATTGAAAAAAACTGCATAAACAGAAAATTAAAAAAGGAGAGGGGGGCATAGAATAGCTCTGAGACTGTTTTATTGGGACAATTGTAACAATGAGGATCCATTGATTTGTACCACCCCTCATTTCTGATGTGACCAAACTTGACCCTATCGTGTGCTACTGGTTTTTAGAAATGATTTATGAGTCAAAACCCAATGGGGAGGTAATTTTATACCATTCAAATGAGGTTAGGGATCAGCCACCGTTTAAGGTGCAAAAGTCTGAACCAGGCTGATATATCAAACTTAGCAATTCTAAGACAAAGCCATAGGCTAATGAAATGCTTTGGTACAAGACACTGCCATTAAATCTGGGAGTTAGCCAACAGACCCAGGTCAGTTCGACATTGCGCAACAACCCCAACTTGGGACCATTTTCTTTATTTATCTGACATACAGAGCCTTACTGTCATTGATTCAGAACCCTACAATGATCCCCCGGATGGACTAGCTACACTACGATTAATGAGCAAACTGTCGTGAGAAACCTCTGTCAAAAGTCAGGCAGAGCAAGCAGTCTTACTGGCAAGAGAGAGCACAGCTGGTACATGTATAGCGTTGGCAACGCGGCACAGACGCTGGACACATAAAACAGGTCACGAGTTGCCTTTACTGAGTTCAAATTTACAATCTAAAACTTTTAGAACTATTTATTTTAGTGCATGTCTGTCTCTGAAAGAAACTTATGAACATTACGTGTTCAGTGCTGTCCACGCGCACATATTGCTGAACCTGTCGCCTGGGTTATTTTTCTTATTCTATAGCAACATGTCAACAAGTTGAATGAGATGGGTCAGATCACATTACTTCTTATTAGGACTTTTCGCTTCTAGGTTCTAAATTAGAAAAGATAAGTAGTTTTGCAGGATACGTAGGCATAGAAAGTATGCACTTGAGGGAAGTTCAGACGCAGGTAGTATACTTTTGATGTAGTCCATGTAATAACGAAAATAATTAGAAAAGCTGGAAAAAAGTATCAGTTGCATTAATGTCGAGAACAATTGCCATTTCAGCAGGTATCTTTATGATGTTTCCTATAAATATCTATTAAAAATCGATATCAAAGAACCCATTATACGTAAAAAGGATATCTCATTTCAGTGAACCAAGACAATTAACTCAAAGTTGTCATGACAGATATTAAGAGAAATATGAAGCATACTACCGCTACATATGACTTGCATTTCCCCTTCTGACAGACATCATGACCGGACACGCGCAGGCAGGTGGCCTTTGTGTCTTGTATACACGAAGTAAAAATGGAAATCTCTTAAAAGACATGAAAGACTCTGAAAATAAAATTTAAAATATCTTCATAAAGTTACTTTCAGGTGCAGAGAACTTTCATTTGGAAATCACCGCTCAAATAAAACTTTTTTACGACCGACGCTTTCTTGGCACTATGAGAAAATATCACTTTACAACATTATGTGCCCAAATTTATTATCTTTGAGGTACTTTTTTATAAATTGACGAGGGGTCAACTTACCCCGGCGTCTCCCCTGTTAATTCGTAAAAACAGATTATTGAAACTCCGCAATCTTCGGTCGTAACGAAGTTTAGATTCATTATCAAAAATGTTTTGATTGCAATATAAAGCTTTTTATTGATAAAAAACAAAACAACAACAAAAGAGAGACAAAAGTTACTTACATTTCAACTGTATCATCTAGAAGTTAAAAAAATACGCATAAATATGTCATAAGAACAACAACCTCATTTGCAATTCCGTATGCTGAGCTTTAGCTGGGTATGGTTCTTGCTTTTATTATTACTTCGTAACAATAAATCGTCTGCTCTCTCAAACATGCAAGCGGTAAGATAACGTTGAGGGATTGATAAGCGGTAAAAATACAAAAAAAAAAAAAAAAATAGGAAAGAGGCGAACAAATTGAAAGAATTGCCAATAAAATGAAAGGTTGAATTGGAGCGCATTCTCTCGATATGTAATCTTTTTTTCGCTTATCTGTCGGGCAAACAAGTCGAATGGTTAGGTCAGCGAAGAAAAAATACATGAATTAACCAGAGAAATATTTGTGAATGTCTAGTAAAAATCCATTTTTGGCCTTTGTAGAGGGTAGTTTTATGGACCCTAGGACAACAAATCATAAGTGGATTATGCACAAAGTTTGTCGAGCTCCATCTATTTAAGTCGGGCATCCAGGGGACAGTTTATCCCAAAAATTAATAATAGATTGAATTAACGTGATGTGTTCATAATGTTCAGGCCCCAAAACTATCATTCCCGTTTGTGATCTCGAACCACGAATTTGTTATTGCAAACGCCGAAAGAACGACTCAAACCGCGATGTCTTGGCGCAAACGTAAAAAAAAAGTGGTTGCGAGCATCACATAGGCCTAAAGAGCGCAAACAATTTGGCCAGCTTTTATTTAGGTCTCTAGTCGTTTACATACGGATTCTTCTTTTTAACCCCAAACTATTTTAATACGGGAGTAATGCCCTTATGCCCTCTCGACATTCCCCTGCACATACGTGAAGGTACCAAACTGGTAAAGCCTCGGTCACAACCGGCCGTACGGGCTCTTACGGCCTGTTTGCGTCCAAATTTTGCGCAGAATCTCACGTGCCGCTCAAGTTCTTCTTGCGAAATTTGGAGTTCGCAGACAGCCCGTAAGCACGTACGGAGAATGTTGGACATGTCCAAAAGATTCTACGAATAGTCTGCGAACATCGAGGACGCAAACGTAACTTGCTCCAATCGCAAGGAGTTCGCGAGAAGTATGCAAGTGAGTCGTGCGTGGTCCAAGACGCACGTCGTTAACAATGAAGGAGCAAATGTCCTTTGCGTGTTGAGTACGACGCACGCCCTCATAGCTAACGAACAAAGTCGAAAGCACGGCGGAAGTTGTTGGCCCCCACGCCAGGAGTATAAAAGGCATGCTCACGATGCACGTTCGTGTCTCGACAAATAACGTCGCTTGTGCTTCGTGGACAACATTTCAAAAATTTCGAAATTTGCTCAATTCAGCTTCTAATATGCCTCCAAAAGGCAATGGAAAGAAACTAAGAGAACAGAAAAGAAGGAAGGAAGGAGGAAAAAGAAAGAAGGGGGAACAGAAGGCAAAAATGACGTACGTGGTCAGTACGTCAATACGTGTGAGGCAAGTGTGAAGCAAAAGGAAATTACTTTCGCCGTGCGTAGCATTCTCTTCATAAATGGTGAGTGCGTGCCACGTACGCAGGTAGCAAGACAAACTCAAGAAATGAGTACATCGCACCTTGCAATTAGCGTCCCTGCTTCTCACGTGGACCCTGCGACTCGCAAGGCAGACTTGCGCCTTTCCATTGCAAACTTTCCTCTACCTCTACGAACTCCACCGCCTCCACTGCGCCCAAAATTCGCAGGGGCCGTACGATCCTAAAATTCGTACGTCCGATTGTGGCCGAGTCTTAACTAAGCATGATAACGGTTCGCGATTTGCATCGCAAACCCGAAGCTCGAGATCACGAACGGCTATTTTGTTTATAAGTCCTGTTGTTGAGGCGCTAAGCCTACTGGCTCTCCAATTTCATATATGTTGTACGTTTTGCTTAATAGCTATCAGTTTTTTTTGTTTTGTTTTGTTTTTCTTTTTTTTTTCATCGTTGTTCAATTGATTCGTTCGACCCATAAAGACGTTACAATAATTATCTTTATGGACTAGTTCTTTTCATTTAGTGGTGGCATATTAGCAAAAAATTATAACATAGGTTGGTCCACCACTGATAGAACCACTGATAGAATGAGGATGGCCCCACTTTGGCAAAAGGTTTGCATGCCATGAGTGGCCCGGTCACCCTGAGCTTCAGAGCTAACTTGACACTAACCTTTTCACTGTAGCCTATCTCCGTCGTGTCAAGTAACACGACGGAGATAGGCTACAGTGAAAAGGTTAGTGTCAAGTTAGCTCTGAAGCTCAGGGTGGGCCCGGTCGGCCCAAGGTGAGCAAAGCCGGTGGCCCGACGTCGGCGTTTGCTACCTGGGATCTTTGGTGAAACAAGGTGACAGACATAGCTTAATACCGAACGTAGCCAGTCCCATTTGCTGTCGACAGTGGCAAAATAAAACATCACAGGAAACAGTATAAGATGCTACTAGTGGCTTTTAGCGTGAGGCCTATGTATAGGAAGTTCCCCGGCGATTGTTCATTGGGCACAGAGATTAAATTACAATTGGTAAAGAAGAAAAGTGTTCGCGGACTGACATGTTTCATTAAATATAAATGATACCTTAGAAATGAATATCTATATCTGACACCCAAAGGAAAAGGCAAATTCAGATTCAAATCTGACATGCAACGCTCATTGAAGGTAAGTCCCATAGTTACCTGCAACGACTATGTGGATGTTGTGTTAATTCGTATAAACGAGCGAGGGGGGGGGGGATACACGATTAGAAATCCCAATAATACCTTTTTGATCTAACACTAAAATATAGAGGACTAACTAGTCCGAGGGCCAAATACGAGTGGTTAATACGACCAAGTCTACCAGGATGGGTACCTGAAGCAATGCATACTTTGAACATTTCATCTGGAAGTGAGGCACGAAGATGTCCGTTTTATATTGTGGTTCCGTCAGAGAATGATACAACTGATACAATCAAAAAGACGTATTACATGTATTGACCATAACAATGGAGAGAGAGAGACAGAGACAGAGACAGAGAGGGGGGGCGTCCGGTCAGTATCTGGGAGCTGGAAAATATCATAGATCTTTGAACAGATCTGCATTTCCTGAGTAAACATACTTTTTTGTATTATTTGCATTCCTCAGACTTCCCAAGTATTGTTCAGTTACTTGCACATGTGCGTCATTTTGTTACAGTTGTTACCTTGGTTTTATTCCGTAATTGGCCTGTAAGATATCGTGGCTTGATTTTTTAAAAAAAATCATCTGTCACTATAACCGTCTTCACTTTCAAGGACTCGTGTTGAATAATGATTGTTTCCTGTTTTCATGTGAATAAAAGGCGAAGAATCCCTATTGATGGGGATGCAAATTGCACACTATAGACACCTGCACGTCGATTGTTAGCATTGGCTGAAAAGGACCAGATGGAGATATTTTAGAAATTTTAATTTAAAAATTGGAGTAGTGATTAGTGTTGGGAACATTTAGAATTAGTATTTCTTAAGGTTCCGATTTTTATTATTTTTATTAGCCTTCATAAAAATTGGCAGATATTCTTGTGATTAATAACACTGAATAAGAGTACTAAATAAGCATTTTTGTCATAGCCTTGTTAAAGTCCACGTAGATAGTTACCGAGTGCAAAATTTAGTATTGATTATTTGTCATGCTACATGTTGTTTTATTAGCTTTTCATTCATGGAAAGATATCCATAAAATGCCCCTATTCAAGTGTTTAGGATAAGGTTATTATAATGGTTTATTAGCACAAAGCTGAATTAGTAGTTCAAAGTACACTTTTTTATTCAACTTGCCATGTATACCTTAGGTAGTCGAAAAAAGTGTTTTTGTAAGAGTTGTGAGGTGTATTTTTTCATTATGAACGCTAAAAATATAAATTCCTAATGCATAAGGGTAATTGTAATTGGAAGGGGGGGGTCTCAGAAATAACCTCTATGAAATTGTCATTGAGTGCAGGGGTGTGCTTCTATGTTTATGACGAAGGTCTGCCTTGATGAACGTTCGCTATGACGAAAACCCGCCATGGCAAAGATCCGCTATGACGAAGGTTCACTATGACGAAAAATGCAGAAATGCAGATAGAGCGTAAAGATAAAATGGTTTTAAAGAAAACACACTTTGTAAAATTAGAATTATCATGAAATTAGTTAATTACGTCATACAGGGCACAAAATTAGCGGTACATGTAGCAACGGTGGCAAAATTACACGAAATTGTAAAACTGAGGCAAAGTGCTACCGTCTTTAAATTTTGGAAGCAAATGTTTGCCAATCAGTAATGTACTATAGGTGTTACCTATGATAAAACTCATTTTCTGGTACTTATTTGCGCCGATTCACGCCATCGAAAGTTTCACCATTATCTACAACGCGAGTGATGAGTGGTGAGTATGTTTGACGAAACAGAAGTACAGTTTGAAGCACTGCGTTTACGCCGAAACCAGGGATGTACGAAAGTTTATACGCGTCTGATTTTTGAATGTCATGAAGGCCCACTATGGCGAAGGTACGCTATGCAGTAGGTTCGTTATGACGAAGGCTCGTTGTTCACGAAATTCGCGTATAGGCACAGATAGAGCGGTATCACTAAATACCAAAATACCAAAAAAAATAAAATAAAATACACAAAATACCACGAAATACCACCTTAAGATTATTTTAAACATGGAAATAATTTTTTTTTTTTTTTTTGGATTCTGCACCGCAAATTACACTCGTCTTGAAGTCAACACAATGATTTTCTGTCGATCGACGTCTGTAGAGAAGAAATTATATTTTTGCACTTGCGACGGAAGTGGGTGGTCATTTTGAAAATGGTTTTTACTTTCAACGACGAACACCAACGAAGTTTCATAATTCAATTTTGATACAATTTAATCTCGAAGTTGATATCACCTCTAGATACCCCTTGTGTTTACTGCTCGTTTCAAAACTACATGTTTTAAACCTACGAGAACCTAGACTCTTTTTTTCAACTGTAACATTGAACTTTAAATCAATCGTTAAACGCTTTACACAACAAGCCATTCGGTTTTGGCCGTTCAAAGCAAGCCTAAAACATTTTTGTTTTGTGAAACAGGGCGATGATCTAGGAAAGGTTGTGAATGTTTATATTTGAACGTCACACAACGTTGATAGTTAATGTGATAAAGCATTGACATGTCACCGTTAGATAGGTTAGATTGAAACATTGACATTGATTCAGCGTTGAACTTTGAGCATAAATGTGGCGTTTCACTTCGTTGTTTCGAATAGATTTTTAATAGAGAACATATTTTATTTGGATCTTAAGCCAGCATTTATCAAACCACTGTGTGCCTGTTGATAATTACTATACGTTTGTTTGTTTGGTTTCAACATGGATGTCTCTGCACACATACTTCACTCAGGAAGTCTTGAATTATGTAATTTTTCTATCAGTAAATATCATCAACATTTCCCTTTCTTTCGTCATAGCACTAATTATCCTCAAAACCGTTCTTGTTATATTTACTTTCTCTGACCAATGAGCTTGATTAATTTCCATTAATTAAGGCAAGAGGCATGGTGAAAAATAACTTGATAAATCCACAAACAGTAAGAAGTTCTACATAGTGGCCAAAAAATCGATATTGGTGCTTCTCAGTAGCCTACTACTTATCTGTGTGGCTATCGGTCCTGGCATATTTCTTGGAAAATGACAATTATCCTTCTTGACAAGTTGACTTTTTGTTGTTAAATAAGTAGCTGATGGTATTGTTATCCAACTCTTTGATGTCCAAATGCATTCTGCGGAGCAAGTTTGTCTTTTTTTTTTTTGCCAGGAAATGAAAAATTCCTAATTTAATGGAATAGTTTACTTAAGCAATGGCCTGCATCATGTACCATAAGATAACCTGCAGCTGTAGTGATTTTTCTATTGTTCTGAGTAATAGGTGGAAATAAATATTTCAATCATGAATAATCTCTTCAGAATCAGTTCTCTAATTGAATTCATCAAAAGAACATTACAAATAATACACCACTGATTTGAAGTAATAAAGTAATCATTACCTGCATTATTTGGATCTCCATATTTTTCAAATAATAACTGCGATCCGCACCAAGATCATATCAATGTTTTGTCACAGAAATAGCCAGTAGCGCGTGAGACTCTTTGTTGTTACTACCAGACTTCTCAAGCTATAAGTCATCCCTTTTTTAAGGTTTCTCATGGTCTGGTCTTTGCTAAGATTTCAGGCATAAGAGCCTGTGTGAGTTGGTTCAGTTTTGTCGATAGGAACAATAGGCTGTCGATTTGGACAATGCTTATGGCCCATTGATTCTATATTATTGTATATTTGGCGATCTTGATGACCATGGTAGTTGCTCAACCCCTTGGATCTGCAAGCACCATGCTATTGCCATAGGTCTGTGAAGACGGGCATTGCCTTATTGCAAAATAAAACTTCCGGTTTTAATTGAAAACCACTATAATTGGGGTTTGACACCAACGTGAATGCCGCCCAGAACACTGCTCCCTGCCCACCCCTCCCAGTCACTCAAGGAGCGACACATTCTTTTGTTATAGGCTTCTTTAGGAAATCTGCGAACTATAATTCAACCATATCGGCGGTACAGATCGAATCTGACCCCATCAATGAAAACAAATGGTTCTAGTGCTGTACTCGGAAACGCTGGAAAAAATATCTGCCATTGTCAGTCAATATTTTTGTTTGGGTACAGTGTGATTTTAAAGGCAAATGGCATGATTTTTGAGAAGCTTATCAAGTGTATAACATTTCAAATGGAACGGTGACAATGTGAAGTCTCTAACTGCAAGCATTAATTACTGAGTAGATGTTTGTTGTTGTGTGTGGGCATTTTATAAAATGAGTCGTAGAGGCCATTCGTTTGTCGGAAATATGAAACGAACTGTAAACAATGAGAATTATACAATCTAAAAAACATTGTCAAATAGCGAGGCAAACATTGACTTTGTTTCGTTTATGTCCCTTTTTTTGCATTCCGAATTTCAATGAAAATAATTGCAAAGATTTTGACGCCTTTTAAATCAGGCAGGCCTTGTTATGGTTGATTAATGGCGTACATTCATGTTTTGTTGAGCTTGATATACATGTGAAATAATGTGTTCTGTTTAGAAGAGATTTAGTATTCAATTTTGGATTTAACATGTACATGTAGAAATATTAAGCAATTAAAAGAATGTTAAGTATTTTGACACTTTCCTATGAGGCACCATTCCCATAGGCCCCATCTTTGTAGATCGATCCAACTCAGGGACTCTTGCTGAGTGCAGTCAACTGAATGACACGCCTCCTCCTGGTGTAAAGTGGAATGAAAAAAGCTGGTCATTATACGTGTGCGTTGGAAACGAAGAGGCGTGGCATTCAGTTAAGCTGGTTGCACTCAGCGAAAGTCCCCGCAGAGTTGGATCGATCTATGTAGACCGAAGGTGTCTATGGGAATGGGTTCAAATGCTTTTTTTTTTTCACATTTAAGGTAAAAGTGTCAAAATGCTATTCCCTAAATATGTTTTATCACATTAAGGGGGTATTATTTTGACATTATCCCCAAAATGTGACAAAACACATTAACTTATAGGGTCACTCCCATGAATTTCAGACCGAGTTGACCTCTCATTTTTCCATTAATCAATAAACGGCCAACAATCACGTCACTGAATGTTTGCCTGTCATTTTCATACAGTATAATATTAATTTTCTTAATGTATCTCTCTTATATGTATAACAGCCACATCCACCCGAGAAAACTAAACAATTTACTTGTTCATACTGTATCTCGAATTTAATAATTGATAGAGAATCACGACTAGCCCCCTTTCTGATGATGATGATAAAAATGGCTCGTTAAACACCTAATGTGAGTTTCATGCTGGAACGCTCTTCAAATAAGCACGCCCTAAAGGAAGTTGTATATTCCGCCCATCTCACAAATATCCATTTTGAACTGCAAATCACTTTTCTCGTGTCCCTTCTGTATATAATTTTTAACAAAGTTACATGTTATCTTTTTTTTTTTTTTTTTTGCAACGTGCTTTCTTTTGACAGGGCGCACGTACTTATAACTTGTCAGTATTGTAATCTTAAAAACAAAAACTTCTTGAAACGCTAACATCTTTATAATTCTAATGAATTGATTTGTGATTCTTTTGGTCAAAATTTTCTATCGGAAACAGAGAGTTGAAATATATAGCTTTTATTTGTGTCAGAAAGAAACGCGCTTGTCTGTTCGATTTGCAATACTTCCAGACTAGACACCAATTTTACGAGTTAAGGAATGAAAGCTGCTCTTAAAGGCCACTCCTCGCGTTTAGTGTCAGGAACGTAGCGGCGTTGTTCATTTGTTTTTGATGGTGTGAAAACAATACCCTTACTTGATTCCTTTTAACAGTTTGTTATTCTTTTAAGACATAAAAAATGCAAAAAGAATGTTTTTCAGTATTTTGCCGAAGGTGGAGCGCTGCCAAGGTTTGTCTAGCAAATTACTCAACACGTGCGCCCATTGGTTTGAATTAATAAAACATTTATCTAGAAAACACAGACTGACTCAATAACTAGCTTCAGGGTAATTCTTGCGTTTAGTGGCAAAACACCATCACTCGCATGTCCCACCCTCCGCGTATCATATTAACTCAATTACAAGTTGGATTTTCAAAAGGGAGGTCGCCTAGCACTGACATCCCCGGCTGATATAGTCCTGAACCTCAATATTCTTGGTGATATCACGCTGCACCAGTAATACAATTTGCTGGGAAAGGTATATACTGGTATACCTATTGCAAATTGAACACCCCAAGATATGAATACTGAGTTGGTCTTAAAATCTTTCCCTTGTGAGGATTGTAGGTGTGATGCGCTATTTGCTGGCAAAATTTAATGTTTTTTTTTAGAATGAATTGTTGCTCTTTGATTTTTCCGACAGAAGTATAATGAAGAAAATGTCCTTGTCGATGGTCAACAAGGTTGGAGGCTATCTCGAAAGACGTCAGTGAAGAAATCCAGTTTTATTCATGGTGCCATAATTTTCAAGATTATTCAATCCTAAAATTGCATCCGTACATATAAAATGATGGTCCCTATTATAAGCGCCGTTTAGGGATTTATTAAAATAAATAACTCATATTATTTTAGGCAAATACCAAATCACCGTCTTTTCAATAAAACACTTTGTGTCATAAGAGAATATCTATCACGGGTGCAATTTTAAGCGTGACAGGAGATAACCTTTAAAATATTTCACCAGGAACTAGTTATAAAAATGGCACAGGTAATTCGAAATGCCCAAGAGGTCTTCATACATGTACTGGCATTATTGAGATTTACATCGTCTGTATTTCTTCTTTATTTGCATAAACAAATGGATTACCTTTCGCCGCCGATGCTGTATTGTTCGGTGGCCAATGTACTCTAAGAGTACATGTAGATGTCAGATTTGTTGAAGTGTTCGATCATGCTGCTGAAGACGTTCTTTGTGTTGTTTCCTTTGTACTTTGTGGTTTTCTTACACACATATGTGTGTGTGTTTGAAAAAGCACAATATAGCAGGGAAAACAACACAAAGAACGTCTTGAGCAGCATGTTCGGTGGGGCCAACGATTCGACAAATCTGACATTTACTCTCTTGGGCACTCGAATTGCCTATATGTATAATATCTCTTCTGCAACTGACAAGGGGTAAAGGAGATTGCAATCACCACAGTTTACTGAGCCTAATGAATGTTGCGGCTATTTCCTGTGTTAGGGATGACAGGCTTGTTAATAGATGTGGGTTGAGCACTGGTATATTTATTCAGGCGAAATATATTGGCTTGTTTTGAGGCAAAAAAAATGGGTAGGTGGGAAGTGAGGTAAATTCCACATGGTTAAAGCTAGTGGTGGCTATTAATCTGAGGGTCTAAGTTGTTGATATTGCCAATATATTTATCACGTTGCACCTAGATAATGTGTTTCTACAGCATAAACATGGGGATTAATCCGTTAGGAAAGCAAGAGTTAAGGAAAAGGCGGCGATGCGCTGTTTCGAAATACTCCACTGTACATAACGAAATTGTATCGCATTCTCGAAACTTTCCATTATACGCAACGCATGCTTCACTGTTTCCATTTATTTAAAATGCGTCTTCCCAAACCATTTTGAATTTTCGAAATGCATTAGTATTTCTGTCTGTTGTGAGCCTCCGTTCGTAATCCAGAATGCTATTTTTTTTAGAACCGTTGTGTTTCAAACGTATTTTATTTGGAATCTGGACCAGTTAATCATATAATCTACATTATTGTTATAAAGACATTTCACCTTTGCTGTATAAACATGAAAAGAGTCAAAATCCGACCACACAAGACAAAAAATTCGTTTGACATTTTCCCAAACAAACCCAAAGGGAATGCAAGTCCTAGGGCATGCGTTTTTTATGGATGAAAATCCTGGAACATAACTCACTAGGGTTTGGTTTGGACAAAAGTTCCCAACTAATGTAAATCCTATGCTAGGTTTAATAACACGCGGTCTAGTAGAACTAGCATTCTCAAAGGCTAGTAATACATGTTGTACTGTCATTTCCATTTATATGTTTATTATTTATACAAATATTTTGAATTAGCTATTACACTGTACAGTTTTATTACTCATTTATATGTATATGGCTTTCCTTTGAACAGGAAATGAGCTGCTGAAATGAGCATCGTAAATGATTGCACAGTGTAGAAATAGTGACAAAAACATTCATATATTTAAGAAATAATGTTTATTCTATTAACTTATCTTATTTTATAAATATTTTAACTATTCACTGCCTAGCTAAGGGTGTTTTCATCTTCAGATGCCAAAATTAAGGTTTCTTTCTTTTTTCCAGTTTTTTTTATACATGTGTATGAGGCCAACCATAACTTAAAACGATAACAAGCCAGAGATTCAGGTTCAGTCAGGACAATTGTTCCTAAGGAGCGAACTTACATTACTGTTTACCGATATTACATTGGTTGAAAAGGCTGTCAAGAAGGCTGTGAAATGGAAAATTTGATTTTCGTTCACAAATAAAATGCTAGCGCACTGTTAAATTTCGTGACTGATTTAATCCGCGCACCCCCTACTCGGCCATGTCAAAACACAATGGAGATGTAATTGAAAACTCTGAGACAGATCGCTCGACTGAACTGTCTCCCAGGCTTGCACTAACCTTTCTTCCTTGTTAGTGAAAAAAAGGAGTTGTAAACATTTGGAACGTGCCTGAAAGCCAACTATGGACGGCATGGAGCCCGGGCATTCTAATGCGTACAGCAGGTGGTTAACAGGGGTAATATGGAATAACTCGACAGCCCACTTAATACCACGGAAACGTAATGATACTATTGGGTTTGCAGTGCAGATCCCGCATTACAAACCAATGAAGCACCAAACAAGCAAAAACGTATCCGTTTCAGCAATTTTCTCTCGGTGCTCACATGGGAGAGATGTGCAAACTCGGCCAGCATACAAAACCCATGGCATATCGTGACTGAAATAAGCCGAGCGGACACGGTAATGGAATTAGAGACTTTTTTTAAGGATTGATTGCTAAATTATTCTCTTGAATGCTTTCATTTACACTGTTTATGTTTAAAAACAAAATGCGCATTGCCCTGCCTGTTAACATAGTTTGATACTCAATCAATGAGGACATATTGACCAGAGATGTAGTACATGCTAGATGAACGGGAAAAGACGCCGTTTTGGGAACATCCTTTGAGTGCACCTTTTAACACGAACGTCGTTCAAGTTCAGACTGTGTTGGAGGCCTTAAGATGTATCAACCGTTTAATGTCCTCTTAAGCAAGTCATTACAGAATTTATCAGCCAAAAGGTATTCATTTCATTCAACGGAAGCTCTTAGTATTCATTACACGGACTATGTTTAAAGAAGGTAAGTTTTCAGAGACTTTGCTTTTCATAGCTCGTTTTCAGAAATCAACTTTTTTTTTTATTTGATCCTAATGCAAAGACCACATCTGTAGGGCCCGTTTGGCGTCGCCGTTTTCCTTGAAAACTGGACTTAGATTGAATGATTGGACACGCCATTCACACGTGCCTAATAAAGAGCCAATTTAATTTCAATTGAATTTTATTTTCAGTACTGTTATCTCATACAATTGGGAGTTTCTGTCTGATAAATATCACTTCCAATGTTTAAAAACACTAGATGTGAAGGTCTTCAACAGCATGCAACTATCATGGCGATGGTTTCCTGTGGCAGCTAACGTGTAAAGAGCATCTTAGTGTTTTATGTACATGTAAAACTGATAAACCTCAAAGTTATGCAAAGGGTGTCTTGTTTACACTGCAGATAGTCAAGACCCGCTGCAAAGAAATATATTCTTCTTTAATACCTTTCAAAACACATTGCTTTTGCTTAAGTTTAATTGAAAAGAACGTGTAACAAGTGCTTGTTAAAGAGAATCTTGGTCATGATTTTTAGATTGACAGTGTGATTTTTTTTGTCTCTCCCAGCCTGCTCTAAAATGCCATAATGCTACAGGCAAAAGCTTCTCATCCCCAACTGAAATAGATTTTAGTTAGATGTTTATATTTCCATATAAGTTAGTTGACAACGTGCATGTCAGGGACTGAATAGCGAACTAAGTCAAACTTTCACTATATTTTTCTTAATTGTCTATTTTTCTCAAATTCATTTGAGAGCTCCGTTATTCACTTCAATTTAGATTGAGTCATCCTTTACTATAGGGAGCACAATAAGAGAGTGGTATAAAATAAATGCCAAAGGGTAAATTCTGCGATTTCCAGAAGATAGCTTACATTTCAATTTTCTTGACTGATTGTTGAAGAAGTCTGCAGGGACCGTCACGATGCATCAATATATTAGACATGTTAGATCCACAAATGGAGTAGGCGTACTATTGGAGTGACGGGTTTTTATTACACTTTCGATTTTTTTCTCAAAACCCATTAAACAATTCACTTAAACCTTTCAAAGTCAAATTCTCTTTCCAGCTAAGTTTTCGAATTTCATTCATCGTCTTCTCTCGCCACTGTGTAGTCTTCATGTTACATCTACACGTAAATTGTTTTTTTTTTCTTCTTCTTTTTCTTTTTCAGTTAATGCAAACAGTTCTAAAGGTGCTCTTACAGAAAGTTACGACAAACTGAAAACGTAGTATTGTTCGCTGTTTGGTTAGGTAACGTGTGTGTGTGTGTTTGTGTGTGTTTTAATGTAGTGCGTTTATTTATTTATTTATTTATATATTTTGAAGTGAATTAATTCCAACAAGTCGCATTAAGTCATCATCACTGGACGAAAACCTCGTGTTTTCCTTACCTTTGTGCGTACCTAAATATTTATTTATATCGTAACACTTTCTGACCTCTTTTGTCGTTGTCCTTATGAATCATTGATACTTTATTTTAAACACGGATCATCGCATGACTGATCATCGGATCACGAATCATGTCTCATAGCATAGCATGTACATGTACGCGCACACACACACCCGCACGCTTAGGATTCCAGAGATTTAAGAAGAGTGCACGTCATCTTTGACATACCTGTAACATACCTGTATATTTCTATTTTATATATGTTTCCCACAGTGACTCTGTCATTTCACATAAAATGGAAGATGTCCAGCAGTGTTGAAGTGCAACCGCTAAACAGGAAGGTAACGGAAATCGAATTACTTTGCAGTCTGTCTTCAGTGGAGGATATTTCTAAATATTAAAATGTCGTAAACTGTATCACACCCAAGATAATATATCATAATGTTCGTAAGAGAATTCGCGTGAAAAGTACAAACGCGCAAGTTTTTAGAAAAAAAAACGAGAATACAAGGTTGAAGCAGTTTTTGAAAAAAAAATCACATTTGATACCGGTGTAACGTGACAGAGAGGCCCCCATAACAGAGTGTCCGCTTCCCATTCATTTGTACAGGTGAGCCTCGCCCTCGATTTTGACCCATTTAGGTCAGACTTACCCTAACCATTATAACTATATGGAGGGCGGTCTTTCTGTTACACGAACCATCAGTTTCGTTACACCGGCTATGGCCGGTACGTTGGGTCCTGGCTTGCATCCCAGTTTTACGCGTATGTTGATTTGCCCGTAAATCGAAAACCATCTTCATCAAATAACTATGGTGGTATTAAATCTATGCGTCTAATAGAATGTTATTAACTTTTCTAGACGCAGCGCAAGACAATGCATTCCCTGGATAACTATTAATTGCGTAAACGTTAAAATCCATAACAGACCTAAGGTCAGTGAAGTCGGGCCGCCTCCTTAATTCGTTCCATCCGGCGGGAAAGTGGGCTATTCTCACAGCATATACATAACACCCGTATATTTTTTGTGAAGTTTGACGTGCGAGAGGGGAGATTTATAACGCCCAAGATATGTTTACTAGAAACCCCACCAAATGGCCAAGTATGAAACTGTATTTGGTCCAGGCAAAGTGTAAATGCCGTACCATCGATAATTTTCCAAATAACGTGCCGGTTCAGATGCACTTAACCAAAATTGTATAAATGCACATGCGACGTGCCTTCAATTTCACAAAATGCAGATAAGTGTCATGCATACCCTACACATATATTGTGGAAATAGACATGTCCACGAATCTGGTTACTTGACAAATTACAAAACGCCACTGCCCAAGAGTGGTTATTTGTAATTTTACCTTGATGCTATTTGACCTCGGTGTAAGGCATAAATATGGAAATTAATCATTTTTAATGTGGGGTTGCAGGGCAAAAACAGTACCCAAATATTTGACTGACACCAGAATCAGGTACCAAGTACCTTGGATTTGACTGACCTTGTAAGCATAATGCTTGGCTGTTTGTACTTTCTACACACATACACACACACACACACACACACACATATATATATATATATATATATATATATATATATATATATATATATATTTCAGTGCAATGCCGCCTAAAATGTGGCAGATTATAGATACACTCATCCATCAAAGTTTGGATATTAGTTTTCTCGGTGTTGTTGTCTGTCCAGCCATAAGCATGTGACGCAGATGTGGACTACAGGAATGGGCGCAGATGTAGGAACGGCGGGAATCGGACTCAGTCCAGACCACACAGCCGGTGGTACAATAAAACCGCAAAACTGCAAAAAGTGACCTTAATATCTAAAGCAAAAATTTGATCTTATTCAGACCCATAGTGGTTCGCTGTCATAAAATAAGCGTTGGTCTGATACATAAGTTTATTTTGTAAAAATCCTTTCGCAATATTGCACTGAATAGTACTTTAACTGACAATTATGGCTATAAAGTTGACCAAAATTTTGCTCTAAAAGTTCTTTTATAATACATGTGAACTGTTTCAACATCTTGCTTTATGAAATAATGGGGTTGTTTGTTATTGTTTTTTCTCATTTTGCTGGCATTTTTCCCACTATCCCTATTTTGATACCTTGGGCTATATTTAAATCCATCTCCACCGTCTGCTTGCTAGAATTACTAAATGAAAAGATTAAATTAACCTAAAACCACGGGCTTTATCTACATCACCACACACTTAAACGCTTTGACATAAAAGATTCTTCAGTGGCAAGTTATGTGATGAATACGACTTGTGTCAATGAGGTTTCATCTTCATCGGTTTTGGAATAACATGTATCACCTCAGTATAGTTTTCAGTAGGGGTATATATTTTACAGAAATAATTGATTGAACTTAACACGCATGTTATAATCTGTTGACAGAAGGTGAGTTTCAGGTAAACCTTATGTTGTGAAAACCCAAGTTTTAAGGTTAGTTTTCATAGATATGACCTTACTTGTAATTCTTCAGCAAACCTTTCAAATGGCACCCTTTGATCGAAAATGTTCATTTGTGTTCACTAGAGACGAAGGTAAAAAGGGTTTACGTGTTACTAAATATATATATATATTTCAAAACTGAAAGCCCCCAGGGAAAACTCTCACAAAGAAAAAAAATTAATCTCTGAAACATATCATTTCTAACATATCATATCATATCATTTCGTGAGTCGCAAGTATTATCTTTCAAAATCCACAAACCACACTCGGTACCTGTAATGATGGTCGCATGGTTAGATCGTCGAAAAAGTCAAATGCAGCACGCAAGGCCAATTGCATATCAATTTACCAAACAATTTGATGGACATTGCAGTCAACAAGAAACTCGGTTGAAGTGACCCTGACATGTTTGTTTTAATGTGGTTTATGCGGACGGGCAGATTAATAATCAGAGCTAAGCTCTTCCTTATCCGCTCTCTTTCAGCCGGATTGGAGACCAATCCCCAGCTTATGGCCATCGTAGCATTCAACGAAATCATCGAGATCTGTTAGTGCATAGAAAAGAACCTTTTTGTAGGTTTGTTTTCTAGCGGTCTGATGTTTGTAGGTTTTTGTTTTCTAGCGGTCATTTAAATGTGGAAATGCTCCAGGAGGAGTTAAGAGATAAATAAGTCAATACACTTTTGCTAGTACCCACAAATAAGCTGATAATTTGGATTGTTTATCATAATTCTCCCTCTTTGACGTACCATATTGATTTTTTTGTTCATTCTGAGACGTTTCATTTCCTTATTTCCTCTTGCTTCTGTTTCTTTCCAAAAAAATCCAGTTCAATGACGAATATATATGCATGAGAAGGTTAAACACAATCAAATAACCATTAAACCAACATTGATAAACGACGACATGCATATTGGTTCGCTTGTACATGAAATAATGAAGAATACATAACAAGGTCAACTGTAGAATTGATTGCAATTTGTTTCTGAGGTAACTCGTTTTCAATCACACACAGTAAATTACTGTGAATTTAGCGAAGTAACACCGACTTACATTTTTTGTTTTTATAAAAAGGAAATACTTAGTATTGGTATTTGATATATGAAAATGGAATACATATCCTAGTGTACTGCTTGCCTGCCTGAGTGTCTTATCTTTTTTAATCTACGGGGATGACATTAATTTTTTTTATTTATAGAAACCTAAATCCAATTTTTAAATAACATTTAAAAAACATTTTAAAAAGCATTTTAAAAAAGGTAACATTTTAAAGCAAAGCTGCACAGTTCCTTTTCTCTACCTCCCAAATAACAGATTCAGCCCCTTCCCTTCCCTCCCGAAAAGGATTGAAACGACACCCACTGATCCCGATACAAGCACTTTCATGTCTTCAGTATTATTAAATGCCCTAAATTTTCCATCTCTCTTGATATTCCGGAATCGCCAATGGTAATTAAAATTGCCCTTTTTTTCATGTGGATAAGGCACAACGAATTGTGAAAATAAATTCAACATCAACGATATTCATCATGGTTACTTGATGATGCCAGTACACGAACTGTAATGAAACCAATGACAGAAATGAACTGAGCATGAATTAACACGATGAATAGTTAATGATAAGCCGGCCCACGCCAGTATCGCTACGTCTCTACACAACGGTCTCATGTGTCAGCCCAACAGCTGCTAATGCGCACTAGTTTCAAGTTCTACCTGAAGCTTACCACTCACTGCTGTGACACGCAGGTAAGTGCAGCGATTAGATGTCGTCATGTTCAAATCCACCGTCTATATTCCAGGTACTGGCGTCTGATGCAGCGGTTTATAAATTCACCCACAGATACGGAATCTTTCACTGCGTCGCCAGCTGTCAGCACGAGCACTTGGAAGATGGTTCAGAAAAACTGTTGACATCGTATGGTTTGCGGTGCTTATACAGTTCGTGCGATAGTGACGTGGCCATGACTTGAATGATTTTTTAAAAGAAAATCACTGACACAAGTTTTACTTTGAAAATATAAGATGGATACAGAGATAGGAGACAACATTATATCAGTTGATCTGTGGACCAAACACAATGGAGCGGGCTCAAATTTGTCATATACTGACGGAGATGGGTTCGGACAATCCGTGTCGATTCCCAACGATTCACAGAGGAACATTATCCACGGGAACCAGTCTGAAGTGGCACAATTACCTCTGTATTTGATGTTCAATTCGGACAGCCTAATTTCCATTGTAGCCTATGCCTGTCTCATGTTCTTGGCAGCCGTTGGAAACCTCACGGTTTTCATCACATTATTCAGGAACAGGCATCGCCGATCGCGAGTGAACATGTTTATAATGCACCTGGCCATTGCAGACATGGAAGTCACCTTTGTGATGATCCCGATTGAAATTTCCTGGCACAGCACTGTGCAGTGGTTGGCGGGAGATGCCTCGTGTCGACTGTTGGCGTTCTGCCGTGCCTTTGGATTTTATCTTTCCTCATTTATTTTGGTGGCGATAAGCCTCGACCGGTATTTCGCTATCATTCATCCTCTCAGTATGCAAGACGCAGACAAGAGAGCTAAGATAATGCTGGGGATTTCGTGGTGTTTGGCCATGGTGTGCAGTATACCCCAGGTAAGTTTTCATCAGCCCTCTTTCAAATTTATGGTAGTCGTGCTTTGATGGAGGGAGTGCCCTCTTTGGGTTGTAATCGTGAAAACATGAATATACGTGTATAGTGACATGGCTATGAATGTCTTTTTTTAACATGTTTTATTTCGTGTTGGTTTAAAGTGTGACGCGTGACGCGTGCATTCCGAAATAACCAAATATTGATTTTAGAAGGATCTGTTGATATGCAAAGGTCCAGTTGTAAAAATTCCCATTAAACCGTATCATACACGAAAAATCCCTAGGAGAATATAATGCAATTGCATGTCTTTTCTTCTATTTCGTATTTCGAACAGAGGTGTATTTGTCATGCGAAATAACAATTTCAAACAATAGCAGTCTAAACCATATTTAAGTTTGTTGAAGGAAAACAGACTTATTTTGTTCATTAAAGTGTTGGTTTTGACAAAATCTTGTACGAATTAAGTCTCAGAAATGCTTCATTCTAACTTCAAAGTACGCACTCGATTTTTTTTATTTTTAGCGTACCGTTACCCATTTTTTTTTAAATCTAATTTTCAAAACTCATTTTCTTGCAGAGTGTGATATTTCACTTGGAACATCACCCAGAATACTTTTGGTACACACAATGCGTGACGTACCATTTCTTTCCCTCGGACGCCCATGAGCTGGCGTATAATCTGTTCAACTTCACTGCCGTGTATGCCATGCCATTGGTAGTGATTACCATGTCCTACTCCTTTATCATTTGGGAGATTACGAAAAAGACCAAACAAAGTCGAGGTAAGGTTGTGTTTTTCGCTGCTTTTAAGATAAGTTATATACAAGCTCTTCTGGGAAATGTTTCCGGGTGCCAGGGAAATTATACAAATAAAATAAACAGAGGTGAAATATCGCAGTGGGAACGTAATTAGACGTTGTTTGGAGTAAAATGCATACGAATGAATCCCACTGATACTGAAAGTGACAAGATATTGCTGGCGAATTAATGGCAGTTAGAATATCATGTTATCGCCCAAGGGACATAATTAAAAACTGAGATTCACGTCTTTAAACCCCCAATAACTGCATTCTATCTTTAGCTTTCGGGTTTGGATCATTGCTTCTCAGGTTGTGTTCATCATGATAAATAATAATGTCATTTATTCACATGCATGACTTTAAATATTGTAGGTTTTGACTCTCAGACCCAATTATGCTATACCATTTTCCCTCATTATGCTTGATCTTAGATAAAAATATTTTATTCGTCCCAAGCCTGATTAATGTCTAATCTAATTAAAAGAAATGAAGTGTCAGCGAAATGGGTCTGTCTGTTGTTTTGTTCTGATATTGTAACATCTGCCACTATAAGCTTTAATGACTGAGATGTTGTTTTTTTAATTGGCATGGTCACAAAATGAACGTTAGTTCAGATCAACGGGCTAGATAAAAAATATATATGTAGACACCAATATCTGCTTTCTGTGTGCTAACCCTTCGAGATTGGCATGAAAAGCCATATTATGAATTATCCATTAGATGATATATATATAAGCCTTTATGGGAATAACTTAGCATCACACGCAAATTATGCATATCTATATTTATCATTAATTGATTGATCTCAATGGTGGTACAGAATTACTTTTAGGTAATTACTCATAAACTACAGGGACATCAGTTATTATTTTATCTTAGTTTTCAAGCCTTATCGCCTTAGATTTTCGCATAAAATAGTCTCTGACATACACAGGAAATAATACTTGTCTGGTATCATTAGCAAGATTTTTTTAAACATTGCTTTGCCAATACAATGACTTAACACCGTACTTGATATGTTGAGTCAACATGGTATGGTGCCTGTGAATTTTAGTATGCATACCAGCAAATTACGGAAGTAATAAAATGTAACGCCTAATCTCATGACAATATAGACAGATATACAAGAGATGAATAAAGAAAACATCAAAATTATATTGTTATCATTCCACATGTTCCACACTAAAAGCTAACATCGGTCCTAACAAACTATATAACGCATGAAGCAAAACGGATCACTATGCGAAGAAAATGCAGATACTCGCGGTGTACTGACTTGGTTATTGCTTTGTGCTCATCAATGGTGCAGTATGTAAGATGCTAAGAGAAAATATTCCAATATGTTTCCTGAATATAAATTTGCTTCGTGACAGCAATGTGCTTTTCGCATCGGCTCAGGCCTCCCCGATCGGTTTCGTGTATAAATTGGATGATTTTAATGGCCATAAAGGAAAACAAACGCAAATTGACTTGATCACTGGCGGGTAATGAAGGCATGATTTCGGACAAACAGCGACTGTGGAGATAATGGTCTATGTAAACCTATGACAAATAGGAGCTTAGATAACTTTGATAATAGGGTTTGATTTATAATGAAAAACACGTAGATTATAGCATTTTGCTGTGAGGATAATTTTGGATCACAATGGGTCATTTTCACTTACAGTACGGTACGTCATTGTTTCACTTGTATATTAACTTGTACATGTATATTTTCATGAAACTAATTTTTGTTCGAAATATTTTATAAGGTTGATTATTCACTTGTTCATTAAGTTAGAGAACATTGACGTCGATAGCACAGGAAGTACATGAACATCAATTTGGTTTTGAACAATATGAATATAGAATAGATAAAGCACCACACAGGCCTATAAAACATCTAGAGGGGATAATAGAACGTATTGCATTTGTGGCGCAAAAGCACTGCTTTATAAAAGATATCTCCGAACAAATATATTATCTCTAAACAAATATATTATCACCTACCCACCCACCCTGTAAAACCGCTTTTTGCTATTTTGTTTTTAGAAGAGACGACTAGCATAAACGAGACGACGTCCAGAGGAACCAGCTGTTTAAGGCGATCAGGCGTGGGGAACATAGAAAGAGCAAGGATAAGGACCCTAAAGATGACTGTCATGATTGGTAAGACCCACAATATAATCGCACGTTCCATCAATGAAAACAAATATTGGTAAATAAATTTGCAGCGTGTTCTCTCCTCTCTCTCTCTCTCTCTCACACACACACACACACACACACACACAAATAAAGGACACGAATTAGTACCATTTATTTTTAATATTCACACTTGGTTTTTAAACATGAATTACTCAGAAATGACAACCGTTGAGCGCGGTGATGTCAAAGTAGAGGTCAGCTGAAAGCTTATATTTGTTGAGGTTTTCTTTACAAATGATTTAGACCCTTGATGAAACCACGCGTGGGTTACGATTGTTGGTGTTATTTTTGACCTTATACTTTGCATGATCTCAAATACCTATGGTCAATATCATGGAAATAAAAGGCGGTTAGACTACAATATATGTAGCTCTTCATATTTGCCAAAGGCGACAAAAAAGTCGTATAAAAACATGTTTCAACCTTTGTCATTTTTTCTCATCACATAAACCCATCAGTGTACCCTACAGTGTACCGTACTTAAACACAGACAAACAATTCCTCATCCCAGGAACCATGGCGGCCAATAAATCAACGTCATAGGGGTCTTTAGTTATTACCTCTTCGTACTGTTCCGAATACTATTGTATAATTTTGTGATTTTGGCATGTCGCTCTTCGGCATTATTAAATATTTTCAGACACTTAAATATTAAATTGATATGAGAGCGATGTTTCTACTGTAATAAACCGAGCTAAGGTAAATAATGTGTGTAATAATGTCATACACAGACTTGGCATTTAATATGGAATATTTCAGTTTCAAAGGTATACCTTGGTAAAAATGCGTTATTTAAAAAAAAACTCATATCTCATATAAGATATATGACTGGAGAAGCGTGAAGTCAGGTGTGTCGCTACCAACTAACTAACTATCATGTCTGTTGCACTACTGCATTGTGTATTATTCAAAGTTTTAATTGGGTAGTGGTCTTTTGGGGTGGTCAAAGCTTGAGTTTGGCAAAGCAAGGGTTTGTCAAAAAAGTATCCATATGTCGGCAACTACTGCATAGAAGAATTTGAAATTTTGCATGTAAGTGGTCGGTGTATCAGTGCGCAAAATGAGCTAAGTAGTGCTGCTTTACAAATTTGTTAATCTGTGGCAGAATGGCGCGAAAAAGAAGACATTGCCAGACAGATAATTGCGCCAAACGGAACGGTCCGCATAGTTTTATAGAGTAATGCCCAGACTGATGTAGCTCCGCAAAGGTCACGCCCAATGTATCGAAATCTCACCACCAGGGCACAAGACTCACTGTCCTTCGGGATATGCTGCTGCAACTAAACAAAAAAAAAACCAGTCCGTTTAGAATGAGGGCCAAAATGCGTTTTTTCAAGGCTCTTAGCAATCACCAAACTGGTTTCAGCAGGTTAGGATACCAGACGACCTCTGAGGAAGCTACTGTATACAGCAAAACAGCGCCGTTTGTTTCTCTGATGAATTGGGGACCCTGACCGTTTCTGGGTAGAACACTGAAACCGCGTGGCTTTCTTTATTGAGGTCAGATTTCACCTGTACCGCTGAACTGGTCAAAACAGAGTTTACAGACATCCTGAAGAGGCCTGCGACGAAGCGTGTGATGCTTCTAAAGTAACAAAGGTCATTAACAGCGTCAGTATTTGGAGTGGTTACCACATTGGTGCCAAAACACCAATGGTAGTCATCAATGAAAACCTTAACCAGATTAAATAAAGGGATAATCTGGGAACCACTTGACTATCATTTGAAAGGGGGCACCTTCGGGAAATTTTAAGTTGCACGATGAGATTGCCGGTTCACACAGAGTACTTTTAATCGCAGATAACTTACAGAACCAAGGGAATGAGCAGCTACCTGGGTCATCAAAATCGCCATTTTTGCCGAATCAACGGCCTGCATGTCCTACAACAAAACTGAACCAAATTGAACAGGTTTTGACCGTTGCCTGGAATTTTATTCCAGATTAAACTCTAAAAGCCTATCCCAAGGAATGCCTTGTCGCTTGAAAGGTCTGGTAGCAGTCAGATGAGGTCAAGCGTAACAGCGACCATTGCTGTAATAAGACACTGACATGAAGGTCCTGTGTGGGGTGTGTAACTTTTTTAAGATGATAATTTGGAAAATATGGAGATCTAAAATATCGCTTTCAATGGTTGTCGTATGACTTAGAATAGGCAATGCATTTTTGTTTGCTTCACTGGCGAATTCAATTAATGGACTGATGTCACCATGACATCAAAGAGATTATTTTAAAAAGTTATTAAAACACGATTTTAATCCTTATTTTCATTTATAAGTCAGCAAAATAGGAAAAACTGATAAATTATGATTTGGAAAAAAATATTAAATGTCAAGTCTGTATTAAGGCCCCCATATAATGTGTACATTTTGTCATAACTTTAATATACCTTTAAAAAATATTAGTACCACCCCCTCTGCTGAGATTAACATTATTCCTGTCCCTCCACGGATTAGTTCTTGGATGCACCATCGTCATTTTCCTCAATTGGCATTTTTTGTATATGTCTAAGAAGATCAATTGTTTTACAAAGTCTTTTTAATAATATCTGAGCGTGCGTATTTATTCCAAACTCCTCCCCATTTATCCAGAATGATTTCAGTGTTAATAGGGTTTCTAGGTAATTAAATCAAGCGTTTCCGTCACAACTACTAAAACCTTTTAAACACGCTCTCTGTCTTCTGGGAAACATAAACAAAAAACATCGTGTTAAAATGTGGAAAACGAAACACAAACATTTTGGAGTGTATTGAAGAGCACTGTGTTTCTTTTAAATTGCAACATGTTTGTTAGAAGGACTCGAATAGTTTTGCAGTATTTTCACGTAGTTGTGTTATTGAATTTTCATGCCAAGATACTTGACTACAACAAGCCATCCTGTCGCACAAAAAAATGCGAGTGCACACGGCTCAAATCGAATTGTTAAGATAAACATCTTACTTAACATACAGTTCGTGAAGTATGATTTAAATACAGATGCAGATGTGCTCATCTATGACGCTATATAGGTGATGCTGTGTTGCGAAATAAATGTACCAGTATAACCATTAAGCAGAACCGGCGCTCGTCTTTGCCAGATTCTTCCAAGGTTATAATTAATAATAATATTCAATTCAACAAATTTTCTATCAAATATGATCATTAATACTTAGGCCTATATAATTTAAACAGCTATTTACTAACTGACTCCATTTTATATAGCGGCTTATTGTGGTTCGGGTAAGAGCACCCCTGATTAAGCACTGAACTTTAAGGCAAAGGAGGCATATTATTACTGCGAAATTGATCGTAAAATGGGTTTTGATCGCACTTTCGATACTCACATGTACCCTACTAGATACCTAATGTGATTTTCACTTTTTATTATTATTTTTTTATTCAAAGCAATGTATTTATAAATGCTCTTACACTACTGCCTCTTACCATTTTATGCCTCGGTGCGTGAACTCAAGTCTTGATGTTTTTATAAATTGTTATGTTTGGATGTTTAGGATATTGTATATCAAAAACATATACTAGTAATCAATCACAACGCTAAGATTATGATTTGGGGAAAATAATTTTAGAAATATGAATAGCTAGCAGATATTTCTGACTGTTAAAATTGTTAAGTGTGCTCGTGTGTGAAAGGATGATCAAATTGGCTAGAGGCGAGTAACTAGATTTTTTTATTTTGTACACGAGTATGAAAGCGAGAAAATCGATTTGTCTGATTCAATGACACCTTTCGGTTTTGATGGCTTAGAATGGCTTACAAATATTGGTGAACCTGAAATATGAAGACTTAGTTTTGAATTAAACATACAAAATTCCTTTCTTCATTTACCATATTTCAGAAGATCAATATATATTGAAATGTCAAAAAATGTTTAATTTTTTCTCATTCTTCTTCTAGTACTGTTTTTCGTGATATGCTGGACTCCTTACTACGTCATATCTGCGTGGTTTTGGTTTGATAGGTAAGTATTTACACTTTGCATTCACATGATTTTATCGATATGCAATGAAAAGGCTCAATTTGTTGCAACTTACATCCTGAGAAACATTTCTGTTTGTCAGATATCACTTCCATCTATGCTTATTTTAACCTATCTCAACCTATGTATGTGAAGCAGTAAATAAGGAGTTTTTGGCAAACGCTTACAGTATCCTGTAATAGGCTTTAATAAATGACACGGAAGGGAGTGATTATCTTTAGTGTGCAGTTGGCTTAATTACCCCTAGTTGCTTGACGAAGCTTGTCAGACAATAAAGCTGATTCCACTGATTGCACTTTGCGAGAATTCCCAAAAAAATTGGATGGGCCCTACTAGAACGATGTGTCTATCTGAATGGGGTATAAAAGATGTTTAATGATTATAGACTTTATGACTATGTATAACAGTTCTTTTACAGCAAAGTCATATATGTTATTTAGCACAATGTGGCTATATAGTATAATTTGTGCATTTATTGAGCGCGACATAATAATTGCTTTAGAACTAATACTGGTATATATAAAAACAATGTACCGGTGGTCATGTCCCCATTGTCATGTGTTATACATGGAGTCAAGTGGCTATAACTTGATAGTAAGACCTGTTCCTTTCAGTCTAGAAAAGTGAAAGGTTAAAGGTTCTTTTTAAAGGATGGCTTGGTTTATGGTCTGCAGTTTAAACATAATGCGAAATGCAACTTCACCCTTTGGTCTTAAACTCAAAACGTTGCGAATTGGTGCGAAACGTGCCTAGATGATCATTGTCAATATTTCATTTAATTTTATTTCTGAACCTCATCAATATGATTTGTTCAAATTCATTTTATATGCCATTTAATATTGTTGTTCCTCGCTCCATACACCTATCCCTACACTTTTCAATACCCGTCCATTTTCAGTTTGTCTGTGTAAGTAGTATAAAAATGCATACATGTACGTCTGTTACGGCTCTACTCTGCTCCTCGGACCAAACCCTGTCCCTTGGCTCTAAATTGTTTCCGAGAGGCTCTGTTCTGGTCCTACACCTGTGAGTGTCCATCGCGACGAGATCAAACGTGTTCTTGCAACGTGCCCGTGTCTGGCTCTGTTATGGGTCCCAATCTTTAAAGCTCAAACACTGCCAAAAAGCAGATGTACACTGAATGTTATAAACAAATGCATTTTATTTATTTAAATTTGCTTTATATTTGCTATACTGTTGTCTTATATTTTAAAGAATAAACACACGCCCTGCTAATACGCTCTTTTTGTCTGGATAATCAATAAGTTCGTCGGATAACGCCTATCTTCGACCTTATCTGATAATAATTTCTCTCGCAGGAACGCTGCTCGAAAGTCCAAATATTAGACTTACGGAGATTGCAATCAAACATACTAGATTGACCTTGTCATAAGTGATGAATATGTCTATATATATACATTTTTTTTTACTTTCAGTGAATCAGCAAAGAAGGTCGACTCAAAGATACAACGTGCGATGTTTCTATTAGCTGTGTCAAACTCTTGCATCAATCCGGTCGTATATGGTAAGACTTTCCTCTTATTTCCTTATGAAAAGCAATTAATATGCTTTATTTTGCATGATTCATTTTAACCAATCTAGGATTCCATGAAGCTACAGGTCAAATATGTTTCCCCATTTTAACCAATACTTTAAGTTTATGCTGTGGAATTGTTTTGATGTTTCGACAATGCCACGTAATGCCTTCATGATTGCTATAGCTTAATGTGAGACTTGTAATATCTTGTGACATTATTGTGACTACCGGGATTAACACGACACCGTTATGATGGTATATATCAGACTTTGACACTTGAACAAAATAGTTCTAAGCTGCCTTTTTTCTGTTCCTCTTTATTTCCTTTTCTTCGGTTTGCTACTTTGTCTGTTTAGTCACACATCCTATTTTGAACTTTTTGCTCGTTTGTGTTCTTCCACCATTGCTCTCGCTTGCACCAGTAAATAAATGTCGTTATTGGCTGTGCGTTATTGTAATTACTTGGTATAAAGATGGCATGTGAAAAAAACACAGTAAAGAATTCAACCCTCAGAGTGCAACGGGACCTTTGGCAGCTTAAACTTCACAGAACAGGTTCATGTTAGGTAAATCATCGTCACGTTACAGGCAACCACAGGTTAATGGGCTTGTGATAATATGATATAGTCACAATTTAGCGATAAATATCATATGCAAGGCTAGGAAAGATTTTCCCTGAAATTATCTCTGCCCTTGATAATTGTTACATGTAATCTGATGACTATGTTGTCAAAGGTGTATGGAATTCTAAGAAACCCAATCTCGAAATGCGGCAGATTTACACGTTTTTAAGACGCTAAAACATTGGAAACATTGTACGCAGAGTTCCGCACATCGCTGCATTTCCATTTTATAAGTGCTTTCTACCACAAAAGAAAATTATCAAATTCGGCACTGATTGTAAAAAGATGGGATCATTCTTTAGGGCCATTGTATCCTGTATGAACTCCGGTGGAATTCTCAGGCTAACTTTATATTCGTGTTGACTTCGCGTGTCCATTACAGCCTTCGTAAAGTCATCGTGAGGGAATCTCGCAAATCGTGCCATCTTGGTCTTTCCTTCGTGTGATCATTGGTGCCATCAGGCCTTTTTCAGCTCAGGAAGATAGTACGAAGCTGGCCTATTGTATGAGGAAGACAATACAACTACGTGAAATACTTGCAATATCGTCATCTAGCCATGGTATTTTAGTACGAAGCCATCGAGATGGTACCGCGATGTCGGCAAAAACAAATCAAATCAAATTTAAGTCGGTCAAACGTTTCCCATGTGCCATGGAGACGTGGGCGTATAATAGAGCAACCTCTGAGCAATTTTCTCAGTTAGTCTTGAACACCTTTACAGAGGAGAATTGGCTAATTACTTCTTGAGATCTTTGTATTTTCCTGTGGATGTAAACTACTGTAGAAATAATATCTTCATGCATATATATATATATGCATGTTACATCCCGTGTGTGTTTTGGGTGCTACCGCGTGGCCTTCTCTAGGCGCCGGACTTTATCTGGGTTTGGACCTTGCCGTCTGATATCAATTTTGAGACAGTATGGCACCACCCTCACGAAGTTACTGATGGAGCCTGAGAAACTCCAATGACAATCCTACGATGGCTAAAGACGACCCGACTTTATCGTGTGTCCACCTGGTGTCAAATTTGGAACAGTGTGACACCGATATTGACAGTTTTGGACAAAAAAGCTATTTTTGCAGGACGAATTTAATAACGTTAAGCTGGACTCAGAGCCAAAGTGTTATCTATGAAAAATCAATATGATATTTGTCGAATTAAATATTGCAACATTGTTGACAAATTTAAAATAAGAACATGTGGGAGTTAAAATCTTTAGAAATCAGCGACATTCAAAACAAGCATCTGTTTGCTGTTTTTTAAAACTTAACAATCAAATGAGTGGCAGAATGAGATGTTGTAATTTAAAACCCCAGGGGAGATGGTGATCATTTCCTCCCCCCCCCCCCCCCCACCACCCATCACCCATGTACAGATTCAAACTTAGATCAATTTACAATCCGTGTATTTCAGGGTTTAGTACCTGAATTTTAAAAATATTTTATTAAATATATGTGATCACAATTTGTCAAGCAGTCTTATTTAGGAATATTGACCACATTAAAATTCTTCTTCTTTTTTTTTGAGGGAGGGGGAGGAGGTGGAGGGGAGGTTGTTGAAGTACAGTAAGGTTGCACTTCGGGAGTTGATTTCAGTATTTCTTACCCGATTTTGTTTAGTAGTCATAGCTTAGTTCTTTTAGTAAACGGTGCATCACAGGCACAGTATGCTACCCTCAGGTAGTCTTCCTTATCCCAGCCGTAAACGTGCGTTAAAAAAAAAAAAAGAACCCAACTTCCAGCGACTATGCAGGCCCTTTTCACATGGACCGGTATACTTTAATGATACAGCTTTACCGGCACACCATGAGAGATTGAGTATGCTAAGCGGAGCTCCTCGCGTCCAATTAATTGAATTTACTAAATAGCAGCAGGAAGCGAATTTACCTATTAGGACCTACCAAAGTGTACTTTGCAGGTGTTGTTAAATTTACTAGATATTATGTTGTTGCTGATCTAGTTCATGAAGCTGTTTATTAGGACTCCTGCTTTGTTGTTCGTTTTGTACTTGGTCTTTAATTGTTGTAGTGTGCATGATTTTATTGTGGCATGAAGTTTATTTGGCTTTTCCACCCGGCTTTATTTACTTTCAGGAATGTTCACCACGACATTTCGGCGGGAGATGCGAAAATGTGGCTGTTGGTTTAAGAATCAACTGTACCGCACGGGCACGTCGTCCTCCAAGGCGCTTGCAATCCATGGTATCCCCCATTTCCACCAACCAAGGCGACTGTCTGGCCTCTAATGCTAGATTCTGCTAGAAGTCAGACCCATGGCACAGATGGTGCTGAAATGGGTTTGCGGCCTGCCTGACGCGTTCTGGTAGCCCAGACGTTGAACTTGACTTCACTTTCTCTCTTCCAGGCATGTTCTCGATCGATTTTAAGCGTGAATTTCTCCGATGTTGCTTCAAAGCTAGAAGACCCCAGCAGACAACATGTTCCAACAACTCCCGAGGGCAGTTTATATTTCGTAGAACATCGAAATCTTCCCGAATGTCTTCGGGTACCAACCAGAACCAGATCATAGAGTGCAGGGAAAACAGCACCAGTAGCAGCAGTGGGAACAGCACTTCTAGACTGATGAACAAACGCCCAGAATGGCTGGAGCAGGAAAACAAAGGGGTGGGTGTAAAATCTACAAGCTTGTCTAGTCCTAATACTCCGCCTCTTTCCCTTCAGAAGGAATGGCCTAATTCGCCAGGAGCCGAAACAGAGTTTTCGTTCGTTGACAGCCAAAGCCGAAAATATAGCGCATATAGTGATAGTAGTACATGTAGTACAGCAAGGTTGGTGTCCCACAGAAGTATACCAAACAAAAGTGACAGGCAGCACCGCAAAGAAAATGAGTACAAGGTATTAACAGACCCCAGTGGAGGCACGTTGAAAAAACTTATTTACAAAATAGCACCACGACCTCCATCGACGTCTACGTCTTAACAAATGAATTGTATGTTGAAGTTCGCATTGCCTGCAAAGGAGGCAACATAGGATCTGGGAGTCAAACGTTGTCTCTTTTACTGACAACGGAAAAGTGTATCAACATATATACAGTGGGGCAATGCTTCAGTCGTTACTACATTGTTTCACAACAGATTATCTATTTCGCTAAATTATTTTTTTAGGAAAGTGCGTATTTATTTACTCCAGCCTTGCCAATGTCCATTTATACGCATTCTACGTATTTTTCTATTTCATCCAAGGATTCATTGAAGTTATATATATGTATCTCAGAATGCCAATAATATTTCTGGTACACTTTAAGAAAACACAATGTGATTCATTGACATTTATTCACTGAAAAACTCGTTTTAAATTAGATGTAGTGTAAGATTGTATCCAAGTACCATTTTGTCTACTTCAATTGTATATTTTAAGGTCAATCTTGGTGTGATTAGGCGGTTTTCTTTTCTACGAAATTTTGTCAAACAGAGCTTGCCTTCTATAACTGGGTGAAAAAAATTGAATAAGTTATCTAATCATGAGTGACTTTCGTTGTGTACTAGTAGGCCTAAATATTGTATACTCTGCAAGTGTAAATGTAAGATATTTTCCGTCGCCTTACAAATTGTAAGGCTGTATATCAGTGTAAGTATACGTATGGTGCCTCATTAGTCACGTGCGTTACGTGGATGACGTCAACATGACGCAGATGTAACTGATACTGGAAATCGCAAGCTTATTAGTAAAAGGCAAGCTAATTAGTAAAATGTAAAGCCTATTTGATTTGCAGTTAATTATAATATATTAGACAAAGTGATTTTGTAAATCTGTCTTAGCTCAGATCAGCATTACTTGTACCTGTAACTATTCCATGGACATGGTATTCACAAACTTTTGAAGCACGCAAATTATGGTAGAGGTATACTGTATGGTGCCTTATTTGTCACGTGGGTTACGTGGATGTCAACATGACACAGACGCCTTTGATACTGGGATATCGATTGTAAAAAGAGCAAGCTTATTAGTAAATGCTAAGCTCATTTGATTTGCTATTAATTAAAATGTACAGTGTATTAGGCGAGATGATTTGGCAAATCTTAGCTCAGATAAGCCTTAGGCTACTTGTATATGTAACTATTCCTTGGGCATGATAATCACGAGCTTTTGAAGCACGCAAATGATGGATGCCGTTCTAGATAATTGGCTTCTCTTTGCATGTTACTTGAACTGTTACTATGATCTGGAAAAATACCCATCTAACTACTGTGACCCAGAAGCAAGTTTGATCTTTATTTTTATAGATGAAGCTATAGAATTTGTCTTAATACTTTTTTGCGTATCGTTGACTCGATGTTAGGTATAAAGTTGCATGTATACTGTTGATATTAATAGACCTACACATGTATATAAAAGCAGTATTTAGCCGTGCTAAGAATTCATTCTCTGAGAAAGGGGCACTATTCTTAGTGCCACCTTGCACTTCTGTGATGGCGTAATACACACTGTTAGAAGTTGTTAAGTAAAGTCTTTGGAGTTATAATTTATTGCAGCATTACTCAGCAGAAACATATGCTTTTAAGTTTTAACATAATATATTGGTTTTCACAATCGCTTTGGGAACAGCAGCGCGCTGATACAAAGTCAGAAGTTTACATGCAAAGGAGATGAGAACGGGTGGTCGTTTAATGAAAGCAAAAAAAAAGTTATATAAGTAACCCACATGTTTCGCGGATAGTTCGTTTGGCTAAACGAAATTGGTGAGAACTTTCTAAAACATTTGGTTTCAAGTAAAAGCTTATTAAACCTCAAAATGGTTTCGTCATATACGAAGGATATGGTGAGTGTTCAAGTTGCCCACTTGATTACTGTCGCCGTTATACTGCAGTACTTCAGGACATGTTCTTGCAGGAAAAAAAATTATCGCCAAGAAACTACTCAGGATGTTCCTTGCTCTTTGGATCAATAATGAAGTGATAGATTCCTAGTGTATAAGACTTATTGATCGATATTTTCCTATTACAAGTCCTTGAATAGAATCATCCTAGATAACAGGCAAACAGAAGGGTCGGTGTTTTAGATGCGTTGAGAGCGGCAATTGTTTCAGAAAACGGCCATTTGGGAAATATGTTCAACTGATTGATGAACCCATTACTGATTTACCGAATGCTTATGAACTATTCCTCCACGTCTTATTGCATATTTTTGTCATCTAGAGTCTCTACTAAACTTAAAATAGTACTGCTTTGCATTCGCTAGTGCCATCATACTGATCATACAAGAAACTAATCCACCCAATAAGACATGCTTTAATCCCTGCTGTCTTCTAAACGAACGCGTCGAGAGAAACAAATCACTAATTAGAAGCCGCGCAGCTACATTATAAACCACAATATCATTTTTATCACCCATATAAGCACGCACAAATATAAATACTCCGAATGGCCTAGTAAGCAAGAGCAGTTCAGCAGAATTACAGAACTGCATTCAAAATACAGGTGTAATGTATCTCAAGCTATCTACCGGTACACTTGAATGAATCTAAGTTTAGATGTCAAATATCCGGTGCCATACATTGTATACCATCTATTATCCTAATCACGCTCAATTCTTGAGACGTGACTTAATCTGAACAACCTCTATTGAACGGTAGGATTATTTGATGCGTCGTTTAGTTCAATAAGCGTTCAGGAAGGCATAAGATAGAAATGTAAGAGCACGGATACTCCCTGGTGACTGAAAAAAAGAAGACCTTTCTTCAAAAGCATTCAGATAATTTCATTTCCGTTCAACATCCAGAGTCCTGCCTCGTTGTTTAAAGAATCTTGTTTGTGAGTCGTTTAATATGCCAAATCATGGACTGGGGATTTCTTTCTTTTATACCATTTGCATTTGGATTGTGCTTGTTCCCGTAAAATAGAAATCCGTCTTGCATCTTTTCTGTTTTTCTGACGGAAGAACTGCGTGTGAAGCAACGTTTCTGCTCTTCAGAAAAACAGGTTCGTTGCCTCATTACTTTAATTTAAACCTAGTAATGTTGGTGATTTAAGTTACAACTGATAATCACACCACCCATTTTTCTCTTCTTAACTTTGTTTGAAATCTCTCGTGAAATAAAAATAATAATGCAATAATCATTTGAATGTAGCTCTTATGATTTTCGGGCCAAGAGAACATTTGAACCAGAGGATGTTTTTGACGTTCTGACAAACTGTCCCCATCATTAGAGAGTTTCGGTACGACGTTATTTACATATATGTAAATGTATTCTGGTATAAAGTCACTATTTCTGGCCAACTTCGATCCTTAGGCTATCTCGCGTCCTGTCAGTTTCCGAAGACGTTCTGAACGTGCAGTTAATTGCAGCAAGTGGGCAGTTTCATGTAGATGAATATAACAGATTTTTAACTGCTCTTTTTATCGTAAAAGATGGTCAATTTTATACAAAAAAAGTAATACTCGTAGCAAGTTTAACCATTTAAGAGACCTCGTGTGGTCATTTTTTTTCAAAACGCCCTTGGATTCTTGTATGTGATTACCGTAACTCTAAAACATTTTGTTTTCCACAAACGAAATAGAATTGACCCCACCATTAAACTTTTATTTTCGGAAGATAGGGTAGGGCAGGATCTCAAATTTGTCCTATCCAAACTACACGTGTAACACTCCTCAACATTATATTTCGGCCAACCTGTGGTTGGAGTTAAATGTTCAGTCGTTAATCAGAAGAAAAGGCAGAAGTGAATTTGGACAAATTTATTCAAAATCCTGATTAAATAAATCTTAGTGATTAAACAGCTAGGACGATTTATGCATAGAGTTTGAGGTTTGATATTTCAAACGCATTAACGATATGTTTATGTATTGCATTTATAAACAATAGTTCAACACGTAAAACGACAAAAGCATATTCGTGTCTCTTTACTACTCCAAAAATGATAAGATTGGGGGATTAGCAGCTGAGTCTTTGACTGACGCAGGAGACGGTGCTTGCTGTAGTTCTTAATTGCCCCCCATATGAAACCGGTAGTTAAAAAAACTTTAATCATCAGGAAATAGTAAATACCCAGAGAAGGAACTATATCTCTGGCTGACAATAGCATCGTTATCGTTGTCTGCGTAGCTGACCAGTAGTTGCACCACTCCACCGGTACGGCAATGAAAGATCACGCTGTTTCCGCCGGAGTTGTGGTCGCCGTTGTTGATCACGGGAACGACCATCTTCGTATAGCCAAAGTAGACCAAGCTGACCTCAGTCCGCTTTTCAAAGTCCTTCGAGACGGATGAACTGACGAGATTGACCGTGAAAAAATACGTTCCACCCACTGGGCAAGAAAATACACCTGAAATGGATAGGGAAAATGATAATTAGCTGTTGGAGTGCCAAGTCCCTGAGAAATGTCATCCGTTTACTCTACGAGCACAAGGTAAAAGGCTAGTCGCTGAGAGTCTGACATTTATTTCTAATTTCCTCGGCAACCTACATTTGATTTGATAGTGTATCACAAAAATGCAAATGTTAGGTTTCATTTCAGGGTGTTCGTCCTCAAAAATTTCATATATAAAATGATGCCCCTGTTCCACACCGACCACAAATTGCACGAACCGCCAAGAATTGATAAATCCCATGGTTATTACTTTAATCGTGATAAATCCTTTAGGCTCTCAGCTCTTAAAATTCTTATTTATTCTCAGTCAATTATTGCAATTCTTGAGAGATCGTGAAATCGGCACAGAAGTTTCGAACCAGACTTCTATTTATCACCATTTGATGTTCATACTCCAGTTACAGATTCAGCATTATAGCTGCTTTCTGTTGAACATCCATTTTGGAAGCGAAGCTAAAGCAGTGAAAAGATTTCTACCAGAAACGTGCAAAATTCCACGATTTCTCCTGATTTCTAAAATTTATCAATTCCTGGCGGTTCGTGGAATTCGTAGTCGGTGTGGAATAGGGGCATAAAGAAATTTATGTCATCTCGTTGATTAACTAAATTAAACAACGATTTATGCACCATCGACACTGGTTCAAGTGTGTACATGCAGGATTTACGTGAATTTAGTTAATATTTCTGGGAATAACGGGGTTGAATATACCTAGTAAATCATAACGTGCATATGAATGATGGGGTTTCAAATCAAGCCGAGTTTCCAGTTTCACCTGGGTCCCGCTCTGGTCTTTTTTTTTTTTTTTTTGCTTTTTTAGCCCTTTTCAAAGTTGGGAAAGGTTCATGATTAGTGTCCATCGTAAACTGTTGTAGCCTGTTATGATTGATTTTAAAGTGGTTGTTGAAGAACAGGCGAAAAAACTAAATTTGGTAACACCTTTTGTTCTTAAGTAATGACGCAGTTATTACGTTGTCTGGAAGGTTATACAACAGGATTTTCAGAGAATTAGATTCTATTATTAAACACGTTCATGTAGTCATAATCCATTACTCATTTGTATCTGATTATAGTGATTTTGTAATTACTTGTTAAGCTATACCACTTTACACACGTTTTAAACCGATGTTAATGACAGCTACAGTAGAAACAGATCTAAAGACAAGCCTCTTAATACAATTAAAAGCAGAGGAAGAGACATATTTCACTATTCATTTGTATCTGGTAACAGTGATTCAGTAGGCCTAATTACGTGTCAAGGTATATCAACTTGGCACACGTTTTCCCGTAAATTTCATCTGTGGTATGAAACAGAATAATAATCCTTTTGTAATCACTCTTCGAAGCGACTTCGAAAGCGTTTATATTATTTTTGTGTCAACTTGTTCAGGGTACTTGGTCAGATTTTAGAAGTTCTTGGGGAATGCTTGACCTACAGATCCGATGTCAGTGGGATTTGAAAAGCAACCAACAATGGCTAGATTTACCACGTCAAAGCTCGTTTTCCACTCATTTTCCAATCATTAACTGTTAACACCGTCTGTACAGGAAAACCGGCACACTTGACTCGTTCTTTGTGAACGTACCCGTATAGTGTTGCCTTGGTAAAAGAGTGCATATGTTTCCTATCTTGATTCCAAGTATATTGCCGGAACCACGCAAAAACCCTTTAATTTCGCTAAATTAATACTGATACTGGCGTCATATCGGTTATCACATCATAATTTCTACACAGGAAAAGGCCTGCTGTAACCCAGTCGACCATTTATGATCATTAAGGGCAGAATGACTTCTCGGAGAGAAGTTAAGAACAAAAAGTGTCACGTGGGTGAAAAATTGTCCTGTCGTCTTCGGTCATCACAATAATTTCTACACAGGAAAAGACCTGCTGTAATCCAGTCGACCATTTGTGATCATTTACAGAATGACTTCCCGAAGAGAAGTTAAGAACAGAAAGTGTTGCGTGGGCGGAAAGTTGTCGTGTCGTCTTCGGTCATCACATCATAATTTCTACACAGGAAAAGGCTGCTGTAATCCAGTCGACCATTTGTGATCATTAATAGAATGACTTCTTGGAGAGAAGTTAAGAACTAAAAGTGTTACGTGAATGAAAAGGTGTCATGTCGTCTTCGGGGACGTACCGAGACATCTTGGATACGCAGTCAAGACCTACTGAGCTACGGATGAAGAACTAATGTACAGCTTGAGATTTGGTATAATGGCACATTCTACCTATACGATTATTTTTGCAACTGAAACAATGCTTTGCAGCTGTTTTTTTTTTTTTTTTTTTTTTTTTTTTTAAATTAGATAGCCACATCAATAAGCCCCGAACATTAATGCCAAAGACCTTGTTAACTGGTCGGTAACCGAAGCTGGTTATTACAAGCTGCTCACCTAATACAAAATTTTAAAGCCTAGGTCCCAACCGAACGTACGGGCTGCTACGTGTGGTCTACGGCCAAAATAATGGGGCAAAAGTGGGAGTTCGTGCCTGAGCAGCACGTCCATCGTGCGACTTTTGGAGGACGTAGAAACTTATCACCAATTACTTACCGGACGCAAGGAACCTAAAAACCGTGTGTCCAAAACGTAGTTGGGCCCTAGGCTTTACACGTGTACATCTGCACTTATTTACACCTGTTCCAAAAGAGCATACTGGTGAGTTGCTTAAAATGTTAATATTAAAATGATGAAAACGTCCCACTGTTTTTTTTAACATAAGACTACATGTAGTACGATACCTTGGTAATTTTTCTTTAAGGAATTTTAAAAAGTTTTTTTTTTTTACAATGCAGTGTGTCTCTCTGTGTTATGCCCCTATTTCACACAGACCACGAATCCCACGAATCGCCAGGAATTGACAAATTTCAGGATTCGTGGTTGAATCGTAATCAGGGCACAGCTTCCAGTTAATAAGTATTTAAGGACATACACATATCTGTTCCAAGTCAGATCAAGTAGAAACAGATAATTGTTGCATTAATTCTATTGTTGCATTAATGCTATTCAACGCTTCTTGGCCTATGGATATGATAAGAAGCTATCGTATGTTTTCAATGATCCCTGAAATATAATTGCCTCGGCTGCATAGCTCGGGTAATATCCCGTACCAATGAAAAACAGTCATGCCATGCACATGTTAATGCAAGGCATTGGCATATGATACAAGATTTGTTCAACTTTTGTATTTACATTGACTAAAGGTTTCCACTGGCCTGGCATGTAGACTCTACCCAGTAGGCCTACTATTAAACTGACTCAAGCAATATAGACACCGTTGTCTTTGAACCTAAGGATGGTTTTCGAAACTTAATTCTTTTTTTTTAAGCTATGACCTATATATCACATAAACGTGAATAAAGGCATTTGAGACGAAGTACTTGCTCAATTCTTCAGGAAACATTTTGAAATGAGGAAAAAAGGCTCACTGCACAAACTCATTTGCATGCAAACATTATTTGAATCACATGCATATATAGATATAATAAACCAGTGATATGAGCATTTTAGTACATTCGAGTACATGTGAGCGTACATGTGTGGAAGCGGGTGGTCCCGGTGATTTGTATAAAATTCTTTGTCCTTTTCTTGCAGATTTATACAAATTCTTATGGCCAAATATTCTATACACTCTGGCCTTCTATCACGAGCGTCACTTTTAGCTACATGTACACGTAACATTGGTCGGAAGACTGCGCGTTACATATACATACGCTGTAGCGGAGGAGTAGAAAAATCGAAGGCTCATTAGGTTTACGAAGGATCATATGAATTTAAGCTAATCACTTCCTTTAAGAAAAGTATTGTTGCTAATTAAGGTGTGAGTGAAAATGAAAACTTTGGTGTGATATCCGCAACCCATACAGTAGCTTCACACCTTCGACAATTTATTTTTCAGACGAAAGGAAGAATTAATAAAACAAGCAGAATTTGACAAGACTGGATGTTGTACGTGTAACATTGGTCGGACTCGGAAGAATGCGCATTACATATACATACGCCGTAGCGGAAGAGTGGAAAAATCGAAAGCTCATTAGGTTAACGAAGGATCATATGAATTTAAGCTAATCACTTCCTTTAAGAAAAGTATTGTTGCTAATTAAGGTGTGAGTGAAAATGAAAACTTTGGTGTGAGATCCGCAACCCATACAGTAGCTTCACACCTTCGACAATTTATTTTTCAGACGAGAGGAAGAATTAATAAAACAAGCAGAATTTGACAAGACTTGATGTTATGTAAATCACCCACCTGTGTATGCATGGAAACCGTTGCCAACATTCGTCACCACTTCCTCAAATATGATGCCTTGTCCAATTCCCAGATTTTTGTAGTCATGCCGGAGCTTTGCAGAGAATGCGACTTTAGTGAGAGTGCGATTCCGACCTCTGCGTGCTTGCCCGACCACAAACGCTAAAGATGGAAAATGTTTGTTAGATTCCAACATATTGAAACTGAATCCATAAAAAAGAAAAAAAATCAGAATATGAAGTGCTTTCAAATGTCATGAGACTAGTGACGTGTAAGATGACATATTTTTTATAAACGAGCATATTGATACCATATCACGCACATCTTTTTATAGAACCTGTTTTTTTTTCGTTCTCATTGGTTCATTTCTATTTCTCTAATCCATACATTTTCTTTTCTTTTTTCTCTTTTCTTTCCTGCATTCTCCCTGTTGTTGGAAGGATACGCCCTTGTTTAATAGTGAAATCGTGAAATTTTCAAATGAAAATTTTGATTGTTTTAAAAATATGTCTGTATTTTACCGATTTAAGATGTACATTATCAAAATGTGATTGGATATTAAAAGGAACTGCCAGCCAGAACATTCAGCGTGCGTTTAAAACTAAGCATGGGATCCAGAATGTACATATAAATCCATTGTGTTAAATGATCTAGACTATTCTTTTATTGCTTCGAGAGAGAGTGCATGTGAAAAGACTAGTAATATTCCAATTTTGAACTCCCACTTTTTTCTATTCATATATACTGTATTAATGTCTAAAGACACGTTAAATCCTTTTTAAGACATGTAATTACAGCTCTGTTTTAAGAAATGCAGTTTTGCGCGCCGTTAAAATATAAAGAATGCATGTTGTAGTACAATTTCCTTGCCTTCAGCCCAATATAGAAAAAGTAAGATTCAAAAACATATTCTTAGTAGAGCAATTTTGAGTATGGAAGTCTAGCTAGCGAGCGAACGAATGAGAGTCAAGTTTCGTAAGTAATATAAAATTATGAGAAAGAATTCTCGCCAAAATCCCAAGTATACTTTTATTCAGAATAAAATAAAGGAGATATAATTATTCAGAGAGAGAGAGAGAGAGAGAGAGAGAGAGAGAGAGAGTACAAGATATAAGAATAAGTTGAAGCACAATTACTGGTATATTAACAATAAAAAGATGGATAAAAGAGGAATAAAGACACGTTCAGAGAGTCAGCTCATAAAGGAAATTTACAGGATGGATGTCTACACATTGCAAATTAAAAGTAGCTGCCATGCCGGACTGTCCTTTATCTGTTATTTTGGAAATATTCAGCTGTGAATATGGACAGCAAAATGAAAAAAGACTATCTTAAATTAGTATTCATTTGTCTTTCATTGACATCACAAACGAGCATACAGAAGCGGACATTATCACACAGCATTTGATTGATGACATAAGTTGACGAAAGTGAAAACTATCCTACGGCCATGGAAAGGATAGCGAGTATGAAAATTTAACTGTTTAAAAAATGTATACTTAACTATACTGAACTGTATATATCATAAGGAATAGATAAAGCAAGCATTTTTAGACGTTAGCCATAACACACATTACGGCTTTTGTGCCTGTTGAGAAGAAATAAAATAAACAACTCTGACTTAGCGTTATTTTGACGATCATGAGTGTTCATCCTTTTTTAGGTTCGATGACGTTAGCGGGAGGCGTAGGGGTGCGTGCGACCTGGTAGTTATGACTTTAAGCACACTATGTCACCCATTAAGCCATGTGCGCAGGCAAAAATGGCAGTAGGCCTATATAAGGAAAGATAACAATGGGACTATCAGATCAACAACACCTGAAGGAGAAAAAAACTCCAGTATTTGGATATCTCCGTATATCGAAGATACAGTAGTCCTGAATCGCTGGTGAACTTTGTACGAAAACTTATTAGCAGGAAAAATAGACAATAGACATGCGGTGCTGTTGTGGGCATTCGATAGATGAAGAAAGTTCGGAGCGACCAAAATATGAATTCAGCCCATTTCTGATCAACGCTTCTCTCATTTGTTTTGCTCTTGGAACGCTCTGTACATTGGCAGGAGTTGGTATAATACTGATCTCTGTACCAGGGACCGCTCTCGGACCTATTATTTTTTGTGGTGCCTTATTCTTATACCTTACTGGGATAATGATGTGTATTCGAGGAGGGGCTTGCAGTTACTGCTTGAAAAGTAAGCCTAATGATTATAACAGCGACAGTGACGAGACTAGTATGGCAAATAGCGACGAAGAGAGCGCTAATGAACATTCTGTATATGTGAGGAGCGGTGTCTCGAATCCATCCTTTGTAGCGATAGATACTACTTCCGATGGCGGTCTAGTATTCTGCCAGTCGGATCTCCAACAAAGAATCTTCATTCTTTTCAACGGAAATGGCATTGGTAATGTTTATACCACGAGAGACCTCAGCCTAGACTTTAACACTGCTGTTAAGACTGGAAAAACACCCGAGTACAATCGGCAGTCTTCTTTACAATCGGTGGTCTCTCTGTACGGAACAACAGAAAATGACATTCCACCAAAGTATGAGGAAACTGTGTGTCAAACAGATGTAAAAACAAGCAAGGGCTGTGATGCACATGCGATTACAACGTAAATAACTCGGGTCTAGTGAAAGTGTATTGGGCCTTTCCTTTTATTTGCCAAAAGTTGCCGAGATATCAACTAACTACATCGACATTTATGAAAATTATGTAAGGAATTATATATTCTGGCATAGGGCCTACATGTACCGTGTGAAGGGTACTTAATACTGTTATTGGTCCGGACATAAGAGGGACATAATTTTTTTCTCATTCAGCCTTTCATACATTCATTCAGAGGCACAGAAAAAAATGACAGCATTATTTCTTGAAATGTTATTTTCATCCAGAACTGCAAGTCATGATGGGTGCCTCGGTTGTTTACATTTGTTTTTCCATTTATCTAAGAGGAGACATTAGGAGGTCTTTATCCAGTCATGGTTCGGTGCGGCTCATTTGGGTAATGGCCCTTTCGCTGCACCTTTGGTGCAGATACGATCGAAGCAAGCGTTACTTGTCCCTCCTTTGAGTGCAAGACCAGCCCTTTAATGGGGAGTTAATGTCTAGTGCTGGTGACTTGACAAAATGTATTGCCTGATGAGGTGAAAACGTATGTGTGCACCTGTACTGTAGACAACCAAAAATAATAGACAACCAAAGACCTAAATTTCATGATAACTTCTACCTTTATTTGCAGTTAATATGTACAAGAAATTGGGATTACGTATCTTTCAGTTTTTTTTTCTACTTTTTTACATACCGTGTTGTTTGTTTCTGTATGAATGCACGTATAAATCTAAACACAAGCATATATATTTTTGTTCGTTGGGTTGTTTAACGCGATTTAAAGCATGGCTACTTTCCGACTGAGACGACTGAATCTTGCATGTTAACGATGTTAAGGAGCCTGGATTCTAACTTAATGATCCAAGTAGAAACGACCACAAAGCAAACCACAGAATATGTTAGCAGAGGAATTTTCCGTCCTGAAAAATCGATTATCTCATGAAATTATCCCCCGAGTTTATTCATATTTATTTACTTATTTAAGACCCAGCCTCCCCTTACCATATTCAGTAAAAATAAAGAATTTTCGATAATGATAACAGGCAATGATTCATCGTATTGATTAAGAATAAGGATACATATCTCTCTAAGGTGAGACCAAATCGACCAAATCACGTTACAGTATGGTTCATTACTCCCGCTGACTACTACTTAATGTCTTACAGCACGCAAATTGGGCAGGATGTTAACCCAGATTTTTCAAATGTATCTTCCATCATTTAAGCGTTGACCCGACGGTAGGCCATTCCTTATGACGTTTGTCTCGAAAAAAGACAAATACAGATGACTATTTCCTGAGAGGCATCTGGCTCTATGAATAACATTTAGCGTTAATGATTGGTTTATTATTCTTTTAAGATGAAGTTCTTCTTGGCTTAACTTGACCTTATCACTTTCTTTTGTGTTAAGAGGACGCTAATCATGGAGAAAATGAAAGAGCCAAATAAGGGGAATTAACGATAATGCAATTCCATAACGATTTTAAGGGTGTGGACCCAAATAATGAGCCCCATTAGAACGTGAAGACGGCCCTTTCAGGTAACCTCTTGCTTACACCATATTAAGACGTCCATTATTTAAATTGATCTTACCTAAACTCAACAACAGAATCGCCAACGGAGCAACCTTCTTCAAGTTGATCCTGATGGTAGCCATGTCCACAATGTAGCGTGCAAATAGTTTAGACTTAACTCTTAGAAAAACCTCCTCTCAGGCTCCACGGTTGGCGAATCCGCACATGTTTTCAATTTACACGCAAGCACATATCTAACAGAAAAGATGTGTTTTCTCAACATCGGGGGTTATTTATAAGCCTTAACAGAGTTCCTACATTAATTAACAGACATAACAGATATAATGCTGCCTAAGAGAAGCTTAAATAATATTTTGATAGACTGTTTCTGACAGTTAGCAATTCTAGCTAGATGCCAAAGGAGAAGTACTTGTTTGCTGAAAAAATGGGCAACACATGAAACTGGGACTTAAAACTGAAAATACAAGCTAGTAATTTTTCACATAGACAAGGATGTTTTTTTGGTTATTATTTGTCTATTGCCAACCCTTTTGATTAGATACTGTGAAAAAGGATACGACACAAAAAAAATCAATATTTATTTTATAATGTTTTTATTTCTTTATTGATACAAGCACAACGGCTATGATATAACAATGTAATATATATATATATATATATATATATATATATATATATATATATATATATATATATATATATGGGTGCACAATTATAATTATTAACAGAATAAAAGGAAATGTTTCACAGACATGTTTTAACAATATGTAGTTACAGCATATTCTATAGCCCTTTCATATTCGTTTGAGCATGTTGACCTTGTGATAACTCTAGTTATTCTGATCATTCTTGTCCGTTTTTCGTGATGGAATTTGCAACTCCTCTTAAAAAGTCTTCATCATTTGTGCCCATAAGGAGACTAAACTTTTTGTGGGGCTATTAAAATTAATATATTTTTCGGAAGGATGGATTGAATTTCTTTTCTCAAGCCAGGACAGTGGACATTTTTGTACATCTTCTACACTCTGGCTGTATACCTTGCAATTCCATTTTCATGCAGGTTGTAATGCAACCGGCATATTGTATCATCTCTCGTAATCTCTTTGTTGTGTGCCCTATATGGATTTTTTCAAAGTTTTGCACTTTCCACTGAAAAAGAGTTGTTTAGCTACTCCCATAAGAGACCAGGGTTGAAGAAATAAGAAAAAACAATTTGAGGAAGGGGGGGGGGGGTACGCACTTGTGTTCGCATGCACGTCTTTCGATGCCCGTTCCATTTTCTCCAAGTTGTATTGTGTATTTGTGTATGTATGCCTGGGTGTACGCAAGTGTAGTGAATGTATAAGCCATACAAGCATTTCTGTTTGTACTAATGCCCAGGGGCTATCTATCCGTTCGATCCATCCAATTTGGATGGAAATATTTAAAGCAAAATTTCTCAGGTCTTGTGCTAGGGTACATGTATAGGATGAATGGGGCAAGAAAACAAATGGTTTACTTAGAAAATATTGATATAAAATATGGTTGCCATCACATCAGCCTGTTCTCTTCATTACCTCTGCATGGTTTGGTGCAGCTTGCCTATTTCGGGCATACGTGTTGGCCGCACGTCAGGTTATATTTACAGCAACTGGTACTGAGAGTTATGTTAAGGAATTTGTTTCATTAAGTGTGAGATAGCCTATAACCTAGATTTTTTAAGTTGAAATTACTTTGTCCGTCGTTACACGTGCTGTTTCAATCAGATGGAGACTGAAAAGAAATATACCTTGATTATTGCTTCAAGAGCCGTGAACAAAACTTGACGGAAAGTAAAAGTGTAAATAAAGTTTGTGACATTTTGAGTCCTAGAGAATCTGAAAAGGAAGCTAGATTAAATTCGAAATTTAATTTTCGATGAAAAAAAGCATAATTAGGTTTACACGTTGCTTCATAATGCAGGGTGATGGGGGTGAGTGCTCGAGGGTTTATGCGCATCCGTCATAGAATTAAGGAGGCTATTTAAGCTAAATGTTTCAAATTAATTTTATCTTATGCTCCATCTTTGAATGATATCTTAGGGCCTTGGTTGAAGCTCGTTTATTGAGTAGATAACAAACTGAATTATTACAGAGAAAACCTTTTTGTTTTAAATTTTTTTTTAATTTTTGAATTGCTTAACAGAGGGAAAAACGAGCGACATTTTAGAGTGAAACTACATGGGATCATATTAATCAATATACTCATAACCTGATCAGAACATGTTGACAAGATTACCAGGCCATATTATTAATTATGATGATAATGTCAATTCGTACATGTATATTTGTTACTAAAGACCACGACCTAACATGACAGTATATGTCAAAATTTAATGAGGAAAGAAAGAATTCCATGCCATTAATCAAAACGCATAATAGGCTCTTACTGATTTTGCAAGAACGAGAGACATTTTATACAATTAGAATGCAGTCCATCAAATTTGAGAAAAAAAAACTGTTGAGTATATGTTGTCCACTTACAAAACAAAACCAAAGAAAAGAACCTCCTCCTTTGGTCGAGTCAATTATCAGGTTTTATGGATCCTTAGCAGCGTCCTTTTTGGCTGTTTACTGATGATCTGTCCAGAAAATTTCAAGCCCAAGACTTTAAAATAACCTTAATTTTACAGGGTAAAGATTTTTCTATGATAGGTTACCCATTGCTAGGGTCACAGATTGATTTTTCACTAGATATTCACAGTTATATCTGAGATTAATTTTGTGCACTTTTCTGTACTGTGAGCACAGCAGAGAATTGTGCCATAAAATATCTAGAGGCAGACATACACTGGTGTAGGCTATGGGAATATTTAGTGAAAATCAATCGGTGGCCCCGGTAGAGGGTAGGTTGAGGTCAAGTGAAGTTACATCCATTTCCTATCTTTTTCATGGTGGTGACAGTTTCGCTTATGTTTAAACAAGTACACGTGTGTGTGTGTGTGTGTGTGTGTGTGTGTGTGTGTGTGTGTGAGAGAGAGAGAGAGAGAGAGGGAGAGAGAGAGAGAGAGAGTTCAGCCATGCCATGTTAAATATCACTAACCATATAGGCCAACATGTATACCTTGTAAAGCATGAACATGTGTTGAATGATTAGCTTTACAGTTCACATTTCCTTTTATCCAATCACGAGATAGCACCAGCCTTTAACGGTCTTTTGGTCTTATAAAATAGATATTGTTTTGAAAGAATTTAATTCGTATCAAGTATCAACATTAGCAAACTTTTGTAACACACGACATCAAACAGGGAGATAAACGATATTTTATTTTAAGAAACATTTCAATTCATCAAGCTGTAAACGAGGGTATAAAAGCTAAATACCATATTGAATAAATTAGTTATTCAAAATGAAAAAGTAATATTTCCTTTCTGCTAGGAAGGCCAGAAACATCAATTCAAAAACGGTCGAATCTCTAATTGGCTTCTACAGATTTAAAACTTCTCCCCCTTTAGCGTTCAACCCTCCAAATTCGAACCCCTAGACGGGTTTTACCATCGCAATCCATAAAAACGATCCCTTTTCGGTTGATATACGATGCTCTCAAACTGTGACACTGTTTTTATCATAATATTCTGTCAGATTATAGTCTGATATTTCATATAGACAAGTTTACCTGGCAATAGGGCCTACAGATGCAATCTTCATATAATGATTATTTTTTATGTCAGACCTAAACCGAGATAACATAACCAAGAGGGTGAAATCCCAAATGGAAACTACGTTGAGCTCGTTGATAATTCTTGCATTTTGTCTCTTTTACACGCAGTACACTTAAAATAATGTGTGGACCGGGTAACTAACTTGACTTTCTTCTTCCCAAATGTGCTCATGATTTATAACTCAGGTGGTGAGCTTACCCATGCACCAATTTGGTGAGCCTTACGATGCACACTAAAATCGGCTGCATTGAGGCATAAGTAAGATTAGCACCTGTGTTATATTGCATGGGCAAATTTATAAAAAATATGTGTTTTAATAAGCAAAGAAAAAGGCTGGACATGTTCATATTGCAAAAAAAAGTGTTGTCACCTCATTGTTATTTGTTATCATCATCAGGAAATGATGGTGCCTCATTGTGGAAATGTCCATATTTTACATAATCTCCTACCACCCACCCACTCCATCAGTTTCCAAGCCACGGGCCTCTAGGAGCAGCGAAACGACTTTCACCATCTGCTTCAAACAGCCTCAATCATTAAGGCCTTCATGTGAGGCATATGTTGTTTTTAGTCTTGCACGTAAACACGCTATCAAACCACAATACTGCTCCAGGCAAAGCAGCAAATTCTCTTTTCTTTCTGCCTTTTTTTTAAACATCGGCCTCGAACCGAACTGCGACTGCGTGGACCAGAATCTCCATCTCCAGGTCAACAAGTTAATGTACATGTAGATCAGTTTTCGTATGTACACGGACAAGTAGGGCCTTTGTGAATTAACTTACAGTGTAGCAGTGGCGGGTTTAGGGGGGTCAGGGGGGTCCTGACCCCACGCCAAGATGGGGGAGAGGGTCGGCTTCGCATCTGCGGACCCCCCTTCAAATAACCCTAGATCCGCCCCTGATTTAGGGTGTGGTAACCTTTTTGAAGGTTGGAAATGAGGTTTCCTATTGACTCCTCGCTCTCCACCACCACATATTATATAGGCTACCAGGTATCAAGTTCAGAGTATTATTTGACTGGTACGAGATATTGAAGTTCACTTCTGCATGCATTTTCCAGCTAATTCTGTACACATGTGAGTTATGTTAAGAATAGCAGATAAACTATCAAAATCCTTCATTGTAAAACTAGATAAGTGTTAAGGGGACGTGTAGCATACGATGTAGTGTCCACCCTCCGTTAGATTCACACAGGAGAGGGCTAGCGTGACATACGAGTAAGTGGGTCAAAATAGGTTGGGGCTTACCCGAACATGGAAAAAGAACATTAAACCAAAAAATCAAGGGAAAAAATTAAGAAAGAACATTAAACCAAACAAATCAAAGGAAAAGGGACATCGCAGGGGACTCTTTCCTTCAATACCTACCCAGAGATAGTTTGTTACAGCGGCGATTACGTTTTATTTGGTTTTAGGGGCGTTTTTTTTTTTTTTTTTTGGGGGGGGGGGTGAGATACACTCGTGACGCTCTTTGTCTTCTGGCATATATCGCTCGGGTCACAGTGTATCATCTCATACTTAAACTGATTTTACCATGGCACACACACACACAGAGAGAGAAAGAGAGAGAGAGAGAGAGAGAGAGAGAGATAAAAAGAATGCGTTATATGTTGCTGTGGCTTTCTGTGCACTTTCAAGCGCAACAGTAACAATACGAAAATCCTGTTAGTGTGCTATTCCTGGTCTCTCCCATCTCGACATGTTTTGGAATTTAAAATAAACATAAGACACCCACTGGCTACATTGATTCCGCTTTATGCACTTAAAACTAAAAAAAATACTTTTAGTGAGCGATTTGTTATGTTAACTGAAGCAAATGAAAATGGGTACTGTTTGTAGTGTGACATCCCATGCTTCTGCTAGCGCTAAAACGAGCCTCGGGTATATATATATATATATATATATATATATATATATATATATATATATATATATATATATATATATATATTGCTAAGTTTTCACCAAGAAGCTAGTCTATGGATTTATCTATATCATAATATTCTATATTCCTCTACAAAAAAGTATCAACCTTACTGCAATGTGCAAAACTATAAAGAAAAAGGCAGGAAAGCTGTCAAATATACAGTCAAAAAGCAAAAATAACAATGTTACTTTGTCAATTTTGATGAAATAATACATGGGTATGGTTAACAGCAAAATCAGCACCAAATTTTAATTATGCACAACAAGTAACACAAATGTTAAGAATATGTGACTAGCATGGGACTTCAGGTCCATTAGAGTTCAAATTCACACTTTGAAAATGCCAGAATGAGAAAAATGCACATTACACACACAAAAATGCATAACTTCAGCAATCACACAATTTAAGTACACAGTACAAAAAATTTACTGTCTTTCTAATGAACTTTAAAAATAAACATAAATTGCACTGTGTCTTTCTTTCTTTGGAAATAGGAAGCATGACTGTCATTAATAACCTCCTCTTCTCACATACTCTTTTGATCCTGGTGAAGGTGAATTTTTTTGCTGTGGTACGTGTATATTTTAAACATGAATACTAAAAACAATGTATCAAAAATACATAAGAAGGATAAATTAGAAGGTAGTAAATACACTGACCCAACATATTTTGTTATGTACACTTGGGTACGTACGGATAAAATTTAGTCCCAAAATATTACACGTCCCTATACTCCCGTTACCGATAGATACATAAAGGAAAAACTGAAAAAACGTCTTTTTAGATTTAAATACCGATAGATCCGATTTTTTACTGCTGTCCTATATATTTGCGTTCCTATAGATACGACGTCCTCAAAAACCCACGTCCTTTAAATCCGCATACCTATAGATCCACGTATTTTGAGATCCAAATACCGATAGATCCATTACAGGTATGCTTTTGCTCAAAATGGTTGGTATACTACTCAGTACATAAAATGCACTTCTTTAAAACGACAGTACAAATATTAATCCTTTCAGCAATATATTATTTTTCTAGATCGTTTTCACACAATACTCAGTGAAAGAACATAAAAAGAACGAAAACGTGTTCTATATTTCACAACGCTTTCTCTTCTAGCGTCAGAACACTGTTTAAAGCGTTCTCAAAATGTAACATTCAAACAGGTAAAAAGTGTTCTGAATTTACATGTAAATGTGTTCTAAACAAAACAAAACAAAACAAAAAAAAAAAAAAAAAGAACATAAAAATGTGTTCTATATTTCACAACGCTCAGTGTTCTGGCGCCAGAACACTGTTTAAAGCGTTCTCAAAATGTAACATTTGCACACTTAAAATGTGTTCTGTTTCATGTTTACGACGCGTTCCCGAACTTTAGAGTGTGATAGACGTGTAGACGCGAACGTACATGTATGTCTTGTTTGAACACCTAATAAATATATAAATAAATAAATGAATAAATAAATAATAAATATCAGGTTGTAATTAAGTCAGATCACTAAGTGGATCAGTATTCGCAGCCAGACTATCACTCGAAAGCCTCATACCTGTATCACAAGTTGATATCGACCTTTTAGCCGATTACGATGTCAGATACAGTGTAGATGGATCTAGCGGTACCTGGATCTAAAGATACGTGGGTTTATAGGAATCTGTTGGTGGATCTATCGGAACGTGAATTTAACGAGACGTAAATCTATTGAGACGTGTATGTATAGAGACGTATCTATCGGGACGAATATTTTATTGGGACGTTTATCTATATGGCGGACCCCGTACACTTAACTGTCATTTGTATAGTCCCAGTTCAAGTGGATTTTCAAAATGTAGACATTCAGTATGGATTATTTGAGGTAATTGTAATACTTAAATTAGGTGTATCCGACTAACACTTTTTAGCGTCTGTTATAGGTGAAATAAGTTTATAGAGTCTTGATAATAAATATTGAAAGTGAAGGGAATGATGCATTTGTCAACTGTCAGGAGTCTCCTAACCATCGTGGCTTAGACGTTAGCAGTGTAAGGTAACTAACGAAATTTTATATTAAAACATGCTTTAGAAGTCCGTGAGACATGGCACCAATAATAAAAGCTACAAATGTCTCTCTTCTAAAAAAAAGAAGATTTAGTCTGTGTGATTTTTTTTTTGTTTGTTTTTTTATTGCAATAGAAAAAAGTACATAATAAACGTTACAAGCACACAAATCTGTGTAGTTTTTGGTCACTGTTCAGAATCCCTGTTTGGACCCTTAACATAAAGGATAAAGGCACAAAATGAGCGATAGAACGTTATATAAAAAATTTTGCTTTAGATTATATTTATGATTTTTAATTACAATTTTAATAATTGAAGCCACTTTAAAGGCACAAAATGAGCAATACAAATTTATACAGACAAACTTGCTTTAGACTAATTAGAATATTTAATTATAATTATAGTGATTATGATCATAAGATTACAACCTATGAGTAATTCACTATTGGACCCTCTCGACAGACAGTTCAGAATATTCTTGTAAAGCGTAAGGCTAAGATCACTTAATATTGATGATGACTGCAGACAAGTTGGTAGTTATGAAATCAGTTTTTACAGTCTGTAAAGTTCGGGAATCGTTTTAGACCCTCATCTGCAAAGAATCACCGAAATGGTCTGAAATATTAGTATCACAGCAACCTTCACATCCTTTTGAGGAAGCACCCAGTTCGGCTGGCTTTATAACCACAAGGGCTATGAAATTCAGAATAACAAAATACACGTACTATTGCCATAATTCATGATAAATATGTTACGAACATTTAGGGGTACTTGACAGAGGTCATGTAAATAGTTTGGCGGCAGTAGGCTGTTTGAAGACGGCAGAGAAATACATGTAATATCTGAAATAAACTCTAGGTATGTATCTTGTCTCTCCTATTTATCGCTATTCTGTTGTACTGTAAAAAATAAATGTATACTCTGACAGAGACGTGCGCACAGTGTAGAAATAAGGTTAATCATGACCTAGATAAACCCAGATATATTACAGAATGAATGATTCTATACAATTATGTTTTCGTTGAATTTTGATTTAAAGTGTATTATAATTAGTGATGATATGAACTTAAGCTGACATGGCTGTGTTCAATAATAACTTAAATTTGGTGTTCCAGGGAACATCAGCCATCAGAAGTTGAACAGCGCGTTCGTCGTGCGGGTGGCGCAGCAGAAAACCAAGTAGGTAAACGAGTTTAATTTCATTTGCACTTACAGTGAGACATATAACGATATATATATATATATTTGCTTGAACATCATATTATATTCAAAAGATCTAAATCTAACGTTTTCAGTTTTTAGATTTAATTAAAAAATTGAAATAATCACTTTCATTTTTATTACAAGGATGTACCAAACTTTTTTCTTCTCTTTTTCAAAGCTTGTTATTAAAGCCCAAAACATGTTATAGAGAACAGAATTATTTGCTCCAGGGAAAATATTTGAGTAAATTACACCTTAAGACCCGACTGAGATGCAAGACCTACATAAATAAATCTGTCCTTAATCCAGTTGCTCCTATGTCTACTATTTGATACACAGTTTATTATATTAAAATACTTCAGCTTTCTTCATCCTATATATTTTTCAAATTTGTAAAAGTTCTCTTCAGCGTTTGATGTTTATTCCTTGATCATTGGGCAGTGGGATACTAAGGGGAGGTGTCAGGGGGGTCCTGACCGCCCCCCCCCCCACTTCGATTTCTGAAAAAAACACACACACTAATAGTCCCCCCTTGAAATTAGAATTTTGACTAGCTGAATCATTGTGATAAACCGTACTAAATGGCACCGTTCGCCCTCTAAAATTCCAAAATTTTCGGGGCCCTTTTGCGGGCCCAGAACCCCATGCCAAGGGGGGGGGGGAGGGTCGGCCTCGCATCCACGAACCCCCCCCCCTTTCAAATAATCCTGGATCCGCCCCTGTTGGGGGAGGGGGGATTGAAAGAATAAATCAATTTAGGTAAGAAAGCTGTTTATACTGTTTTATGTTCTCGAACTTAGGCCAGACTGGCATAAAGACCACACAACCTTAGTTCAAATGAGATCTGAAATGAATTGTTTTACTTCATTACACAAAATGCTAAAGTAACTTCGGCAAGTGATAATTGGTAGGTTCAAATGTTTTTCTTCCGTTGACCTATGTGATTAAACTAAAAAAAGTGATGAAACATTTTTCTATTCAATAATCAGCGCTCTGGTGTTAGATTGATCCAAATACTCCCTTTTGTAATCACTTTAATTAATTAATTAATTACTGAATATGCTTTTTTTTTTTTGCAGGAATGAAAAAGCGTCTAATCATCAATGCTGATGACTTTGGTTTCTGTGAGGAGAGGGACAAAGGCATTGTAGAATGTTACAAGATGGGCACGATTACTAGTGCAACCTTGATGGTCAATGGTCAATCTGCCCAACAAGCTGCTGAGATGGCCTCTGAGTACAATATACCTGTTGGTAAGTGTAAATGGAGGTAGAAAAATATAGATTTATTGAACCAACACCACAGAAAAGATTAGCAAAAAAATCAGAAGAAAACTGGTTCTGTCTTTTTTCAGCATTATTCTCCTTCCAAGTTAAAAATGATAATCATAATAATAATAGTGAAAAAGAGAAAACATAGCAAAGGATTCTGACAACTCATGTTGAAAAAATTATTCAAAATAGAAAGATTCTTGATTTTTGATCAACAACAAAACAAACAACAATAACAAAGAAGTTTTTTTCTCAAACATATATAAACCAGTTCTATGGAATGGTGTAGAATGTATGCACACACAATTTTTTTTTTTTTTGGGGGGGGGGGGGGGGGCTGGCTAGGGCCAAACAAAGAATATACAGCACCATTATTCATCAAGTTAAGATAAAATACTTCTCTTGTCTTTTTTCACCAGTCTTTGGAGGTACCTTTTAACAGTTTTAACATATTATTTTCCGCAGGTTTATACTTCAACATAACTAAGGGGCAGCCAGTTTGCCAGTCACTTCAGACCAGTGGCTGCACATTCACAGATGCAAATGGCACAATGTTAGGAAAGATGGGCTTCAGAGAAGCTTTAATAGCAAAGAAAGTGGATATGAAAGAGGTAAATGCATTTTTGTCTATTCAAGATGAATTGAAGTAAATTTTTTTGCCACAAAACCCAACCACATGCTCCCGTTTCGTTTCATAACTATTGGAATTATCAAAGAGCATCATTTTATATTTTCCCAAAAATGATACTTTTGATACAGATATTTTATGCTTTCTTTCTGGGCTATACATAACCCTCAGTCATTTTTGCAGGCAACAAATTTGAATAATTGTGCTATTGAGCATGCAGTAAAAATGTGTCATACATACTGTGTCATTTGGTACACTTTTAAGAATTGGAGGGACCCGGGTAGAAAAGGTCAAACTGACATAGAGAAATGTGAACAAGGTACAATTGTAAAACTCCTTATGGTTCATTGATTGATTAATTAATTAATTTAGTTTATCCCGTGGAATGTAGACTTTATTTGAGTCATATAGGAAACAAGTAGCAGTGGTTTATTTACATTACATGTAGTCCACGCTTGCTTCATATGGAACTTTAAATGATTCCTTATTGAATGGAAAAAAAAAACATGAATATAATGGCTGTTAATCTTCAGTTAAGTACTTATATTTGACATGTATATATCTTGTCTCACTTAATACAGATTTTCAAAATGTAAGCATTCAATTAATGTTATACATTCATTGTTAAATATGCTCATAACTGCAGCAAGGTAGAAATTTTGTGTTTTACATGGAAACATGAAAAAAAAAGAAGTGTTACAATTATAATTTAATTAAAATGGTCTTGTTTGATTGTAGGTGAAGTTAGAGTTGGAAAGTCAGCTCCAGAAGTTCCTGTCTTTGTGTGGTCATCTTCCACATCATGTAGATGGACATCAGCATGTCCACACCCTGGATGGTTAGTAGCATTTAGAAGTTGTTGATCAGTAATAGGGTTTCCACAGTTGCAACTTTTGAGGGGGCCGTAGCTGAAGGTTCAATAGTCCGAAGGTTCATTGGTCCGAATGTTCACTATAGAACCTTCGGACCAATGAACCCTTGATTAAAAAAACCGATAAAAATGTTACCAGTTTTCGGACCAATGAACCTTCGGACCAATGAACCTTCGGACTATCGAGACGCCCCCCTTTTGAGAGGCCTTGTCACACTTCCTTGAATAATGGCAAACTCTCTAAGATATTTACTCAATAGGACAATAATGCCATTTTTTTTAGTGCAGAATGGACCTTCAATAACAAGTCTATAAATAAACCCAGGTTACTTATTGCCTTACATATAGTTTTTTTTTAAATAAAATTATGATATAAAACTAGAAGATATATTTTTACCAAATAAGTTTTTTTATGTGTCTGTTGAATACATTGCAAATATAAGTGTTTGATTCAGGAGTGAGGGAAGTGTTTGCTGAAGTCCTATCCACTCACAATATTTCCTGCACCAGACTTCCAGTGGAGGATGTCAATGTACCCTGGCTTAATAGTGACCGGAAACAAATCTTCACTTCAGTTGTTAAAAGTGCTCTTGAAGCCAAGTATTTATTTCATCAGAATGGAATAAGGTGAAGATTCTCACGTGAAACACACAGCTCCTTATGTCTCCAAAACTAGCACATAGTTTCTATTGAATTTGAATAGGAAATCATACATTGAAAATCTTAATCTGACCTTGAATTTGACTTTTGACCTACTTTTTCACATGCACTTCACATATTATGTAGTCCCTATTTCTCCACAATATTAAAAGCTACCATTTAACATGACTGACTATAATCTGACAGATGGCACAATATCTGGTGGTGATATGGCTGCTCTGTTCCTCTGGTCTTAGTATTGGTTTTGCCTTTTGTGCATAATTAAAATTTGGTGTATTTTACTGTAAGGCATTATTGAATCAAAATCGACAAAATAATTACTTGCCCCTATTTCTCTGCAACTAAAACAGATAAATCCATAACTACATGTACCATTTAACTTAAATGAACATAATCTGACTGGTGGTATAATATCTGGTGGAGGTATTGCTGCCCTTTCCTCTAGTCTTAACATCTGTTTTACCTGTTGCATAATTAAAACTTGCAGTTAAGCATGATGTTATATTAAATCGAAGTTGACAATAACCCTATTTTGTGCTTCATTAGTTTCTGCTTTTTGTTTAAACATTTGACAGCCCTGCTGCCTTGTTTTCTTTTTTGCTTACCAACTATGGTACAGATATTAGAAAAGTTTTTTTTTTCTATGATAACTGAAAGAAGAAATTGGCCTGTTATTGTCCATTCCTCAAATTTAAAGTATTGCCCTTTTAACTACATTAAATTTGATTCATCTTAAAATTGTTGGTTTCATTTCTCAGGTCAACTGATCATTTCCTTGGCATGACCACCATTGGCTTTGATATGACAGAAGAACGAATCCAGAGTACACTGAAAGCATTTTTCTCACCAGATAATACCATAAATAAGGATAAATCTTCGGTGTCGTGTGAATGGATGGTCCACCCTGGGTTTATAAGATGGGACGGCAAAGGTGGCGCTGCGGCAATCCAACCAGATGGCAATCCAGCAGCGAGGCTTTATGAATGTAAAGCAGTAATAAATGAGAGCATGAGACAGTTCTATAAAGAGGAAGGTATAGAACTGATCTCATTTGAAGATTTGTGAGACAGGTGACATGAAGTTCAAACAATTACAATAACAGTTTTGAAATATAACAGGGAGCAAAAGAGAAAAAAACTGAATTGATCTTATCTAGTTTATATATTCACCAATACAGTGTAGTATAGAGTTAATGATAATTTTTATTCCATAAAATAGGGAACTTTTCAGTAAAACTCCTTTAGTATTATATTATGATATCCTTATCAGAATAATCAGATATACAGACAAAGTAAACATATTTATTTTTTTCATTTTATTATGATAGTGGCAAAGACAAACATCACTTGTCATTGCTATTTTAACGTAAAATCTACTCCAATATAAGTTTTCTGATACGTGTCAAAATGTTTCATTTCAAAATTATTTGAAACAGGATACTGAAACACACTGATACAGACATGTAATGATCACGTGCAGATACATGTAACAGAGATTGCTGAGCAGCTAATAAAGTCATGATTTCATTGAGTCAACAGGACCCTAATTTTACTAAAATCATTATTAGATTGACGCCTCAATGAAACGGTATACTTCCATATTCAGTTGACAAATTAAATTTTACCAACATTGAGTTTTTTTTTTTTCTTTTTTTTTTCTTTTTTTTTCTTTTTAAAATCATTACAAATTGCACAGTTTTGTCGGCATGCGGTTCACGTACATGTACATGTACATGTAGTTAGCTGGAGAACAGAGGTCAAGGTGGACAGACGTTCACTATTATAACTCCGATAAAAATGGAAGTTTCGACGAAAATTACGCAAAATTTTGACTGCTCGAAGGGGAATTTTACTGCACAGGAACTATATTTATGACGGAAATGAGGAAAATCTTAAGACTTAAAGTAGCGACAATTATAAGTAACGCAAGGGCTATATTCGTAACGCAAAGGCTATGGGCCACAATACAATGAGGACTAGTTAAGCAACCAGAAAAGATAATCTACAACCTAAAACGTCAACACTACTATCGATCAGTTTTATCGGCGAACAGTTCTCTGAAATACATAGAAAATTAGATTTTAATATGTTAAAGCTACAAAACTTGATATCATAGTAGAAAAATTCAGATACTGGACAGAAAAGTCTTTTTTTTGGAGAAAATAAAGTACAGATGATTGAGATGAAACACAGAATTCGAGAAGTCTGTCACCTTTGTATTGGAGGAACTAGATTAACTCCATTAACCACACTGATGAATTTCCTAAACTTACCAGATCCTTAGACAAGCAGAAAAATAAGATGCCCCAATATTGAAAGGCACAAATCTAGCGTTTTTGTAAAATTAGGAACTGTTTAAACCTCTTAGAATTTGCCTTAAGGTGCAGTGTCCACGAGTATCGTCAACGTTCTCAGGTGTGTGAACAGTGCAATATTCCCCGTAATATGCTCGACTTTCTACAATAAGATTAAAAAAAACAAAAAAAAACAAGGTTTCATGATTTACAGTACGAACATTTATTATCTGCTGTAGGAAAAGTATGTGTAAATGATACTAAATGTAGGCCTATATATTATATTATTACTTATATTTTAAATTGCAGTGTGTCACCTTCTCCCGACTAAGTTGGTGTCGTTAAAGATATTTTGGTTTAAGTTTAACCGATTGGACTTCTAACACCACGAGCAAGATAGACCTATTTTCTATATTTCCCGATGGGGACGATCTGGGTTTTAACGCACACTTTCATAACCAAGTGCAAGGCCCGTCTCTTGTAAATGATTTAGATACGAACATTAAGTTTTCTTTGTACTGTATGTATGTATACTGCGAAGTATACATAAATACAAGCCTATTGGTATGTTTTATTGGTGGAATGCTACTTTTAATACAACATTTCGTTTTGGCACGTATATATGTATTTTAAACAAACGTTGTCAAATAATGCCACAAAATACATTGTACATAGCATATATACATAAGGAAAATTAGAAGGTAGTGAATGCACTGACCCAATATCTAATCCATTGAGTCAATACTATATAGTAAATATTCGATATGGATAATATGAAGTAATTGTAATATTTATATAATTGTCAGTTGACAGAAGTCTCCTAACCATCGCTGGCTTCGTTGTAAAAGGCCAGAATTTCTGCCAAATCGGAGTCGGATTCACTGGTTTCACTGTGTACGCTGCTGTGTTCATTCAGCGGTGTCAAAACCATCTCATCGTTGGTCATTACCTCCTAAAGAAACAAAATAACAATAGAAAAAATTGATAAATAAAAGAAAAGAATATAATCAGCCAGTAAAAGACAGAATTCAAATATGTTACACCAGCAGGGCATCTTGTGTTCTACAGTGAACATTTGTAAGCTATGAATTCTGTGTCCGTCACGAACAATTTCGCTGACATTTCGCTGTTTTGCATATGCACAATGTAAATATACTTAAATAGGTCGAGGTTTATCTCATTTGCCATTCATTTCGCCAATTTATTTTGTTTTGAGCTGCATAAAAGCAAAAAGAAAAAGTTCAAGCGACCCTTTACCTGAGCAATGCTCAAAATGGGAGAAGTGACCAAGTCGTCTGGAAAGTCATTTACATAATAGTCGAATAGCCAACTGCAGCAAATAAATAAATAAAAAGAAAAGAATTGAATAAAAAAATACAATAAAACGAAAAATAAGATTAACAAATTAAATTTTCAAAATAAGCAAGAAATAATTGATGCGTATTAGAAAGTTTGGCTCATGATAAAGAAGCTTTCATAAATATTGGAGTAAAAAACATAATGATTCTTACTCATGATATAAGATATCATCCATATTGTCTAGTCTTTGGTCCAAGTCACTGAAACAAAATAAGGGAAAACGCATTTAGATATTTACATAGTGTATTGAAAACTGTCGACAATACTTTAAAAAATGACTAAATATGAACATTATTCACATTTATATCAAACAGAACGATGCTTAAACTGGTTTTAAAACATGTAAAGTATTTCACAGTTATAAACCAATATTCAAAAATATTAATTTACAAAATCAGATAACTCATAGTCACAATAACGTATTACACACCAAACTAGACTGTCAATAAGGTCCCTGAAGACATAATCTGTATCTGTGTAGATGATGGTTCCATGCAAGATTTTCCGAGTGGCTTCACGCTTGCTGGGAACTTCAATCCACAGAGGGTGTCTGAATAGACATTGAGATGTAATATTCTGATAGACATGGCATACAAAATGCTCCCTTTCTATAATTATGCAATTTTTTTTAAAATAAAAACCTGTATATTTGGTCTAGTAGTCTTTCAAAAAATTTGATAAGGACACCGATATGGCTATCAGTTTCTAATTCATGCTAACCACGTACATGTAAGTCCCTTTCTTACCTGCCTTCGAGTAACTCAAACAACATGACACCAAGAGCATAGAAATCTACTTTCCAGGAGGCGGAGGTGCCAGTCAGGACTTCAGGGGTCAGATTTTTAAGGAGGGTGAAGTTCACTAATCCCGGTCCCCAAATACTTTCCCCATCCTCGGTCAATGGGTGAGCCGACCCCAGATCACACTGAAAAATATAAATATTCGTAAATGAATGGAAAAGAGAAGAGAATAACAGAAATACATTACGTTGAAGTTAAAGAAAACTTAAAAACAAGTTCTGTTAGTCATAATACTCATTTCATGTGCTGTACTACGGACGTAAAAATCCAGTTAGATCGAAAAGCGAATTATTATCTAAAATATTATCTAATATCGATAAGAGAGAAGATTAAAGTTTATTTAGCCAATCAAATAGATAACAAAGATAATAGATAACAAGAGATAACAAAAATAAAATAAATATAAAATGATATCTAGCATTTTTATTCAGAATCAGACGTTTTTCGAGCAAAAATGTCGCCAGCGAACATCTCACCAATTTGGGGATCCCTTGCTGACTGATCAAGACATTGTTATCCTTGATGTCGCAGTGTGCCATGTGCAGTTGGTGTAAATGGTCAATTGCCTTACAGACGCACGTGGCAATAAATTGCACCATCCGGAGAGGAACTGCGTCGCTAAAAATGAATAAAAGCAACTGTATCAGAACTTGCTCTTGTCGAAATAAAGGAAAATGCATTAAATCTAGGGATAATGCCATTAAAAAAAGAGGGGATGGGAGAATATGAAAGAAATCTGGGCATTTAGAAAAAGAAAAATAACTTACAAATTTCTTTCGCAGTATTCTTTTAGGGCCTCCAGGTCCATTGGACATATTTCCGAAATTAAGACCGTTAGCTCTGGTCTGACATCAAAAGAGTGGACAAGCCTGGAACCAAATGATTTCACAAATTAAAACTTTTTTCTTCGATTCATTTCACGCCTGCGGACTCTCTGCCTCAACTGACACTCTTTCTTTCTTTGTGATTTAATTTTAAAAGCTCGTACCAACTGTTAATCATCCTCCGTCAAATTGCATCAAACATCTGAAGATATGAATCAATATTTAAAAGGTATATTTGACAAAGGTAACAACCGTGTGAACTAATTAAAAATTCAAAATCAATTGTTATTGGTTTACAAATATATACAGCAGTTCAAATACCCCAAAACAAAGTCGCTGTGCGCTAGCTTCATAACGATCACTTCTTCTCGGATATGGTAACCGTATTCCATGCATTTTGGCACTTTCATAGCCAGGTTGTTTCTAAGCTAAATATAGAATATTTCGAATGTTAAGTAGGATATACTTGCTTAAATCCATACTTTGCGCTTTAGTATCTTATATAGCAAGATAATTTTAAATCCCATTTATCAGCAAGGTATACCTTAAATAACGAAAATTTTTAAACTAGGGTCTATAAACTAATTTTCGATCTCTCAATTTTTATTCTTTTATTGTGATATATATATACATGTATATATATCAGCTTGCATCACCATCACAATAGTTAACATCATAATACCTTGTACACTGTGCCGAACCCTCCTCGTCCTAAGATCGGAAGCAGCGTGTCTTCCTGTTGGAAAAGTCCTCGGACCTAGATATGAATTAAAAGATATTCAATCATTAAACATACTTCTGAAATTTGGAACTATTTTAGTTTCCTTCCGTTTATCCTTAAGGTTGAAAACTATATCACATTGCATGGGCGGATCCAGGATTATTTGCACGGGGGGTCTGCGGATGCGAAGCCGATCCTCTCCCCCATCCCCTCCCTTGGCGTGGGGTTCGGGGCCCGCTGAAGGGCCCGGAAAATTTTGGGTATTTTAGAGGGCGAACTATGATTCAGCTAGCCAAATTTCTAATTTGAAGAGGGGACCTTTGGTGTGATTATTTTAGAAATCGAAGGGGGGGGGGGGGGGGGGTCAGGACACCTCTGACTCCCCCCTGAATCCGCCACAGACATTGCATGTAAATCAGTTCCACTTTGCAATTATGCAAATATAATTTTGCTTAGCAAAAAGCTGACAAAAAGAGAACATAAGATTTTTACAAAGTTTCATACAAAACCGAGTGGGTGACTCTCCCTTTTTACTCATTAAAAAAAAAAACAACAACTCACCTCGTATTCTAGTTCAAATGTTTCTCTGTGAAAAATATAGTTGTAGATGTTTTTCATGCCTAAAAAGGCCATATGTGACGTAATTATCATTTTTGCTTTGTTTTAGTAAAACAAAAATCTCTGCATTTTTTCGCCTGTGCTGCAGTATGTCTGCGATAACTTTTGCGTTACTACGCAACGACGGCACGGCTCAGTGACGTCACAATTTGTTTTACCTTAAAGGGATTTTCTTCACGTGATTCACCAATGCACGTATTCTGTTATTGGAAAAATATAGAGACCGATTTTCAACTGTTATATTAGACGTGAGCAGCATAAGATAACTAACGGGATAGATATGAACAAAATTTAAAACTAAAATATATGCTTTAGAATTCTGTTTAACAATGCACCGAGAAAAGAGCTACAAATGGCTCTCCTCTCAAAAATAAAAAATAAACTATAGTTTAAAACTATATAATAAAGAGGATTCATGGGAAGCCTGCCTCTTCTTGTGACCGTTTCTTTGTCTATACTATGTAGATTTTGGTCAATGTTCAGAAAAATCAACTCATCCTTGTTTGCGGCTGGGTGCGCATTCCCGAAGGAATATTTCAATAAATTCGGGATATCGTTCTTCAGACTGGTATCATTACACATTACACATTAAATGCACAAATAAGGATATAGAAATTTATATATATAGTATTAGATTAAAATTGTAATTTTTAATTATGATAATAATTTTCATTATAATTATAAAAGTTATGATTAAAATTATAAAATAGCCTATGATGCATTGAGATTAGTAACTTTTATGGTATTTTACTATTGTCCCAACTGGAGAGGCATTGCTGAATATTCCTATAAAACGTGACAGGGAAAGAAATTTAATGAGGACTGCAGATCAGTATATCGTTATGAGACCAGTTTTTACTATTAGACCCTCATCTGCAGAATTACCGAGATGATCTGAAATATTAGACCCGGATGAAATGCAAGAACTACGTACATCAGATGATCGCAGAGCTCTCTTTTCTGTTCATTTATTCAAAAGTATTACTATCATAAAACATGATCTGTGACACATCGCTGGAGGAAACGGTTGAACCGCATTTCTAAACCAAACGCATTTTGAAACCAAAGAAAATGTGAGTGTGCATTTGAACCTCAGCGCATTTTTCAATAATTTTTAAACGGTTTGAACACTATGGAGAAATAGAACTGGGGTAAAGATTTGAATTGGTTACTATTTCATTGACGCGTCCAAATGCATTTAGTTGCACAATGCGGTTCTCGTTTTGTCTTGAATATTTTTTTGTCTTTTCTTTGCAATAAAGCGAGTCTCAAATATTCTGTATCAGAAACAATCTAGGACGAGGTCATGCCTGCAGATAAAGCAAGGTCATGCAAATGGCACGGCGGCAGCAGCCTGTTTGACGACGACAAGTGAACTCTAGGTATCTTGGCTGTATCTTGTCTTTCCTATACTGTTCAATGTACTGGAAACAGTAAATCTATACTGTTTTGACAGTGACGTGCGCTCAACGTAGAATAAATAACAGAATGAATGTTTCTACAATTCTGTTTTGTTGAGTTTTGGTTTAAATCAGTGATGATGTGAAGTTAAGCTGGCATGGCTGTAATTTGATTATTTTGGCTTTCCAGTGATATATCATCTGTCTTGATCAGTGCAGTCATCTTGCAGGTGGCGCAGCACAAAACAATTTCAATTAGGTAAACGTTTATATTGCACTTGCAGGAAGATATTCAAATTTCTTTCTTTCTTTCTTTCTTTCTTTTTTGCTGGACCTCATTATGATTATTAAAATAATTTTTTTCTTATAAGGACCAATCATTCTTTTGTCTCAGATTGTCTCTTTTTTCTGTGCTTGATATTAAAGCCCAAAAACGTGCTGCATTTTAATGATGACAATAATTATATAATTTTGTAGCTCCTAAACTGCTTCTTTAATACCTTGGACCATCATACAAGAAATAAATCTCTCTTTAAACCAGTTGCTCCTTTGTGTATAATCTGATGTACTTCAAGTTCAACTTAATTCATCCTCATTTTTATTCAAATTTGCTTTTTGGAAGGTTGAAAGAGAGCTGATTACACCTTTTCTTACATTTCCTGGCCTTAGGCTAGACTCCCATTAAGACCACACAACCTGGATTTTTTTTACTTGTAAATGTAACTTAGCAAGTGATTAGTGATGGGTTCAAATGGTTATTCTTCCATTGACCTATTTGATAAAACAAGAAAAAATCTAAATGATGACACATTTTCCATTTCAGTAATCACCACTCTTATGTTAGATTGATCCAAATATTCCCTAAAAAAATTTTTTTTGCAGTAATGAAGAAGCACCTAATCATCAATGCTGATGACTTTGGTTACTGTGAGGAGAGGAACAAAGGCATTGTTCAATGTTACAAGGCAGGGGCTGTTACAAGTACGACCTTAATGGTCAGTGGTCAAGCTGCCCAACAAGCTGCTGAACTTATTTCTGAATATAACATATCTGTGGGTAGGTGTAAATTGAGATAAAGTATTATAGGTTTATTGATGTAAAACCACAAAAGAGATTTTAAAAAGTTCAGATTTATTTATTTTTAATATAATAATAACTTTATTTCAAAATTGTAACCCATGGGGTGAAAGTGGTACATAAATATGAATAATGGATGTGACGCTCTCGCCTCCCTGGGGAGGATACAGTCCAGCCACCGTATCAGGCACTCAAAGTTAACACATGAACAATTTTTAAATAAATGTCATATAAGCCACTTCTAAAAAATGGTCTAGAATATAGGTATATATAGTTTCGGACCATGAAAGATTTTTCATGGGTCCTAGATAGGACCAAACAAAAAACATGGCATCATTCTTATAAACTTATAACTTCAGTCATTTTACACCAACCATTGGTTTAATTTTGTTACAGTGTTAATATTTAACTTTTTGCAGGTTTGCACTTCAACATAACTGAGGGGCAGCCAGTTTGCCAGTCACTTCAGACCAGTGGCTGCACATTCACAGATGCAAATGGTTGGAAATTAGGAATGATAGGCTTCAGAGAAGCTTTACATTCACAGAAAGTGGATATGAAAGAGGTCTGTGCCTTTCATTCATTTTGTTTAAATGATTTCTTATTAACTGAAAGAATATTATTATGGTTATAGCTTTTGATCCTCGGTTATGTACTCATATCTATCTCACTCACACACACACACACACACACACACACACACACACATACATATATCTTTTATCACATTTAATACAGATTTCCAATTAATGTTATACATTCGGCATTTAAATATGGTATGCTGGTAATGCATGCCATGCCAAAGCAAGCTCATAACTGCAGCAGAGTAGAAGTTATGTGTTCCATATGATGTTAAAAAAGATGAATTGTTACAATTAAAATCTAATTTGAAATAGTGTAATATACTTATAATCTAATTTGAATCTTTTGATCGCAGGTTAAGTTAGAATTGGAAAGTCAGCTCCAGAAGTTCCAGTCTTTGTGTGGTCATCTTCCACATCATGTAGATGGACATCAGCATGTCCACACCTTGGATGGTAGGTAGCCTTTAGAACTTGCTGTCAGTAGCAGGGTTTACACAAGTGTGACTTTGGGAGGGTGTGTGTCCTTAGCTGCATTCAGATTCATATCATGTACTAACACACCTCCTCCAGCAGCTAGGGGGTAATTTACTATCGTTTGCTGATTAAGCTAATTAAGCTGATTGCACTTTAGCAAGATTCCCCGCAGAGTTAGACCCAGCTAGCAGTATGTGTGAATCTGAATGGACCACTTGTCACACTTTCTGAAAATTGACATACTCTTAGTTAAGTGACTCCGTATATGACTTCAGAAGAATAATATTTTGTCTATTCCATAATTAACCCCAAATAAAAATCTGGTGAAAATCCAGTGAACTTAATGCCTAATTTTACTGAAAGTTTTTTTTTTTTAATATGGGTCTCGCATAAAACCAGAAGATATTTTTAATGAGACCAAATGAAATGCTTTTTTCTTCAGAGTCTGTTTTTTTTTTTTTTTTTTTTTAATATCTGTGTTGAATGCTTGGCAAATATATAACTGTTTGATCCATATTATTCAGGAGTAAGGGAGGTGTTTGCTGAAGTCCTATCTAGTCACAACATTTCCTGCACTAGACTTCCAGTGGAGGATGTCAATGTACCCTGGCTTAACAGTGACTGGAAACAATTCTTTACTTCAGTTGTGAACAGTGCAGTTGAAGCCAAGGATTTATTTTATCAAAATGGAATAAGGTGAAGATACTCACATGAAACATAGTTCTTAGAATGAGAGTAAGGCCAGAGACCTAAACATTTTCAGTGGCTCTTTGGTCAAATTTAGTTCTCTTTGCACAGCAACAGTAGATATTAGACTAGGGGGATTTTTAGTCTGATAATTTACAAAAGAAATTCCCCTCTTATGGTCCACTCTTCTTTCAATTCAAGATCTTGATTTTTTTTCATTATACACTAAAGTTGTTGGTTTCACTTTTTTAGTTCAACTGATCATTTCCTTGGCATGACCACCATGGGCAGTGATATGGACAGTGAAATGACAGAGGAAAGAATCCAGAGTGCTCTAAAGGCAATTTTTTCACCTGATAACACAATAAACAAGGATAAGTCTTCCGTGTCATGTGAACTGATGGTCCACCCTGGATATCCAAATTGTGACCTCCAAGGTGGCTGTGGGCAAGGACCAGACGGCTTTGCTAAGTCAGCAGACAGATTGCATGAAGTTCAAGTTCTTACAAGTTCAGCCATGCAACAGTTCTATAAAGAGCAAGGTATAAAACTTATCTCATTTAAAGATTTGTAAGAAAAGGGCATGAAGTTCAAGAAACTATGATAATATTTTTGAATGAATTTTATGGGGTTCAAAAACTCATTTTGATTTGAGGTCCATTTAATGGTATTCAAAGGAAACTATTATAGTATGCCAAAAATACATGGGACGAGTGTTGGTCATTTCTCTGCTGTTATTAAATGATTGTAGTCTTTAAATCAATTCAACTCTTAAATAACAGAATAACCATATATGCACAAAAAGATCTTTTTCATTTTAAAGATTTTTTTGAAATTTTATTTTGAAAATGCTTTCAGCATTCGTCACTGATATTATAATGACAATTGTCTTCAATTTCAGTTACTTGATGTGTTAAAAAATGTTTCAAATTCACTTAAAATGGGATACTTAAAATTACATGAAAATCAGTAGTGACATTATCTGTGCTCAGTGCTAGAAATTTCTGCATTCCAAATGAACTTTAAAAAATGCACAATGGTGTTTCATCACTTCTTTCTTAAAACTTGTGTTATTCTTAGTATTTATGCATATTAGGATATGAGCCTAATGAGATCTGCGAAATATGCTTCCATGAAATGTACATTCAAAGAATGACCATCAATATTTGTTTAAAAAATATTGTAGACATATTACTGCTGAATAAATTGTAAAACAAACGTTTTTCTTGCAGCATTCAAAGTTCAGTTTGACAACTTTCTCAACCAAACCATTCCAGTGCTGCCACTGCCAATATCTGCATTAATATCACAATATGGTCATTTAGGTGTGGGTCATCTCGTTTCACAATATCACTTGTAGTCATAAGTGATCTTGAACTTTCCTTCTGACTCATCAGATTTTTTCCAATATATTTCTTACATTTATAGTATTATGTAAACCAAAACCCTGCAGACAGTTTGCCCTCAGGTGGGTCAATTTTTCCATTCTTTATGCATTTTTGCAGAAACTGTTCAAGTCTTGTTACAGGGCCTCCAGAGCCAGGAAGTGTCACTTGTTTCACCTTTGGTAGATATTCTGTACACAACAAGTGTAGCAGTTTAAAGAACTGTTTACTGTAAGCCTCGGCTAAAGCACTACCGGCAACTACCAGGAAATTGAGCAGTAAAGTTGCTGTGATATCAGGACGTGGGTCCAAGTTTAGGACATTACACAACCACTCCCACCCTTTCTCTACCCCATGTGGGTGTGGTTGTTGTTCACCCCTGGGTGGCGGAGACACTATCATAGCTGCATACAGTCTCATGTATCCTGTCATACGCCTGAGAAACTTGTCCTGTTTTTCACACTGTCCATTTTCCACAGCATAACCAAGTGACCTGAAAGCCCATAAAAAATACCATTGAGCACATAATTATGATATGTTTCAAAATATTCAGATATCACTATAAATATAGACCTGACTGACATTTAAAGATTGTTTATAAATTTAAGCTTATACCCTACTTTGGTAACAACTTAAAGGGACAAAAACTCTTCGTATAATATCTTTATTTCACAATAAAAACATTGTGAACAACTCATAGAAATATAATATATTCTGTTTTACCACAAAAACAGCAGTTATAGCTATTATTCTGAGATCTGAGCTTGTCTTCAGATCACGTGACTTCCATTGATGGCTATACTCTGTTATAATCTCTTAAGAGATTTTAACAAAAAACCAAACTTTTTAGAAAAAAAAGGGACTAACTTTGAATGTAAAAATGGATTCATTAACCATTGGTAAGTATGGGAAAATTGTTGTTTACTCCAGGAAAATTCATTTTTTGGCCAGAACGAAGAGTTATTATCCCTTTAATTGGGAGGTCTTCAGTACACAAATTAAGTAAAGAATAAACTACAAACAATCTATTAATTGATTCAGATATAAAATGAAAAACTCAACATTTAAAAATAGTCTGTAAAACTATGCAATTAATATAAGACTTTTGTATATTTTTAAAAACATAAAAATTACTTGTAATAATCTTCTGTGGATTGCCCCTTCTCCTTGGGTCTATAATATGGCACTAGATAGGGACAAGCTATGTGAAAATGTGCCAATAATAAATCTCCAAAGTCTGGATACATGCACCATACTCCAACTGCAACCATAGCAATAGGGAAGGCAGATTCAAAGTTGGATGAAACCTGCTCATCCCCTTGTTTCTGAAAATGGGGAAAATTATCTTTTAGAAGTAAAAAAAATTGAGACTGGTGTAATGCAAATATCAAATTCTTTTTAGAAGAATAGGTTGTTTTTTATGGACCACCCTGTACATAGGACAAGCCAAGCTGCAAAGAGAAAGAAAAACACAAACGGTACAGTTGTCACCATACAATCTTTCACGTCTAACTTAACAATCTTTACACAGTTTTTAAAAAGACTCGGTGTGCACTGAGGCAGTAGGATGTCTGCAGACCTCTGAATTTTGCAGATTCATACAGATCATCCATAACAAGAAATCTTTATTGGGATCTTTTAACTTACCAGTATTTTTTTAGCTAGAAGGTCTTTACAAAAGTTTATGCCAGCTGGGTGTTCAGCAGCTTTGACCATTTTATTGGACACCTCTACTGGCTGGCCTGCGAGAAGAGAGCACAATTTCTCCAATTTATCCCTCAAGTGAGCACCATTGACTTTTGAGATGGCATTGACAGGGAGATTGACAGCCTTTTGGAGGTCAAATTTAAATTTCTTTAGCTGAAGAAAAATTGTGTAGAAAATATGAATAAAAGCAGGTACAGAAAAACAAATTTGGCCTTTAGAAAAAAAAAAAATAAATAAATAAACACACCCACATGGAAACATTTGGTGTAAAACAATGTGTAATTTTGACCAACATTTTACTGATTTAACAGATAAGTTATGTAGGGTTATCATCTTTTTGAAGTAAACTAGCCAATCAGCTGAACAAAATGAGCATTATACTTACTCTGGGATCTTGACCTGTCAGTGCTTCATATGACTTTTCTACGTTCTTCTGATTTTCCTGCAGTTTTACAAATGCCTCGTAGGCCTTTACAGGGGCACAAAGAGTTTCGCCAGCAGCTGAGAAGCCAATTAAAAAAACAGTCTATGTTTAACAAACTTCACAATCTGAATCCAAACATTTTGTACTGCTTATGTTACTTATTTATGTTCTGAACTACCATTCATTCAAATTATACCTTCTTACAGTGTATGGCCTTCTTCAATCTTCATGCATTTTCAATATTTTTTACACAAACAGATCGAAAGTAAACACTTGGTAATTTTACCTGTTGGTTGTGTTGTTAATGCTGCTGATATTTTATTTGCTGCAGAAATTGTTGTTGATGATGCTGTAGATAAAACTGCTGATGCAGGTGCAGTTGTTTGAGCTGATGTTGATGCAGATGTTGGAGTTGATGCGGCTGTGGTTACTGCAGTTGATTGTGCCTGGCCCTTTTTATTTGCTTCGTCTGAAAAAAAAAATAATAATAAAATTTCAAGTCAATATTTTCAATAGTGTGTAATCTGTCCTTTGCTTTTAAAAGCTTAAAAAACTTCCCCAAATTCCTTCAACCAATTCAATTTAATTTTCCAATGAACTCACAAATATAACTACAAAATATGTGACCATCCACTGCAAATTCAAACAAGAAAGTTTTAAAGTTACAGATATTATCAGGATGAGAAAGGAAAACAAACGTGCAGAAATGTACTACTAACCAACAGATGTCAGCACCAGGTCCAGTATATTTGATGCCTGAGACAAAAATTCATTGGTGGTTTTCAGGTGGTCATCTGTAGCCTCAGTCTGCTGGGCCTGTAATGTGCATCAGCAAAATTAGATTCTGCTTTTAACCCATGGGAGTACTGACACAATATAATCTATATAATATCTAATCAAGATAATATAGGGATTAACTGAACAGAACCGTTCCATTACGATCCAAACATTAAAAAAAAAATATACATTTGGTGACTGATACCTGGATGATTCTAGGTAAATTTACAGTTAGCACCAAGACTACAAGCCACCACATTATTAACAAAAATTAGAAAAGGATGTATATGACCTACCTGCTGCACTATGGCCTCCATCCGACTACAGATTTGTGTCATCAGTTCAACGCTCTTTGGGACATTAGCGGGAAGCAACTGTTTATAATTACAGCTATTGAACAGTTGGTCAATTTTCTGCTTTGTTGTCTTAGCCTCAGCTGCAGTCTGAATTATTACTGCCAGGCGCTTTTTGATTTCTTGTTGCCTAACATTAAAGAAAATTCTTAAATATAAATAAATAACAATTCAGAATGACGTTGTGGTAAATCTTAGACTAAAGATTTCTTGTTACCTATAATAACATTAGATATGCAATCATAATTCAATAATATTACAAACAACCAAGTGGAAAAACATTATATTTGGGAACCCAACTGTTAGATTTTCTGATTTTATAAACAAAAAGAGACATGATAATTGGCAGAGGTATGAAGAATTTTAATCCTTAAAACTGGGTATACACAAGAATTACCTTTTCTTTTCTTCTTCCTCCAACTGTTTTCTTCTTACCTCAGCTTCCTGCATCTTGGCATGCAACATCTGAAATATTATATTCCATTTCATTATAAATTAATTACAAACCTAGATTCTGACTTCTCAGTTAATGCAAACAACAGTTACAGTTGTCATTTATGCATAAAATACTATTATACTAGATCATGCGAAAAAAAAAAATCATTACGTATGTTAAACATTGCATTTTTTCTCATTTAATAAAAATAAAAACGAAGTTACAGAAGTTATCAAATGAACAATAATTTAAATTTCTCAGCTATAATACATCCTTTGAAATCAATTCAGTAACATAACATAACCTGTGATCTTACCTTAGCATGTCTCTTGTGGTGTTCTTTTAAGACCTGATGCCTTTGTTGAACCTCCTGTGTTCTGAAATAAAAATAATGAAAATTATGAAAAAGATGAATAATTTTCTTTTTTTTCATTAAGACCACAAATCTTGGATTCTGTCTCAATAAACTCTCAATATGTCTGATGACCTTACCTAACATCTGCTGCCATGAGGATCTGTTCCAAATTTTTCTTGTTTTCAATGTCTTGTTTAAAATGAAGATCATATAAATTTTTCTCTGCCTCTATTTGAATCAGTTGTTGCTCTTTTTCCAGTTGTTGTCTTTTCAGTCTGATTGCTGCCTGTAAGAGGAGAGTAAAAAAGTAGACATCTCCTTTGAAAATTACAATACTCTGGAAAACAAGAGATGGGTACGCAGGCCGGTGGAACGGACCGGACGGGACTAAAACCATGTGTACCGCCAGCGCCTATGTGGTGGTACAATAAAAAAAGACATGCATCAAGCACCACAGGACCTATTGAGATATTTCACTTCACTGTCTACTTACGATGTACAACAATTTAACTGAGCTATTATTAATTTCACTAAAAAATCTTTAAAAAGCATGATTCTTCTCCCCTATTGTACAAAATTTCTTTTGTTACCTCGACTTTCTGTCTTGACTGCCTTTCATATTCAATGATTGCCAGTGCTGACTGGTGTGCCTTTGGTAACACTATCTCAGATATTGGTGACAAGGTTTCAGAACTTTCTACTGAAGATAATGGAGATGATGGCAACTTTCTAGGGCTTTTGTTTTTGAGAGCCACATCTGACTTGCTGGAATAATTGAATAAAGAGAAACAATATATACAGATAGGGTAAAAGCTGAAAAGCTGTGCTTAAAAGTACTGGTTCATTTTACTTTGAATCTTTGTTCAGATTTTTAATATTCTTTTTTATCATTATTATTTCGTCAATTTAACTGTTTATTTTACAGTAGACTTAGATTTTACTTGCTTACCACTTAAACAATGCTTACATCTGCAGTTTAGATCAAAGATAAAAAATTAATGAAGAGCACCTTCATAGCAAATGATATTAATTTGTGTAAAAACATTTGAAATACGTTTATACCTGTAAAAAATAAGATCATTAACAGCTGATCGCACTTATTTAGAAAATACCTGTTACTGATTCTTGAAGCACTGCAGGAAGGGGAGGAAGAGGAGGTATTTCTAAAAGTTTGCCGTGGTGACCTTCCTTTAGATGAACCTTCCTGACAGGAATCTTCAAGGCGTAGAGCTCCTGGAGGTGATCCTCTCATAGGTGACCCAGTCTTTGGTGATAATCCCTGTGGAGATTTTACACAAGTTACAGGGGGTGGTGATGTGCATTCTTCTAGCATAGACTGAAATAAATTAAAGTTTCTTGCATACATGAAAATGAAAAGCAAGTTTCATATAGTCTTAAGCAAATATTTTGTACATTTGACCTGTTCATCTCAATGCTGAAAATTATAATTGGAGTGAAAAAAAGCTATGAAAATAAAATGTTTCTGCAGTGTGGAATTTAACATTCAGCAGTCAGGACATTTGGAGTTTATAACACCCCCAATACAAATTGAATATTTTACATTCATGATTCACAACAACGGTATAGCTTGCTTATATTTAAAAAATTTTCGGCCAGAACTTATGGACTAATATAAATGTAGAGCATATCAGGAAGTTTCATGCTACCTAGAGGGATGTACAGTTAAAAACAGGAACCCTGGAGGCCGATTAGATAATGGGTAAGCTAATGTGATTTTACTACTAATACGACAGTAGCACTAAGACTCAAGCAATTAATTCTGACCGTTTTACTTATGCTGATTATATTATCGATTACCTTGATTCCTTTCACTTTGTGCCAGTCTTTGTCATATTTAAGTTTCCCTTTGCTAGATTGTCGTAGAGACTCGAGAAGAACTGGGGACTCGGGCATTTTTGTCTTGTTAAAATCAAGCTATTGCCTACGGAAAAACAATCAATCCTCTTGCCTCAATATTCGACTCATAAATCTTTGGGTTTCAGTCATTTTAAATGTTTACGCCTCACATTTCCCGTTTTATGGACAGCGCCATTTTCTTTTTATTCTCAAAACTTTTTAGAGAAATATTTCAAATGTACATTAACAGATATCCATTATTTTATGTGACGTTTTTATTTTACTTTGAATGATTATAGCTAAATAAACTTATGAAGTACATAAAATATCATATGAACATTAAATGCATGATGACACGAAGATGACGATTTCGCGATTTCGCAAGCTGGCTACTGCTTCGAGGCTATAAAGCAGTAGAAGGTTGAATGTCCCACACGTGCAAGGATCTTCGGAACTTTTTTACTTAATGGCAGGAGTTAAAAGTCCAGATAGTGAAGGAAATGTAGAGCAGAACGCTCAGCGATCATCAGATACCGACAGTGATGAAACTGAGAGTGATCATCTTGGTAAGCATTCAAACGTGTGACATGGGACCACGTGCATGCTTTTCTCGAGATTGGCCACCTTTCAAAAACATCACGTTTTTTTTCCGTATTTTGCTATTGCCATGACTTAAGGCTCGGTAGATGCACACATGGTAATCTTTGAAATTTTGTGTTTTATCTGTTATCGAGTAATCGCCCAGAACTAATTTCGAATGGCTTGTAAACAATGTTTATTAATGCTTCCACTGAAGGGGCTTGTCGGGCAGTGTAGGTAATACACTACCTGAAATTTGCGATTGCATAAGGCTTTCAATGACGAAACAGTAGTGTCATGAGCGCAGTGCGTATGAGAATGCAGCTTTAATTGGAATTCTCGGACTAGTAAACTCCTAACCTTTGGAAGCATATCAAGGTCAAATGGGTCATACAGAATATACGCGCCCAGATATGAAAGTTTGCTCCATTTCACTTAAGAGGTTTTGCAACATGTATTTGTTACACTTTCAAGGCAGGATATTGCATTTTTACATATGATGCAACTTGTTCCATAGTCATGAGATACACATTCATTTAGTGGTAATGCACACACACCTTTTGTCAGCTGCATGGTCATAACAGCTGAACAGTAACAAAACGTGCGGGTGTGTGTCTTATGCCAGTGCTGGTGAAGGTAAATTGAGTGCTTTTGTATGATCATCGACAAATGACAGCTGGTGAAAAAGGTATGTTTGCATTGAATACATAATTCTGAGCCCTATTAAATCATTATTGAATTATACCTCTGGTACTCAAATAATGGTTCTAAATCTCAAATGCCTTGTTTTGTAACTTAAGTATTCATAAACTGTTATAAAGATTATTGACTGAATGTTTAAAAAATATCTGGTGCACTTGTTACCAAAAGTGAATTTTATGAAGAAAAATAATAATAATTATTATTATTATTATTTTTTTAGAATTTTGAAAATGTTCTTTTGAATGTTGGGTTAAAGCAGATTAACAGTGGTGATGTAACTCTGTCAGTAATTGCATGATCATATTGATATTCTTTTAAGCCAGGGAACATATCATATTACTGACTACTGGGTGATTTATGTTGTTCTTCAGTATGTTTTCTTTTTGGAAAGGGGGTGGGGGATGAAATCTGCATTCAGACTAGTGGTGTTCCATATGTTTTTTTAAAGTGCTTCTGAAAATATGTTCTTATTGTGGTGCAAAGCTGAGGAGACATTTGCTCAGCATTATTGACTAATCAATGGCCCATCTCTTCCATGGTGGTTGATTATGTTTAGATAAAAGATTGCCAGCGAACACAACACATACACTTTGTAATGCTTTTATTAAGTCATAGGAATTGATGAAAGTCTATACAGTGCGAGATTCTTTGCATAACCTATCTCAGAATTTGAACTCTGCTATCCTTCTGCAAAAGGTTCCGATTGATAAGTTGCAATATTATCAAAGATTATTGGTTTCAGTTGACTCACATAGATAAGGATACAGTGAGATTTTATTTTTATTTTTTTCAAAACTGTCAGTGAATATGTGACAAAGATAGCTTTATTGATGTAAGCTAATTCCAATATTTGTCCATAGTAGGTTTGCACACAGGATGAGGAAGTGATTTTTTCTGGGAAAAAAAAAAGATGTAATTTTGATAAAGAAGACTGAGAGACTGATTGATTGTACTGTAGAGACCATATCTACTTGCAGTACAAGCATATATTGATCAGTACATATAGTTCCGCTCATTTTCTCTTCCATTGATCTTTCCTTAATTGTCAGTCTGCTTGATTTTTAAATCATATCTTGGGTGAGCATAACATTACCTTGATTGTGTTATATGGATTGTAGCCTGTGAAACATGGTTTGTTCTCATTTTAAGAATTAGGCTTCCATTTCAGGGTGATAAATGCATCAGCATGTTTTCCCCAGCTTGTTGAGTTACTTACTTTAATCAGTCTGCTTAAAGATCAGATTATTGGATTATACAAAGCTTGAGTCTAAAGATTAGATTTCTACCTGAGAATCTAACAAAAATGATTACACTTGGCATTTTCAGGTAGAAAATGCTGACATTTCTGCTTTCAATTAAATGTTGTACCTTTTTCTTGATATCCAAAAAGACATGTTCTGTGAAGGAGAGGTGAGGGTGTAAGTGTGACTTTTGAATTAACCTACAGCTTTATGCAGGGGTTATTCCTTGATATGAAACATGTTTTATAGATGCCTTGTCTGGAAATCTTAAGTTATGGGGGTGAGAGACAAAGTCACAATTCACAAAAGTGGATCTGGGGATCAAATATGGTGACCCACTTAAAAGCTTGCCACATAATCCCTAATAGATGTTGAATAAATTCCCCTCTGGGATTATGCCAGAAGCATTCAAGTGGGTTGGCCATATTTGATTCACAGATCTGTTAAGTCA